>NC_143412.1:7095000-7720000 GCF_059467195.1 Physcomitrium patens | reverse complement strand
AGGTCAAAAGTTGAAGATAAAAAGATAAATTTAAAGTTAAAAATTAAGTAAAGATTGAAATAATATAAGGTTAAAAATTGAACATTGGAAGATAATTGGAAGTTAAAATTTAACAACTAATTACCAAATGAGGTAAAAGGTTCACTAAAATAGTATTAATTAGAGATAATAAGATGAGTGAAGAATGAATCCAGCAATCCATGCACTTGCAAGTATAATTAGGAGGTGATTAGGGAAGAAAGATTACCTTCATCATGCCGAATTGAGGTAGCAAACCCTGACCAATTGGAAATCTGTCAAAAATCCTCTTTAGCTCCTACATGTATGAGTTATTTTTGTACTAAACCTTCACTTGGATGAACTCCTATTCCTCAATTTTTGCAATATTCTAGTATGCGATAGTTGAGATGTGATTTTTTAAAGTTGACCTCCCAAACTGCCAAGGCAGCAGACCTCCTTGTACTTAAAAATTCACTTAAGATTCATAAAAGCTTCAAAATTTTCAACTTAATTTTTTATTAGAATTAGACTTTAAGGTTAATTTTTGTAATAATTTTTATAAAAAGATCTTCAACAAGCACCGTGCTATGAAATTCCAAAGCTAATTCTAATGCATTGCCCTTGTACCAGTTGGCAGCAAATCCCTTTTTACTTAAGAATTCACTGAAAATTCATAAAAGCTTTAAACATTTAAATCAAAAAATTTCTAAAAAACAGGTTTAAGAGTGCAATAAATATTAAAAACCACTTGGGAAGCAAGTTAGAGATCACTAAGAAATGATTTTTTGAAGTTGGTAGTTCCTTGAGGCCACAACAATGTACCCTTCTTCACTTGAAATTCTGCCAATAATTCATTAAAGCTCCAAATTTTGCGTGCTTGATGTCCTTTAAAAGCTACTAATTAGAAGAAGGTGATCAAAAAATATTGCAAGAAAAAAATACAAATAAAGAAACTAATAGGTAGAAACCTAAGCAGTTACAAAATAGAGGGAGTGTTTTAAAAGAAAGAAAAACAAATTGGCATAGCTTCACCATAAAAAAAGAGAGAGAGAGGGCTTAGAAAACCAAGCCACTCTTATAAAATTTAATGGAGGCTCATAGGAGGGTGGCCACATCTCTACCCTTGATTTCTAAGATCCCTAATCTAGATCTACAACCTAGAGTAATCTTAAGCCTAAATCCGATTTCAAGGCTAGAAATGCCATAACTTAAAAAAATAATGCCTTTTTGGCAAAACTAACACCACGAATGTATCTAAAACATATTTTTAGCCTAATATTGACTATTCACAAGTTCAAATCCAAGTTCTAAATCATTAAAACTAATTAATTTACTAATCTAATTATAAATTTCAACTATGATTCTAATTCTAAGTATCCTAATTAGGAGATTAGCAAGAATTCTTGCCATCAAAGCCTTCATGAGCACCATTCTTCAATTTGAACTCCTTTAAGTATAAATTCTTGATAAATCACAACTCCTAATTTTAATTTGGCCTTGAATTAATATGCTTTTGATTTTTAATTTTTTTAATTTTAATTTTAATTTCTTTTTTCTATTCTTCAATTCCAAATAATGATAAAAATCACTATGAAAGGAAACTCCACTATAAAAAATAGCTTGTCTCCATCTTCTAAAGATTATCATTAATTTAACAATTAGATTTTATAAATTTTAATCCATTTAAATTACAAAACAGAATTTAAGCTTCAAAGTCTTGAAATTAATTAGGAAGATAGAGCAATTACATTTGAGGAGTTTTTTTAATCAAAGTCAAATTAGAGATTAGCCTTAGAGTTGAAAATTAAGATTGTAGATTAATTCAAGATATAATTTCTAAGCATTAGAAGAGAAATTCTACTAAAATTTTAGTTTTAATATTAAAAGAGAATTTAAACCAAATCAAGAAAGAAGTCATAGATCTTCTAAATTTACTATTCTTATAATTTTAATAATCAATAAATCTAATAATTAGAATTATGTATCTAATTAAAATCTAAAAATATGATAAAAATCATAATTAATCAAATAACTAATTTAGATCTATTAATTAATCAAATTAATATTAAAATTATTAAAAATATGTTAAAAATTATAAAATCAATTATAACTAACCATTGGAGTTTTTAATTGTGCTCACAATCTTCTTTTCAAGATATTCATTGTCTTATACGGCTTAAGAAGGAACACGTGAAATATAAGGTGAATCTTCATAGACTCCGATAGATGTAATCGATAAGCAATAAGATTAATTTATTCACAAATAGGAAAAGGTCTCAGCTTATAATAGTCCAACTTATGATAATGACAAATAGTCTTAATAATGCAACAAAATAATCATACTTTGTCACTTATGTTCAATTGTGGTTACTCCTTGCAACAAGTTGTTACGGACATACGCATGTAAGTCAGTAATTAACTATATAAATAGGTAGAAGTAAGTAGAAGTAGATAAAAATAAGTTAATTCTATAATATCTTCTATAGAAGCTTCTTAGAAGCTTTGTAGACGTTGCTTTGTATTTATAGGTGTCTTTAATTGACTTTTTGGATTAGAAACGTGGTCAAAAAGTTAGCCATGTGCCACACATATTGTTAACTTGAAGACCAAGTTAACTATGTAGTCCATGCGTAGAAAAACTTACCTTGTAAGTCAAGGCATGGATCCTACAAAGTCAATACATATTGGAGGTCTTATAGAATATTGCCACATAGCCACTAATTAGATAGTATATTTAGAGACAAGAGTGAAGCCCTCTTCACTCTTGTCAATTCCTTTCTTGCTTCTAATTTAGTTTCAAGAGTCTCAAGTTTTCTTATCTTTTGGCAATAAGCCTTTCCAGTTTTTTTTAATATATATACTTCCTTATTTCTATTTTTTCACTCTTTCTTTGACACGGATTTCATTGGTTTATGCATCATCTTTTAGTTCATATCCTTGACAGATTGACAAGAGTACACTTATAATATCAAAGCTTTGTCTTATTTTGATTAAGAGTAGATTACCCCTTTTTTATAATAAGACATAAGTATATTAGAAGTTATAGATTACCTTCTTCTAAACTAATATTATTCTTAGTATTTTTTTTGTCCTCAAGTCCTTTCTTCTACTTATCTTGAGTGGTATTAGATATTTTTTTGAGTCTTATTATTGTAGAGCTTGTTGAAATGAAAAGTGCAATGACACAAATATAAGAGCAACATAGGGAGTTGATGCTTGCAATACATCAACTTAGCTTACTACCACAAAGATCAACAAGAATGGTAGAAAGTGAGGATATAGAGATGATTAGAGCTGCTTCAACATCTGCACCAAATCATGTCCTTCCATCCATAGTGGAACATCCTTCAAGTATTAGAGAACCAAGACTTGCTTTGTTTGAGAAGTTTGATGGTACAAGGTCTAAATTTTGAGGATTTATCAATCAAATATAACTTATGATTGAACTTCAACCTCAAAGCTATCCAATTCCAAGATCATAAGTTAGATTCATTGGTACACTTCTTTCAAGTTTAGCACTATCATGGTTTTCATCTTTTCTTAAATGATGAGATCCAGTATTAGATAATCTGGAAGTATTTTTGGTGAAATTTTGGTCTATGTGTAGAGAACATGATATAACTCATGTTGTAACCAATAAGATCTATATTTTGCGAGAAGACAATTGATTTGTAATATTACATGCTTTACAATTTTGACAACTTGCAATTGATATCAAGTGGGATGATGCTGCACTTATTAGCCAATTTTTTTATAAATTATAATATGAGGTAAAAAAATTGATGCTCAATTTATTTGATTCTCAAACATTGAGTCAAGCAATTGACTTTGCTCTAAAATACGACAATCAACTTTTTGAATTTTGATATGAGAGTCGTACAAATAGGCCTCAATATTAGTATAATTCAATGACAACATCTCCTCCATACATACATTCAGAAGTAGAAATGCAAATTGATGCAGTACGTTTTAAACTTCTTACTAAGCAACAAAAGACTCATCGCCACCAAGAAGAATTATGCTTATATTGTAGAGAACCTAAATACACTACTCAACATTATCCAAAGAAGCGACAAAATCACAAAATGAGGAGCACATCTGTCAAAGAAGACAAAGTATTGGAAAACAAATTTGTCCAGCTACAATAGGGATTGTGCGGCTGAAATCTTATATAATTTCTAATGAAGGTCCTATCTTCTCCTTAGAACCCTCTCCTTGTTTTATAATAGATGTGTGTTTAGGACCTAATAATTATAAAGTCTCTGCCTTGATAGATTGTGGAGCCTTAGCTTGTTTCTTATATGTAGAATTTGTTAAAAGTCATAAAATATTGTTAGTACAAAAAACCAAACCCGTTTATATAGAAGTCATAGATGATCGTCCATTGTCTTTTGGAGATGTTATTCATGAAACTCTTCCTATAGATTTAGCAATAAATAGTCATAATAATTACATAATCTTTAATATAATTAGATCTCCTTCTAATCCAATTATTTTAGGTTTATTATGGTTAAAAAAATATAATCCTTGCATAGATTGGATTTCTCATATCCTTGATTTCTCTAAAAGAATAATTAAGAATAAAATTAATCCAGTAGAAAGTCATAAGTCTAATACAATTAAATCTATGTTTGTAAGTGCAAGAGCTTTCTTGCATGCTGCAAAAGAAGGATCACCTTATGTCATTTATGCTACACCTGTTTCTAATGATACGAAGACATCAAGTAGCATTCCTAGCCAATATCAAGAATTTCAAGATATATTTGAAAAAAAGAATACAGATACTCTTCCAAGATATCATCCCTATGACTGCTCAATTGACCTTCAAAAAAGAGCACAATTGCCATTTAGAGCAATCTACAGTTTATTACAAAATGAATTGGCTGAACTCAAGGAATATATGAAAGAAAATCTGGCCGAGAATTTCATACGCTATTTCAAATCACCAACAAGAGTTCCAATCTTATTTGTGAAAAAGAAAGATGAGTCATTGCAGATGTGTATTGATTATCGAGGACTCAATAAGATCACCATCAAGAATAGATATCTTTTACTTTTGATATCGAGACTTCTTCATCAACTGAATCAAGCTAAGATCTATACAAAAATAAATCTACAGAGAGTATACAATCTAATACGTATTAAAGAAAGAGATGAATAAAAGACTATATTTCAAACTAGGTATGGATATTTTGAATATAACGTCATGCCTTTTGGACTTATAAATGCACCGGCACCTTTTCAACATCTAATGAATGATATTTTTTAAAATTTTTTAGACGACTTTATTGTCTATTATCTGAACAACATCTTGATCTATTCTAAGAATACAGATAAATATGAACTTCATGTTTGTTATATGTTATAAAAATTAAGAGATGCGAGACTCTTTACCAAGATAGAAAAGTATATATTTTACACTACTCAAGTTGACCTCTTAGGATACATCATTTTAAATGATGGACTTATGATAGATCCTAAGAAAGTTCAAACGATTGTGGATTGGAAGATTCTAAAAACGATAAGAGATATCTGATGCTTTTTGGATTTTGCTAATTATTATCAGATCTTCATCAAAGACTTCTCTCGAATTGCAGCTCCACTTATACGTTTGACTTACAAAGATAAACTTGAGTGGAGCAAAGAAGTTGAAGCATCTTTTGAAACTTTGAAGTCAACCTTTATTTTTGTACCAATCTTATATCATATTGATTATTTTAAGGCATTTTTTATGGAAAAAGATGCATCAAATTTTGCTTTGGGTGTAATATTATCACAAATAGAAATAGGTGATAAACTTCACTCAGTATCTTTTCATTCCAAAAATTTTTCAGCAGCTGAGATTAACTATAAAATCCACAACAAAGAGCTTCTTGCAATCATGGATTCATTTCAAGAATGGCATCATTATCTAGAAGGCGCTTCCAAACTAATCACCGTATATATGAGCCATAAGAATCTCAAGTACTTCATATCAACACGTATTTTGAATCGTCGCCAAATTCGTTGGAGCATAAGTTTATCAAGATTTGATTTCAAGATCACATATCAATCCGAAAAACAATAAAGTTTTTTAGATACCTTTTTTAGACATTCTTATCTTGCACCAAAAGAAAGAGATACATCTTTTGATCAATAAAGAACAACTCTCTTGAAGCTAGAGCATTTTCATCTTTAAGTAATGAAATTAACATTGACTGTTGATTTGACCCTTGTGAAACAAATTCAATGAAGTATGTCTTCTGATCCTCTTGTTTGTAATATTAAGAATCCTTCTTCTAAGCTTTAAGATACTTCTAAGTTTGAGTTCAAAAATAACCTACTTTATTTCAAAGGTCGATTATATATTCCAAAAAGAGAAGCATGATTATGTATTCTTCCAGCATGTCATGACTTTCTAGCTATCACAGACATACAGATGTAAGCTAATAATTACATGTATAAATAAATAGAAGTAAGTAAAAATAGATAAAAATAAATTAATTCTATAGTATTTGATATAAAAGCTTCTTAGAAGCTTCATAGATACTGCTTTGGCTTTATATGTATCTTTAATTGAATTTTTGGGATTAGAAACGTGGTCAACAAGTTGGCCATGTGCCACACATATTATTAGCTTAAAGACCAAGCTAATTATATGGCCAACACGTAGAAAAACTTGCCTTGTAAGTCAAGGCATGTATCCTACAAAGTCAACACATATTGAAGGTTCTACAGAACATCGCCAAATAGCGACTAGTAAGATAGTATATATAGAGACAAGAGTGAAGCCTTCTTCACACTTATCAACTCCTTTCTTTCTTCCAATCTAGTTTGAAGGGTCTCTAGTTTTCTTGGCTTTTGGCAATAGCCATTCCAGTTTCTTTCTTAATATACATATCAAGTTATTTCTATTTTGTCATCTTTCTTTAAGAGAAGTCTCACTTTTTTTTTTTTTTTTTTTTTTTTTTTTAATCATATTCTTGTCCTTGATAGATAGATAAGAGTACACTAACAATATTAGAGCTTTGTCTAATCTTTATTAAAAGTAGATTATCTATTTATCTTGATAAGACATAAGTATATTAGAAGTTGCATATTACCTTCTTCTAAACTAATATTGTCCTTAGTATTTTCTTTGTTCTCAAGTCCTCTCTTGTATTTGTCTTGAGCGATATTAGACATATTCTCTTTTCTAAGTGTTATCATAGCAGAAATTATTGAAATGAAGAGTGCAATGGCACAAATGCAAGAGCAATTGAGGGAGTTAATGCTTGCGATACATCAACTTAATTTACTACTACAAGGAGCAAGAAGATTGGCAAGAAGTGAAGATATAGAAATGATTGGAGCTGCTTCAACATCTGTACCAAATCATGTCCCTTTTCCTATAGAGGAACGTCCTTTCAGTATTAGAGAATCAAGAATTACCCTACCTGAGAAGTTTAATGGTACCAGATCAAAGTTTAGAGGATTTATCAATCAAGTACAACTTATGATTGAACTTCAACCCCAAAGCTATCTAACTATATGATCGTAAGTTAGATTCATTGGTATGCTTCTTTCAAGTTTAGCATTATCATTGTTTTTATCTTTTTTTGAACGATGAGATCCAATATTGGATAATCTAGAAGCTTTTTTGGTAGAGTTTAGATCCATCTATGGAGAACATGATGCAATTCATATCGCAACCAATAAGATCCATATTTTATGACAAGGAAATTGATTAGTAATGTTGTATGTTTCAAAATTTTGACAACTTACAACTGATATCAAGTAGAATGATGCTGCATTTATTAGCCAATTTCTCTACGGATTACAATATGAGGTAAAAAAATTAATGCTCAACTTACCTAATTCTCCAACATTGAATCAAGCAATTGACTTTGCTAAGAAGTGCGACAATCAGCTTTTTGAATTTCGATCTGAGAACCATATAAATGGACCTCAATATTACTATAATTCAATAGTAACACCAACATCTCTTCAACATATACATTCAAAATTAGAGGATATGTAAATTAATGCAGTACGTTTCAAACCTCTTACTGAGCAAGAAAAGACTTGTCGTCGTCAAGAAGGATTATGCTTATATTGTGGAAAACCTAAGCACACTGCTCAATATTACCGAAAGAAATGATTCAACTATAAAATGAAGAGTACAGCAATCTATACAAAAATAGATCTATGAAGAGCATATAATTTGGTATGCATCAAAGAAAGAGATGAATGGAAGACTGTGTTTCGAACAAGGTATGGACATTTCGAATACAACATCGTGCCTTTTGGACTTACAAATACACCAGCAGCATTCCAACATCTAATAAATGATGTCTTTTGGGAATTTTTAGATGATTTTATTGTCTGTTACCTAGACGACATCTTAATCTATTCTAAGAACTCAGAAGAATATGAACTTCATGTTTGTCCAGTGTTACAAAAACTAAGAGATACCAAATTAATAAAGTACGTATTTTACACTACTCAAGTCAACTTCTTAGGAAACATCATTTCAAATGATGGACTTATGATGGATTCTAAGAAAATTCAAACTATTATAGATTGGAAGATCCCAAAAACGGTAAGAGATGTCCAATACTTTTTAGGATTTGCCAACTACCCTCGGATCTTCATCAAAGATTTCTTTCAAGTTACAACTCCACTTACATGTTTGACTTGCAAAGATAAACTTCAATGGAATTAAGAAGTAGAAGTAGCATTTGAAGCTTTGAAGACAGCCTTTGTTTCTACACCAATCTTGTATAGCGTCAATTTTTCTAAGCCATTTTTTATAGAAACAGATGCATCAGACTTTGCTTTGGATGCTGTATTGTCACAAATGGGAATAGATAATAAACTTCACCCAATAGCTTTTTATTCTAGAAAATTTTCAGTAGTCGAGATCAACTATAAGATCCACGACAAAGAACTTCTTGCAATCGTGGATTCATTTCAAGAATGGCACAATTATCTAGAAGGTGCTTTTAACCTATGCACAATGTATACGGATCACAAGAACCTTGAATATTTTATGTCAACACGTGTTTTGAATCCTCGCCAAGCCCATTGGAGTATGTCTTTGTCAAGATTCGAATTCAAGATCACTTATCGACTAGGAAAATAACAAAGTTTGTTAGATGTAGTCTCTAGATGATCTTACCTTGTATCAAAGGAAGGAGATGATGCTTTTGATCAACAATAAATAATTCTCTTGAAGCTAGAGCATCTTCATCTTCGAGCAATGAAATCAATACTAATTATTGATTCAACTTTTATTAAGCAAGTTGAGTCAAGTATGTCTTTTGATCTTTTTATTCGTGATATTAAAGAAAATCCTTCAAAGTCTCATGATACTTCCAAGTTTGAATTCAAGAAGAATCTACTATATTTTGAAGGACCCCTATATGTTCCAGAAGCTGAAGCTCGATTACGTGTTCTTCAAGTTCGTCATGACTTTCCAATAGCATGACATTTTGGATACAATATAACTTTGGAACTAATATCTAGGGACTTTTGGTAGCCACAAATGTGAAAAGTAGTGAAAGATTTTGTACAATCTTTTGATATTTGTTCGAGATCAAAGACTCCTCGTCATCGACTTTACGGACTTCTTCAGCCATTATCCATTCTAGAACAACCATGGTCTTCTATTTCTATGGATTTCATCACGAATCTTCCAATCTTAGGTTCTTATGATTCTATGTTCGTGATAGTAGATCGTTTTACTAAGATGGCACATTTTGTACTATGTACAAAATCTATCACAGTTAAAGAAACAGCTAAGCTCTTTCTTGACAATATCTATCGCTATCATGGATTACCCAAAGATATTATATCAGATAGAGAAACTCAATTTGTATCAAGATTTTGGCGGATTCTTTTCAAGATTCTAAAAGTAGATATAAAACAATCTTTGGCATTCCATCCTCAAACTGATGGATAAACAAAGCGTATTAATAAAGTTTTGGAGCAGTATTTAAGATGTATTGTAATTGTCATTTTACTTATTCTACAAATTCCTTTCAGAATAAACCTGTATAGGGGAATTCAAATATAGGGAAAGACTAAGCGCATGAGCTTTATTTGTTAGGGTCACACAATTAATTATATTCCGAACCACTAAAACACTAAGAAACACTACAATGCTTCTTTCCAGTAACAATACTCCTTCATCAACTGATAACAACAGTGTGTAATCTTGCACTCTTAAAAGACTATTCAAAACTCATAAATTCCATCCAATACCAGGAATAACAGACTTCACTCCAACTAATCTAGATTCACAGAATTTTTGTAATCACAGACTTCCTCTGTCCAAAACACACACAACTCTCAATAAATAATAATCATAATCTTCTATCCATAATCAAACTTCCAATAACTTCTCATATAATTCAATCACATAATACTCTAATTATATAATCAATAACTTATAAATCAATCTCTGATTTATTCCACAGACTCACTTCTCAGTATTCAAAAACTATCCATTACTCTTCAACAACAAAGACAACAAAGACAACAAAGAAAACAAAGAGGTAGCACCAAGCTTAACCCCGGCTCATGACTATCACAGTCTAGCATCCCAACAAACTTCTACAACTCCTATATAATTGCTACTAATTTCCAGATCCTAATCGTAATCCTATAATAACCGCTTTAACCCAATATTCATTATTTTGAGAGAATTCCAGTGAATTGAGAGTGTTGAGGAGGTTTAAAAACCAAAAGCATGAAGTAGAGGTCCTTCTGGAACATTGAAAATTGGTGGAGTACAATGAATTCAAATTGAAATGTAGAGAATTTTATTTCAAATAATCACCAAATATATATGTCGTGAGTGTAGAACTTACTAAATAATTTGCAAACTTAGAAAACCTCATCTACAACCTCAGAAATAATCAACTATCAGCCATGCAATGTACACTTCAGAGTTGTAATGGCTTATCGCAGTTGTACTCAGCCCATTGAAATTACACCCCATTGAAATTTATTGAAATTTGTATCAGTAGTCAAGTTGCTGTGCTCTATAAGATTTGAGCACAATAGCATTGCACAATGAATTGGAGTAGTTATTTCTACAACAATGTCATGGCTCACATTTCCTTTTCAAATATTGCAATGTAGAAAGGGCTTTATGTCTTGTTGTGCTGATGTAGACTTTGCTGCATTACGAAGTATCTCATGGTTGTCATCTCGAAGATAATCCGGTACTTTCAGCAACACTTTATCATAATTAGCATCTCCATATACTTTTTTTTGCATCAATCTTACAATAGTTAATAGGGACATGGTCGGAGCCTCAACTTCCATTGCACGCAGTATAGAGGGCCTGTCCAGGTCAGACAACTGCACTTTCTTCTCCAAAGGACTATCCACCACCCCATCGTCAACAGGCTTCTTAGAGAAGTCCATAGTCGAATTGATAGAAGGAGCAGAGCAAAGGAAGTTTCCTGTGCTGAGAAGAACGTTCTGGCCGTAGTCCATGATGGAATCTGCAGACACTTCGCATTGCAATCGACGGACCTGTTTCAATCCATCAAAAATTTTAGATCAATACAATTTGAAACGAAAAATCCGATTACCTATCCATACAAACACTTGTACTTGTCATCCACAACATTCTCGTACTATCGTGAAGTACTGACATGGATGTAAACACATAAATCAAGAACTGGAAATGCAGTTGCAATAAGATACATGGTACATCACGACCACGTTGCATGAAACACTATACAACACTATCCATCAGAGAATTGCATATGACCTCCAACTCCTATTTCCACATCCATGACAAGTAAACAAAAGTCCATTGATCCAATACATTGACAAATCAGCTCGACTCGATCTGAATCACAGTCCTCTGCGGAGATACGTACTCTTACAATACATACGTGCATGGCTGTCCTAATTATAATTAGAAGAAGACCCTCGAACTAGCTCCATGACCTTGTTATATTCAGTGCGATTCTGTTCATCGCACAACATTTTTTGCCCAATCCTGTTTGGCCCATGTTCTCGGAATAACTTTATCCCTTGGTCACGAGCAAGGTGCAGTCGTTGAAACCAAGGAAGCAAGGTGCGGAGGAGGAATGTGTCCCGGTTCCCGTTCCCATCATTAGACCAAGAGTTTGGAAGCAAGACATTCTTTGAATCGTTCATGATGTGCTTCAGAGGACTGTCGTCCACTATGATTGTGTTTTCTGAATTGAAGATTCCCTTATAACCAGAGAATAGAGTGTCTAAATTTTTCAAGAACAACTCTTTATGCGTTCTAGGAACCATGAAGGTGGTCAATCGTCCTGAGGAGTCTCGGAACCGAATTGACGTACACGAATCCTGCCCTACTACGAGGCCTGGCAACATCTCTTTTGGAAAAAGGTAATTTACAACGCCCTGGATGTTCGAACTTTTCATAGAGCTCCATACACTAATCCTGGCTATTTTTCCTAGCTCCGCCAAAAAATTCAAACAATTTGGCCGCACGTAGACAGCTTTCATTCCCACAATGGCGCCAATCGTGGTTGAGTGCGGCACCGAAGAGTTGCTATATCGCTTTGTGCTTCGATTAGACTTCCAATCCTCACAAACACAGAGAATTCCATTGAGGTCTAGAACGACGTTCAGCCACTTGTCAACCGCCCTGGACCTCAATGGACGACCAAGGTCTTCCAACGGCCCCTCACTACGAACTGGAGGATCGGATACCTGATAAGACAAACGGCCCATGAAGGAGCCAATTATGCCTTTCACTAACTACAAATAAGCGCGATGACCCCGAAATGTATCATACAATTACATGCCATAGACAAAGAAGCGCACCGTGGAAGACACACATACCAGAGGAGCCTAGAACACGGGATAATGAAACACACCTTTTGCTTTGAAGAGGCGAATGATTCGGACCGACTGTCAGAGATCACGGTCCGCGACCCAGGCAACAACTTGGCAGAAATAACGAATGCCACCGAGGTGGGATAAAACAGCGGAGAGGGAGAAGCAGAAGGAGCTGACAAAGTTGCAAGGATTTCATCCCCTGTGATTCAATGTAGAAGCAAATGAGCCCCTCAAGTATTTGAAATTCATCGATTGAGTAAAAATGTACAAAATTCAAATCAAAAGTATTGAGCTCCCTGATTGGTTCCATTAGGAACTCCGTATCAAAAACAATTTGCCTATTCAACAATACACTAGACGCACTAGCCAATAACACAAATCACCTCGAGTCGAGCTAAAAAAAATTGACAGCGAGTGATTATGTGTCAAAACCTGCATCTGGATCTGGAAAGGCTAATTGATCACTGCCAACCACTATCTCTAGAGTATCGTCCTCTAGATTTGTGGAGCGCTCCATGGAATGTGGTTCTACTAACGCTGCCTCCACTCTGGAAACTTCACCGATTGAAAAATTGATTGCCGGAGACGTCGGACTGTGTTGTTGAGATGTAATAGGAGCCACTTCGCCCGAGACATTGACAGCACTTGAATGTGGAAGATTGGCGGCTTCCGCATGTCCACTACTGGTTCCGCTCATGATAGATCGAGATGGCGCATTCCCAAGCATCAGCGACGGAGGCTGAGAAGGAGGGGCGAGAAGGACGTCTGGCAGTTGGGAATTAAGCCTCACGAATGCAGAGAGGAGAAGATTTGTCTGCTGCTGCTGCTGCAGCATCATGCGGGATGTGTCTTCGTGCATCCTCCGGGACTCCTCGAATAATCTCATGCTCTCGACACGATCACGATCTTGTCGAGCGTTGATTTCTGCAATCTGCTACTCGTGCCTCCGCTGGCTGTCTGCCAGAGTCGCCGAAATGGACTCCATGACGATAGCCACAGAGTCCATGTCCTTCGTCTTCCTCCTCCGCCCCCCAGAAGATGACGCACCAGGAGTTCCACCGGAAGGTGGATTATCAGATGCTTGTGTTGACTGTGGAATAACCCGAGATCGCCGCTCAGGTAGTGTGGCATTGGGCTGAATGGGATCCAACTCTTGAAGGTCGTCGTCGTCGATTTTGACCTTCTCGTCGACTTCCTTCTCCTCGTCCGGGTTATAGTCGTGGTCGTCCCCTTTGTCGTCGTCTTCATCAGATATAACGAGGACGTCGTCAACTGGTGTTGTCCTCCGCTTCTTTGATGGAGAAGAATCGAAGCGGTCACTGAGCCGTGCTCCAACTCTTGACCGTGTGGGCGTGGTGGCCATAGACTTGTATATCGCACTCACCTTGTATCTACTGGGAAGGAAGTCATCTCTGTCGAGAGTGAGTGCTTTCTTAGAGATCTCTTCCCACCGATCCGACTCTCCGGTCCCTCCGATCGCAAAGACATCCACGGAACTCATCTGCATGAAATGGCACGCGGAAAGCTTAGTGGATATGAAAAAAAGAAATGAATGTGATTGAGAAGCAAATCAGCTCGACTCGAGCTGATTGAGAAGCAAATCAGCTCGACTCGAGTTGATTTAGAAGAAAATCAGCTCGACTTGAGTTGATTGAGAAGCAAATCAGCTCGACTAGAGCTGATTTAGAAGAAAATCAGCTTGACTCCAACTAATTCAGAAGCAAATCAACTTGATTCAAGCTCATTGAGAAGAAAATCAGCTCGACTCAAGCTGATTGAAAAGCAAATAAGATCCACTCGAGTTGATTGAGTACCTACTATTGCCACGCAAGTGATCTTGCCTCCCCTCCATAGTGAAAAAATGGACCCCCCTGGACGGCAGAACTTCCGCACTAGCCAGAGATAGAACTCCATTCGTAGTTCGGTGTTGTATACTCGAAACTCCAACTCGTTGTAGCCGTGAGGCTTGGTAAACATTGGTGTGTCGGGAGGAAGAAATTTTGATCGGATCTCGACACGGTCACGGGCGTCTACATCTTGCAAGAAAGTGAGGATCACCTTCCTTGGCGCTTGTCCAATTGAGGAATCTCCAAGACGCTCAAACTTTGCAGGAATGTAGTCTGCAAAGTCGATGTGCAGGCCTTTGAAGGCCCCTTGCGAGTTGATGAAGTCCATTGTCTGCAGTCTATGGCTCTCGCAGCCGGATATGAAGAGCCACCTCTTTCTATTTGCGAAGTATGGACTTCTATTCTTCTCCAGAGCAGCAAGAACTTGATGGAAATAAGGGACGGTGTTTTGTTCTATAAGATCATCCTCCACCCCCGGAAGCTCTCAGAGGTCGATGATTCCAAGCCCGATATCACGAGCACTCTCGTTATTTCATGTATTGTCTTTCCATTTACTGAAGGTGTTCATCCTCACATCATAAGTCTTGTAATAGGTACACGCGTATGGCACCTGAAACCCGTTCTTATGATTCAAGAAAACTTTGAAGAACTCTGCTGCGGCCGGAGAAATCTGCGTGCAGGTCTTGTTTTTGGACTTCAGTTGCTTCGTTTCAGCAAAGGAGGATTCTCCAGGCCGCTCAAGGAGGACGTTTATTGACGCACTCATGATATTACGAGCCGTCTTGAACGCCTTTTAATTCTCATGAATGAGGTCGCCCTCCGCGTTGATTAATCCCAAGCTTGGGTCTATGTTGTCGAGCTCCTTCTTCACTAGCTGCTTCCACTTCCTCCTCTCCACCCAGTCCTTCGTGCTATAGCAGCTCTCAAGCACAGACGAGATTGATTTAATCGTCACCTTTGGATAAGGGAACTTTCGCTTCTTCCCAGATTGGTTAAGAAGGTGTTTTGCGAGCTTCTCCAGATCATTCAGGCTCAGGTTGCCAAGCCACTTGAAGTACTCGCGCCTGAGCATGCAACTCTCCTGCTTCCAGTTCTCTTTCTCGTTGAACTTCGCAGAGGTGTCGGGGTTGTAGAGCTCCCTGTGGGCAGCACTGGAAATAACCTCACTCCAGAGGTTGTAGATGGGCTCTGGGGTAGTGATGATCTTTAGCTCATTGACGAGCTTAAGCTTCTCCTCTGCACCCTTGGTGCGCAAAATTCTCAATGACTTGTTGACGTCAATCAATGAGAACCTCAAAGTCATTGCTTTCTCGAATGCTTGCGAGCAAATAGAAGAAGTTAAATATTTATTTTCTGAATCATAGCAAAGAATTCAATTCAAAAGAGGGAGAATAGCAAATCAGATCGAGTCGAGCTGATATCCTCTGAACAAGCCTTCATAATATCAGACTATTAAGTCACTCGAGAAATATCGTCACATCAAAAATAATTCGACTGTGATGGAAAGTACAACCTTGCAGATCAGATCGACTCGATCTGATCCCAAGTCAAGATATTCACATAATACAAATCAGATCGACTCGATCTGATTCTCTTACCTTGAATCCCTTCGTTCTACATTGAATGTCCGAAGCTCTTCTCCCAGCTGTCGTGTCGGCGGCTGTGATCTGGGAAGGATTCTCTGGGCATCCCATACTCACCCAAATCGATCGTGCTCCGAGGATGTTGGTCGCCCATGACGGCTGTATCATCTGAAAGTGATTGATCCGATTGTAGTATGCTGATATGGACCTCAGTATCTCCGGATCGCTCGACCATACAATAAAGCAACTCCAGATGCGGAAGTCGCTCTTCACATCGTCATCAACCACGTTATTCTCGTCGGTTATGACCCTGCTGGCCGCAACACTGTGCTGCCCGTTGATGACAAAAAACTCTCCGTCTTTGATCTCCTCCCACGTTGTCGGCTTTGAGGTTCTGTTCATGGGCATTACGCATAACGTTTGTCGGGCCTTTCGATCGGACAGATTCATGAGATACACCACCATTGCATCAACGAGCTTGTCCTCTTTCGATCGAATGTTGAACTCCGTAGGTGCATCAATGAGTTTATCTATGGAGATGCCCTTCTTTGTATTGACCCCGAAAATGTATGCATCTTCGCACTCTGACTAGAACTTCTTGTACACTGCGGTGATGTGCTTGAAGTCGGGCTTACTCTGGGGTCATACGACGACGGAACGTCAGTCATCGCATCGGCAAGGGTCGGATGTTGAACCTCCGACACCTAGGAGCTGCCCGAAGCTGCTCGGCGATCTCCAGAAGGCGCAATGGGGCTACTTCTCGTCGATACTCGCCCTGCAGAGCTGGACCGTGGCTTCGCTTTTCCCCGGCTGCTTGAAGGCGCAGGAGCTGCTGTATCGACCGAAGCTTGACTTCCACCTACTGCTCGGACTTCTCTCCGGACAAACCGCGGGGCAGCTAATAGTTTCTGCGCCTCTAGTTTATCTTTGATGACGGAGAAATCTTGCAGAAGTGAATTTATCTTGGTGCAGAGCCGCTTGCCAAAAGCTGGGGACCCGTCCTTCTTGTTCTAGTCCCTCCTGTCGATTTTTGCCTCGAGTTGCTTCACCTCTCCGTTGTATTCAGTGGGCTCGAGGCTTTCGAGGAAGGGAGACATTGTGAAGGGGATCCACTTCGAGGGTATGAGAACTGTGAAGTGATATTCATCTGTGGGATCTATCAAAACTCCGGTAGTTACGCACTTCACCAGGATCATGTCGCCGTCTAAGTACTTGACATCCTTTACCCGCTCTGCTGTCGTGAGCTTCAAGAATGCTTGGCTTTTCTTGAATTTGAACAAAAACTGGATGTCGTGCGTGAATGGAATCATAGCTAGACTCCATGCCTCGAGCTCCTCTGGGTCAAAAAACTTCCACGAGGTTCCATAAATCAACCGCGGGTCGGTCTCGTCATCGTCATCGGCACGCTGGTCGAGCTTATCCAAGTACATGGACAATGATGCCTTGATATCCTCCATCTGCAACAGACGTAGAAGCAAACATGACAGATTATGTCCCATCGACTTAATGACACAGTTACTCCAATGAATGTTTTAAACTCTTCTTACTATATCAAATGTATTATTGGACACAAGAACAATAATCTTACATATGAAATCAGATCGACTCGAGCTGATTTATGGTCCTCGTATTGCGTAGGGTGTTCTATGTAGGCCAATGTTAGTATTTTGGAAAACAAGGATTACGAATACGAATTTATGATTTTAGTCAGGTTTTCCAATTGTATGATTCATCTTAATGTGTTTTTAATGCCAAAACATGGAAATCTACTATATATTCTTCACGTCAAATCAGATCGACTCGATCTGATTCTTTGGTGTTATGCGTAGTAATTTTGTAAAGGATTCTGTACCGAAGGAAAGAGTGAACTCGGGGTACATGGAGTTTATGCGTCAATGATGACGCTAGAATTATAAGTTTTCTACATTAGATTTAATTAAAATGGTGTCATTTTTTATGCTAATATTATGGTTCATTTTATATTCCTATGTGAATGTAGCAATGGATATGCATTCAGTAATTTTTAAGAGAAGTTAACTTAATTTGTTTGGATTATGACTAATTATTCTGGCCTCAATAATATTTCGGTGCATAAACTAAATCAGAATATTTGAAGGGGAATGTAGCTTCATGCGATTGAACGAATCAGCTCGAATCGAGCTGATCTTATTCGAAGTCTGAATTCCTCCTTTTATACGCTCGTTGAAATGAAGCTCGTGGATCAGCTCGATTCGAGTTGATAGTATGTCGAAGCTATCGTAAGAATTAGCTCGAATCGAGCTGATGACATGTCGGGGCTATCGCAAGATATAGTTAGAGTTTAGCTAATGGTAGGTCGAACGATTACAAGATTCAGAGTTTGTGCAGCTAATGGCTGGTAAGGGAGATTGCATGAATCAGCTCGAGTCGATCTAATGGCAGGTAAGGGAGATTGTATGAATCAGCTCGAGTCGAGCTGATTGCAGGTAAGGGAGATTGCATGAATCAGCTCGAGTTGAGCTGATGGCAGGTCAGGGAGATTGCATGAATCAGCTCGAGTCGAGCTGATGGCAGGTCAGAGCGATCGCACGAATCAGCTCGAGTCGAGCTGATGGCAGGTCAGAGCGATCGCACAAATCAGCCCGAGTCGAGCTGATCTTCGTCCAAGTCAGAGTTTCTATTGCCATGTGTATGGTAATAAGAAACTCCTGAATCAGCTCGGCTCGAATGGAACGACACTGATTTTGTAGAGAATTACCTGTGGAAACTGGATCTGCGAGATATTGATGACGTAAGGGTGCAACTATGATTCCTCACGCGATGTGCGCCCGGCCGCGGACGTCCTCCTGTTCTGCCCTATTCGTTATCGTACGAATACAAAAACCGCGCACCGTGACACTACAGATCCAAGACGACACCAGCCAGTAAAGGAGATCAATTTCACAACCAATAAATGAAATGTAACGTCAAACACAAATGTGATTGAAAACGAAGAGGAAGAGACCCAAGAATTCGATACCGTAGACAAATACAAGTCGGCACTTACAGGAACGTAGGCAGCGTCATGCACAGGGGAATCAAAACAGCTCTCTGTGGCGTCAAAAGCTCCTGCCCTCGTCACCAGGGATTGACAATGCAATAAAATAGCTGGAACAGCAAAGGAGAAGTGAGGAACAGCAAACAAGAAGTGAGGAACAGCAAAGCAGAGGAGAGAAGCGAGGGTCACGACAACGTGACGAAGCACAGAGAAAATGCGCTAGGAGCGATGTGCGCAACAAAAAAGAGAAAGAGGAGAAATTTGTGGGCGGTAATGTTGTTTAACCCCCACCCTAAGCATATGCGTTCACGTGCCCCGGCCGTGTTCCTTTGCACGATTTCGACGGGAACTCGTCCGGAGCTTCGACGTCGTTTTCACGAGAACTCATCGGGAACTGTTGGGAAACAGGATGGAAAATGTTGGAGAGAAACGACGTTCTTTTCTATAAAATCTCAATTTCAAATCATTCCTATAATGTGTGTACAGAAAGTGTATAATGACCGTTTTCTGACATTTCACAACAAAATCCAAATGATTGAAAACAAAACATGCCTTTAAATAAAACCAATTCTTCACACTAGCAGGTCGAACTAATACAATCAGTGGATTGCATTTGGTTGTATATGTAAAGTTTTTTAAAAAGGATAATTTTAATTTACATGATTATTTTAAATTTCCCAACCTTTTTCATCTACTCCAATTTCTTAATCAAAAAACCATTCATGTCATTGCAAATACTACCTTTTCTTCCATTTCATTCTCAAAACCTGAATCAATGTGAAAAAAAATACTAATTAATTACTCAAGTATCACATTCAAGACATTCATTCATTTTGAACGTCTAATGAATAGTTTACTTTTAGTACATGAATAAAATAAGGAATTTTGAAGTTTCCAAATCAAATGTGACTAATGTGACTAATGTGACTAACCCCACGACAACGGATTACTTATACTACTCACATTAACCTACAAACTTCAAAATTCCATAATATATTCATATCATGTTTATAAATTATCCTTTATTATTTTAAATTATCCTTTCTTTTTATAAATTAATCTCAAGTCGAGGATAACTTTTCCATCTATAATAAAAATTTCAATTAAAAATATAAGATCAATCAAAAAATTAATTACAGATATAAGATCAGTATTAAATTAAGACTATGAAAAGACTTAATTTAACGAATGTTGATATTATTGACATGCACAATAATTTATACAAGATATGCATAATACAAGGACTATTACTTAATATGTTTTATTTTAGTTTTTCTTTTACCACATAATCGTATAAATATAGTCAATGCTATGCATTTAAGATGATTACATATCGACACATAAAATATCTGAATCATATTTACTTTTAGAGATATGCACACATTTGTAATGAAGGATTAAACGAACAAGTAATTCACTTGTCCTTCTTTCATATAATCATTTTATCACTTATCAAAGAATAAAATGTCATAGCAAGATAATTGATATATGAAGTAGCATACAAAATTGAACTTGAAATATGAACGTTTTAGAAATCCGCATCCCACATCCCGATTGATGTCCTGTCAGCATCAATTCTCCACGGAGTCCTGCCCTGCAGCAACATACCCTCGACACCCAAGTATCGAACCGTGCCTGGATCCTTGGCGTTGCCCCTGTCTATTGCGATGGACGGTTCAGATCTGCTGTGGAGGATCGACGGTGGATAACGTCGTGCCCAAGGTAGGTGGGCTGCGTTGACTGTATTCCCGCAAAGTCAGTTCTGCCGATGTCAATCCTGTGTTTTGCATTCCTCTTTGCTCGCACACTAGCTACGTTCTTCGATTTGGCAGCTTAGTCGACCTCCAGTGTCCAAGTGGTATGCCCTCCGAACGTCCCTTCGTTTGTCTACTTATGATTAATAACGCACGAGTGCTAGAATTAATTTTGCTCTCATTCTCTGTACTTGCAATTTCCAATTTTTAGGTGAGCTTCCATGTCTGAATTGAAGCGGGTTTCGATGTTGCCCATTGTGTTGGTTTTCTTCTTATGTTTTGTACGTCTTCATGTCCAGCCGTTTGGGCTGTTGCGGTCATCCCCCAGCAAGAGTAATGTATGGATTAGTCTTCTCTTTGTGCTCTCGTTTATTACATTTTCGGCGAGTGATGTCCTACAATGACCTAATGATGCGGAGGGGCATTTTTTTTCAATATAGTACTGTTCATCCAGAATTCGGTACAATCTTGTCCTGCTACAGTAACACGTACCCATACAATTCCGCAATAGTGCAGATGATTCGCTTTATAACTGTGTCTCTCTGATAATTTATAATATGTGCTATGGAAATCAGCTCGACTTGAGCTGATTTTCTGAAAGGTCCAATACGTCCTCGTTGTTCAAAACTATTGTCAAGAATCAGTTGGAGTAGAGCTGATTCTATGAAAGGTCCACTGCATCATTGTTATTGAATACAATCACCTAAAATCAGCTCGAGTCGAGCTGATTCTCTGAGACGTCCAGTAAGTCTTCATTCAAAGGTATTAATGTCAACAATCAGCTCGAGTCGAGCTGATTCTCTGAGAGGTGTATTACGTCGTCGATATTGAAAACAAACGTTCAGAATCAGATCGAGTCGAGCTGATTCTATGAGAGGTCCAGAATTTTTGATTGGTCCAATACGTCCTTGTTATTGAAAACTGTTGTCTAGAATCAGCTCGAGTCGAGCTGATTCTCTGAGACGTCGAGTGCGTCTTCATTTAATAGTATTAAGGTCAACAATCAGCTCGAGTCGAGCTGATTCTATAAGAGGTAATTTACGTCCTCGGTACTAAAAACAATCGTTCAGAATCAGATCGAGCCGAGCTGATTCTTTAAGAGGTCCATATTTTCTGAAAGGTCCCATGCGTCCTTGTTATTAAATTTTTTTGTATAGAATGAGCTCAAGTTGAGATGATTCTATGAATGGTCCAGTTCGTCATTTTTATTGTTTTCAAAAATCTAAAATTAGCTCGAGTCGAGCTGATTCTCTGAGACGTCTATTACGTCTTCATTCAAAAGTATTAATGTCAACAATCAGCTCGAGTTGAGCTGATTGTCTGAGAGGTGTATTACGTCGTCGATATTGAAAACAAACGTTTAGAATCAGATCGAGGCGAGCTGATTCTCTGAGAAGTCCAGAACATCCTCGTTAAAGAAAACTAACAGCTAGAATCAGCTTCATTCGAGCTGATTCAATGACAGGTCCATTTCGTCCTCATTATTGAAGACCAGTATTTAGAATCAAGTCGAATCGAGCTGATTCTATGTGAGGTCCAGTTCGTCCTCCTTTAAATAACTGACAATCTAAATCAGCTCGAGTCGAGCTGATTTTCTGAGTGCTCTATTACGCCCTCGTATTGGAGAACCAATGTCCATAATCAACTTCAGTTGAGCTGGTTTAATTAGACATCGGGTACGTCCTTGTGAGTGAATTCTAACATCCATTATCAGCTCGACTCGAGCTGATGTACGTGTCACGTATTCTTATCAGTGCGAAGATGTGCGCTGCCATTCGGAAATTGTCATTCACTGAAATGTGGTTCATCGTTTTACTTTGTACAATTTTTTTTCATCCATACATGTCCGCTAATCAGATCGACTCGATCTGATAAGTATGAATACTGCCTCTTGTGTCTGGATGTTGGCGTAAGGTTTCTTTCATCGTTTTGATGAAGTGGTTGTTTTTGTCCAGAGGACTCGTAAACGCTTCGGAATACAAAGTGTACATGGCTCATTCATCAGGGGATGATTTTGAGGACGCTGAATCCATCAGCCCTGTAGTTCCCGAGTGCGAAGGACTTCCTCGGCGTCTGTGGATTACGAAGTGTGTGACCCTCTATAATGCACATGGAAAATTGGTAGGCGAGGGTACATGCCATAGTGTTAATTCCGATCTTGTGCTCGGCGCTAATGGTCCTCTTGGTGACACTCAGGTCGCAGTCCACATTTGGAAAACTCATTCCCAAGATGACATCCCCCAAGATCTTGTGTACGCACTTGTGGCGTGGCCTACAAAGCTAGTCCATTGCTATGGTGCTAGTCTCCACGACCACGAGGATAAGGATAACTTCAATCAATTGCACGCAGCTCGGGCAAACTCGGCGCTCTCAAAGTCCAAAAGGCCATATATGAATGGTATCCAAAATCCCTCTCAAGAGTCACCTCTAAAGTACAAAAAACTCCTCAGCGAAGAGTCTATCAACTTGGTGTCAAGTAAAGTGTGCTGTATGAAGAATTGCGTGCAGCCTTTTCCAAGAGAGAAGATTAAATCATTCCGCGAGCGAATGTACAATGGATCTACATTCTAGTTCAGAGCCCATATGAAATTAGATGTGCATAGGGCGGTTCATAGAGATGCAAGCGGGCGGAAGATGGTGACAGTGGAGGGGATCACCGTGTGCTTGCGTGCATGGATGCATATTTCTGGGGTATCAGAAGCAACATTCTACCGCTACCAAGCATATGTAAAAGCTAATCGGGAGGCGAGGGACCATGGCAACATTGGATTACCGAAGCCAAGGAAGCACACTGAACAAGCGACAGCTACGTTGAAGTGTATCCTCGAGAAAGAGGCAGATCACATACCACATCGTACTCGTAGTACAAAATCTGGGGAGAAGATGGTTTCGATGATTCTCCCAGCTACCTTTCAATGGAAAGATCAAATTCCAAAAATCAACGAAGTTAATATTGCTTTTGGATTGAGGGAGGTCTCTTCTTCAAACTTGAGCAAGATCAGAGCATCTAGGTTTCCAAAATTCGATGTCAAAAGACCCGGAGATAATTTTGCACGATGTGGTACCTGCGACAAGTACAAAGAGCTAAGGAAGGGTGCCATTGGAGGATCTGAACAGGCTATGAAGTGGACGAGAAAGTTGGAGAAACATCTTGGTATTGCTCGTGCTCATAGGGAGTACTATTATGCTAAGCGATACTACTCGCAAACTTATCCCGATGAGTGCGTGACAATCATGCATGACAAGATGGATCATGCCAAAACTGCATCTCCGGTATTTTCACATAAGAACAAAGAATTGGATGCTTTGGTGAAGCTACCTGTATCTGTGACAGGCATGATTGCTCATGGACACGGTGACGTGCGTTATGCTCATTATGGATTGGATATCTTTCCCCATGATTCAAATTATACTATTGGATCGATGACAAAGTTGTTGCGTGATTTGGAAGAACCTCCAAAATCATCTTCCCGAGAATTATTTTTGGGCTCTGGCTCCACAGCTCTATTTCGTAGCATTCTCAAGGGTGCGGAGATGTGCAAAACATCACTAGATCCACAACCTGAGAGATTAGTAGGAGCAACACCGTTGCCACCCATTTTGAATGTGCAAATGGATAATGCCACAGGGGAGAACAAAAATAGATATGTTTTTGCTTTTTGGTCCCTACTTGTGGCAAAGCGGATCTTTCGCGAAGTGTATGTAAATTTCATGATAGTAGGACATACACATGACGACATCGACGCGTTATTTGGAAGATGGAGTATGGTTCTGAAGAAAGAGAACTTCCCTACTATCCCTGCACTTATGAAGTCGTTCATGGACATGGAATCTATTCCCACTATCCCTCATCTTATCGAGGAGGTGCCGGATTTTAAAAATTTTATACTTGGATCTATTTTAGACAAAAGTGAAGTTCTTGTAGGTCACACAAAACCACAACAAGTCAAATTTTACTTGGATGCAACAGGGTGTTCAAAAATGAAATACAAATTGTTTTGTATCGATGTAGAGTGGCTAGGAGAGGAAGGAGCAGGCATTAAAATTTGGAAAGAGGATGCACATGGATGTAGTTTGTGGCCTCGTGGTGAACCATCGCCTGTTCCACAACGTACAATGAGAGGTGTGGAGGATATTGAGAAAGGAATATCAGGGTTCGTGAAATATTGGGAGGATTTGTGCAATGTTGATGTCACTGGAGAGTATCAAAGACGGTATGAGCATTTGGTGGTGTATTGGCGTAACATGAAGGATGCATTGCATGAACCAATCATTCCTTGTAATGTTCTGAGAAAAGGTTTTTGGCCAATTACACGTGTGAGAGAAAATCTTGCAGATCAATTATCAGATGTTGGCGAGGATCATAAGGAATTTGGAGAAGATGATCCATATGTTGGTACTCTAAGAGGTCGCCCACAACCATCTTTTAGGGTAGGTCGAGATGTTCGAGAAGGATATTTTGTTACAATTCGACCTGTAGAAGGTGAAATACAACAAGTGTGGATAGCTAGGGCTTTGTCGAACCCAGATTGTAATCCTGAGAAGCCAAACTTCATTCTCATTCAGTATTTTCATCCGACCTTAAGAAGTGTGGATGTACAACAGTTCTATACAGGTTGGGATAGCGAGAGAGGTTTGCATTGGAAGATCGAAGAGAATGAATCTCCTGTTTGGGAAGAAACGAATGCTCTTATGACAGCGTGGTCACCACGAATCAGAAAGGACACAAATGAATGCGTGATCAAAATTCCGGCTCTACAAATTGAAATAATCAAGTAGAGTCTTGCATCGTATATTAAAAATGTATGAATGAAATATACAAATTTGTCATTGTGATTTGAATATTCATATTTTGGTAACATAGTTTTTAAAATTTTATAGTATTGTGACAAAGGTAGTAGAACTCGTAGTGTATAATAAGTGGTTTTAGTTTGATTTAGTTTTATAGATAACTATTGTAGATATTCCTTAACTATAGTTTTATATGTACACAAAAATTACTTGTATAAAGTTATATCAAAATATTTGATTAAGTTAGAGCATTGTTATTTTCAATCACATCTGTATTTGACACCTTGCAAAATAATAAAAACTCTCATTTTAAAGGAAATTACTTATCACAAGTACTGAATTGCTACCTCATTGACCTTATTTGACTATACATATAATCCAATTTTTGTTACTTCTATTTGATTGTTTTATTTTGAGAGACACCAAACCTCTCAAAATAATGAATATTGTGTTCTTTTAATAATTAAATCAACCATCCATCCTCCTGAATTGACTATTTTATGGACTATTAATCTATTTTACCAATATCTTACATAAACAAAGTAATATCTATTCTACATGTACCATTAATTACCAACAAGATGATTGGACAATTCTTTTGCCATTGGCAGAGTTTGCTTACAATAATACGGTACATTTTTCTACAAAATAAATACCTTTCTTTGTCAATTATGGTTATCATCCATGACTTGATACTTTTGACTTTTTAAAAGTTGATAATTCTTCTGCGAAAGATTTGGCAATTCATTTATCAGAGCTACATGCAACGATGAAGGCATAGTTAAGAGAAGTTTAAGAACAAGAAAAGATCAATGTGGATGTCTATCAAAAGGAACAACTACCATTTTACTTGAATTACAAGGTATGGTTACTTTATCGCAATATCAAGATGATTCATCTTTGTAATAAGTTAGACTATTGAAGGCTTGGACCATTTTCTATTTTTGTACAAATCAATCCAATTGCATATCATTTATACCTACCAGAGTCAATGAAAATCTATCTAATATTCCATGTGTCTCTTCTTAACTCATATAAGACAATGGACATATCAAAAAAAAGACAAGCTACACCTCCTCCTATAGAAGTATACAATAATAAAGAGTTTGAAGTAGAAGAAGTCCTAGATTCAAGGTAGAGCCAAAATAAATTAGAATATCTTATCCATTAGCATGGATGTGATATTAGTGAATATACATGGGAGCTAGTAAATAATCTTACAAATACAACAAAGGCGGTAGAGGCTTTTCATTGACAATATCCATCAAAATCAAGATGAAAATCTTCTTTATAAAAGAAACAAGATCTAGACAAGATAACATTCTACTTTCAATCATTGTTTGTAGCTTCTTTGTAGTTGTGATGCTAAAGAGATAGAGAACCAACAACTAGTGGATTTGATTGAAGAGCCTTTGTTTGTTGACCTGTCGGATGAGACATTTTGATTGTCACAACCTTCAAGATGACGTAATTGAGATAAAGATCATCAAGTACAATATGTTATTCCTCAAATGGATGGAAAGATTCAATGCATTTGATATCATAATCTTGGAAGAGACTTTCGATGTTTGGTATTTTTATTAGAAGTAGGAACAACTCCTGATGGTGTTCCAAATATTTTATTTGAAGGAAGTCATGAAGGCCTCAACAATGATCAGATAAAAGGGTAGTTTTTTCACCCTAGTATGGGATACTATCCATGGTTGAAAGGCCCTATCAACCATCTTTGAAGAGAACAAAGATTTGAGTATGTGGCAAATATAATTTGTTATATTATAGATTTTTTCAATATATGATGACTGCTCCTCGTGGTTATCCTCCCTAAAAGGAGAGATAATGTCATGGACATATACATATAAGCTAGTAATTACCTGTATAAATAAGTAAAAGTAAATAGAAGTAGATAAAAGCAAGTTAATTCTATAATAACTTCTATAAAAGCTTTCTAGAAGCTTCATAGATGCTACTTTGACTTTATAGGTGTCTTTAATTGACTTTTTGAATTAGAATCATCATCAACAAGTTGGCCATGTGCCACACATGTTGTTAGCTTAAAGACCAAGCTAACTATATAGCCTACACATAGAAAAACTTGCCTTGTAAGTCAAAGCATGTATCCTACAAAATCAACATATATTTGAGGTCCTATAGAATATTGCCACATAGTTCCTAGTTAGATAGTATATATAGAGATAATAGTAAAGTTCTCTTCACTCTTGTCAATTTTTTTCTTGCTTCTAGTCTAGTTTCATGAGTATCAAGTTTTCTTGTCTTTTGGTAATAAGCCTTTCTAATTTCTTTTAATATATGTACTATCTTATTTCTATTTTGTCACTCTTTCTTTGACACGAATTTCATTAGTTTATGCATCATCTTTTAGTTCATGTCCTTGATACAGGCATCTGCATTAGTCTTTTGTCATCCTTGAGTTCTTTTAATTGTATCTTTATTATTCTATGTAGCTTTGAAAAATGATTTGCTAAATCTTTTGCCATAGGATTATCAACTTTTGAAAAATTAAAAGTATCAAGTTGTGGATGATAACCATAATTGACAAAGAAAGGTATTTGTTGAGTAGAAAAATGTATCAAATTATTGTATGCAAACTCTACCAATGGCAAGAGAGTTATCTAATCATTTTGATGATAGTTGATGGTATACCTCAAATACTGCTCCAGAACTTGATTTACTTGTTGTATTTATCCATGAATTTGAAGATGAAAAGTCAAAGAAAGCTTTATATGTACTTTTAGAATCTTAAATAAGATTCTTTAAAATCTTGATATAAATTGAATCTTCCTATCTAATATAATATCCTTTGATAATCCATGATAGTGATAGATATTATCAATGAAAAGCTTAGATATTTCTTCATCTGAAATAGATTTTATATATAATACAAAATAAGCTATTTTGGTGAAGTAATCTACGATTATAAATATAAAGTCATATGAACTTGAGCTTAAAAGATTTATAATAAAATCTATAAAAATAGAAGACCATGGTTGTTTAGGTATAGGCAATAGTTGGAGAAGTCTATAGGATCGATGATAAGGAGTTTTTGATCTTGAACAAATGTCACATGACTGAAAAAAGTCTTTTACTGCCTTTTACATTTGCAGCCTACAAAAATCTCTAGATATAAGTTCTAAAATCTTATTGTATCTAAAATATCTTGTTAATAGAAAGTCATGAACTGTTTGAAGAATATAAATATGCTTCTCTTTTTGGAACATATAAATATGCTTCTCTTTTTGAAACATATAGGCATCTTTTGAAGTAGAATAAATTGTTCTTGAATTCAAATTTTGAAATATCATGAGACTTAGAAGAAAGATTCTTAATATCATGAATAAGAAGATCAAAGGACATACTTGATTGAATTTGTTTGATAAAGGTCAAATCAACAATCAATGTTGATTTCATTGCTCGAAGATGAAAATACTTTGGCTTCAAGAAGATTATTCTTTGTTGATCAAAAGATACGTCTTCTTCTTTTGGTATAAAATAAGAGCATCTAGAAAGATCATTTGATAAACCTTATTATTTTCCAGGTCAATATGTGATCTTAAAATCAAATAATAACATGCTCCTATTAGCTTGGCAACGATTCAAAATACATATTGACATAAAATACTTGAAGTTCTTGTGATCTACATATATTGTGACTAGACTTGAAGCACCTTCTAGATAATAATTCTATTTTAAAAATGAATCTATAATTGTACAAAGTTCTTTGTTGTAGATTTCATAGTTAATCTTGGCTCTTAAAAATTTCTTCAAATAAAAAACTACTAGATGGAGTTTATAATTTATTTCCATTTATAAGAATATTGTACCCAAGACAAAGTTTGATGCATTTTTTTCCCTAAAGAATGTTGTAGAAAATTTGATGCAATACAAAATTAGTGCAGAAGTAAATTCTTTTTTTAAAATAAAAAAATGATATTTTTATTTCTTTATTTCTCTCAAGTTTGTCTTTATAAATCAGACATGTAAGTAGAGTTATAACTTGAAAAAAAAATTTGATAAAGATTTGGTAATAATTGGCAAAGTTCAAAAAGTATTGTACATCTCTTATTATTCTTAAAATCTTCCAATCTATGATAGTTTGGATCTTCTTTGGATCCATCATAAGGCCTTCATTGGAAATGATATATTCCAAAAAGTCAACTTTAGTATTGTAGAATATACATTTTTCTATCTTTACATATAATCTTGCATCTCTTAGTTTTTGTAATACATGATGAACATGAATTTTATACTCTTATGTATTCTTAGAATAGATTAAAATATTTTCTAAATAACAGACAACAAAATCATCAAGAAAGACATCATTCATAAGATGTTGAAAAGTAGCTGGTGCATTTGTGAGTCCAAAAGGCATAACATTATACTCAATATGTTCATACATAATTTAGAAAGTAGTCTTCTATTTATCTCTTTCTAACATTAAAACAAGATTATAGGCTCTTTGTAGATCTATTTTTTGTGTAGATCTTTGCTTGATTTAATTGATCAAGAAGTTTTAAAATCAAAGGTAGAAGATACCTATTCTTGATGGTGACCTTATTAAGTCCTCAATAATCCACATACATCCATAGAGATCCATCTTTTTTCTTTACAAATAAGATAGGAGTGCCGGTTGGAGATTTAGAATAGAGTATAAAGTTCTTAGTCAAGTTTTCATCAATATACTCTTTAAATGTAGCCAACTCATTCTATCATAGGCTATACATTGGTCCAAATGGTGGTTGAGTTCTTTCTTGAAGATTGATGGTACAATCATAAAGACAATGCTTTGAAAGAATATCTATATTTTTATTTTCAAAAATATTTTTAAAAACTTGATACTCGCTAAGAATACCTATCATAGACATATATATTTATTCCAATAGTTACTTATATGATTAGATAGAAGTAAGTAAATATAGACTAATTCCATAAAGTCTTCTAAAAAAGCTTTCTAGAAGCTTCACAGACGTAGTTTTGATTTTAGATGTATTTGTAGGTTAGAAACTTGGCTAACAAATTAACCATATATTGGTACCTTATCAAACAAGTTATTTCTATATAATAGCTTAAGGAATAAGTTAATTACGTGGTACATACATAGATAACTTGTCTTGCAAGTTAAGACATGTGGCTAGCAAAGTCAACATATGTTGGACGTCCTATAGGACATTTCTACGTAGCTCTTAGTTAGATAGTATATATGAAAGCAAGAATAAAGTCTTCTTCACTCTTATCAATGCCTTTTTAGTCTCAGTCTTGTTTCAAGACTTTCTAGTCTTCTTCTTTTTGGCAATAGCCATTCTAGTTAATATTACATCACTTTTTGAGTGAATTTTTAGTTCTCTTCAATGATGAAAGAGTGTATTAAGGATTCTTTTTTTTTTAAATTCATGTCCCTGACAGTTTTACAAGAGTGCTAACATATTGTTTCTATCTTGTTTTAGAAGTGAATTGATTATCCCACTTCTATTGTAGTGTTTTGAAGGTTGCGAACTATCCACCTTTAAATAAAAAATCTTGTTTCTAACATTGATCTTTTTATTAAACAAAGTGGATTATCCCTCTTTGTGAAATTTTTTTAGAGATTACAAATTATCTTCTTCTAATTTTACTTTTAAATTTATTTGAGTTATCTATGAAAGGAAAGATTATGGATGCTACTCTCAATGGAAGTGAGAATAGATTTGTAACTATGGCACATCTTCATGAGCTTGTCAACACTCTAAGAGTAAAAATCTCACATATTTTCAACGTGAATCATGGAAGTACTATGCCTATGCCTATGGAAGAAGTTCAAAGTCTATGGCAAGAAGTTGTGCAATTGAAAGAAGTAAGTAGATCAACATCACAACCAAATCCTGGGAGTTTTGATTCTATAAGTATGATGGAGTTAAGGATTAGTATGCTTCATAAGTTTGATGGAATAAGATCAAAATTTTGAGGATTTTTGTAACAATTCAAGTACTATCTAAAGTTGCACCCTTTCCAATATCTTGATGGATTTACCCAAGTCAAATTCATAGGTGCACTATTATCAAGAAGTATTCTCTCTTAGTTTGCACCTTTAATAGAAAAAGATTCACAACTCTTTTTTGATTTGAATTCATTCCTAGAAATGTTTACAACTACATTTGAAAAAAGTGATCAAGAATAAGTAGGAGAGACTAAGCTTTTATCCTTACAACAAGGATCACGATTAGCCACTATATATGCTATCAAATTCCAAAACCTCGCTTACAACATGAATTGGAACAATATAACACTTATCAACCAATTTCAATATGGATTGAAAGATAGAATCAAAGATTTATTATTAACAATGCCAAAAGTATAATCTTTCAAATAATTTATTGCTCAAGCCATTGCATGCAACAATTGCTTATTTGAAAGGTGTCAAGAATAAAGATTTGATTGAAGAGGAATAAGTCAAGTAATGGTAATAGCTTCCAAGTTTTCTGAAATGTATTCGTCAAAGCTAAAACCAATGCAAATTGATATGACATGTTTTAAACCTCTCACAAAGCAGGAAAAGACTTAACATCGCCAAGAGAGTTTGTATATATATTGTAGAGAAGCTAATTACACTACTTAATATTATCCAACAAAGCAATACAATTACAAAATGAGGAGCACAATTACCAAAGAAGATAATGTGTCGAAAAATGAATTTCTCCAACTACAATAGGGACCATACAATTGGAATCATGTACAATACCTAGTAAAGGTCCTATCTTCTCCTCAAACCTTTCATCTTATTTTATAATAGAAGTATATTTAGGACCTAATAATCACAAAGTCTTTGTCTTGTTAGATTCAAGAGCCTCAATTTGTTTTATGAGAGAAGTTTTTGCTAAAAATCAAAAATTATCTATAGTCAAGAAAGTTAAATCTGTACATGTAGAAGTCATAGATGGTTGTTTGTTATCTTCTAAAAATGTTATCTATGAAACTATTTCTTTAGATGTAGCAATTAAAGATCATAATAGAGTAGTAGTATTTAATATAATAAAATCTCTCTCTAATCGAGTTATTTCAGGATTATCATGCTAAAAAAATATAACCTTCAAATAGATTGGATTTTTTATAATCTTAATTTTTTTGATAGTATAATCTAAGATCGCATTAGTAAAGTAGAAGTATGTAAGTTTAGTACATCCAAATCTTTATTAGTAGGTACAAAAGCTTTTATGCATGCTTCAAAAAAAAGGATCATCTTTTGCTATATATGCTACGTCAATTTTTAATAGTAAAAAAATATCTAGTGGTATTCCTAACTAATATCAAGAATTTTAAGACGTTTTTGAAAAAAAGAATGTAGATATTCTTCTCAAGCATCAACCTTATGATTGTTCAATTAATCTGCAAGAAGAAGCTCAACTACCATTTGAACCAATCTATAGCTTATCACAGAATGAGTTGGCTGCATTAAAAGAATACATTGATGAGAATTTGGCAAAGAACTTCATACTGTCATGCATACAGAAATTATCACGGACACAGAAATACACATTCGAGATCTAACAAGAAGTTGAAGAAGAATTAACAAGAACTAGATTAATCAGATGAATACAAAAATAACACTAGAGAGGTGAGCTAGAGCTCCAAGAGATGTGTTGTCAAGATTGAAGAACTCTTCAGCTTTGAATCTAATATATACTCCTATTTAGGAAACTTCTCAAGTAACTTCTACCAACTAGGAAGCTTCTAGAAGGTTCCAGAGACTTGTTTTTAGAAGGTTCTAGAAACTTGTCTCTAGAAGGTTCTAAGGACTATGTCTCTAACATCTTCTACCAATTAGGAAGATTCTCAAGTAACTTCTATCAACTAAGAAGCTTCTAGAAGGTTCCAGAGACTTGCTTCTAGAAGGTTCTAGAAACTTGTCTCTAGAAGGTTCTAAAGACTATGTCCCTAATATCATCCCCTCCTTTAGCTTCGAGGTCTCTGAGAAGTAATGTTATTGTTAATCAGTACCAACGCAAGAAAATGAAGATCTGTCACATAACATCTGCTATGAACTCCAACTGTTGTTCACGAGACAAGTGTTTCATCGGCCCTTGAAGCCAATGATAGTGGCCCACGCCTTCAACTTCTGACCGAGCATGAACTTTTATGTCCTCATTGTGAAATTATCCTACAAATATGCCTTCTGGCTGACCATCGTAAGTAGGCTCAAACTCAAATACAATCATCAATGATTAGTGACTCGGTATCCTCCGCAGTCGTCGTGGTATAGACAGTTTTTCATCTTGGGGTCACCTTCGTGAGCTAGTCGGTTGAGATAATCTGATTGGCATAGTATCTATCTCTTGACTATCTATATTAGAAGACCAAACTATGGCTACTGAAAAAATTCTACTTTATCTTGGAGAAAATAACTACATCAACTACAAATTTTGGTAGTGCTCTCTCCTTTTCTTATATTCTTGGATGAACAAGCTTTAGAAAGAAGCTATCGTCAAACCGGCTTAGATTTATGAGGATGTTATTGATGAAACTCCTATACCTTTTGTAATGCATTGGCGAGATTTTTAGCTAGCTCCTACGTTTGCTCATTAATATCGTAGCCACACCAATGAACAAGTTACTCCAACTTATTCCACCTTTGCCGTGAATTTAGCATCTTTTCGACCTCGTATTTCTCGTGGTTCTCGATCTTAATACTAGGTGGTGGACATTATACTCTTCCAGAAAAAGACGACTCTCGATAAGACTCCAAGAGAGAAACATGAAAGACTGGATGTATCTTCATAGAAACTGGTAATTCCAGACGGTACGCCACTGGATTGATTTTCTTCTGAATGATAAATGGTCCTAATCATCAATAGTCCAACTTATCACAAGGTCGCTTGGTCTTGATATTCCGTCGAAGAAGCCATGCTTTATCTCCAATTTTGAAAGTAGGTGCTTGATTCTGAAATCTATCTACAAACGCCTTGTAGGATTCTTGAGCGGATTGTAATTGAAGCTTTAACATAGTTTGAAGCTTTGATAGTTGCTTCGCAAATCCTTCAAGTGCTGGATTATTATTTGTTGACAGACTCAATAAATCAAGCTTCGGATGATATCCATAGTTGGAAAAAAATGGTGTATATTGAATCAACGCATGGAAGGTGTTGTTATATGTAAACTTGGCTAGCGATAGATATACGATCCAATCGTCTTGCTGATAGTTGATGCTACATCGTAAGTATTGTTCCAAGACTTGGTTCACCTGTTCCATTTGGCCGTCACTTTGAGGATAAAAAGCCAAAGAAAGCTTGATATCCACCTTCAGTATCTCAAAGAGAGATCTCCAAAACTTTAATACAAATTGGGTTCCTCAATCTGATACGATATTATTTGATAGTCCATAATATCAATACACATTATCAAAAAAGAGCCTCGTTCTGACTTTATTAGATGATATCTTCTTGCAAAGGACAAAGTGTGCCATCTTTGTAAGCTGATCTATCATGACAAAGATGCTGTCAAATTAGTTCCATGTTGGCAGGTCCGTGATGAAGTCCATGGAAACTGAAGACCATGGTTGACATGGAATCGGCAATGGCTGTAGAAGTCTATAAGGGCGATGTTGAAGATTCTTGGATCTTGAACAGATGTCACAGGAAAAGATAAAATCTTTCACATCTTTTCACATTTGGGGCCACCAAAAATCTCGAGAAATAAGCTCCAAGGTCTTGTTGAATCCAAAATATCTCGTAGCTAGAAAATCGTGGCGAGATTAAAGAACTCGGAGTCATGCTGGTTCTTTTGCAATATACAACTGCTGCTCAAAGTATAAAAGATCTCCCTCCACCTTGAACTTGTCGTCATTGGTACGCTACTTGATATCAATGGCTACTGAATCTTCAATGGTCACGGCACATACCTGGTTCAAGAAGTCGACATCAATTAGCACAATAGTAGTGCAAAGCTGAAATTGCTCTGGCTTCAACAACGTCGTACATTATTAATCAAACGCTGCTTCTTCAACCTTTGGTACAAGATACGATCTCCTCGATAAGGCATTGGATAGTCCTTGCTACTTTCTAGGTCGATAAGTGATAATAAAATCGAACCTAGATAGCGACATACTCCATCAAGCTTGACGTTGATTTAGAACTCGAGCCGACATGAAATACTCCAAATTCTTGTGATTCGTATATATGATCACTGGGTGTGCAGATCCTTCAAGAAAGTGATGCCATTCTTAGAAAGAATCCACTATAGCAAGAAGTTCCTTATCGTGGATCTCATAATTGATTTCAGCAGCAGAGAACTTTCGAGAATAGAATGCAACCGGATCGAGCTTCTTGTCTTCTTCCATTTGTGAAAGTATAGCTTCCAAAGCAAAATTCAAAGCATCAATTTCTAAATAGAAGGCCTTTGTAAAGTCTAGATGTACCAAGATTGGAGCCGTAGTAAATATCGTCTTCAGGTCTTGAAACGCCTTCTCCACTAGAGGTCCCCATTCCAACTTATCCTTGCATGTCAACCGAGTGACAGGAGCAGCAACTTGAGAGTAATTCTTGAAAAAGATCTGATAGAAGTTAGCAAAATCAAGAAAACATTGTACGTCTCTAACCGTCTTCAGAACCTCCCAAGACACGATTGCTTCCACCTTCTTGGGATCCATCTTCAAGCCTTTCGTAGTTGCGATGAACCCCAAAAACTCCATCTCCATTTGGTGAAATAAACACTTCTCCAACTTGGCATATAGTCTTCGTTCGCCTAGTTTCTCCAAGACCAAATGAACGTGCTTTTCATGCTCTTCCTTGTTTTTGGAGAATATCAGAATATCATCTAAGTAGATGACAACAAAATTGTCAAGGTGCTCCCGAAAAATGTCATTCATCATCTGTTGAAAGACCGCTAGAGCATTGGTAAGACCAAAGGGCATGACATTATACTCAAAATGGCCATACCTTGTACAGAATGTTGTCTTCCACTCATCTCTTTCCTTGATTCATACGAGGTTGTAAAATTCCTTAGATCAATTTTTGTAAAGATCCTTGCATGTCCAAGTTATTCTAAGAGACCAAAAATCAAAGGTAATGGATAACGATTCTTCTTTGTTACCTTGTTGAGGCCTCAATAGTCCACACACATCCGCAACGAGCCATCTTTCTTCTTCACAAATAAGATGGATGCCTTAGATGACGATTTTGAATGACGGATGAAGTTCTTGGCTAGATTCTCATTGATGTACTTCTTCAACTCCACCAACTCTATCTACGATAGATTGTAGATTGGATCAAAAGGCGGTTGTACTCCTTCCTGCAAGTCTATGGTGCAATCATATGGTCGGTGTTTTGGTAGCATGTCGGCATTCTTCTTTTGAAACACGTCTTTAAAATCCTTATATTACTTTTGTATACTTGCTGTTGAGATCTTCTCTCCGATAGTTGGAGCCGCATAAATGACAAATGATGTGCCTTCCTTGGACGATCTTATAAATGTTCTTGCTCCAATGTATAAGGATTTCTCTATTCGAGAATTTCTACTAGGCTTATTCTTGGATGGTTTTGTGGAAAAGGTCATCTTCCGCAACCTCCAATTTATGGATGGATTATGCTTTTCCAACCAGGAAAGACCAAGAATAATAGGATTTGATGGGATTTTAATAATATTAAAAATAATATGACTACTATGGCCCTTAAACGTCACTTCTATAGGTTCTAATTCATGGGTGACACTATCAGACAATAAAGGTCGCCCATCTATGACCTCAACGTGAACAGGTTTGGATTTTTGTACTAAAGGAATCTTATGATGCTTCACAAATTCTTTGTCTAAGAAATAAGCAAATGCTCTTAAATCTAATAATACTAAGGTTCTCAGTTTTTGAGGGCCAATAAGCAAAGGGATTGTAAAACAAAGGACAGATTGAGTGGAAAAAAAGAAACCTGGTTGTTATTGCAATATTTCACTATCCTGTCGCACGATTCTTATTGTGGCTGGGCATCCTCGTTTTTCTGAACAAATATGCTCCTACTCTTGACAGTGCATCGATTTTGCTTCTTGGGACAGTTTCCAACTTTGTGGCCTTCTTCACCGCAATATAAGCATAGACCTTCTTCCATACACTGCTTTTTTTCTTCTAGAGTAAGGAATTTGATACGTACCACATCAATTTGCATGTCTTCTACCTCTGAATGTGAATTCATGCTGCTTGTTGACATAGTTGTGGTGTGGCAAACCGTATGTTGTCTTGAGGGTTGATCTTGGCAACGTTGGAATAGATAATTATCACACTTCACAGCTTGACTAATAGCTTCATTGAGCGTTTGTGGATCAGGAAGAGTTAACAGCAAATTCTTCACATCGTCTCTTAAACCCCAATAGAATTGACTCATCAATGCTTCTTCGTCCCCATTCATGTCACATACTAATTGCCTGAAATCCGATGCATAAACTGATATAGAGCACATCCCTTGTCGTAGTGACCGGATCTTTGTTGTAGCCCATCGAACCTTGTCATATTCACCAAATGCTTCCGCAAACACCTCCAAAAAGGTTTCAAAGTTGTTTAGTATAGACAATCATTTCTCAAACAAACGAGTAAACTATGATAGAGCTTGCCCTGTAAGTAAGGTTCCAACAAGCCCAATACGTGACTCCTCCGTTAGATAGCGTTCGGGCTGTAAAATTGTTATCAACCTAATTTGATTGATGAATCCTCAAAACTTAGAATGCATACCATCGAACTTGTCCGGAAGGCTAACTCGGGGCTCTTTATGTTGTAGAACCAATGGTGCTTGTCGAACGTGAGGCAAAGTTGCTTCTCCAAGTTGAGAAGTTTGAGGTTGGTGCAACCTAGATTGTACCATCTTAGATGCTCCATCATTATGAAGCCTTGCCACGATTCCTTCAATCTCTGTAGTTCTTTACAATAACGTAGTGAAGACATTCATGATAGCATCCAACTTGAAGTCCGAACTTTCCGTCATACTAATGTCTTGGCCTCCGACCATTCTAAGAGAAGGACAAAAATGACTCTACAAGAAGACAATATTGGTTTAGAGGAGGGTACTCTGCAACCTATAAAATGCCTTAAGAGCTTCAAGAAAAGGGGTAATCCACTCTCTCCAAGAAGAATAAGACTCCAATATTGTAACAAAAGAAGTATCAGTTTAGAGGAGGGTAATCGGCAACCTCTAAAACGCTAGTACACCTTCAAGCAGAGGAATAATCCACACTCTAATGAGGAAGAAATTAGCTCTGATATCTGAGGTGAGTGTAATCTCGACAAACTGTGATGGACACAAAAATTATCACGAACACAGAAATACAAGCTCGAGATCTAACAAGAAATTCAAGAAGAACTGACAAGAACTAGATTAATCAGATGAATACAAGAACTAGATTAATCAGATGAATACAAGAACAACACCAAAGATGTGAGCTAGAACTCCAAGAGATGTGTTGTCGAGACTAAAGAACTCTTCAGCCTCGATTCCAATATATACTCTTATTTAGGAAACTTCTCAAGTAACTTCTACTAACTAGGAAGCTTCTAGAAGGTTAAAAAGACTTGTCTCTAGAAGGTTCTAAGGACTATGTTCCTAACACATATGCTATTCTAAATCTCCAGCCGAGGCTCCTATCTTATTTGTGAAGAAAAAATATAGATCTTTGTAAATGTGTGTAGATTATCAAGGTTTCAATAAGATCATCATAAAAAAATAGGTATCCTTTGTCTTTGATTTTAGGACTTCTTGACAAAGTCAATCAAGCAAAGATCTATACCAAAATAGACATATGAAGAGCATATAACTTAGTTTGTATTAAAGAAGGAGATGAATAGAAAATTACTTTTTGAATTAGGTATGGACATTTTGAATATAAAGTCATGCCTTTTGGACTCACAAATACACTGACTACTTTTCAACATCTTATAAATGATGTTTTTTGTGAGTTTTTAGATGATTTTATCGTTTGCTATTTAAACGACATTGTAATCTACTCTAAGAATACAAAAGAACATGAGCTTCATGTTTGTCACGTGTTACAAAAACTTAGAGATGCAAGATTATATGCTAAGTTAGAAAAGTGAATATTTCTTACTACTCAAGTTGATTTTTTAGAGTACATCATTTCTAACAAAGACTTTATGATGGATCCCAAGAAAATTCAAACTATCATAGATTGGAAGATTTCAAGAACCATACGAGATGTGCAATGCTTTTTGGACTTTGCTAATTACCATAGAATCTTTATCAAGAATTTTTCTCAAGTTGTAACTCTACTTACACGTTTGACTTGTAAAGACAAATTTAAGTAGAATAAAGAAGCAAAAGCATCATTTGATGCTTTAAAGAAGGAGTTTATTTTTGTACCAATTTTATACTACATTGACTTCTCTAAGGTATTTTTTTATGGAAACACCCACGTGAAATTTTGCTATAAGTGTCACGTTGTCACAAATAGAAATAAATGATAAATTCCACCCAATAGCTTTTTATTTTTAAAAATTTTCAGTAGCCGAGATTAATTATGAGATCCATGACAAAAAACTCCTTGCAATCATGAATTCATTTCAAGAATGGCATCATTATCTAGAAGGTGCCTCAAGTCATGTTATCATATATACAGATCATAAGAACCTCGAGTATTTTATGTCAGTACATATCCTGAATCATCGTCAAGTCCATTGGAGCATTTCTTTATCTAGATTTAATTTCAAGATCACTTATCGACATGGAAAATAATAAGATCTATGAGATGCCTTTTCCAAGATGTTCTTATCTTGTACCAAAAGAAGGAGATGCATCTCTTGATCAATAAAGATCAATTCTCTTGAAGCTTGAGCATTTTCATCTTTGAGTTATAAAATCAACATTGACTATTGATTTAATATTTATGAAGCAAATTCAATCAAGCATGTCTTTTGATCCTCTTATTCAGGATATCAAGAATACTTCCTCTAAGTCCAATGACTCTTCAAAATTTGAGTTTAAAAACAACCTATTACACTTTGAAGATTGCCTTTATATTCCTGAAGGTAAAGCACAATTACATGTCCTTCAAGCTTGTCATGATTTTCCAACAACTGGACATTTTGGATACAACAAGACTTTGGAGCTAATATCAAGAGATTTTTAGTGGCCTCAAATGTGAAAGTCAGTCAAAGACTTTGTACAATCATGCGATACTTATTTAGGATCCAAAACTCCTCGCCATCAACTTTATGGACTTCTTCAACCGTTGGCAAATCTAGAACAACCACGGTCTTCTATTTCTATGGATTTTATCATTGATCTTTCAATCTCAAGTGTATACAGTTCTATATTTGTAATTATAGATCACTTCACCAAAATGGTACATTTTATACTATGTACAAAATCTAGTTTAGGTGAAGAAACAGCTAAGCTTTTCATTCACAATATCTATTGCTATTATGGATTGCTAAAGGATATTATATTAGATAGGAGGATTCAATTTATATCAAGATTTTTAAAAACTCTATTTAAGATTCTAAAGGTGGATATAAAGCTTTCTTCAGCTTTTCATCCTCAAACTGATGGATAAACAAAACAGGTGAATTAAGTTCCGGAGCAGTATTTGAGATGTATCATCAACTATCATCAAGATGATTGAACAACTCTTTTACTATTGTCAAAGTTTGTATATAATAATTTGGCACATTCTTCTACTCAAAAACACCTTTCTTTGCCAATTATGGTTATCATCTATATCTTGATATTTTTGACTTTTCAAAAATTGATAATCCTACAATGGAAGATTTAACAAACTACTTGTCAAAGCTACATACAACAATGAAGATACAATTAAAGGAAGCTCAAGAACAAGTAAAGACCAATATAGATACCTATTGGAAGGAGCAGCCTTAATATAATATGGGTGATAAGGTATAGTTACTTCATTGTAATATCAAGAAAATGCATCCTTGTAATAAATTGGATTATTGTAAGCTAGGACCTTTTCTTATTTGTAAACAAATCAATATTGTTGCTTATTGATTACATCTACTAGAGTCTATGAAGATCCACTCTGTATTTCATGTGTCTCTTCTTTAGCCGTATAAGATAGTGAATAACTTGGAAGGAAGACGAATGCCACCTCTTCCTATAGAAGTGGATAATAACTAAGAGTTTGAGGTGGAAGAAGTTTTAGACTTAAGGCGGCACCAAAATAGGTTGAAATATCTTGTTTATTGGTGCGGATATGATATTAGTGAACACACATTGGAGCTATTAAAGAATCTTATAAATACAGCAAAGAAAGTTGAAGTCTTTCATCAACAACATCCATCAAAACCAAGATGAAGAATAGTAAATCTTTACTATAAAAGAAACAAGATCAAAAGAAAATAATATTCTACCTTCTATCTTTTATTATAGCTTCTGTGTATTTGTGATGCTGAGGAGAAGGAGCACCAACAACTAGTAGATTCAACTTATGAGCTTTTATATGCGGACTTATTAGACGAAACATTGCGATTGTTACAACCTTCAAAATGACAAAATTGAGATGAAGATTGTCGAGAACGACATGTCCTTCCTCAAATAGATGGTGAAATACAATGTGTTTGGTATCACGACCTTAGAAGAGACTCTCGATGTTTAGTAATTTTATTAGAGGTAGGAACAACTTTTGACGGTGTTCCAAATATTTTATTTGAAAGAAGTTACAAAGGCTTCAACAATGACCAAATAATAGGGTGGTTTTCTCGTCCTAGTATGGAACACTATAAATGGCTGAGAGGACCTATCAACCATCTTCAAAGAGAGCAAAGATCACAATATGTAGCAAATACAATATGCCACATCTTGGACTTCTTTAATATATGAAGACCACTCCTTATAGAACTCGTCTCTAGAAGGGAGGGTAATGTCACGAACATATACATTTATCTCAATAATTACTTATATGATTAGATAGAAGTAAGTAAATATAGACTAATTCCATAAAGTCTTCTAGAAAAGCTTCCTAGAAGCTTTATAGATGTGGTTTTGATTTTAGATGTGTTTGTAGGTTAAAAACTTGGCTAACAAGTTAACCATGTCTTAGTAGCTTGTCAAACAAGTTATTTCTATATAATAGCTCGTAGAATAAGCTAACTACGTGGTGCATACATAGATAACTTGCCTTGCAAGTTAAGACATGTGGCTAGCAAAGTCAACACATGTTAGAGGTCCCATATGATATTTCTATGTAGCTTTTAGTTAGATAGTATATATGGAGGCAAGAGTGAAGCCTTCTTCACTCTTATCAATGCCTTTTTAGTCTTAGTCTTGTTTCAAGACTTTCTAGTCTTCTTTTTTTTGGCAATAGCCATTCTAGTTAATATTACATCTCTTTTTAAGTGAATTTTTAATTCTCTTTAGTAATAGAAGAGTGTATTGAGGATTCTTTTTTTTTGAGATTCATATCCTTGACAGTACCACTTGATATCTTCTCACTATTAATGATGGACGTGGCATATATAGCAAAAAATGGCCCTTCATATGTGGCATGCATAAAAGCATTTGTACCTATTTATAAAGATTTGGATATATTAAAGTTATAGATTTCTACTTGCCTAGCAAGATCTTAGGCTAAACTATAGAAAAAATTGAGATTACAAGAAATCTAATCTATCAAAGAGTTATAACTTTCTTATCACAATAATTCTAAAATAATTGGATTAAAAAGACATTTAATCACATTAAATATTACTAAACTATTGTGACCACCAGTTGCTTCCTTTATAAGAATAATTTCATATATAACATCTCCAAAAGATAATGAATGTCCATCTGTTACTCCTACATGTACAGGTTTGATTTTCTTAATTAAAGATATATCTTGTTTTTTTGACAAAGTCTTCATCTATAAAACAAGCTGAGGTTCTTGAATCCAACAAGGCTAAGGCTTTGTGATTTTTTGGTCTTAGACAGACTTCTATTGTATAATAATGTGAGGGATCAAAGGAGAGAATAGGACCTTTGCTAGATGTTGCATATGATTCCATCTGCATAGTCTCTATTGTAGCTAAAGCAACTTATTTTTTAATACATTGTCTTCTTTGGCAATCGTACTTTTGATTTTGTAATTACGTTGTTTCTTTGGATAATATTAAACAATATATTTAGCTTTTGCACAATATAAGCATAAGCCTTCTTGACATTGTGGATTCTTTTCTTGCTTTGTGAGGGCTTTAAAAAGTACCGTATCAATTTGTATTGATTCTAACTTTGATAAATAAGTTTGTCAAAACTTAGGAGTTGCCATCATTATTTTATTTGTTCTTTTTTAGCCATATCTTTGTTCTTGACAACTTTTAAATATTCAATTGTTACATGCAATGGCTTAAACAATAAATTGTTTCAAAGATTTTAACTTTGGCATTGTTAATAACAAGTCTTTGACATTATCCTTCAATCCATATCAAAATTGATTAATAAAGGCTTTATCATTCCAGTCCATGTCACAAGTAAGGTTTTGGAATTCAATAATATATATAGTGGCTAACTAAGATCTTTGCCATAAAAATAAGAATTTGATCTCTACTATTCTTTTTTGATCACTTTCTTTGAATGTGGCCATAAACACTTCTAGGAATGAATTCAAATCATAAAAGAGTCGCAAATCTTTTTCCATTAAAGGTATAGATAAAAAGAGAGCACTTTTTGATAGAAGGGTGTCTATAAATGTGACTTGAATAAATCCATCAGGATATAGGAAAGAATGCAATTTTAGATAGAGCTTGACTTATTGTAAATTTTTTGATCTTGTTCCATCAAACTTCTTAGGCATACTAATCCTTATCTCCATCATACTTATAGAAGCAAAACTCCCTAGATTTGTTTGTGAGGTCAATCTACTTCCTTCCTTCAACTGCACAACTTCTTGCTATAAATTCTGAACTTCTTCCAAAGGCATAGGCATAATACCTCCATGATTTTCATAAGAAATACATGAGATTTCTATTCTTAGAATATTGATAAGTTCATGAAGATCTGTAATAGTTACAAATCTATTATCACTTCTATTAAAAATAGCATCCATAATCTTTCCTTTCGTAGACAACTCAAACAAATTTAAAAATTTAAATTAAAGGAGGCTAATCTACAACCTCTAATAAAAATTTCTACAAAGAAAGATAATATACCTTCATAAAGAAAAAGATTAATATTAAAAAATAAGATTTTTTGTTTAAAGATGGATAGTCTGCAACCTTCAAAATATAACAATAGAAGATAATCAACTTATTTCTAAAATAAGACAAAAATAATATGTTAGCACTTTTGTCAAATTACCAAAGATATTAATCTCAAAGAAAAAAATTCCTCAATACACTCCTATATTATTGAAAAGAACTAGAAAGTCAATGAAAAATGATATAATATTGAACTAGAATGGCTATTGTCAAAAATAAGAAGATTAAAAAGCCTTAAAACAAGACTAAGGACAAGAAAGGCCTTGAAAATAATGAAGAAGACTTAACTATTGCCTCCATATATACTCTCTAACTAGGAGCTATGTGGCAATATTCTATAAGACCTCCAACATGTATTGACTTTGCTAGCCACATGTCTTAACTTACAAGGCAAGTAATTTATGTATGCGCCACATAGTTAGCTTATTCTACAAGCTATTATATGAAGTTAACTTGTTTCACAAGCTACTAATACGTGATTAACTTGTTAGCCAAGTTTCTATCCTACAAATACATCTAAAGTCAAAATTGTATCTATAAAGCTTCTAAAAAGATTTTTTAGAAGACTTAATAAAATTAATCTATATTTACCTACTTCTTTCTAATCATATAAGTAACTATTGAGATAAATGTATATATCCATGACAAGTGGTAGCCAAATTTTAGTTTCTTTAGAGAATAAGTTTAAAGAAGGAGTTCTTTATAAAGCTTGACTTGTAAATCTTATCCAAGTTCAATCTTCAACTTCTTTATTATTTAAAATTAAATTTTCTTCTAATATTTTTTAATTTAGATCTTTAAGTTTTGTTTCTTCTTAAATAAAATTTCATTGCACGGTCTAATTCTATTTTAATATATAAATATGGAAACGTTTTTTTTTAAAAGAATTATCTTAAAGATCCTAGTAAGTAGTAGAATAATAAGTAAAATAAATTAAATCCTTGTGTTCTAAATTTCAAGCAAAAGAATATCAAGAAATATCTTCAAATTAATAGTTCTATGACTTTAAAATGGATTAGGGTTTAATTTCTCTTACTACTAAAGATATGATATTTAGTATCTCTAATATTTTTTTAAGTCTTTAAAAACTAAGGTTTGACATAGGCTTACTAAAAATATAAGCTTCTTATTGATAAGTTGAAACATAATTTATCTAAATTTTTTATGCTTCACTATTTTTTCAAATAAAATTCCATTGCATCTCTATATGTTTTATTCTTCCATATAACATTGGATTATTTACTAATTTTACACAAATTTAATTGCTATTCAAAATTTATAAGGATATATTTACAATGATTTTTAATTCTTAAAACAAGTGCTGAAAATATACATTCTAAATTGTATTAATAATTAATCTATATTTAACTTCAATTGTGTTAAAGAATACTATAGATTGTTGATTTGAACTCTAATTCATTGATGCTTCTCCAAGTTTATGAACTATACCAAAAATTGGTCTTTTAATATCCAAACATTGTCCAGAGTCTATATAGACAAACATAGTAACTATCATGCTTCTTTGTTTTGAGAAGAATAAATCATAGTTTGTGTTTCTTTCTAAATATCTTAAGATATTTTTTGCAACAATCTTGTGAGACTCTTAAGGAGCTCTAATAAATTTTCTTATTCATCAAATGCCATGAGCTATATTATTTTTGGTTGCTATAATATAGATTAAGCAATCAACTAATGCTTGATATAATTAATCATCTCCTAGTCTTTATCATGTTTATTTTAAGATATTTTTTTGAATACATTAGAGTTGACACAAGTTTATATTTTTGCATTCAAAATCTTTGCATCAATGATAACATATATCTTTTCTAATAAAATTACACCCCATGATAAAAATATTCAATTTTACTTCTAAGATATGATATTGCATCATCTAATTTTGTCATTTCAAAAGTCTCAAATAAATGTCTCATCTCACCCACAATGGAATAATATAAGTTAGGATCAGCACTGCTTTTAGTCAGTTTACAAGATAATAAAAATGAATTAATCTATAAATACCAAGCATAAGGAATTTATTTTAGTATAAAGAGTGCACAAAATCAATTTGATTATTATTCCTTCATTTCTTTTTTTCTTTTTTGATTCCAGGTGAGATATATATATGTATATATTTCTTTTGTCAATAATACATTCAAAAATGCTATAATTGCATAAAATTAACAAAGTCTCTATCTTTTGTGTACAAAAAATCTTAGTATAATTCAAATTGTGCTCCAGCATACAATAGATGAAAATATATCAAAGAAATCTTCTCATTCTTTTTGTTGGTATCTTAGGGCAATTAGTCTTGTCTATTTTTTTATTAACTTATTCATTTTGTCTCATTTTATTTTGAATATCCATCTGGCATGTATTGCTCTTTTTTCTGGTAGCAAATTTTTGGATATCTATTTTTGGTTTTTCTTCAGTAAATTCTTTATGGATTAAATAGTTGCATCCTACTCTAGATCTTACTTTGTTTTGTCATAATTTAATGGGTCTTCATCCACTTCAATAATCATTGCATAATAGTCTTTAAATTTATTCAGAGGTCTTTTATTTTTGGCTGATTTTGATTCTGGATTTAAGGTTTCAAAAATAATATGTTTCTTTATTTTTCTTTGTCTAGTTTGAGAGCTTAAAGGATTGATACAGTTCTAATTTTCTAGTAAGCTTTTAGATTCTAGATTAATAGATTATGATGGTAATCTCACGATTGTAAATTTAAGAAGAAAATTTTCTATAAATGGAGATAATTTGGAATATTTTGATGATACTTGAGATAAAATATTAGATGAAGATGAGTTGGATTTGTCACTTTTTCTCAAAGGAAATATCATGTATTCTAATGAGTTGGCTAAAAGTATATATATTCTAATCTAAGTTTTTTTTTTTTTTTTTTTTTTTTTTCCATCATAGACTATATTTCTATTTATAATTATATTTTTTTAAGAAGATCAAATAATGTAAAGGCTTTGCTATTGGAGTCATATCCCATCAACAAACGTTTAGTAGTCTTGCTTTCTAATTTGTGTCTTTCTTGTTTTTGAATACGTAGAAAAACAAGGTAGCCAAAGGTTTATAAAAAACTTACATCTAGTTTTTTGCCACTAAATCTTTCTTTAGGAATTTTTCCAAAATTATTTATAGTTGGACTTTGAATAATAAGAAAATTGTTAGTATTAACAGCTTCACTCTACAAGTATCTTAGTAATTTGCATCCACCAATCATACTTCTTGCTTATTTTACTATGCTTTAATTTCTTCTTTTAGCTACTTTGTTTTGCTCCAACTTAAGTGCTTGAATTGGTTGTCTTTGGATGTTATGAGTATTACAATAGGTCTTAAATTATATTAACATAAATACACCTTCTTGATTTTTTTCTAAAATTTCTTATTTTTTTTCCAATTTCTTATTTTATAATTTTTTAAAATATTTAAATTTCTCAAATATATTTGATTTTGATTGCAAGAAAAATATCCAAAATTTCTTGAAATAATTATTAATACATATAGAAAATTATCTTAATCCTTATAAAGATAGTGTAGGTAAAAGTCCAACTAAATCAACATGTGATAATTCCAAAATTTTAGAGGTTGTATGAGCAATATTTTTTGGAAATCTTTTTTAGTGTTACTTCCCAACTAAAAAATTCTCACATAATGTTTATTAAGGATTTTAATCTTATTAATCCTTGTACTTTGTCTTCTCTTCACAGATGACTAAGACTCATGTAATTTAAGCATCCAAAATACTAGTGTCAAAACATTATAATTTTTTTAATTTTAGTTGAATTTAAAATAAGATTCAAGATAAAAGTCTTGTAGAATCTATTGCTTAGATTACATTTACTAGTAGCCAAAGTCTTTTTTTTTTCACATCATAGTTTGAATCTTAATAATAATTTCTAATACAAAATTTAATTATATATCTTGAATTGGTAAGACAATCAACCAAAATCAGGTTTTGTTTTAAGGTTGAAATATAGAAGACTTTTGAAAGATTCATTCTACTACATAAACTTGTGTGTAAGGTAATATTATTGATACAAATTATTTTATAACTTTTTCTTTATTTTATATGAATATTTTCTCTTGCAATTGAATTTAATTATCTTATTTTTTTTCAATCTTTAGTTATATAGCAAATAGCACCAAAATTTAAGTACCAAGGTTGTTATTTTTGGAGTCATTTAAAAAATTTGGCGAACATTTTTTTAATGTTATTTTTATCATTGCTTATTAAAATCTCAACCTTCTCTCTTTCTTCAATTGTATTGCCTTTTTAATGAATTTTAGATGAAAAAGTGTTATTCTTTACTTCTTCTTCTTGTACAAGCTAATTTTCAAGTTGTTGGCGGCAATGACAAGCTATGTGATTATAGCTCCTACATTTATAGCATTAAAATGGAATTGGAGCAATAGGCCTTTAGTATTGTGATGGACTTAGTCCTACTCATCTAGTGAAACTTCCTTGACATCCATACAACCTTCTTCTAAAATTATTAAATATTCTTCTATAAGCTCTTCTTCCTCTCCATTGCATTTGAAATAGATTGAATTGAGTGAATAGAGCTTCTTCATCTCTAGGTTCTTTGCTTTGGAGCTCCATTTAGTATACATGTGTAAAAAATTTGGATGATACTTATCAAAAATTTGGCAAGGTATTTGATATAAAATTCATTATATCATGTCTTCAAAGCTTCAAAGCAATCTATTAAATATAAGCTAAGCTAAAGTATTAATAGATAGTGGTTGTCTAAGAGCACTTAGTTGATTATTAATATCTTGAGTATTTTTTAAGTTTTCTTCTATTAATATTCTTTTTCTTAATTTCATGCTATGAAATTTGAGAGACAATAATAAAACTTGAGATGTATCACTTGACTTAAATTTATTTTGCATATTGCCCAAAAATTGGTTAGATCATCTTATTCAATAATAAATCTCACAATGTTGTTATTTATTAATAAAATTAATATTTTTAAAATTTTATTTTGTAATTGATAAAAATATGCCTCAATGTACCATGTTCTTCTAATTTAAATTAGAAAGGTTGCAGGTAGAGTCTTGGTTTCAATTAACTTCTTAATATTCTTACATCCTAATATGATCTTTGTCTCCAATCTCTATTTGTTGTAATTTGTTCATTCTTCCAACTTGTTCTCTTTTCCTAAAATACATTTGACATTTTTATAGCCATCTTGAGTTCATATAAGTCTCTCAAATAATAGGCTAGAGATATTTTTCATTCTTTATCCAACAATTAACTTATATTGTAAGTACTACTCACCAAATATATTCAAGAGCTCTTACTCTTTTAAGAACATGGCTTATCAAATGTTTTCTCAAAAGGATCAACAAGGCTCTAATATCATGAAGAAAAAATACACTCATTTATATTTTATTAGAAATAATAATTTGTAAGTTTAAGCATACATTAACACTCTACTTGAAGTGTGTATGGACATCTTTCAATATAACTAAGAAACAAAATCTTAGAGGCTAATTATAATATTATTAGTTCTAATCTTAAAAGTGTTATATAGATTGTTATGCATTTGCAGAGAACTCGTTGGTCACACGTCAAGATATAAACTACTATGTCATAATGAAACATAGAAGTTAATAAAAATATGATGAATTAGATGTTTGATCAATAAATTTGACTTCTTAAAAGTAGAAAAATTGTACAACAAGATTTAAAAGCTACTTTATATTTGAATAATAGTCTAAATATCTAATACTATCTAAAAAACTTCCTCAAACTCCTTAAGAAAGACATTATTATTTCAATATATTTCTACCTACTTCTACTTACTTTATTTAATTCTATTTATTAAAATGACTCTCAAGGATATAAATCTCAAAAAAAAAAAAAAAAAAAAAATCCTCAATACACTCTTGTATCACTAAAAGGAACTAAAAAGTCACTCAAAGATGACATAATATTGAATTAGAATAGCTATTGCCAAAAAGAAGACTAGAAAGTCTTGAAACAAGACTAAAGACTAGAAAGGCCTTGATAATAGCGAAGAAGGCTTCACTCTTGCCTCCATATATACTCTCTAATTAAGAGCTGCGTAGCAATATTCTATAGGACCTTCCACATGTGTTGACTTTACTAGCCACATGTCTTCACTTGCAAGGCAAATTATTTATGTATGTATCACATAGTTAGATTGTTTTATAAGCTACTACATGGAATTGACTTGTTCTACAAGTTACCAATATGTGATTAACTTGTTGGCCAAGTTTCTAACCTACTAATACATCTAAAGTCGAAACCTCATCTATAAAGCTTCTAAGAAGCTTTTCTAAAATACTTTATGAAATTAATCTATATTTATCTACTTTTCTCTAATCATATAAGTAACTATTGGGATAAATGTATTTGTCTATGTCAATAACATGGACATTTATTACAAAGTGTGTACAAAGAGGGAATAAGAGAAGAAGAGTTTCATCTTATATCAATTCTTGGATTTGCATTTGTTGAATGATTTGTATTATTTTTTATGAATGGTTATAATTTTTGGGGTTTGTTAAATTCACTTCTAAAGTAAGAGCAACAAGGTTTGAATTACAAGTCTTATGTTTGTCCAAAAGAGACACTACTACACAAAAGCTAATACTCTTTCACAAAAGCTAATACTCTTTCTCATTCAAAAGTCGATTACAGGTTTGTTGTCTGATGAATAAGTCAAAAAATAGGGGACGTGCAAAGAGGTCTGCCATGCGACAAGAATTGCATAAAAGAAACGGGCGATGAGTGAATTAGAGGGTGCAAAGAGCAGCCCCTCAAACTTGGCCGGCTGAGAAACTAGGTAAAAGAGCTGCATTACCCGACTGTACCATGCCCAAGGACGCAGCTTGCACAATGCTGGATGCATAGAGGCCAGCCCCACACCTCAACCACGAAAGGCAGCACGAGGGGCTGGCAGGGACTCGGGACTCCCACGGCTCCTCGGCGCATCCAGGATTTCGGCGAGACCTTAGTGGAAAGGTCAGGCCTCGCCCCTATCGCTGTGCAGCAGCAGGTGCATCACCACCACTATGCAGCGCTGCTCCACCCCCGATCGGGTCCCAAGTCAGTAGATGCTCACAGTGTCGATGCAATTGAAAACCCAACCCCACTAGCCGCAGTAGGAAACGGAACCGGAACTGTGCGACAGGACGCACTCCTCTCGGGCTTCTCCCCCACCCACTCCACACGTCGTGAGGTCTCGGCGTGGGATTCGAGCTCTAGGTCTTCGTTGCCTGCCGTTCTACCCCTGTGGATGGGAGTGCTCCGCTGCTGGGTGCTACCGTGAGGTGCGTCTCGTCTTTGGCTGGGTTTGGGGACCCTCTCCTTTCCTGGGTTGCCTGGCGTCGTTGTCGTCGTCGTCGTTGTCGTATTACGATTGGACTGGGCTGGGATGATCAGAGGTCGTTTGTTTGTGGTGCGGAGATGAGTGTTCCGATGCGAGTGTGTTCTTTCCGTGGAGGGTTGTTGTGGGGTATTGTGTGAGATTCGGTTTAGATGTGTGGAAGAGTTTGGTTAGGGTTTGGGGTTCACTGATGTGGTGATGTAGAGGGAGGGGATGGTTACCGTTGTGGAGTGGACTGGTGAGACGATTGGTTAGAGGTTTAGGGACGACATGGAAAACGAGGAGCAGCAGGTAGGATTGGTGGTCCTGGGCTGGTTTTTGTGATCTTGGGGGTCGAGAGAAAGGTGTGTAATATGGTGAATTTGGGGTGTTGGTAGGTGGGGTAGTATTGTATGGACATGCCCGAATTTGTGGAGTGCGACGTGAATTTTTCGGTGTTCATGCGCTGGGGACGTAGGATCCGCGAAGTGAGTTTGCGTGACTAGTCTGATGGTTACCTGGAGTGATTTCTAAGTGTTTGTGTGTGGGAGTCGTGGTGAGATTGGTACCCCAAACCAAGTGGGATCCTGTGGGGGAGTATCTGTGGGTACTGAATTGCTTGGTGTCATGCAATATGGGAACTTCGGCGCGGTCGGAGTGTATACGGTGGGTCCCAACGTAGTGGTGGATGTGGGTGTGGAAGCCGAATTGGATCTGACGAATGGGTTTTGTTGGTGTGGGTTGAGATTAGGGTTTGCGGGTTGACAGTGAGAGCGGCAATTCGATGGTTTGAATCGTGAGACTTGGAGGATGGTGTAAGATGGGATCCGCATCAGTTGATCTCCCCTGCTTTTCGACGAGTATCGATAATTCGTTATCTGTTCCGTACGTTGGGTTGCGTTGCCGGTCGGGCCACGTTACGGTGAAGGGCGGGGGTATTCGGCATTCTTAAGTGCCCTGTTGATTGGTGCATGGTAAGCCGGCACACGACATCGCCGTGGTCAGAGTTTGTCGGGAAGTGTGTGCTGGGTCGTTGAGGATCTGAAGTCGTGGAGCTGGAGGCGTGGGGTGGGTAATATTGTGAGCGGAAGGTGCGAGGAGCTGGCGCGGAATCGTGGGGTGAAATCGTCGGTGGCGCAGCATTTCAAGACGGGTGGGTCGACGCAAGCCTGCCCCCGCCCTTAGACAGGAGGGGTGGCATTTTGGACTTCCATGGCCGGTCGGTGTGAAGAGGTGGATCTTGAAGCCCAGAGCAGTGACACATCGCCGTTGCTAATGGATCAACTACCCGGTAGTGGATCAACCACGCCTGCTGAACATGTGGTTACAATCCAACCTGTTACTTCCAGCGTTCCTACAAGCTCGTCACACGTTTCATTTTCGCCAGCGGAGGCGCAACAAGAAAGTCCAAGCTTGGGTATGTCGAGAAGTCTGTCGGCCAACTCATTCAGAGGGTTGCCGTCATTTGCGTCAACCACGTCCAATTCTTCTTTGAGATCAGGAAATACGAGTAGTCATAGCGCGCGACAGCGACCGAGTCCTTTGAATTCGGGACTTTGGGTAAGCATCGAACTGACGATCACGATCAGTCAAATTATTGCATCCATCATCGTGCTGGTGCTGTCGAGAAATGAGCATCCACAAGCCCCTCTACACGTGTGGGTCGCCGGATACGCAGCTGGTTGCCTGGCAACCCTGCCCCTCCTGTATTGGCGGTACACACATCAGTACATGAGAACGAGAGAGCCGGCATCGACGAGCGCGTCTGAGCCGAATCCATCCAGCGGAGGTGTGGGTGGCAGTTCGTACGTGACATTAACACCAGGTTCACGGGACGACATGGCACATGGAAGCAGGCAAAGGAGTGGTGTCGGACAAGTGTCAAGTAGCAGCGGGGAGAGGTACGAAAGTCGAGCAGTATTTGCAGGATGCAAGGTCGATGGTGTTGATTTGTCGTGGTGGTGGAAGAGCTGAGTCACGGTGTTCCGGATGTTTGCATGGACGTGAACATGGACAGTGGTTGATAGGGAATTGGAAGTGGAATCCGTGAGAGCAGTGGTTTGGGCAACTCCGTAGAAATGTGAAGTTGGGGTGTGTAGAACTTAGCGGAGAAGGTGGTGAGGGTTCGGGGTTGGTGTAGGTGAAGTGTGTGGTGAAGTTGTTGGACGAGTAGGGAGGCGATATTATTGAATGTGTGGGAGTGGTCTGAGAAATGTTTGGTGCGCGTGCAGGACTGGGATTTATGTTGAGAGGTTCAAGATTGCGTTGGATTGTTTTTTTGCGATTTGGTTCGTGGTTGGCAACGTTTGGATATTTGGTGGACATTCGGCAGCACACGACGCTCCAAATTTGTACAGGTAGGTGACGCAGTGTGGTGTTGTGGGAAGGTTGGTTGGTTGTGGCGGTGGCCTGTGAATTGTGGTGTGGGTCGGAGATGGTAGTGAAGTTGCAAAGGTTGTGGGGAGAAGAATGGACAGTAAGAGGGTTGTGAGTGGGGTTTTGGCAGGTTATGCATCGTGTTGCTTACGTTCAGCTGCATCGGATATGCGATGCCTTTTATTCTTTGCGCCACTATTTGCTGCTGCTTGCCGTGCATAATTGCACTGTTGGGTTTTCGGGAGGACCAGAACCAGCCCCGAGGAGCCTCGCAAGAGGCGATTGCTGCCCTGCCGACGTACAAGTTCAAAGCGAAGGCTTCGAACGAGTCAAAATTAAATAAGGATGGCAATGATTCGGATAGTGAGGGAGCAGGCGAGGGAGGGTGGGTGGCAGCTGGGACAGAGAAGGAAAGATGGGTGTCCGCCGACGATGCTGTGTGTTGCATCTGCCTGGGCAAGTACAAGGACGGTGTGGAGTTGAGGGAGCTGGTGTGCACACATCATTTTCACGTGGAATGTGTTGATAAATGGCTCAAGATCAATGCGTCTTGTCCGCTGTGCAAGTACGACATTGGGGGTTCAGCGGAAGCAGGGGATGTCACGTCGGTGGAGGCTGGCGGCGATGGCAGAGATCGGGCGGAAGGTCTGAACAATGCAGCGGTGTCGTCAAGTTGACGTAGAGAGGGGGCGGGGTTGAAGGCAGAGTGATGGTAGATGAAGGCAATATCTGCAGCTAGCCGTTACCCAAATGAGGATGAGTGGAATTTGGAGAAAGCAGCTATTGCGTAGATAGTGGTGCCGTGTTATTCAGACATCCTGTAATTTCCGGCTTTAGGGAAGTTTTTCTGCCTGTGCCGGCTGGTCGATGTACATATACCTGTAGTTGAGTGCGTGGGAGAGAGGGCGGGGGGGGGGGGTCCGTGTCATGTGGTGGAAGCCTGGAATTGACGGTTTTCCATGTTCGGGGAGCTGGAGCAGGTCGCGGTCTCATATTGTGGAGATCTGGGACATGCCAGCTGAACGATGTTCGCGAGAGCTTTGAGAGCTGAGTAGGTGATTTAAAGATGGATTCAGTGTGTATCGCGCGTTCGGAGCCCCAGAAGCTTCGGATAGTGCCGTGTTTATGTGAACGAGCTTGTGGAGCGATGTAGCTTCTGAACCAATGATTGGTGGACGTAGCTGTGGAGCTGTGAGGAGGCATGAGAATGTGGAGGCAAGGGTTGTGCAATTGAAGCCGGGCATGTCGTAAATTTCGAGTAGCTTGGTAGAGTTGTTCCGACGGGAGCAGATGGCCAAGACTGCCCTGTCAGTCTCTTCACTGAAAGTCTGAAAGGGGCGATTGGCGATCGATGAACAGTTGCAGTTAGCAGTCACAGTGGCATCATACGTACTGTTACGAGAAGGACTGTAACGGTAAGAAATGTGCGAGGCGCATGTATTAGGTAGTTATTGTAGATGCCAAACGTGGAGGCGATCAGTTGATTAGGAGGTGGATCGAGCGAGAACTGTGTGTTCGTGGTAGGGTGGCGTTAGGTTAGATGACGAGGACGTAGGAAGAATTATTGGCTGCTTTAAGAGGTAGGTGCTATGCAATACATTTTCTGACTACGCAAGTGTAGGTAAAGATGTGTACACGTTTCTATCCGTACATGCTTAGATTTATTTCTGATTTGTGTGTCTGGACTAAATGTGAGGATGAATGTACATGGACGGACTTGCAGTGGTACTTATGTGCAGTTTGAATGTGTTGTTCTCTGTTTTGTAGATGTTTTTGCTCATTATTGTTAGCAGTTATAGTTATTATTATTGGAATATTCATTTATCTGGTACGCAAGCCCTTCGTTGCATACTCTATTTGGTTATGATGAGAGAAAAGGTGGACGGTAATGTGATCGGAATCTGCCCTTGTCAGTCGTAACCATTAAGTGTTGGCATACTAGTTACAACACCGTCACACTTCCTGCTGGTAATGATAGTTTTTGTAAGCACGAACCAACGAATTCGCAGGTTCTCAGGAAGGTACGATGAATCTATAAACGATTGAATAGTATGCGTTACACAGGCCTAAAGGTCATCGTCCACATCCTGCACACTGACGCCCTTAACACTTGGCGTTCGTAAGCTACCTGCAGAGAGATGGGAGAGGACGAGCCGAGCCACATTTTGTGCCGAAACTGCAGCTGTCTCGATAGCGCTCGCAGCACTTTCGAATGTATTAATGTAGTATAGATGCTTCCCATCCAAGACGTAAGGAGAGAATCTCTCAGGTGCCGAATAGTGCGGGTATGCAGGCCAGTCGATGCGAATGGTGCTCCTGTGGGTGCTGTGCGGCAGGTGGTCAACATGATTAGATGAGTTAATTGTAAGTCTGGTCACGCTTCAATAAAGACCCATGGTTGGAGTGTGCAAAAGAGCAACCACAGTTCATGGACCAGTACTCGGCAGTTGGAGAGGACCGTGCTGCCAATAAACGATTTACCTGAAAATGAGGTCGAGAAGCTCATCCGTGAATGGAGCACGAGAGAAGATCTTGTAAGCTTTGTCAGTTGCATTGTACTCCTTGAGAACGCTGATGGAAGAAAAGGGAATCTTTGAATCCTCCTTGGTTCCAATCAAATCTGGGATAGTATTGCAGGTGGCGCCAAAATAACCCTGTTAAACAACGCTAAATCAGGACTTTCGATAAGGAAAAAACTCAAGACTTCTTAGACAGAAGGCATGAAAACTCAGACATGAATGTTGGACTGTTTTCAAGCGGAGGAACTCCAGAAAATGGTACGGCGTACGGCGTATGGGTTGCTAGATTGTACCGGATTCAGCAGTCCACGCACAAAGGTAGTGTACGTATGTTGCATGTGTCGCTTGAGGAGATTGACAGAGGGTATAAAAGTGATTTTGGACTCATCCAATGGCGTTGCCATCACGACAACATCACATGTTGCAGTACCTTGTTCGAAAGCTAACTCGTACTTTTCTTCGACGGCAGTGACGGACACCACTTTGTGGTTCAAGGACAACGAGGCATTTGTGTGACGAATCAAACCATCTGCTAACTGCCAGTTACCTCCAACCACGGCCCATAACCCTCCTTGGGATCCTGCAATCGAGACAGCCCCTGCCATTCCACTTATGCTCACATTCTGGCCGTAGTTGATCCGCATGGTGACCTGCAGAGGGCATCGAGAACCGCAACTATGCTTATCTTGGTAGCGTTCATGAATTCACGAGGAACAATCGAGAACGGTGAAATTGAGGTACTCCAGAGTATGGTGCAACTACAGACGAGGTATTAATATGAATTACCGTGATAAGCTCATCAATCAAGAGCCTAGACAGTCCCGCCTCCAGCAGCAACTCTTCTAAAGTGTACTGAGTTCTGTTGTAGAGGTCCACCGATTTAAGCAGCTCTTCGACTGTGTCAAACGCCGGACGATCATCTTTGTAGATTTGCATAAAGTTATCCAGCATTCCCTACAGTTCGAAAAATCCAGCACAAAATAATGAATCAATTTCGGCGCATCCAGAGCATCCACAACTAATTGGTATAAAAGTTCGCAACCGAAATATTCATGGCATGTACTAACCACCCAATGAAGGATCCCGACAAGCATTATGAAATCACGCATGACTCAAGTTTCTGAGAGCTAAGACCAACCAAACACGTGCAGGGACTTAAAAACATTAGAAGCTCCAGAATTGCTGATGCGGCCGAGGAAAATCCCTGAATCCCTAGATTTCAATTCTAATAAATTCGTTTGAAACAAGTGAGGGTCAAGCGACAGGAAAGTCTTACATTGGTATAAGTTTGCATCTTCCACAAGCTAAGGCCATACCTCCACATGATCGACAGCGTATTCATAATCTGAGTGAAGGTCTTGGAAAAGATGGAATCGCCAGCACGAGCGGTCTGGAACACAAACTGGGTTCCATCCCAAATTCCGAAACTATCATCGTCGTCGCCAGTGGTTCGATTCAGTCCCAAGAGCTCCGTAAATTTCAAACTGTGCAAGTTTTTAGGGTGGATGACAGAACCCCCTGCCTCGAATGTGTCCCCTTCGAGCTCTACCAAGGACATGCGCCCCCCAACCCTATCGCTCTGCTCGAATATGGAAATCTGCAGAGGCGCCTGCGCATACTCCTTCAGAAAATAAGCTACCGACGCCCCGCCCATTCCACTACCCACGATGCAAATATCCTTCTGGCCATGGCAAGGCGTACATGCCATCACCAGGAGAATCATCACGAGAGCGCAGAGCTTCTTCATCTTCGCAAACGTTGTGAACCTCCGGACTCCTTCACACACAATTCTCAAAACCCCAGCCTGAAGACTCCTTCACAAAAGTGGCTGATCTTGAAAATCAGGATCTTCGGACAAGTCGACTAATCCCAAAAATGATTTACAATGTGCGTGAGCCAAGTACGTACTGCTTTCCGACTGTTGTTCGTTCTGCAGTAGCTACCGTGATTGCGCTTGAAAGTTCCCAATATGACGTGGAAGGAGAAATAAAGTAGCTTTGAGGAGCAATGACGAGTCATTCCGCATCGTGTCAGTTTCAACCTCGAAGTTCCACAAAGAAGCCTTAAACAAACCCAGTAAAATAAAATATTGGTGCTAATGAGAAGACACAAGAAGCTACATCTGACAACAACATCCATAAAAATCTGTTCTCGTCACGTCCTTACATGCTCTACTTTTCTAACCTCATGAGACGCTACAGTCTGCACTCGATTCTTTGAAAAAAGTATAATTTTCCCACGTTGAAATTTCAAGCAAACAAGCTGTTAATGTAACCCCTGGAGGACTTTTTCTTTTCATAGACTCAGAAGAGTCGACTTATTTCCATTTTGCGCACTTCTCAGCATTGTCGACGCTGGGAAAAGAGCCGCGCATTTTCCGGCTTCGAGCATTTCTTATAGACTTCAAAATTAGAGTCCTGAAAGATCTGAATTGGGGCATAACCACGTGATAACAGCACTGGGCTTTGGTGCACCAGATCAGGGTTCAGTCGTTGAAATGGATGGTAACAAAATCCTCTAGAACCGACACTTGTTCCCACGCATTGTCGCATCTCAGAGCCCATTCTTGTCACATTCTCGGCCACGACTATTCAAAAGTCAGCAATGCTTCGCTCGTGACGACTCTCGGCGTGGGCTGCCCGCTGCCACGTGAAAGACACACGCAGACAACAGCTTTTACCCGAGTGGGGTGGGGCAAATGCCACCAGAATGCACATCGTTCCTGGGTCGATGTTCAGGATGAGGCAAACAGGCAAGCAAGCAGTCATCGGCAGCGAACATGGTTCATGCGCGGCATGGCCTCTTCCTCCCCCCACCCCAGCATGGAACATGGACACCGAGCATCTAGGAAGCAGTCCAAAAATCTGTCCAAAAATCTGTCCAACGATCTGCAACACGTTATCTTTACGAATCCGGACGTTGCGGTGCTAACGTTGTGGATGCGTCGGTAGCGCCGTGTGGTGACAATTGTCTGGGCTTCGGCGTCCGTGCTAAAGACCAACCAGATCGCTGTAACCTGTGCGCCCGACTCGAGGGGAATGTAGCTGCATAGCTCCATAACTCGGATCCCCAAATGGCCCCCACGTGCTCTGCCTGTCTGCTTGCTTGCTTTGAGGTTATCCCACGTAACCCTACTTAGGGTTTCATCCACTGTGGGTTTCATCTACTTTGGGATTCATCTAGCCTCATTGCTCATCGCCCTTTTACTTTTATTTTATTTTATTTTTTATATCTAACTCATCTTTGTTTTGCAGTTTCAGTTGTTTTTGGGGCTTGGGTCTCTTTTTGCTACCCTCTGTTTCACATTCTGCACTTCATGTGGCTGTTGGTGACATAGATATTCCTTCATTCTTGTCTCTTTGTTTGTTGTTAGTGTATGTCTTGTATTGAAGTTCTTACCATATTCAAGTCAACTTTGCTTATTTTTCTTTCAAGTTTAATCATTTTGGGCTTGGATTTCTTTTTCCACCTTTTTTTTTACATGTTGCATTTTATACAATAATAGATGAAATAGACATATATTATTATTTACATATTAAGATTGCTAAAGGAAATAAGAAGTGACTCTCATTCACTGCATGCACCCCTCTTAGTTTTTATCAAAAGACTTAATGTCGTTCAAAGTTTACAGATCCTTAATAAAACCATGGTTCTAGATCAACAATGTATTGTAGGTAGGAATCTACTTTCTGCTATATGCGACGTTTATTTATTTTTTGCTCAAGAAGAGACTTGCCTATTGAAGGTGAAGTTCGATCTTTAATGAAGAGAAAGTCAAAATCGCGATCTCCTCCATCCATAAAAAGTACAAGCTATGAGAGAGGTACAAAGGAAGAAGAGTGATGGGCATTGGATTTTACGAGATGCACTTTTAATCCCAATTTCTAAGTGTAAAGCACAGCCTAGTCCACATGTTGGTAGTGCAAGAAAATGGATGCATAATTGATTTACTTTTCACTTTGTGCCTTATATCTTTGTAATTAGATGCTTATGAGGACTTAAGCATAGCCATGGAAGACAATGAAAAAGGACTTGAGCTATCAAGGGGAATTGAATTAACTTAGGAGTCACAATGTATCTTTCACTAAAAGAATAAAAACATTACCACATGGTATTGTCAAGGACAAGAACTCAATGAAAAAACAATTCAGACAAGTGAGCCTTCACTCAAAAAAAGGTAAAAAAATATATATAAACAAGTATATATATTGAAAGAGAAACTGGAATGGCTATTGCCAAAAGACAAGAAAATTAGAGACCCTTGAAACTAGACTAGAAACAAGAAGGGAGTTGACAAGAGTGAAGAAGCCCTCATTCTTGTCTCTATATATATTATCTAACTAGGGGCTATGTGGCGACGTTCTATAGGACCTCCAATATATGTTGACTTTGTAGGACACATGCCTTGACTTACAAGGTAAGTTTTTCTACGTGTGGGCCACATAGTTAGCTTGATCTTCAAGCTAACAACATGTGTGGCACATGGCCAACTTGTTGACCACGTTTCTAATCCAAAAAATCAACTAAAGATACCTATGAAGTCAAAGCAACGTCTATGAAGCTTCTAAGAAGCTTTCATATTAAATATTATAGAATTAACTTACTTTTATCTACTTTTACTTACTTCTACCTATTTGTATATGTAATTATTAGCTTACATGATTATCGCCGTGACATTACCCCCCCTTCTAGAGACGAGTTCCACGAGGAGCAGTCATCATATGTTGAGGAAATTTATGATGCGACAAATTGTATTCGCCACATACTCTGATCTCTGTTCTCTTCGAAGATGATTGATAGGGCCTCTCAACCATCGGTAGTGTCCCATACCAGGGCGGGAAGACCACCCAGTTATTTGATCATTGTTGAGGCCTTCGTAACTTCCTTCGAATAGAATATTTGGAACACCATCAGGAGTTGTTCCTACCTCTAGCAAAATCACCAAACATCGGGAGTTCCTTCCCAAATCGTGATACCAAACGCATTGTATCTCACCATCTATTCGAGGAAGAACATGTCGTTCTTGAAGATCTTCATCTCGATTGCGTCGTCTTGAAGGTTGTGACAATCGTAATATCTCGTCCGACATGTCAGCAAATGAAGGCTCTTGAGTTGAATCCGCTGGTTGTTGGTTCTCCATCTCTTGAGCGCCACTACTACAACGAAGCTACGAACAAGAATTGAAAGTAGAATGTTATCTTGCCTAGATGTTGTTTCTTTTATAAAGAAGGTTTTCATCTTGATTTTGATGGATGTTGTCGATGAAAAGCCTCCATCGCCTTTGTTATATTTGCAAGATTCTTTATTGGCTCCCATGTGCGTTCACTAATACCATATCCGTGCCAATGGATAAGATATTCTTATTTATTTTGGCACCACCTTGAATCTAAGACTTCTTCTACTTCAAACTCTTCATTATTGTCTACTTCTATAGGAGGAGGTGGAACTTGTCGTCTTCTTGGTATGTCCACTATCTTGTATGGTTCAAGAAGAGACACGTGGAATACTCGATGGATTTTCATTGACTCCGGTAGATGTAAACGATATGCAACTGGATTGATTTGTGCAGAAATAGAAAATGGTCCCAGCCTTCGATAGTCCAACTTGTCACAAAGACGAGTGGTCTTGATATTGTGACGAAGTAGCCATACCTTATTACCCAAGACGAATGATGGTTGTTCCTTTCGATAGACATCCGCATTGGCCTTTTCTTGTTGTTGAGCCTCTTTTAACTGCGCCTTCATCGTTGCATGTAGCTCTGATAAATGAATTACCAAATCTTTCGCAGCAGGATTACCAATTTTTGAAAAGTCAAAAGTATCAAGTCGTGGATGATAACCATAATTAGCAAAGAAAGGTGTTTATTTTGTAGAAGAGTGTACCGGGTTATTGTAAGCAAACTCTACCAATGGCAAAAGAGTTGTCCAATCATCTTGTTGGTAATTAATGGTACATCTTAAATATTGCTCCAAAACTTGATTAACACGCTCCGTTTGTCCATCAGTTTGAGGATGGAATGTCGAAGATAGTTTTATATCCACTTTAAGAATTTTGAAAAGAGTTCGCCAGAATCTTGATACAAATTGAGTTCCCCTATCTGATATAATATCCTTAGGTAATCCATGATAGCGATAGATATTGTCAAGAAAGAGCTTAGCTGTTTCTTCACCTGTGATAGATTTTGTACATGGTACAAAATGTGCCATCTTGGTAAAACGATCTACTATCACGAATATAGAGTCATAAGAACCTGAGATTGGAAGATCAGTGATGAAGTCCATAGAAACAGAAGACCATGGTTGTTCTGGAATGGGTAATGGCTTAAGAAGTCCAAAAGGTCGATGACGAGGAGTTTTCGATCTTGAGCAAACTTCACATGATTGTATAAAATCTTTAATTGCCTTCCACATTTGAGGCCACCAAAAATTCTTAGATATCAGCTCCAAAGTCTTATTATATCCGAAATGTCCTGCTGTTGGGAAGTCGTGACGAGCTTGAAAAACACGTAAACGAGCTTCTCCTTCTGGAACATATAGGCGTCCTTTGAAATAGAGTAGGTTGTTCTTGAATTCAAATTTAGATGGATCATGAGATTTAAAAGAATTGTTCTTGATATCATAAACAAGAGGGTCTGAAGACATACTTAACTGGACTTGCTTAAGGAAAGTTAAATCAACAGTCAATGTTGATTTTATTGCTCGAAGATGAAATTGTTCCGCCTTCAAGAGAACCGTTCTTTGTTGCTCAAAAGCTGCATCTCCTTCTTTTGGTGCAAGATAAGAACGTCTAGACAAGGCATCAGATAATCCTTATTGTTTTCCAGGCCGATAAGTGATGATGAACTCGAATCTTGATAAAGACATGCTCCAACGAGCTTGGCGACGATTTAATACGCGTGCTGACATAAAATATTCGAGGTTCTTGTGATCCGTATACACGATGATTGGACTAGAAGCGCCTTCTAGATAATGATGCCATTCTTGAAAAGAATCCACAATTGTAAGAAGTTCTTTGTCGTGGATCTCATAATTGATTTCTGCCATTGAGAATTTTCTTGAATGAAAGGCTACTAGATGAAGTTTGTCATCTGTTCTTATTTGTGATAAAACCGCACCCAGAGCAAAGTCCGATGCATCTGTTTCCATAAAGAATGCTTTGAAAAAATCAACAAGATACAAGATTGGTGCAGAAACAAACGCTGTCTTCAAAGATTCAAAAGCAACTTCCGCTTCTTGATTCCATTGGAGTTTGTCTTTACAAGTCAAACGTATAAGTGGAGCTGCAACTCGAGAGAAGTCTTTGATGAAGATCCAATAGTAGTTGGCAAATCCCAAAAAACATTGCACATCTCTTACCGTTTTTGGGATCTTCCAATCTATAATAGTTTGAACTTTCTTAGGATCCATCATAAGTCCATCATTTGAAATGATGTAACCTAAGAAATCGACTTGAGTAGTGTGGAATACACACTTTTCTATCTTGGCATAGAGTCTTGCATCTCTGAATTTTTATAACACACGACGAACATGAAGTTCATGTTCTTTTGGATTCTTAGAATAGATCAAGATGTCGTCTAGATAACATACCACAAAATCGTCCAAAAACTCTCGAAAAACATCATTGATTAGATGTTGAAAAGCTACTAGTGCATTTGTAAGTCCAAAAGGCATGACGTTGTATTCAAAATATCCATACCTAGTTCAAAATGCAATCTTCTATTCATCTCCTTCTTTGATGCATACTAGATTGTATGCTCCTTAGAAATCTATTTTTGTATAGATCTTAGCTTGAATCAGTTGATCAAGAAGTCAGGATATTAAAGGTAGTGGATACATATTTTTGATGGTAATCTTGTTGAGTCCTCCATAATCAAAACACATCCGCAATGATCCATCTTTTTTCTTCACTAATAGAATTGGAGCTCCTGCTGGAGATTTAGAATGGCGTATGAAATTCTTGGCTAGATTTCCTTCAATATACTCCTTGAGTTCAGCCAACTCATTTTGTGATAAACTATACATTGGTCCGAATGGCAGTTGTGCTCCTTCTTGAAGGTCAATTGAGCAATTATAGGGACAATGTTCCGGGAGTGTATCCGCATTCTTTTTTTCAAATACATCTTTAAATTCTTGATATTGGCTTAGAATGCCACTTGAAGTCTTTTCACCAGTAGAAACGAGTGTAGCATAAATGATGTATGGTGATTCTTTCATAGAAGCATGCAAGAAAGCTTTTGCACCTATAAATATGGATTTAATTGAACTGGACTTATGACTCTCTACTTGCTTAACTACACTATTAGTTATACTTTTAGAGAAAGTGAGAGTTCGAGAAATCCAGTCTATTTGAGGGTTGTATTTTTCTAACCACGATAAACCTAAAATGACTGGATTAGAGGGAGATCTAATGATATTAAATACTACAAAACTATTATGACCATTGATTATTACTTTTATAGGATGGGTTTTGTAAGTACTATCTCCAAAAGACAACGGACGACCATCTATGACTTCTACATGAACAGGTTTAGTTTTCTTTACTAAAGATATGCTTTATCTTTTAATAAATTCTTCATCTAAAAAACACGTTGAGGCTCCTAAATCTAACAAGGCAGAGACTTTGTAATGTTTAGGTCCTAAAATAACATTTAATGTAAAATAAGGAGAGGGCTCTGAGGAGAGAATCGGACCTTCATTAGAAGTTGTGTAAGATTCCAGCCGCATGGTCCCTATTATAGCTGGACAAACTCGTTTTTTGACATATTATCTTCTTTCACAGCCATACTCCTCATTTTGTGATTGCGTCATTTTTTGGACAATGTTGAGTAGTGTGCTTTGGTTCTCCTCAATATAAACATAATCCTTCTTGACGACGACGAGTCTTTTCTTGCTCAGTAAGAGGTTTGAAATGTACTGCATCAGTTTGCATATCCTCTACTTTCGAATGTATGTGTTGAAGAGATGTTGGTGTTGCCATTGAATTATAGTAACGTTGAGGTCCACTTGTACGGTTCTCAGATCGAAATTCAAAAAGGTGATTGTCGCACTTCACACCAAAGTCAATTGCTTGACTCAATGTTTGAGGATCGGATAAGTTGAGCATTAATTTTTTTACCTCATATTATAATTCGTAGAGAAATTGGCTAATAAGTGCAGCATCATCCCACTTGATATCAGTTGCAAGTTGTCGAAATTGTGAAGCATATAACGTTACTGATCGATTGCCTTGTCGTAAAATACGGATCTTATTGGTTGCAACACAAATTGCATCATGTTCTCCATACATAGATCGAAACTCCACCAAAAAAGCCTCTAGATTATCTAATATTGGATCTCGTCATTCAAGAAAAGATGAAAACCACGATAGTGCCGAACCTGAAAGAAGCATATCAATGAATCTAACTTGTGATCCTAGAGTTGAATAGCTTTGGGGTTGAAGTTCAATCACAAGTTGCACTTGATTGATAAATCCTCGAAACTTAGATCTGGTGCCATCAAACTTCTCGGGTAGGGCAATTCTTGGTTCTCTAACATTTGAAAGGCGTTCCACCATAGGAAAAAGGACATGGTTTGGTGCAGATGTTGAAGCAGCTCCAACCATTTCTATATCTTCACTTCCTGCCAATCTTGTTGCTCCTTGTGGTGGTAAATTGAGTTGATGCATCGCAAGCATTAACTCCCTCAATTGCTCTTATATTTGTGCCATTGCACTCTTCATTTTAAGAAGTTCTGCCATGATAATACTTAGAAGAGAGAAGATGTCTAATATCGCTCAAGACAAATAGAAGAGAGGACTTGCGGACAAAGAAAATACTAAGGACAATATCAGTTTAGAAGAGGGTAATCCGCAACTTCTAATACGCTTTTATCTTATCAAGAAAAAGGGGTAATCCACTCTTAATCAAGATTAGACAAAGCTCTGATATTGTAGGTGTACTTTTGTCAATTTGTCAAGGACAAGAACTCAATGAAAAAAAAATTCAGAAAAGTGAGCCTTCACTCAAAAAAAGGTAACAAAATATATATAAACAAGTATATATATTGAAAGAGAAACTGGAATGGCTATTGCCAAAAGACAAGAAAACTAGAGACCTTTGAAACTAGACTAGAAACAAGAAGGGAGTTGACAAGAGTGAAGAAGCCTTCACTCTTGTCTCTATATATATTATCTAACTAGGGGCTACGTGGCGACGTTCTATAGGACCTCTAATATATGTTGACTTTGTAGGACACATGCCTTGACTTACAAGGCAAGTTTTTCTACGTGTGGGCCACATAGTTAGCTTGATCTTCAAGCTAACAACATGTGTGGCACATGGCCAACTTGTTGACTACGTTTCTAATCCATAAAGTCAATTAAAGACACCTATGAAGTCAAAGCAATGTCTAGAAAGCTTCTAAGAAGCTTCCATATTAAATATTTTAGAATTAACTTACTTTTACCTACTTTTACTTACTTCTACTTATTTGTATATGTAATTATTAGCTTACATGATTATGGCCGTGACAAGTATGTATATAAGACATTGCTCTCTTTATCATTGTTGATGAATGTATTAGAAAATAATATGAAAAAAGCTTCAAAGTTGAATTTTGGCATTTTTATCTAATTCATGGATAGACGATACTTTTGCTTTGACTTTATAGGTATCTTTAATTTAATCATTTAGTCCAAAGTCAATTGTTTTAGTCACATTGGATACTGTGTTAAAGCTATCACAAGATATTCTTAAAAAGTCAATGAAGAGGTGAACATGTATTACAATAGTGGAGTCCAATGGAAAAATTACATCATAGGAGATATTACAAAGCAATCCTAGATGGAGGCTCAAATATACCTTTTAGGCTAGATAGCTACTTTGCAAGGACAAATGGAAGCCTCAAGGAGAAGACAGTCAACATCTATTAGGCTAAAATTGACTAAAATTACTACATACTTTTAAACTTCAAGACAAGATGTATGTCAATGGCTCTTTAATATACAACAGTACTTCCAACTATTTGAAACAAATACCACTAAATGAATTATATATGCAGCTAGTTATTTGAGAGATACAATAGTCATTTAGTGGCATCATTGATTTCAAAGCTGTGGAGCTCAAAATAGATTTTGTGATTAGAAGGAACTTGAAACCAAGTTTAGGAATCAATTTTGGCCCATCAATGCAGAGAAGATAGGATGTAATAAATTCGCAAGTCTTACACAATTTAGGTTGGTGCAAGCTTATATCTCTTAATTCAAGTTCTTATATCTCTAAATTGGTAATGTTTCAGAGGTAGAGTTGATGGATCAATTTCTACAAGATTTGAAACCTATGATGCAGTAAGAGGTAGAGCTAAGGAATCTTCAAACATTTCAAGTGGCAATTTGGATTTTAGAAAAGATGGATCCTACAGATTTCAAAAATTATAAAGCACAACTTATAGTACAAAGTCCTATGCCGCTATCTAATATTATAGCATAAGAATCAAAGCTAATGAAGATTGATACACTACAAGGATCTTTGACACTACAAAGACAACAAATATTGGTACAAAAGAGACTATGTTTCTATTGTTGGGAGCCACGCCATCAGATCAAAGGTTATTCAAAATATCAAAATTCAAGCATCAACAAAATAAGGTGGGTTTATAGTCTTAAAACTTACCAAGTTGATAATGAGATAAAGAAAAAAAATGGGACTCCCAGTAAAGGCATCGAGGGCTAGTATTGGAGATAGCTACTATCTCTTAAAGATAAATGGTATAGCCTCAAATAACTATAAAAAGAATTGACTATTATTCAAGCAAGTATTAGTCATTTATTATTTTTAATTGACTTTATAGTCAATTAATATCTTATAAATAATTAAAGATAATATCTTTAATTGTTTAAATTAAAGATACCTATAAAGTCAAAGAAACATCTATAAAGCTTTTGTAGAAGATATTATAGAATTGATCTACTTTTACCTACTATTATCTAAATCATATAGATAATTATTGATTTACATGTGTATGTCTATGACATTATCCTCCCTTCTAGACAGAAGTTCCACAAAGACTAGTCTTCATATGTTGAAAACCAAGATACAGCATATTGTATTTGCCACATACTTCAATCTTTGTTCTCTTTGAAGATATTTGATAGGCCTTCCTAGCCATCAACAGTGTCTCATACTAGGGCAAGAAGATCACCTTGTTATTTGATTGTTGTTGAGGCCTTCGTAACTTCCTTCAAATAAATCATTTGAAACACTATCAGGAGTTGTTTCTACCTCTAATAAATTATCCAACATTGAAAGTCTCTTTTAAGGTTGTGATACCAAACATGTTGTATCTTGTTGTCTATTTGAAAAAAAAACATATCATTCTTTAGGATCTTCATCTCAATTTTGTCATCTTAAAGGTTGAGACAATTATAATGTTTCATTTGGCAAGTGGATAAATGAAAGCTCTTGAGTTAAATCTACTAGTTGTTGGTTTTCCATGTCTTTAGCATTACAAATACAATGAAGCTACAAAAAAATAGAAGATAGAATGCAATCTTTTCTAGACCTTGTTTCTTTTATAGCAAAGATGTACTATTCTTTTACTTAATTTGCATAGATGTCGTTAATGAAAAGCCTCCATCACCTTTATTGCATTAGTAAGATTCTTTACTAGTTCCTATGTGCGTTTACTAATATCATATCTATATCAATGAATAAGATATTTTAATTTATTTTGGCATTGCCTTCTATTTAGAACTTCTTCTACTTCAAATTCTTCATTATTGTTAACTTCTATAGGAAGAGCTAGAGCATGTTTATTTTTTAATATGTTCATAGTCTTGTATGGTTTAAGAAAAGATATGTAGAAGATATGATGGATCTTCATTGCAGTTGATAGATGTAATTGATAAGCAACTAGATTGATTTGTCTATAAATAAAAAAAAATCTAAGCATGTGATAGTCCAACTTATCATAAGGACGAGAAGTCTTGACATTATGATGAAGTTATCATATCTTGTCACCTACATTGAATTGTGGTTGTTCTTTTTGATAGGCATCTGCATTAATTTTTTGTTGTTCTTGAGCTTCTTTTAACTGTACTTTCATTTTTGTATGTAGCTTAGATAAATAATTTGCCAAACCTACTATCATAGGATTATCAACTTTTGAAAAGTAAAAAGTATCAAGTTATAGATGATAACCATAAATAGCAAAAAAAGATATTTATTCCATAGAAGAATGCATTGTATTATTATAATCAAACTTTGCCAATAGCAAGAAGGTTCTTGAATTGTCTTGTTGATAATTAATGGTATACCTTAAGTATTGCTTCAAAAATTGATTTAATTACTTTTTTAGTCTATCATTTTGAGGATGAAAGATTTTAAAAAGCTTTATATCCATCTTTAAAATCTTAAAAAGAGTTCTCTAAAATCTTGATACAAATTGAATCTTCCTATCTGATATAATATATTTCAATAATCCATGATATCAATAGATATTATCAAGGAAAAACTTGGTAGTTTTTTTTACCTATAATAGATTTTGTGGATAGTACAAAATGTGCCATTTTAGTAAAACGATCTACTATCACAAATATAGAATCTTACAATTCTGTGACTAGAAGGTTCATAATAAAATCCATAGATATAGAAGTCTATGGTTGTTTTGAAATAAGTAATAGTTGAAGAAGTTCATAAAATCAATGTCGAGGAGTTTTTGATCTTGAACAAATGTCATATGATTGAATAAAGTCTTTTATAGCTTTCTACATTTGCCGCCACAAAAAATCTATAGATATTAGCTCCAAAGTCTTGTTGTATCCAAAATATCGTACTATTGGAAAGTCGTGATGTGCTTGAAGAACACATAAATGTGCTTCTCTTTTTAGTACATATAAGCATCCTTCAAAATAAAGAAGGTTGTTTTTGAACTCAAACTAAGACTTAGAAGAAATATTATTGATATCATGAACAAAAAGATCAAAGGACATACTTGAATGATTTTTTTTTGAGAAATGTTGAATCAACAATCAATGTTGATTTTATTGTGCGAAGATGAAATTATTCTCGTTTCAATAAAGTTATCCTTGATTAATAAAAAGCTATATTTCTTTCTTTAAAAGCAAGATAAAAACGTTTAGAAAGGGCATCAAATAAACCTTGTTATTTTCTTAGTTGATAAGTGATATTAAACTCAAATCTTAACAAAGTCATGCTTTAATGAGCTCGACAATGATTCAAAATACAAGCAAACATAAAATACTTGAGACTCTTATGATATATATACATGGTGACTAGACTAGAAGTACCTTCTAGATAATGATGCCATTCTTAGAAATAATCTATAATTATAAAAAGCTCTTTATCATAGATCTCATACTTAATGTTGGCTATAGAAAATTTCTTAGAATGAAAAGCTATTGAATGGAATTTATCATCTATTTCTATTTATGATAATACGATATCCAAAGCAAAGTCCAATGCATCTATTTCCATAAAGAATGCCTTACAAAAGTCAATATGATATAAGATTGGTATAAAAACAAAGACTATCTTTAAAGCTTCAAATATTGCTTTTACTTCTTGATTCTATTGAAGTTTTTCTTTACAAGTCAAACATGTAAGTGGAGTTGCAATTCAAGAGAAGTCCTTGATGAAGATCTAATAGTAGTTGATAAATTTTAAAAAACATTAGACATCTTGGATTATTTTTTGGATCTTTCAATTCATAATAGTTTAAACTTTCTTAGGATCCATTATAAATACACCATTTGAAATAATATAACCTAAGAAGTCAACTTAAGTAGTGTGGAATATATACTTTTTTTTTTATCTTGGCATAGAGTCTTCTATTCCTTAATTTTTGTAATACACGACAAATATGAAGTTTATGTTCTTTTATATTTTTAGAATAGATCAAATTGTGGTCTACATAACAAATAATAAAATCATCCAAAAACTCTTGAAAAATATCATTTATAAGATGTTGAAAATCTATTGATATATTTGTAAGTTCAAAAGGCATGACATTATATTCAAAATATCCGTCCATGGTTCAGAATGTAGTCTTCTATTTATCTTGTTTTTTGATGCATACTAGATTGTATGCTCTTCATAGATCTATATTTGTATATATTTTAGCTTGATTCATTTGATTTAGAATTCTACATCTTAAAGATAGTGGATACCTATTGTTAATGGTGAACTTATTGAACCTTGAATAATCAACATTTATTTGTAATAATTCATCTTTTTTATTCACAAATAGAATTGAGGCTTCTATTAGAGTTTTGAAATGGCGTATAAAGTTCTTGGCTAGATTCTCTTCAATATACTCTTTGACTTCAGCCAACTCATTTTGTGATAAATTTTAGATTAGTCCAAATGGCGGTTGTACTACTTTGTGAAGGTCAATTGAACAATCATAGAGACAATGTTTTGGAAGAGTATATATATTCTTTTTTTTAAATACATCTTGAAAATCTTAATTTGGCTTGAAATGCCACTTGAAGTTTTTGTACTATTAGAAATGGGTGTGGTATAAATGACATAAGGTGATCCTTCTTTTGTAGTATGCAAGAAAGCTCTTATACCTACAAGCATAGATTTAATTGTATTAGATTTGTATTTTTTTACTTAATTAATTATATTCTAAGTTATATTTTTAGAAAAGTCAAGAATATAAGAAATCCAATCTACTTAAAGGTTGTATATTTTTAACCACAATAAATTTAAAAGAATTAGATTAGAGAGAGATCTTTTGATATCAAATACCACAAAGCTATTATGACCATTAATTATTACTTCTATAAGAAAGGATTTTGTGAGTAACATCTCCAAAAGATATTGAATAACCATCTATGACTTCTTAGTGAACAGATTTAGTTTTTTTAACTAAAGATATACTAAGTCTTTTTAGCAAATTCTTCATTTAAGAAACATGCTGAGGCTCCTAAATTTAAGAAGGCAAAGGCTTTGTGTTATATAGGTTCTAAATTAATATTTAATACAAAACAAAGAGAGGTTTCTAAGGAGAGAATAGGACCTTCATTAGATATTGTACAAGGTTCTAGTTATAGGGTTCTTATTGTAGCTAGACAAACTCTTTTTTTGATATATTATCTTTTTTGACATTCATACTCCTCATTTTATAATTGCGTTGTTTCTTTGGATAATATTGAGCAGTACGCTTAGGTTTTCCATAGTATAAGCACAATTCTACCTGATGGCGACAAGTCTTTTTTTGCTCAGTAAGAAGTTTGAAATATACCATATCAATTTACATATCCTCTACTTCTAAATGTATGTGTTGAGTAGGTGTTATTATTACCATTGAATTATAGTAACATTGAAGCCTACTTATTTGACTCTCAGATTGAAATTTGAAAAGTTGATTGTCATACTTCACAATAAAGTCAATTGTTTGACTCAATGTTTGAAGATCAAGTAAATTGAGCATCAATTTCTTTACCTTACATTATAATCCATAGAGAAATTGGCTAATAAGTGCAGCATCATCTTTCTTCATACTAGTTGCAAGTTGTTAAAATTATAAAGTATATAATGGTACAGATTAATTGCTTTATTATAAAACATAGATCTTGTTGGTTGTAATACGAGTTGCATCATGTTCTCCATATATGGATCAAAATTCTATTAAAAAGGCCTCTAAATTATCTAATACTAGATCTTGTTGTTCAAAAAAAGATGAAAATCATGATAATGCTCAACTTGAAAGAAGTGTACCAATGAATTTAACTTGTGATCCTGGAGTTGAATAGCTTTGGAGTTGAAGTTCAATTACAAGTTGTACTTGATGGATAAATCCACAAAACTTAGATTTTATGCCATCAAACTTCTCAAATAAGGTAAATCTTAGTTCTTTAGTATCGAAAGAATGTTCTACCATAGGAGAAAGGACATGATTGGATGCACATGTTGAAGCAGCTCCAATCATATCTATATCATCACTTCTTGCTATTCTTATTGCTTCTTGTGGTAATAAACTCACTTGATGTATTGAAAGTATTAACTCCCTTAATTGTTCTTACATTTGTGCCATTGCATTCTTCATTTCAATAAGCTCTACTATGATAGTATTTAAAAAATAAATATCTAATATTGGTGAAGACAAGCAAAAGAGGGGATTTGAGAACAAAGAAGATACTAAGAACAATATTAGTTTAAAAGAAGGTAATCTACAACTTCTAATATATTTATGTCTTATCAAGAAAAAAGGATAATTCACTCTTAATTAAGAAAAGATAAAGCTCTAATATTATAAGCGTACTATTGTCAATCTGTCGATGATATGAATTGGAAGAAGATGCATAAACCTAAAAAATCTATGTTAAAAGAAAAGTGATAAAATAATAATAAAGTAATATGTATATTAAAAGAAAATTAGAATGGCTATTGCCAAAAGATAATGAAACTAGAAACTCTTAAATCTAGACTAGAAGCAAAAAAAAAGTTGATAAGAGTGAAGAGGGCTTCACTCTTGCTTGTATACATATTATCTAACTAGGATCTATGTGGCAATGTTCTATAGGACCTCTAACATGTGTTGACTTTGCATGATATATGTCTTAGCTTACAAGGCAAGTTTTCTATGTGTGGGCAACATAGTTAGCTCGTTCTTCAAGCTACCGACATGTATGGCACATGGCCAACTTATTGACCATAATTCTAATCTAAAAAATCAATTAAAGATACCTATAAAGTCAAAGCAATGTCTATGAAGCTTCTATAGAAAATATTATGGAATTAACCTACTTTCATCTATTATTATCTAAATTATATATGTAATTATTGGTTTATATGTGTATATCTATGATACAATTTAATATATGCTCTAATACTAATCAAACAAAATCAATCTATTTTAAGTGTCTAAGACCCTTCTAATCTATAGCAATATAAAACCTTATCACAAGGTACACCAAACTAGACTTGAAAAATACTAAATAAAACTAAATAGAATAGGAAACAGAAGACAAAATTGAGTAACAAAAATTTAGACAAAATAGAACAAAACAAGAAGATAGAAAATCTAATTGTATTAAGAAAAAAGATCCAAAGCCACATCTGATCAAATATTCCAAAACACCATGGCCAATCCTATTTATACTTTATTCTACCACCTTCGACTTTCTAGAATGTTCTTAGATAGTAGATCTCATTTAAATAACTACCATAAATTCCTCTAAAAGGTTCTATGGTAGGCTCCATCTAAATAACCGTCTTAAATTCTTCTTAAAATGGTCCACGATAGGTTTTACTTGGTGTATTAACCTAACCCCAATTCTAAAAACTTCCATGGTTTTAACTATCTATCCCTATATGTCAATAATACAAATATCTTATCTATACCCTGTTACACCTCCAATGTTATTGAATTTTGAAAGTACACATTTTAGAGTATATATGGGTGTGGTGGAGTGCACTATGACTTTAAACGAGATGATCTATGGTATAGCATTTTTGCTAGCATAAACTCTGAATCATTTATGGAAGCATATGGTGCCTTAATTCCATTTGATAGCAATCTAGATATAAGAAACTTTGTAAGTCCATTTATGGAGAGCATGAAGAAAATTGGGAATGTGATGTTGGTAGAATAAAATAATGTCTAGAAAGAAGAGATATTGCTGAAAATTGGGAGTTGTAATGACAAAATTAATAAAAAGTGAAAAATGAGAATGTACATTTAGAAATCAAGGAATCTTGCATGTGAACTCATTGATGGTAATGATAATAAAAGATCCTAGAGATTGACAAAGAAACCATGAAATTATGAGTGATTAATTTGTAATGTTACTGCCAATATCAAAAGAATCTATTCTTAGGCAAATAGACAACTTTGGTATAGATTATGTAATGGAAATATTTTTATTTATTTTTTATGTTTATTTTTTTTTAGGGGAGGGGGAGAAAAAAAGAGATCTAAGTAGGCTGCATTTTCAATGACTTAGTTCAAAGATCAATTTATTATGCAATTGTTGATTGAATATGATGGATGAGTTGAATTTTTCTTCAATAAGTATAATTATTTTATCATTTAAATACAAAAAAATATAGAAAACATAGAAAAATTGGTCTATTGTGTTAAAACCAACATAAAAATGTTGCCAACAATAAGGATTTAACAAAATTAACTACTTTTTTTTGCATATTATCCATGACAATGGCATGGATTTACGTATCATACTTTGTAGCTAAAAGCTCTATTGTGTATTTTATTTCTTTCTATTTATATTGAATTATATTTTTATTTAAAAAATATTCTTTGATTTACAAACATATCTTTCAAAAATAGCTTCATTTGAGTCATAATTTTTGTAATAATGACACAAATTCATCTAGTTATTATTATTATTCGGAATATATTCTTATATCAAAAGTTTACCAATATATAAGTTAATTTTAACTTTTTGTCACACATTCCAGATTGTAAGTATGTATTTAAATTATTTGGATGTCAAATTTCTTGCCAAATGTTGTTAAACTATATTATTTTGAAAACATCATAATATCACCTAATGTACTTTTAATTAAAATTTATAGTTGATTTTTTATGATAATATTAAATATTTTATGTTTGATTCTTATGGTCTTATACTTGATCTAAAAGTCAAAACTAATCACAATTAAAAGCTATAAAAGACATAAATTCAAATAGTCAATACTTTTAGATAATTATAATATGAAATATTTTTTGGATATTTTCTTTAAAGATATATATATATATATATATATATATATATTAAACGATTATTTATTTTTCATAAAATATCTAATATTATTTCTAAGAGACGAATTTAAGTTATTGATTCAAAATAAAATAAAATAAAAAAATTAAAATAATTTTTTTCAAAGAAATAATTCAAAATCTAGAGTGCAATTAATTTTTCTTATCTTAATTTTTAATTATCTTCAACAAGTATCTTATGATTGAAAAATTCTTTTTAAGATACCATTTTTATTTTTAAAAAATAAAAAAGTAGTGAAATTCATTATTGCCAAAAAAAAATTTAGACTCCTACAAAGTTACAATTAAAATTTATAAAAAATCTAAGTTTATATTTTGCTCTAATTATTTCTAAAGAATCTTAATATTAAAAAAATTATTGATAATTTTTAAAATATTTAATTTTAATTTTAATTTTTATAAATTATTGTAGTGTAATAATAACCATCTATGCAACTACTATCATGTCATCTTTTAATAATTAAGTATAGGATTCTTGAAAAACTTCTAAAGTTCATTAAATTAGAGAAAACTACTTTATTTTTTTTTACCATGTTTTAAACAAAATGGCATATATTTGAGATATTTTATCTTACATAAAAATAAAAAAATTCTTATGGATATTAAATTATATATATATATATATATATATATATATATATATAGTGTAAGTATTTTAGCCAAAATACTAAACCACTAATTTTAATAAAATTTACTTATATATTATTTTTAGAATATAAATCTTTTTTATATCTTACTCCTATCAATTATTAAACAATATTCTATCAAACAACATATTTGATAAAGATTTTTGCTATTGCCTCCACAATCCTAGAAAAATTTAATCAAATTTTAGAAAAAAATATTTCTTTTTGCTACTTCTACCATGACCATTTCATTGTGGTTCAAAATATATATATATATTATAAGTATTAAAAAGTGTTTTTTATTAGAGTAAAAATACCTAAAGAAACAGGTCAAGTGGGTGGCGGATTATGGTTGCAGTAGTAAAAACTACAAGGACATTAACAATTCCCTGATATATATATATATATATATATATAGATAATTGTGTGTCTTTAAAAAAAATCTTAAAAATAGTTATTTTTTATTTAAATATTTTATTTAATTATGAATATATATATAGTACATAATTTTTTAAAAAGATACTGAGTCTGTTTTTTGAAAAAAAAAAAAAAAAAAAAAAAAAAAAAATTGTCTCAGAAGTTGATTTTGTCTCAGAAGTCTATTTCTACATGTTGTTATAAGATGTTTATAAGATGTACTCTAATTTGTAAATCAAATAAGCTATATTTCAAATAGCTGAAAAACAATATATATATATATATATATATATATATACATATATATACACACATACATGTGCACATACACATATGTTATAAAAACTGTAAGAATTTTAAAATTCTAAAATATTAACATAAAATTACAACCACATTAGTTTAACACTGATAAAGCATTGGATATGCATTTTATTTTGAAAAGGAGTAGAAAGATATTCCTTATAATACGAATCTCTTTCGAACTGTTATGTTATTTTTTAATTCAAAAGCCCCTTACATCAATAGATATAAATAGGATCTTTCGCAAGCAACCTCTTAGACGAAAGAAAGGTCAAAGTACACTAAAGTCCATAGGAATTCTTGTTCTATTTAAGACATACTTGTTTATTTTGGACACTTTTTTGATTGCTTTAAACATTCCTTCCTTGACATCTTTTTTCTATGCAACAAGATTAGTTTTCCACCTTCATGTTAAGTCATGATAACAGAACATGTTTGTTTTCTCTTTCAGTGTCATTATTTATTTATTGTATTGTATTGTATATTATCATTCAAGCATGTTTATATGCTTCTCGATGACTGCGCAGTACACTTCATTAATGCACATTATTAAGTGTTAAGAACTAGCAATGCCACATGACTCCAAAAGCAAAGCAAGGGCCTCAAATCCCAATTAATATTACTATTAGTATTACGATCCGAGTCGTCATGCAAAAGTTTGGATAAAGTCCAGGTATCCCAAACAGGAAACAAAAACAGAAGAGAATGGGAAAATATCTAGCACCGAGGGGCTACCTAGGGGGGCAAAATGGAAAGGAGAGGCAAAAGCCATGAGACAGAGGCGGCGGAACGCATCGATGACCAGACTGTATTGATCGATGTCACCGCGGAATGTGACCATGCTGGCTCCCTTTGCGTCAGGAGTGAAGCTGCAGAAGAGCTCGGCAGTGGGTCATTGGTAATGCACAAGCAAGCAAGTCTGGCTTTTTCCGAGCCCTGCACGGCGTCATCATCGAACCGTCATTTCTACAGTCGTGCGTCGCTCCTGCCCGCGACTGGGTCGCATAGCTTTGTATGGACGCGAAAGGGAGCAATGTGTGCCATACCCGAGGTTCCTTTTAAAATCTATTTACTACGTTTTCCATATGCTTTCAGATCTAGATCTGCGTGGCAGTTAATCTGAGTAGAATGCCAGCTTTCATACCCGGTGACTACCATGTTGTACACCCAAGCAAAAGCGGTGGTCCGTGGAATCCTAGGAAAGCTATCTCTAGGTGCTCCTCGTAATCTTGTTGGCCACGAGAAGGTTAGGTGTGAATAGGCCTTCCCGACGATTGCGAAAGCCCCAAAAACCTTCCACTAAAAAGTTGACCCTAATCAAGCTAGACGTCACTGAAAGCAATTTAGCAGGGAGCAGTTGCAATGAAATTCATGTACGTTGGAGTGTGGCTGTGGATGTGTGGTAAAATAGGTAACGTCTTCCAGCTCTGAATTCACGCATCGATTGACGTGGCCCCTGCTCTTAATAACGTGATCGAGGACGCCTACACGGACCTAATGCGGGTATTTCTTGTGCATATAAGGATTCCAACTTGACTTGGTTCATATCAGAGTCCAGTTCTCGCGTGCACATTCAGTGCATTCCCGCAGGTCGATACTTCGGTGGGTCGGTATGAGAGAAAGTTGGGGCGCATGAGGAGCGTAGCCAAGCAAGCGCTTGTTCTTGACTTCTCGGTGTTCCCGGACGAGCTTCTTCCTTAGATTAACGTCGACAGTTGAGCGCTGTAGCCGATCTTGAACTATGTTGTGGCGTATTCGCTGCCTCGCATTTCGGTGTGCAAGCGAGTTTCGAGATTTTCTGGTGCACTTCGGACGGCCTCCTAGTCTCATTTCAGACGCGGACCTTCCTTCCGTGATATTTCGAATGAACCTGCTTCGTTGGTGGGATAGTTGATCGTTAATAGTTTCCCGCAGAGAAGAGAAGATTTAAGAGTCTATCCTCGAATGTGTCCCTAAACATTAAAACAGTGAAATAATTTCCATGAGCCAACCGAGATTTCCGAGCGAAAAAACAGTCGTGTGTAAAAGTCGATCGCGCCTAGACCGTGCCGGTGGACATGATGCTTGTTCATGCACAAGCGAATGTATGAGGTCTGTAAAGCAGCCGTTGTAGATGAAGATTCTCTGAAGTCAAGGTTCATCATCGAAGTTAAAAGAGGACTAACAGAGGAGAATTCGTTGAAGATTTCGTGTATCAACTAAAAAGTTCATTTTTTACTGTAGTTTGCGGTGAAGCGTACATTTTGGGGGAGGGGGGGGGGGGGGTTTGCGGAGGGACTTTGCCTACGTAGTTGTTCTTTTAAGCTGATGTTTCATTTATCATTGATCTTCGTCAATAGATTGATTTAGCCACTAGGCCGATAGAAAATAGGTGGCTGCAAGTCTGATAGATTGGAATGTTTCCGACTATTCTGCGTCCGCTGTAAAGGAAACTTTCACTGTACCTCTCAGTGAGTACGATTCACTTGCTCATTGGTGGAAGTACACACATCCACGTACATCCCAACTTTCCACCCCTATCTTGTTGCTGGGGTCGGTACACATATTCATGTGATATACAGGTTTTGCGCCGTAATCGCAGCGCCTCTCATTCTGGCAGGGCTCTCCAATGTTCCTCAAGTCATTGTCAAGAGCATGATATACCCCTGATTCTGGAGTTCTTTACTGTTAGCGTTTTCTCCGTGAGCGGTAGCACATAGACGCTTAATTTTAATGTCACTATGTGATAGAAGTGTGGGCATCAGTGTTGTTGTCATGAGTGTGGACCGAAATTTGATATGAGTGCTTCTTCAGACTGCTTCTATTGAGTGGATTACAGTCAGAGCAGGATCAGGTGCACAGAGACACACATGACAGCTTCCAGTGGGTTTTAGCTCTGTATTTTGTTCTGATCGTGCCTCCGGCAAGAGCCTTCATCGTCTGCTTCAGTATTGAAAGTCTTCCGTTTAACTACACTTGAGAGCAGCCATGAGGATCAAAGAGACACACGAGGGTTGATTTTGCTGCATAGATTATCTTTCTATTCTATGTTGCAGATTCTTCATTTGCCGCTCTGCTGAATGATCATATTGCGGGTGAAGCAAACGAAGGATCTGCAATATAAACCAGAAAAGGTAATCGTATTTTGGCCAATACAGTGTACACGTTTCCCAAACTGGACGAGTCCAAAGGTTCTTCAACTCCTACTAATCCCATATAAGATTGGGAGTGAAATGTAACAACTAGATTTTCTAGATTACAATCTGCTCATGTATTCACTTCAACAAGTTGTAACTCCATTGGTTGTGTCTTTAGATAGTGTTGTTAAGTTAGAGATATACTTATTGCTCTTATTCTTATGCAAGTAAGATGTAATATATCCAGTTTGTACACACTTTTGTAGTATATTTATGTTGTATTCACTTTTTATCATTGAAATAGACAACATTTCTACATTACATTTATACAATCTATTTTTATACAATACTTTGTAACATCTAACTTTTAAGTTAATAAATTATAATTTTTTTATGAGTGTAATAAGATTAAAATTTATGTATAAATACATGTTATTATATAATACAAATTATGTATAATATTATAAGTTTGAAAATTATGATGATATAATTTTAAAAATAAAAATTATAATTATATTTATAAAATTATGAATATAACTTTATTATGATATATTTATTTATAGATATTTAGTATCTTTTTTATTTAATAACAAAAATAGACATCATTCTTATAAGATATATTATTATAAGTTTAATATAGTCTATTTAAATAATTATAAATAAATGTATATCAACTTTAAAATCTAACATATTTTATTAATCTACTTGTCATTGTGTTAAAGTCATAAATTTTAAAAAAAGAAGATCTTAATAAACTCTTGTGTCACTCAAAAAGATTAGAAAATCATTCAAGGATAGTATAATATTAAACTAGAATGGCTATTGCCTAAGACAAGAAGACTAAAAAGTCTTGAAACAAGACTAAGAACTAAAGAACTATTGACAAGAGTGAAGAAGGCTTCATTCTTGCCTCCATATATATTCTTAACTAGGAGCTATGTGGCAATGTCCTATAGGACCTCTAAAATAAGTTTAGTTTGCAAAACACGTATTTTAACTTGCAAGGTAAATTTTCTATATATGTACCACATAGTTAGTTTCTTTTGCAAACTACTAATATGTGGTTAACTTGTTGATCAAGTTTTTAACCTACAAATCAACTACAAATATATGTAAAATTAAAGTAGCATCTATAAAGCTTTTAGAAAGCTTTTCTATAAAATATTATGAAATAAATCTATTTTTATTTACTTCTACTTAATCATATAGGTAAATATTAGAATAAGTATGTATATTTGTGATATTATCTCCCCTTCTAGAAACAACTTCTACAAGGAGCGGTCACCATCTTTCATAGATCTTATAATTCTTTATCTTGATTTTGATAAATGTTTTTAATAAAAAGTATCAACCTTCTTTGTTATATTTGTAAGATTCTTTGTAGGCTTCCATGTATGTTCACTAATATCATATCCGTACTAATAAATAAGATATTTCAACCTATTTTGGCATCACCTTAAATATAAGACTTCTTCTACCTAAAACTCTTGATTATTATGTAATTTTATAAGAAGTGGAATTTTTCTTTTTTCGTAGATATTCATTGTCTTATATGGGTCAAGAAGATAAATGTGGAATACGAAATAAAACTTCATAGACTTTGATAGATGTAATTAATAAGCAATACAATTGACTTATTCACAAATAAGAAAAGATCCAAACCTATAATAGTCCAACTTATTACAAAGACAAATAGTCTTGATATTGCAACAAAATAGCTATAACTTATCATTTATATTGAATTGTGATTGTTTCTTATAATAAGTATGTGCATTACTCTTTTGTCATTCTTGAGCTTCCTTTAGTTATGCCTTTATTATTGCTTGTAGCTCTAACAAATAATTTTTCAAATATTTTACTATAAGATTATTAACTTTTTAAAAGTAAAAAACATCAAGTTGTGGATGATAACCATAATTGATAAAAAAAAAGGCTTTTATTAAGTAGAAGAATGTACAAAATTATTATATATAAACTCAACTAATGGCAAAAGAGTTGTCTAATCATCTTGATAATAATTGATGGTAAACTTTAAATACTGCTTAAGAATTGGATTCACCTATTCCATTTGTCCATCAATGTGAGGATGGAAAGCCAAAGAAAACTTTATATCTACAATTAGAATCTTAAAAAGGATTCTTCAAAATCTTGATACAAATTGAGTTTTCCCATCTAATATAATATCTTTGGACAATCCATGATAGCAATAGATATTTTTAAGAAAAAACTTAGTAATTTCTTTATCTATGATAGATTTTGTATATAATACAAAATATGAAATCTTGATAAAATGATCTACTATCACAAATATAGAATCATATAAATTTGAAATTAGAAGATTGATGATAAAATCCATAGAAATAGAAGACTATGGTTGTTCTAGAACAGGTAATAGTTGAAGAAGTCAATAAACTTGATGGTGAAGATTTTTGGATCTTAAACAAATATCACATGATTATACAAAGTCTTTAATTGCCTTTTATATTTGAGACTACCAAAAATTTCTTGATATTAGCTCAATTTTTTTATTATATCCAAAATATCTGACTATTAAAAAGTCATGACAAGCTTGAAGAACAAATAATTGTATCTCGCCTTGTAGAATATATAATCATTCTTAAAAATAGAATAGATTATTCTTAAATTCAAACTTAAAAGTATCATGAGACTTAAAAGAGATATTCTTGATATCATGAACAAGAGGATCACATGACATACTTGATTTAATTTGCTTCACCAAGGTTGAATTAATAGTTAATATTGATTTTATTGCTTAAAAGTAAAAATACCCCAATTTCAAGAATTTTTTTTTGTTTATTAAAAGATACATCTTCTTTTTTTGGTACAAGATAAGAATGTCTAAAAAGGGCGTCCAATAAATCTTATTATTTTTTGAATTGTTAAATGAACTTGAAATCAAATCTTCATAAAGATATGCTTTAAGAAGCTTGGCAATAATTCAAAATATGTGCCAACATGAAATATTTGAGGTTTTTGTGATCCATATATATGATAATTAGACTTAAGATGCCTTCTAAATAATGATTCTATTTTTAAGATGAATCTATAATAACAAAGAACTCTTTGTCATGGACCTCATAATTAATTTTGGCTGCTAAAAATTTCTTAGAAAAGAAAGCTACTAGATGGAGTTTGTTATCTATTCCTATTTGTGACAATACTACAATCAATGCAAAGTTTGATGCATCTATTTCTATGAAAAATGCCTTAGAAAAGTCAACATGATATAAAATCGGTACAAAAATAAATTTCTTCTTTAAAACATCAAATGATGCTTTAGCTTCTTTACTCCACTCAAGTTTGTCTTTACAAGTCAAGCTTGTAAATAGGGTTGCAACTTGAAAAAAATTCTTAATGAAGACCTAATAGTAATTAATAAAGCTCAAAAAACATTGAATATCTCTTGCTATTCTTGAAATCATCCAATCTATGATAGTTTGGACTTTTTAAATATCCATCATTAGCCCTTTGTTAGAAATGATGTATCCTAAAAAGTCAATTTGAGTATCATAGAATACACACTTTTCTAATTTGGTATATAATCTTGGATCTCTAAGTTTTTGTAATACATGACAAATATTAACTTCATATTTTTATATATTCTTAGAGTAGATTAAGATGTCATCCAAATAATAAATAAAAAAATTGTCAAAAAACTCATGAAAGACATCATTTATTAGATGTCAAAAAATAGTTGGTGTATTTGTGAGTCCAAAAGACATGATATTATATTTGAAATGTTCATACTTGGTTCAAAATGCAATTTTTCATTCATTTTTTTTTAATAGGTACCACATTATAAGTTCTTCTTAGATCTATTTTTGTATAGATTTTAGCTTAATTCAATTAATCAAGAAGTCTTGAAGTCAAAAGTAGAGGATTCCTATTCTTAATGGTGATCTTATTAAATTCTTAATAGTCTATATACATCCATAGAAATCCATCTTCTTTTTTTACAAATAAGATAAGAGCTTCTATTGGAGATTTTGAATGGCGTATGAAGTTTTTAGCTAAGTTTTTATTAATGTACTCTTTTATTCTATCCAACTCATTTTGTGATAATTTGTAGATCAATCCAAATGGCGGTTGAGCTCTTTCTTATAGATCAAATAAAGAATTATAAGATCAATACTCTAGAAGAATATTTGTATTTTTTTCTCAATTTTTTTTTAAAAAATCTTGATATAGGCTAGGAATACTACTTGACATCTTTTTACTATCATTGTATATATAACAAAAGATGATCCTTTTTTTGTGGCATGCATAAAAGTTCTTGCTCTTATCAGTAAGGATTTGGATATATTAGACTTATATGTTTTTACTTAACTAATAAGATTTTGGTTTAAGCTACCAAAAAAGATAAGGTTAAAAGAAATCCAATCTATTTGAAGATTATATTTTTTTAACTACAAAAATCCTAAAATAATTAAATTAAAAAGAGATCTTATTATATTAAATATTATTATGCTATTACAATCTGTAATTGCTATATCTAAAGAAATAGTTTCATAGATAGTATCTCCAAAAGACAACAAACAACCATCTATGATTTCTACATGTAGAGGTTTATTTTTCTTGATTAAAGATATTTCTTATTTTTAGAGAAAGTCTTTGTTTATAATAAAAGATAAGACTCTTGAATCTAATAATAGAAAAACTTTGTGATTTTTAGATCCCAAATATAAATTTTTTGTAAAACAAAGTGACGGATCTCAAGAAAGAATAGGATCTTTATATGGTTTTACACATGATTCCAGTTGCATGGTCTTTATAATATTTGAAAAAACTTATTTTTGACATATTATTTTTTTGACAATTGCACTCTCTATTTTCCATTAATTCTTTGGATAATATTGAGCAATGTACTTAGTTTCTTCACAATATAAGTACAAACCTTCTTGATGATGTTAAGTCTTTTCTTGCTTCGTGAGAGATTTAAAATATATTATATCACTTTTCGTTGGTTTTAGCCTTCATGAATAGGTTTAAGAAAACTTACGAATTATCATTATTATTTGACTTATTCTCACGGACATATACATTTAGTTCAATAGTTACTTATATGATTAGATAGAAGTAGGTAAATGTAGACTAATTCCATAAAATCTTCTAGAGAAGCTTCCTAGAAGCTTTATAGATGCGGTTTTGACTTTAGATGTATTTTTAGATTAGAAACCTGGCCAACAAGCTAACCATGTGTTGGTAGCTTATCAAACAAGTTATCTCCGTGTAGTAGCTTGTGAAACAAGCTAACTACGTGGCGCATACATAGATAACTTACCTTACAAGTTAAGACATGTGGCTAGCAAAGTCAACACATATTGGAGGTCCTATAAGACATTGCGACGTAGTTTTTAGTTAGATAGTATATATAGAGGCAAGAGTGAAGCCTTCTTCACTCTTGTCAACGTCTTTTTAGTCTTAGTCTTGTTTCAAGTTTTTCTAGTCTTTTTTTTTTTTGGCAATAGCCATTCTAGTTGATATTACATCATCTTTTGAGTGACTTTCTAGTTCTCTTCAGTGATAGAAGAATATATTGAGGATTTTCTTTCTTTGAGATTCATGTCCCTGACAGTTTGACAAGAGTGCTAACATATTATTTTTGTCTTGTTTTAGAAGTGAATGGATTATTTCACTTCTATTGTTGTATTTTGAAGGTTGTAGACTACCCACCTTTAAATAAAAAATCTTGTTTCTAACATTGATCTTTTCGTTAAACAAAGTGGATTATCCCTCTTTGTAGAATTTTTTTAGAGATTACAGATTACCCTCTTCTAATTTTACTTTTAAATTCGTTTGAGTTGTCTATGGAAGGAAAGATTATTTTAGTAGAAGTGAGAATACATTTACAACTATGGCAGATCTTCATGAGCTTGTCAACACTCTAAGAGTGGAAATCTCACATATTTTCAATATGAATCATGGAAGTACTATGTCTATGCCTATGAAAGAAGTTCAAAGTCTACGACAAGAAGTTGTACAATTAAAAGAAGCAAGTAGATCGACGTCACAACCAAATCTTGGGAGTTTTGATTCTACAAGTATGATAGGAACAAGAATTAATATGCCTCAAAATTTTGATGGAACAAGTTCAAAATTTTGAAGATTTTTGCAATAAATCAAGGTCTATCTAAGCTTGCATCTTTTCCAATATGCTGATGGATTTATCCAAGTTGGATTCATAGACGCACTACTATCAGGAAGTATTCTCTCTTGGTTTGTACCTTTAATAAAAAAAAATTCACAACTCTTTTATCATTTGAATTCATTCCTAGAAATGTTTATAACTACATTTGGAGAAAGTGATCAAGAACAAGTAGCAAAGACGAAGTTTTTATCCTTATGGCAAGAAACATGATCAGCCACTATATATGTTGCTAAATTCCAAAACCTGGCTTGCAACATGGACTGGAATGACAAAGTACTTATGAACCAATTTTGATATGGATTAAAAGATAGAATCAAAGATTTATGATTAGCAATGCCAAAAGTATAATCTTTGGAATAATTTATTGCTCAAGCCATTGTATGTGACAGTCATTTATTTGAAAGGTATCAAGAACAAAGATTTGATTGGAGAGAAAAAAATCAAGTAATAGCAGCAGCTCCCAAGTTTTTTGAAACGTATTCTTCAAAGCGGGAACCAATGCAAATTGATATGATATATTTTAAACCTCTTACGAAGGAGGAAAAGACTTGACGTCGCCAAAAGAGTTTGTGTATATATTGTGGAGAAGCTAAGCACATTACTCAACATTGTCCAAAGAAGTAATGCAATTACAAAATGAGGAGCAAAATTACCAAAGAAGATAATGTGTCAGAAAATGAGTTTTTCCAGCTACAATAGAGAGCGTGCAGTTGAAATCATGTACAACACCTAGTAAAGGTCATATCTTCTCCTCAGATCCCTCACCTTGTTTTATAATAGAAGTATATTTAGGACCTAATAATCACAAAATCTTTATCTTGTTAGATTCAGGAGCCTCAGCTTATTTTATAGAGAAAGATTTTGCCAAAAATCAACAAATGCCTTTAGTCAAGAAAGTTAAATCCGTACATGTAGAAGTCATAGATGGTCGTTTGTTATCTTCTAAAAATATTATCTATGAAACTATTCCTTTAGATGTAGAAATTAAAGATCATAACATTGTAGTAGTATTTAATGTAATAAAATCTCCTTCTAATTTGGTTATTTTAAGATTATTATGGCTAAAAAAATATAAACCTCAAATAGATTGGATTTTTCATAACCTTAACTTTTTTGATAGTATAATCTAAGATTGCATTAGTAAAGTAGAAGTATGTAAGTCCAATATGTCCAAATTTTTACTAATAGGTGCAAAAGCTTTTATGCATGCTTCAAAAAAAATGATCATCTTTTGCTATATATGCTACACTAATTTTTAATGGTGAAAAAATGTCTCCTGGTATTCTTAACCAATATTAAGAATTTCAAGACGTTTTTGAAAAGAAGAATGTAGATATTCTTCTCGAGCATCGACTTTATGATTATTCAATTGATTTGCAAGAAGAAGCTCAACTACCATTCGGACCAATCTATAGCTTATCACAGAATGAGTTGGCTACATTAAAAGAGTATATTGATGAGAATTTGGCAAAGAAGTTCATATGCCATTCTAAATCTCTAGATGGGGCTCCTATCTTATTTGTGAAGAAAAAAGACAAATCTCTACGAATGTGTATGGATTATCAAGGACTCAACGAGATCACCATAAAAAATAGGTATCCTTTGCCTTTGATTTTAAGACTTCTTGACGAACTCAATCAAGTAAAGATCTATACCAAAATAGTTCTATGAAGAGCATACAACTTAGTTTGTATTAAAGAAGGAGATGAATAGAAGACTGCTTTTCGAACTAGGTATGGATATTTTGAATATAATGTCATGCCTTTGGGACTCACAAATGCACCGACCGCTTTTCAACATCTTATAAATGATATTTTTTGTGAGTTTTTAGATGATTTTATCATTTGCTATTTAGATGATATTCTAATCTACTTTAAGAATACAAAAGAATATGAGCTTTATGTTTGTCACATATTACAAAAACTTAGAGATGCAAGATTATATGCCAAGTTGGAAAAGAGTATATTCCACACTACTCAAGTTGACTTTTTAGAGTACATTATTTCCAACAAAGATCTTATGATGGATCCCAAGAAGGTTCAAATTATTATAGATCGGAAGACTTATAAGAACCATACAAGATGTGCAATGCTTTTTGAGCTTTACTAATTACAATCAAATCTTCATCAAGATTTTTTCTCAAGTTGCAGTTCTACTTATCTGTTTGACTTATAAAGACAAATTAAAGTAGAATAAAGAAGCAAAAGCATCATTTGATGCTTTAAAGAAGGAGTTTATTTTTACACCAATCTTATACTGCATTGACTTCTCCAAGGTAGTTTCTATGGAAACAGATGCATCAAATTTTGCTATAAGTACCGCTGTCGTGTTGTAACACGAGTATACCGTGAAAATATAAAGAAAGGGGACTTTTATTAATGTTCAGTAACCTCGAATATTGGGAGCAACGATCGATTCCAGTGCCAATATTCAGGGGCTAATTTAGACACCCTGTCACAGTCGGTCAGGGCATACTTACTAGTAACAAAATGCTCCGTTCGAGTCCAATAGTGGGAGTCAACAGAATCAAAAGGACTAAATCGATGACTGAGCAAGCCTGAAGCAAAGGACCAATTTGACCCAATTACGGGAACATCCAGGTCTTACTATGGGCCACTTAGTCAATATAAGACTTGATTTGGTCGGGCAACTCAATGTGGTCCCAATTATGGGGGTTTCGATTCCGTTTCAAGCTGTCCTGTTCTTTGTGCCATTTCAAGAAACGTTGTTTCTGATGTCGTATTACGTGCTTTCTTGCTCGAGAACGTGCCAGGCGTCTGGCTATAGAAGGTAGTATGGAGATTCGCCAATAGTCAAGCAGTCTATGAGTTTTTGACTGTTGGAATATAAACGACTGCAAGAATACACCATAAATCTATACGGATGCCCTTCGATTGCTTGTCGAAGTCCTTTTTGCCCCAGTCGGTAGGTCTCTAGACGTTACAGAGAACCTCGAACAATCCAATCTGCTAATCTTCGATACCGCTTTGTACTTACGATCTTGTATCCACTGACTGTCTTATTAGATTAACCCAATAAATTTCATTCACTCTGCATACTCAATCCTATAGACACCCTTTTAATCCTTCAATCACAGACGTAACTCAATTTCACAAAATAGTTAAGAGTAATGAAACCCACTTCATTAAAAAATCCCGATTCACCATTACAACACTGACTTCAGCAACGATTGCCTCAGTCTTCCCAAAACTCTATGAAGAAGAAAAATCCAATTTTTCATCTTTTCTTCCCCGACCTGAAGCATGAAGCTCCTCTCCAATCCCCTTAATCTTCAAAAACCTCCAATGAAAACGAACTAGTAACCTTGAAAAGAGCTTGAAGCTAGCTCCTCAATCCAAAAAAAATCCCCCCTCAAAACTTATTTTCCCCCTAACCTTATCCTCTGAATTTCTTCAATCTTTCATCTTGGATCCGGAATTGGCTCCCATCATCAAAGCTTAGATCCGATATTGGCTCCCGCCGTTAGAGCTTTCTCCTCCATTTTTACCTTTAAGAGATCCATTTACCGAAAACAACCTTCCTTGAAACGGCACAGAAATAGGACAGCCTGAAACAGAATCGAAACCTTCTACTTGGATCCACATTGAGTCGCCCGACTAATTCAGATCTCATATTGGATAAGAGTCCAGTACTAAGACCCGGATGTTCCCGTAATTAGACTGCATTGGGTTGCCCGACCAATGCAGATCTCATATTGGGTAAGATGCCCATAGTAATCTGGATGTTTCCATAATTAGACTGCATTGGATTGCCCGACCAATGCAGGTCTCATATTGGGTAAGATGCCCGTAGTAACCTGGATGTTCCCGTAACTAGACTGCATTGGGTTGCCCGACCAATGCAAGTCTCATATTGGGTAAGAGGACTCGGATTGGATTTTCGAAATTGGATCCAATTGGCTCTTCGAACCAGGCTCACCCGTCGCGTGAATTGGTCCTTTCCCTTCTTGCTAACTTCCGTTATTTGAATGGAACGGAGCATTTCAGTATGCCCCGGCTGACTATAACGGGGTGACTGAACCTGACCACTCAGTATTTGCACTGGAGTTGGTCGTTGCTCCCAATATTCGAGGTAACTGAATATTAATAAAAGTCCCCTTTCTTTATATTTTCATGGTATACTCGTGTTACAACACGACATCCACCCCCTCTGAACGTGTGCATCCTCCAGTATGCACCAATTTACCCAATTGCTGTTTGATTCAGAATATATCCTCTATGTCTTTGCCCAATTCGTCTTCATCACCTTCATTATCCAAATCACTTTCATCTTCTTGCTGCGGAATCTCTATACCTTCATTAAGGTCTTCTATATTCATCTCCCCGTGTCTTCGTTTAAATATTTTTACTTGCTTCTCTACAATTGGTATTTTCAATTTTGTACCATCTAACTCCCGTAATGAGTAAGTCACATTATGATGAACTGTTGTTACCACATATGGTCCAAACCAACGTTTTGAAAATTTCCGCAAAATACTATGTTGATTATCCAGACTATTGTTATAAACAAATACCCAATCACCTTCCTCGATTACTTTTGGTCTCAATCGATGTTGCTTATCGAATCGCGCCTTGTTTTGTAACCTTGCTCTTTTTAACCTTTCCAATGCTATCTGCACATCTTCCATTCTTTGCTCCAATTGTCGAATCCTAATAGCCAGAAGTTCTTCTCTTGTCAATCCATCTTCCCATGGTAGCATATTCCAAGTAAGTACCTTTTCTTCAATCGACATAATTGGTTTTCGACCTGTCATAAGTTCTACTGGCATATATCCTGTCACCGAACTATGTGTTGTTCGATCAGCCTATAATGCAAATGACAAAAGCCGTGGCCATTCTTTAACTTTCCTATTACAAGCTTTAACTAATGCTTTCACAATCGATGGGTGACCGCGTTCACTTTTTGTATTCCCTTCTGGATTATAAGTAGTAGTCAGTGATAGTTTAACTCCACATCTTTCAAAGAACTTATGAGCTTCTTGTGCATTTAATTCTCCACGATCTGCAGTGATTTTTCCTACGCACCCCTAACGGCAAATGACATCTTCGAGCAAAAACCTACAAATCTCCTTTGTAGATTTTGTCCTCAATGCTCTTCCTTCTACTTGATTTGATAAATCTTCACGAGCTAAAACCAAATATCTCATCTGCCATAACTCAACCGACATAATAACCGAATCAACAACCCATTTAAAATGAATAGCCAGAGGATACGTAGGATGAAGACCATCTCGATGTCGGATATAAGAATACGATTGATAGATTTTACATGACTCTACAAATGAGAGCACATCTCGATACATATTTTTCCACCAATATCGTTACTTGAATTTAGCAAAAGTAGTCCAGATTCTTCTAGGCCTTGCCCATAAACTATCATGAAACTCCTTTAATAATTTTAGTCTTTCTCCCTTTTTGCCTATCACTCGTTGTGGCATCCCAATTCCTTTTTTTGGTCTCTTTCATAAGAATCCATCTTGAAGTAAAAATCCATGTGCTTTTTTTCTTATTTGTTTGAATTTTTCTGTAGACCAATTTCCCTGCTTAGTCAAGGTATTAAAGTAATGACCAATATCCAATAATTCTCCTTCATAAGATTCTTCAAGAAATAGCTTGTCTTTTCTGTTGAGATTTGATATTGAATAGAATTTCAATCCAACGTCTTCAATGTCTTCAACCATTTCGTCCTCCCTCTCGTATCTTGCTCGAGATAGCATGTCTGCTACTAAATTGTCCTTCCCAGTAATATGCTTAAATTCTGGATTTAGTGACTTAATATAAGCAATCCATCTCAACATTGCAATATCCGGCGTTGAACAATTAATAATCATTCCAAGCAATGACAAGCAATCTGTTTCAATTACTACTACTGCTCCAATCAAATAGTCCTTTTAAGCTTTTATAGCCGAAACGACTCCCCAAAGTTCTCTTTTGACTTGCGAAGATGCACGCTGACAAATACTTAAAACTTTAGCCCCAAATCGAACTGCAAATCTACTCCCATTTGAATCATCTTGACCCACAGCCCATCCAATGGCAATTGGACTAGCGTCCACAGTAAGAATCACTGATCTATTGCACTTATAATCAACCTTCCTCAATATTGGAGGTGACATCAATAAATTCTTCAATCTTTGCAATGCTTGAATATGCCTTTCTTCCCATTTAAATCGGTAACCCTTGCGTAACAGTTCATATAATGGATCCACTATGTGAGCAAAATGAGGGATCTAGATTCGATAAAATACACATGCACCCAAAAACCTGCGATCCTCTATTAAAGAATCACAATCCTCTTTCATCCTTCCAATTGCATCAACTTTAGTCGGATCTGGTTTTCTTTCGTAAGATCCACATAAATGTCCAACAATTACAACCTCTCGTACTCCAAATACGGACTTCATACCCGATAATGTAAGATGAACTTCTCCAAGCTGAGTTAAAATCTTTTCACAATCTTGTATATGATCAACAACATATTTGCGACACACCCTCGAATCTAAAGTTTCATCCTTGTCTCCTTCTCTGCACCTTTTTATAGGAACATCATCCAAAAAAGGCATATTCTTTTTCAGAATAAAATCTCTCAATACCTTATTCATCCCATTCATCATATGCGCAACTGAGTTGGTCGCGCCTTGAGGAAGAGTGCACATTCTAACCAATCCAAGTAGTGTCTTCATTGTTGTCATATCTCTACTTCCTTCGGCAAGTTGAAATTGATCATAACCTGAATACATGTCACCCATTGAATAGATCACCCTTCCAGCAAACGCCTCAGCAAATTCATCTACAATAGGTCCAATTCCTGCATTCCTGATAGTTACAGCATTCACCGGTTGCATATCTTGAATAAACCGTAGTGACCCATTCTTCTTAGGTACCGTAAACCATCGACTAGAATACGGCACAAATGAAGGTTCCAATATTTTCATCTTTATCTTTTCTTTTAATAGTTCCACCAATTTAGGTAAATGTGCCCTTGGTACTGGAATCGGTCTTAGATTCCAAGGTACATGCGGTATAGTGAAGATAACCATAGGTGTTACAATATTTGGATCCACACACCCAATTTCATGAGATTTGAAGGCAAACAATCTACCTTGTTTAGCCAACATCTTTTTGAAGCAAGTAATTTCCTCCGGTAATAAAGAACCATCAGAATCAATCTTCAATTCTTCAAAAGTCTCTCTAGTAAACTGGTGTTCAATACTCATTGGATCTCTTAAACTTGCTTCTTTTGATGCTTCTCCCATTTGTTCTTTAGAATCTTCTCGTAATGGTCCGGCAACAGGCTTTACCTTCTTATCTGCCGTTTTATATCTCGTCTCTATAGTGACTTCAGGTGCTTGAAAAGATTCAAGCATGGTATAAACCTCTCTTGAATGAATCTCAACAATCTTATCATTATCCCCTAACCCAATAGATGTAATGAATTCTAATGAATCTTCCAGTCCATTTTCTTCATAAACACCCAAAATTCTCTCATCATCTTGCAATGTACCTAACTTGCATAATTGTCCTTCAATATTATATAATCTTTTTCTTTCTTTTCTTTTAAAATCATCAACTTTCTTATACATAATATTTCCATTCTCCAATATACCAATAAAACTCGCATCAAAGGTACCTTCATCTCGCGAGAGTACATCCTCTTTTGTACCTCCATAATCTCGCTTTACAGTGGTACCTCCTCAAAATCCTTAAATCCTTCAACAATCTTTGGCAATGGTTTCTCCCTCAACTTATCTCGATTCCGTTCGTGGTTAGGAGATATTGTTAGAAATTGAACAGCTTTTCTCCCATCTTCGCTCCGTACCCTTGCATAAAAGGAACCATCGTCAAGTACTTTTGTTTCCATCCGTTGTCGTATTACGTGCTTTCCTGCTCGAGAACGCGTCGGACCTCTGGCTGTAGAGGGTAGTATGGAGTTTCGTCGATAGTCAAGTAGTCTATCAGTTTTGACTGCTGAAATATAAATGACTGCAACAATGTACCGTAAATCTATACAGATGCTCTTCGACTGCTTGTCGAAGTCCTTTTTGCCCCAGCCGGTAGGTCTCTAGACGTTACAGAGAACCCTGAACAATTCAAACTGTTAATCTTCAATACCGCTTTGTACTTACGATCTTGTATCCAGTGACTGTCTTATTAGATTAACCCAATAAATTTCATTCACTCCGCATACTCAATCCTATAGACGCCCTTTTAATCCTTCAATCACAGACGTAATTTGATTTCACAAAACAGTCAAAAGTATTCAAACCCATTTCATTAAAAATCCCGATTCACCATTACAATACCGACTTCAGCAGCGATTGCCTCAGCCTTCCCAAAACTCTACGAAGAAGAAAAATCCAAATTCTCTGTCTTTCCTTCCCCGACCCAAAGCATGAAGCTCCTCTCTCTAATCCCTTTGATCTCCAAAAACCTCCAATGAAAACCGAACTAGTAACCTTGCAAAAGCTTGAAAACTAGCTCTCCCCGATTCCCAGAGAAAAAAAAAAATCCCCCCCTTCAAAACTATTTTCTCAAAACTATATCCCCCCTAACCTTATCCTTTGAATTTCTTCAATCTTCCGTCTTGGATCCGGAGTTGGCTCCCACCGTCAAGCTTGGATCTGAAATTGGGTCTCGCCGTCAAAGCTTTCTCCTTCGTTTTTACCTTTAAGAGATCCTTTTACCGAAAACAACGTTCCCTGAAACGGCACAAAGAACAGGACAGCCTGAAACAGAATCGAACTCCGTAATCGGGACCACATTGAGTCGCCCGACCAATTCAGGTCTCATATTGGATAAAGTCCAGTAGTAACCTGGATGTTCCCGTAATTGGGTCAAATTGGTCCTCGCGTCGGATTGGCTAAGACCAGTAGTAAGACCTGGATTTCCCGTAATTGGGTCAAATTGGTCCTCGCGTCGGATTGGCTAAGTCCCGTAGTAAGACCTGGATTTCCCGTAATTGGGTTGACCGGCCAATTTAGGTCTCATATTGGATAAGAGGACCCGGATTGGATTATCAAAATTGGATTCAATTGGCTCTTCGAACCTGTCGTGTGAATTGGTCCTTCTCTTCTTGCTGACTCCCGTTATTAGAATTGAATGGAGCATTTCAGTATGCCTCGGCTGACTATAACGGAGTGACTGAACCTGACCACTCAGTATTTGCACTGGAGTTGGTCGATGCTCCCAATATTCGAGGTAACTGAATATTAACAAAATTCCCCTTTCTTTTTATTTTCACTGTATACTCGTATTACAACACAACATCCACCCCCTCTGAACGTGTGCATCCTCCGGTATGCACCAATTTACCCAATTGCTGTTTGATTCAGAATATATCCTCTACGTCTTTTTCCAGTTCGTCTTCGTCTCCTTCATAATCCAAATCACTTTCATCTTCTTGCTGCGGAATCTCTATACCTTCATTAAGGTCTTCCATATTCATCTCTGCGTGTCTTCGTTTAAATATTTTTATTCGCTTCCCTGCAATTGGTATATTCAATTTTATACCATCTAACTCCCGTAATGAGTAAGTCGCATTATTATGAACAGTCGTTACCACATATGGTCCAAACCAACGTTTTGAAAATTTTCGCAAAGTACTATGTTGATTATCCAGACTATTGTCATAAACAAGTATCCAGTCACCTTCCTCAATGGCTTTTGGTCTCAATCAATGTTGCTTATCGAATCGCGCCTTGTTTTGTAACCTTGCTCTTTTTAACCTTCCCAATGCTATCTGGACATCTTCCGTTCTTTGCTCCAATTGTCGAATCCTAATAGCCAGAAGTTCTTCTCTTGTCAATCCATCTTCCCATGGTAGCATACTCCAAGTAAGTACCTTTTTTTCAATCGGCATAATTGGTTTTTGACCTGTCATAAGTTCTACTGGCATATATCCTGTCACCGAGCTATGTGTTGTTCGATCAGCCCATAATGCAAATGACAAAAGCCGTGGCTACTCTCTAACTTTTCCATTACAAGCTTTAACCAATGCTTTCACAATCGGCGAATGACCACGTTCACTTTTTGCATTCCCTTCTAGATTATAAGCAGTAGTCAGTGATAGTTTAACTCCACATCTTTCAAAGAACTTACGAGCTTCTTGTGCATTTAATTCTCCATGATCTGCAGTGATTTTTCCTACGCACCCGTAACGGCAAATGACATCTTCGAGCAAAAACCTACAAATCCCCTTTGTAGATTTTGTCCTCAATGCTCTTCTTTCTACTTGATTTGATAAATCTTCACGAGCTAAAACCAAATATCTCATCTGCCATAACTCAACCGACATAATAACCGAATCAACAACCCATTTAAAATGAATAGCCAGAGGATACGTAGGATGAAGACCATCTCGATGTCGGATATAAGAATACGATTGATAGATTTTACATGACTCTACAAATGAGAGCACATCTCGATACATATTTTTCCACCAATATCGTTACTTGAATTTAGCAAAAGTAGTCCAGATTCTTCTAGGCCTTGCCCATAAACTATCATGAAACTCCTTTAATAATTTTAGTCTTTCTCCCTTTTTGCCTATCACTCGTTGTGGCATCCCAATTCCTTTTTTCGGTCTCTTTCATAAGAATCCATCTTGAAGTAAAAATCCATGTGCTTTTTTTCTTATTTGTTTGAATTTTTTTGTAGACCAATTTCCCTGCTTAGTCAAGGTATTAAAGTAATGACCAATATCCAATAATTCTCCTTCATAAGATTCTTCAAGAAATAGCTTATCTTCTCTGTTGAGATTTGATATTGAATAGAATTTCAATCCAACGTCTTCAATGTCTTCAACCATTTCGTCCTCCCTCTCGTATCTTGCTCGAGATAACATGTCTGCTACTAAATTGTCCTTCCCAGTAATATGCTTAAATTCTGGATTTAGTGACTTAATATAAGCAATCCATCTCAACATTGCAATATCCGGGGTTGAACAGTTAATAATCATTCCAAGCAATGGCAAGCAATCTGTTTCAATTACTACTACTGCCCCAATCAAATAGTCCTTTTAAGCTTTTATAGCCGAAACGACTCCCCAAAGTTCTCTTTTGACTTGCGAATATGCATGCTGACAAATACTTAAAACTTTAGCCCCAAATCGAACTGCAAATCTACTCCCATTTGAATCATCTTGACCCACAGCCCATCCAATGGCAATTGGACTAGCGTCCACAGTAAGAATCACTGATCTATTGCACTTATAATCAACCTTCCTCAATATTGGAGGTGACATCAATAAATTCTTCAATCTTTGCAATGCTTGAATATGCCTTTCTTCCCATTTAAATCGGTAACCCTTGCGTAACAGTTCATATAATGGATCCGCTATGTGAGCAAAATGAGGGATCCAGATTCGATAAAATACACATGCACCCAAAAACCTGCAAACCTATGTTAAAGAATCACAATCCTCTTTCATCCTTCCAATTGCATCAACTTTAGTCGGATCTGGTTTTCTTTCGTAAGATCCACATAAATGTCCAACAATTACAACCTCTCGTACTCCAAATATGGACTTCATACCCGATAATGTAAGATGAACTTCTCCAAGCTGAGTTAAAATCTTTTCACAATCTTGTATATGATCAACAACATATCTGCGACACCCTCTCGTATCTAAAGTTTCATCCTTGTCTCCTTCTCTGCACCCTTTTATAGGAACATCATTCAAAAAAGGCATAGTCTTTTCCGTAATAAAATCTGTCAATACCTTATTCATCCCATTCATCATATGCACAACTGAGTTGGTCGCGCCTTGAGGAAGAGTGCACATTCTAACCAATCCAAGTGGTGTCCTCATTGTTGTCATATCTCTACTTCCTTCGACAAGTTGAAATTGATCATAACCTGAATACATGTCACCCATTGAATAGATCGCCCTTCCAGCAAACACCTCAGCAAATTCATCTACAATAGGTCCAATTCCTGCATTCCTGATAGTTACAGCATTCACCGGTTGCATATCTTGAATAAACCGTAGTGACCCATTCTTCTTAGGTACCGTAAACCATCGACTAGAATACGGCACAAATGAAGGTTCCAATATTTTCATCTTTATCTTTTCTTTTAATAGTTCCACCAATTTAGGTAAATGTGCCCTTGGTACTGGAATCGGTCTTAGATTCCAAGGTACATGCGGTATAGTGAAGATAACCATAGGTGTTACAATATTTGGATCCACACACCCAATTTCATGAGATTTGAAGGCAAACAATCTACCTTGTTTAGCCAACATCTTTTTGAAGCAAGTAATTTCTTCCGGTAATAAAGAACCATCAGAATCAATCTTCAATTCTTCAAAAGTCTCTCTAGTAAACTGGTGTCCAATACTCATTGGATCTCTTAAACTTGCTTCTTTTGATGCTTCTCCCATTTGTTCTTTAGAATCTTCTCGTAATGGTCCGGCAACAGGCTTTACCTTCTTATCTGCCGTTTTATATCTCGTCTCTATAGTGACTTCAGGTGCTTGAAAAGATTCAAGCATGGTATAAACCTCTCTTGAATGAATCTCAACAATCTTATCATTATCCCCTAACCCAATAGATGTAATGAATTCTAATGAATCTTCCAGTCCATTTTCTTCATAAACACCCAAAATTCTCTCATTATCTTGTAATGTACCTATCTTGTGTAATTGTCCTTCAATATTATATAATCTTTTTCTTTCTTTTCTTTTAAAATCATCAACTTTCTTATACATAATATTTCCATTCTCCAATATACTAATAAAACTCGCATCAAAGGCACCTTCATCTCGCGAGAGTACATCCTCTTTTGTACCTCCACAATCTCGATTTACAGTGGTACCTCCCTAAAATCCTAAATCCTTCAACAATCTTTGGCAATGGTTTCTCCCTCAACTTATCTCGATTCCGTTCATGGTTAGGAGGTATTGTTAGAAATTGTACAGCTTTCCTCCTATCTTCGCTCTGTACCCTTGCATAAGCAGAACCATCGTCAAGTACTTTTGTTTCCATCCGTGTTGCCGTGATATAAGGTTGTCCTAAAATCAACGGATAAGACATTGTATCTTGAACAAAGAAATGTTGCTCCGTCGCAACATCCCCAATCCGAATTTTGACATCTGGACAAGCTCCATATAATTCGCCCCGTGTGTTATTAGCTGCTCGAATTGCCCATCAATGTTCCATATCAATTGGCCATTTTTGCTTCTTATAAAGATATTTAGACATGAGATTTATTTCTGAACCATGGTCGACTAAAGCAACTATTGGTTCTTCTATATCTCTTACTTTCACCAATACCTCAGTAGTTGTCTTGGCCCAATGCTTTTGAGTATAATGGCTCAAAGCTTCCATTTCCTTATCACTATAATCTTTGAAACGTACTTGCTGATTATACCCATTCTTTTTATTTGTTGGTTGCTTGTAACCAATATCAACCTCTTCTTCATCTTTATATATTCTTGCATCAATAGCATGACTCATTCCAGTTTTGCCCATTAATTGCCTCTTTTGCTTAATGCTGTCAATGATAACATCATGAAACTCCTTCTTTGCAATTTCCAAAACTTCTTTCAATGTGAATTCCACCTTAGCATTTAATATACGTTCTTCCAACACCCCTTTCAAATTTGTTGCCGCTTCAATGTCAGAAAGTAACTTATAAGCAATTGATTTGCCCTTATCTTTTGTCTCCCTTGTTTTTTCTTCCAATGATGTTGAGGTATCCTTTATAGGTAATTCTTGTGAAGCTGCCTCCCGAGCCTTGTCTCCTCGAGTTTGCCTCTTAGAAGAATTTCCTTCTCTAGTATCATCAAAATTTCCTCATCTCTTTTCTTCCATCAAAGCTTCATGTTGGCTCTTAGCAATATATACATGAACTGAAAGAGACTCAACAGGATCCTCCCAACCTGTTACACCTTGTATTGTAGGTGCAGTCCTCAATAACGCTTATTGAGGTAATTTCCCTTCTTGCATTGTAGAAACGGCAGAAGCCCAAAACTCACTAGTTTCCGTACTTCCACCAATTTCATCATCTATTCTAGCACCATAACTTGCACTTTCTCGTGCTGCTGTTTCATGCTCTTTTAGATAATCTTGAACCAATGCTCTCATTTCTCCCTTGCCAAAATTGGTTTGAAGAAGATCCCGTCTATTTTTCAATGCTATCTTCCCATCTTTCCAGCAAATAATTCCCTGCCGTATCATATTATTAAATTCATTGCAATCTTTTCTAATGTGTGAAGCATCATCACACCAAATGCATCTTTGTACATATCCTTGTTTTGAAACATTCTTCGAATTGTTTATAGAAGTATTCTCTTCAAGTCTTGCTAATTTGATTTGAAGATCTCGCATTCCTCGTATAATTTCTTCCATACCCATATCTGATTTCTTTGACAAGGATGTTGAAGGTTGAACTGTAGGCATTGTTGGTGGTGTTGTACGTACTGGAGCTTTGGGTGCTTATACTGTTTTCGGAATATTGCTCATATCCTTCACCCTTTCTTTTTTTGTAAGCAACCCCATCGCATCTTCAACGTTCTTCCACTTTGTTGTCAATCCTTCATCTTCTTCTTTGTCTTCAAGAAGGGGTTCTAATTTTTCTTGCAATTCTCCATCAGCAGCTTGAAGAAATAGATCAACTTTATTCGACTCCAATGTTAATTTTTCTACCTTCGATAATTGAGAGTACTGCCTCTCAAATTCTCTTAGTAGCTCTGTTGCTTGCAAATTCTTATTGGGCCGTTCAATCCATCCCAGAAACAGCTTCTTAGTAACGCGATCAGCATCTTCTAAGAAATATTCGTCTTTCAATGCATGTGAAAAATCCTCCCATGAATTCCCATAACGATCCGTAATCGATGTAATGTGGTCCCTTATCTCCGGTATCATGGCAAGTCCAAATAGTGCAACCATTTTCTTCTCAGAAACCCGATTTAATTCCATTTCACGAACATAACATCTTAAATACCTTGAAATATTCCTCCCATCAAATTGATCAATTTTATTGACCACTGCTTGCAATGCTTTGGTTGCCAAAGCTTCTTTTCGATCATTGCTTTGCTGTTGCTGCATTGATAATGAGAAGGCTTGAAACATACTAGCAATAGATGGATCCATGTGCATACCTTATCCTTTAGAAGACTCGCCACCAGAAACTCCTCCCAAAAATCCTTCAAAATTTTTATTTTTGTTTTCTATAAAATATAGATAAAATCAATGGAAATCCAATACCTTCCATCTCAAGCTTTCACGTCGGGTTCACCACTTTTTGTCGTATTATGTGCTTTCCTGCTCGAGAACGCACCGGACGTTTGGCTGTAGAAGGTAGTATGGATATTCGCCAATAGTCAAGCAGTCTATCAGTTTTTGTTTACTAGAATATAAATAACTGCAAGAATACATCGTAAATCTATACGGATGCCCTTCGACTGCTTCATGAAGTCCTTTTTGCCCTAGCCGGTAGGTCTCTAGACGTTACAGAGAATCCCGAACAATCCAAACTGTTAATCTTCAATACCGCTTTGTACTTACGATCTTGTATCCAGTGACTGTCTTGTTAGATTAACCCAATAAATTTCATTCACTCCGCATACTCAATCCTATAGACGCCCTTTTAATCCTTCAATCACAGACGTAACTCGATTTCATAAAACAGTCAAGAGTATTCAAACCCATTTCATTAAAAATCCCGATTCACCTTTACAATACTGACTTCAGCAGCGATTGCCTCAGCCTTCCCAAAACTCTACGAAGAAGAAAAATCCAAATTCTCTGTCTTTCCTTCCCCGACCCGAAGCATGAAGCTCCTCTCTCTAATCCCTTTGATCTCCAAAAACCTCCAATGAAAACCGAACTAGTAACCTTGCAAAAGCTTGAAAACTAGCTCCCCCCGATTCCCAGAGAAAAAATAAAACCCCACCTTCAAAACTATTTTCTCAAAACTATATCCCCCCTAACCTTATCCTCTGAATTTCTTCAATCTTCCGTCTTGGATCCGGAATTGGCTCCCACCGTCAAGCTTGGATCTCAAATTGGCTCTCGCCATCAAAGCTTTCTCCTTCGTTTTTACCTTTAAGAGATCTTTTTACCGAAAACAACGTTCCCTGAAACGGCACAGAGAACAGGACAGCCTGAAACAAAATCGAACCCCGTAATCGGGACCACATTGAGTCGCTCGACCAATTCAGGTCTCATATTGGATAAGAGTCCAGTAGTAACCTGGATGTTTCCGTAATTGGGTCAAATTGGTCCTCGCGTCGGATTGGCTAAGACCCGTAGTAAGACCTAGATTTCCCGTAATTGGGTTGACCGGCCAAAATAGGTCTCATATTGGATAAGAGGACCCAGATTGGATTCTTGAAATTGGATCCAATTGGCTCTTCGAACCTGTCGTGTGAATTGGTCCTTCTCTTCCTGCTGACTCTTGTTATTGGAATCGAATGGAGCATTTCAGAATGCCCCGGCTGACTGTAACGGAGTGACTGAACCTGACCACTCAGTATTTGCAGTGGAGTTGGTCGATGCTCCCAATATTCGAGGTAACTGAATATTAATAAAATTCCTCTTTCTTTTTATTTTCACTGTATACTCGTGTTACAACACGACACCGTGTTGCCGTGATATAAGGTTGTCCTAAAATCAACGGATAAGACATTGTATCTTGAACAAAGAAATGTTGCTCCGTCGCAACATCCCCAATCCGAATTTTGACATCTGGACAAGCTCCATATAATTCGCCCCGTGTGTTATTAGCTGCTCGAATTGCCCATCAATGTTCCATATCAATTGGCCATTTTTGCTTCTTATAAAGATATTTAGACATGAGATTTATTTCTGAACCATGGTCGACTAAAGCAACTATTGGTTCTTCTATATCTCTTACTTTCACCAATACCTCAGTAGTTGTCTTGGCCCAATGCTTTTGAGTATAATGGCTCAAAGCTTCCATTTCCTTATCACTATAATCTTTGAAACGTACTTGCTGATTATACCCATTCTTTTTATTTGTTGGTTGCTTGTAACCAATATCAACCTCTTCTTCATCTTTATATATTCTTGCATCAATAGCATGACTCATTCCAGTTTTGCCCATTAATTGCCTCTTTTGCTTAATGCTGTCAATGATAACATCATGAAACTCCTTCTTTGCAATTTCCAAAACTTCTTTCAATGTGAATTCCACCTTAGCATTTAATATACGTTCTTCCAACACCCCTTTCAAATTTGTTGCCGCTTCAATGTCAGAAAGTAACTTATAAGCAATTGATTTGCCCTTATCTTTTGTCTCCCTTGTTTTTTCTTCCAATGATGTTGAGGTATCCTTTATAGGTAATTCTTGTGAAGCTGCCTCCCGAGCCTTGTCTCCTCGAGTTTGCCTCTTAGAAGAATTTCCTTCTCTAGTATCATCAAAATTTCCTCATCTCTTTTCTTCCATCAAAGCTTCATGTTGGCTCTTAGCAATATATACATGAACTGAAAGAGACTCAACAGGATCCTCCCAACCTGTTACACCTTGTATTGTAGGTGCAGTCCTCAATAACGCTTATTGAGGTAATTTCCCTTCTTGCATTGTAGAAACGGCAGAAGCCCAAAACTCACTAGTTTCCGTACTTCCACCAATTTCATCATCTATTCTAGCACCATAACTTGCACTTTCTCGTGCTGCTGTTTCATGCTCTTTTAGATAATCTTGAACCAATGCTCTCATTTCTCCCTTGCCAAAATTGGTTTGAAGAAGATCCCGTCTATTTTTCAATGCTATCTTCCCATCTTTCCAGCAAATAATTCCCTGCCGTATCATATTATTAAATTCATTGCAATCTTTTCTAATGTGTGAAGCATCATCACACCAAATGCATCTTTGTACATATCCTTGTTTTGAAACATTCTTCGAATTGTTTATAGAAGTATTCTCTTCAAGTCTTGCTAATTTGATTTGAAGATCTCGCATTCCTCGTATAATTTCTTCCATACCCATATCTGATTTCTTTGACAAGGATGTTGAAGGTTGAACTGTAGGCATTGTTGGTGGTGTTGTACGTACTGGAGCTTTGGGTGCTTATACTGTTTTCGGAATATTGCTCATATCCTTCACCCTTTCTTTTTTTGTAAGCAACCCCATCGCATCTTCAACGTTCTTCCACTTTGTTGTCAATCCTTCATCTTCTTCTTTGTCTTCAAGAAGGGGTTCTAATTTTTCTTGCAATTCTCCATCAGCAGCTTGAAGAAATAGATCAACTTTATTCGACTCCAATGTTAATTTTTCTACCTTCGATAATTGAGAGTACTGCCTCTCAAATTCTCTTAGTAGCTCTGTTGCTTGCAAATTCTTATTGGGCCGTTCAATCCATCCCAGAAACAGCTTCTTAGTAACGCGATCAGCATCTTCTAAGAAATATTCGTCTTTCAATGCATGTGAAAAATCCTCCCATGAATTCCCATAACGATCCGTAATCGATGTAATGTGGTCCCTTATCTCCGGTATCATGGCAAGTCCAAATAGTGCAACCATTTTCTTCTCAAAAACCCGATTTAATTCCATTTCACGAACAAAACATCTTAAATACCTTGAAATATTCCTCCCATCAAATTGATCAATTTTATTGACCACTGCTTGCAATGCTTTGGTTGCCAAAGCTTCTTTTCGATCATTGCTTTGCTGTTGCTGCATTGATAATGAGAAGGCTTGAAACATACTAGCAATAGATGGATCCATGTGCATACCTTATCCTTTAGAAGACTCGCCACCAGAAACTCCTCCCAAAAATCCTTCAAAATTTTTATTTTCGTTTTCCATAAAATATAGATAAAATCAATGGAAATCCAATACCTTCCACCTCAAGCTTTCACGTCGGGTTCACTACTTTTGTCGTATTACGTGCTTTCTTGCTCAAAAATGCGTCGGGCATCTGGCTGTAGAAGGTAGTATGGATATTCGCCAATAGTCAAGCAGTCTATCAGTTTTTGTTTGCTAGAATATAAACAACTGCAAGAATACATCGTAAATCTATACGGATGCCCTTCGACTGCTTGCTGAAGTCTTTTTTGCCCCAGCCGGTAGGTCTCTAGACGTTACAGAGAACTCCGAACAATCCAAACTGTTAATCTTCAATACCGCTTTGTACTTACGATCTTGTATCCACTAACTGTCTTGTTAGATTAACCCAATAAATTTCATTCACTCCGCATACTCAATCCTATAGACGCCCTTTTAATCCTTCAATCACAGACGTAACTCGATTTCATAAAACAGTCAAGAGTATTCAAACCCATTTCATTAAAAATCCCGATTCACCTTTACAATACTGACTTCAGCAGCGATTGCCTCAGCCTTCCCAAAACTCTACGAAGAAGAAAAATCCAAATTCTCTGTCTTTCCTTCCCCGACCCGAAGCATGAAGCTCCTCTCTCTAATCCCTTTGATCTCCAAAAACCTCCAATGAAAACCGAACTAGTAACCTTGCAAAAGCTTGAAAACTAGCTCCCCCCGATTCCCAGAGAAAAAATAAAACCCCACCTTCAAAACTATTTTCTCAAAACTATATCCCCCCTAACCTTATCCTCTGAATTTCTTCAATCTTCCGTCTTGGATCCGGAATTGGCTCCCACCGTCAAGCTTGGATCTCAAATTGGCTCTCGCCATCAAAGCTTTCTCCTTCATTTTTACCTTTAAGAGATCTTTTTACCGAAAACAATGTTCCCTGAAACGGCACAGAGAACAGGACAGCCTGAAACAAAATCGAACCCCGTAATCGGGACCACATTGAGTCGCTCGACCAATTCAGGTCTCATATTGGATAAGAGTCCAGTAGTAACCTGGATGTTTCCGTAATTGGGTCAAATTGGTCCTCGCGTCGGATTGGCTAAGACCCGTAGTAAGACCTAGATTTCCCGTAATTGGGTTGACCGGCCAAAATAGGTCTCATATTGGATAAGAGGACCCAGATTGGATTCTTGAAATTGGATCCAATTGGCTCTTCGAACCTGTCGTGTGAATTGGTCCTTCTCTTCCTGCTGACTCTTGTTATTGGAATCGAATGGAGCATTTCAGAATGCCCCGGCTGACTGTAACGGAGTGACTGAACCTGACCACTCAGTATTTGCAGTGGAGTTGGTCGATGCTCCCAATATTCGAGGTAACTGAATATTAATAAAATTCCTCTTTCTTTTTATTTTCACTGTATACTCGTGTTACAACACGACACCGTGTTGCCGTGATATAAGGTTGTCCTAAAATCAACGGATAAGACATTGTATCTTGAACAAAGAAATGTTGCTCCGTCGCAACATCCCCAATCCGAATTTTGACATCTGGACAAGCTCCATATAATTCGCCCCGTGTGTTATTAGCTGCTCGAATTGCCCATCAATGTTCCATATCAATTGGCCATTTTTGCTTCTTATAAAGATATTTAGACATGAGATTTATTTCTGAACCATGGTCGACTAAAGCAACTATTGGTTCTTCTATATCTCTTACTTTCACCAATACCTCAGTAGTTGTCTTGGCCCAATGCTTTTGAGTATAATGGCTCAAAGCTTCCATTTCCTTATCACTATAATCTTTGAAACGTACTTGCTGATTATACCCATTCTTTTTATTTGTTGGTTGCTTGTAACCAATATCAACCTCTTCTTCATCTTTATATATTCTTGCATCAATAGCATGACTCATTCCAGTTTTGCCCATTAATTGCCTCTTTTGCTTAATGCTGTCAATGATAACATCATGAAACTCCTTCTTTGCAATTTCCAAAACTTCTTTCAATGTGAATTCCACCTTAGCATTTAATATACGTTCTTCCAACACCCCTTTCAAATTTGTTGCCGCTTCAATGTCAGAAAGTAACTTATAAGCAATTGATTTGCCCTTATCTTTTGTCTCCCTTGTTTTTTCTTCCAATGATGTTGAGGTATCCTTTATAGGTAATTCTTGTGAAGCTGCCTCCCGAGCCTTGTCTCCTCGAGTTTGCCTCTTAGAAGAATTTCCTTCTCTAGTATCATCAAAATTTCCTCATCTCTTTTCTTCCATCAAAGCTTCATGTTGGCTCTTAGCAATATATACATGAACTGAAAGAGACTCAACAGGATCCTCCCAACCTGTTACACCTTGTATTGTAGGTGCAGTCCTCAATAACGCTTATTGAGGTAATTTCCCTTCTTGCATTGTAGAAACGGCAGAAGCCCAAAACTCACTAGTTTCCGTACTTCCACCAATTTCATCATCTATTCTAGCACCATAACTTGCACTTTCTCGTGCTGCTGTTTCATGCTCTTTTAGATAATCTTGAACCAATGCTCTCATTTCTCCCTTGCCAAAATTGGTTTGAAGAAGATCCCGTCTATTTTTCAATGCTATCTTCCCATCTTTCCAGCAAATAATTCCCTGCCGTATCATATTATTAAATTCATTGCAATCTTTTCTAATGTGTGAAGCATCATCACACCAAATGCATCTTTGTACATATCCTTGTTTTGAAACATTCTTCGAATTGTTTATAGAAGTATTCTCTTCAAGTCTTGCTAATTTGATTTGAAGATCTCGCATTCCTCGTATAATTTCTTCCATACCCATATCTGATTTCTTTGACAAGGATGTTGAAGGTTGAACTGTAGGCATTGTTGGTGGTGTTGTACGTACTGGAGCTTTGGGTGCTTATACTGTTTTCGGAATATTGCTCATATCCTTCACCCTTTCTTTTTTTGTAAGCAACCCCATCGCATCTTCAACGTTCTTCCACTTTGTTGTCAATCCTTCATCTTCTTCTTTGTCTTCAAGAAGGGGTTCTAATTTTTCTTGCAATTCTCCATCAGCAGCTTGAAGAAATAGATCAACTTTATTCGACTCCAATGTTAATTTTTCTACCTTCGATAATTGAGAGTACTGCCTCTCAAATTCTCTTAGTAGCTCTGTTGCTTGCAAATTCTTATTGGGCCGTTCAATCCATCCCAGAAACAGCTTCTTAGTAACGCGATCAGCATCTTCTAAGAAATATTCGTCTTTCAATGCATGTGAAAAATCCTCCCATGAATTCCCATAACGATCCGTAATCGATGTAATGTGGTCCCTTATCTCCGGTATCATGGCAAGTCCAAATAGTGCAACCATTTTCTTCTCAAAAACCCGATTTAATTCCATTTCACGAACAAAACATCTTAAATACCTTGAAATATTCCTCCCATCAAATTGATCAATTTTATTGACCACTGCTTGCAATGCTTTGGTTGCCAAAGCTTCTTTTCGATCATTGCTTTGCTGTTGCTGCATTGATAATGAGAAGGCTTGAAACATACTAGCAATAGATGGATCCATGTGCATACCTTATCCTTTAGAAGACTCGCCACCAGAAACTCCTCCCAAAAATCCTTCAAAATTTTTATTTTCGTTTTCCATAAAATATAGATAAAATCAATGGAAATCCAATACCTTCCACCTCAAGCTTTCACGTCGGGTTCACTACTTTTGTCGTATTACGTGCTTTCTTGCTCAAAAATGCGTCGGGCATCTGGCTGTAGAAGGTAGTATGGATATTCGCCAATAGTCAAGCAGTCTATCAGTTTTTGTTTGCTAGAATATAAACAACTGCAAGAATACATCGTAAATCTATACGGATGCCCTTCGACTGCTTGCTGAAGTCTTTTTTGCCCCAGCCGGTAGGTCTCTAGACGTTACAGAGAACTCCGAACAATCCAAACTGTTAATCTTCAATACCGCTTTGTACTTACGATCTTGTATCCACTAACTGTCTTGTTAGATTAACCCAATAAATTTCATTCACTCCGCATACTCAATCCTATAGACGCCCTTTTAATCCTTCAATCACAGACGTAACTCGATTTCATAAAACAGTCAAGAGTATTCAAACCCATTTCATTAAAAATCCCGATTCACCTTTACAATACTGACTTCAGCAGCGATTGCCTCAGCCTTCCCAAAACTCTACGAAGAAGAAAAATCCAAATTCTCTGTCTTTCCTTCCCCGACCCGAAGCATGAAGCTCCTCTCTCTAATCCCTTTGATCTCCAAAAACCTCCAATGAAAACCGAACTAGTAACCTTGCAAAAGCTTGAAAACTAGCTCCCCCCGATTCCCAGAGAAAAAATAAAACCCCACCTTCAAAACTATTTTCTCAAAACTATATCCCCCCTAACCTTATCCTCTGAATTTCTTCAATCTTCCGTCTTGGATCCGGAATTGGCTCCCACCGTCAAGCTTGGATCTCAAATTGGCTCTCGCCATCAAAGCTTTCTCCTTCATTTTTACCTTTAAGAGATCTTTTTACCGAAAACAATGTTCCCTGAAACGGCACAGAGAACAGGACAGCCTGAAACAAAATCGAACCCCGTAATCGGGACCACATTGAGTCGCTCGACCAATTCAGGTCTCATATTGGATAAGAGTCCAGTAGTAACCTGGATGTTTCCGTAATTGGGTCAAATTGGTCCTCGCGTCGGATTGGCTAAGACCCGTAGTAAGACCTAGATTTCCCGTAATTGGGTTGACCGGCCAAAATAGGTCTCATATTGGATAAGAGGACCCAGATTGGATTCTTGAAATTGGATCCAATTGGCTCTTCGAACCTGTCGTGTGAATTGGTCCTTCTCTTCCTGCTGACTCTTGTTATTGGAATCGAATGGAGCATTTCAGAATGCCCCGGCTGACTGTAACGGAGTGACTGAACCTGACCACTCAGTATTTGCAGTGGAGTTGGTCGATGCTCCCAATATTCGAGGTAACTGAATATTAATAAAATTCCTCTTTCTTTTTATTTTCACTGTATACTCGTGTTACAACACGACACCGTGTTGCCGTGATATAAGGTTGTCCTAAAATCAACGGATAAGACATTGTATCTTGAACAAAGAAATGTTGCTCCGTCGCAACATCCCCAATCCGAATTTTGACATCTGGACAAGCTCCATATAATTCGCCCCGTGTGTTATTAGCTGCTCGAATTGCCCATCAATGTTCCATATCAATTGGCCATTTTTGCTTCTTATAAAGATATTTAGACATGAGATTTATTTCTGAACCATGGTCGACTAAAGCAACTATTGGTTCTTCTATATCTCTTACTTTCACCAATACCTCAGTAGTTGTCTTGGCCCAATGCTTTTGAGTATAATGGCTCAAAGCTTCCATTTCCTTATCACTATAATCTTTGAAACGTACTTGCTGATTATACCCATTCTTTTTATTTGTTGGTTGCTTGTAACCAATATCAACCTCTTCTTCATCTTTATATATTCTTGCATCAATAGCATGACTCATTCCAGTTTTGCCCATTAATTGCCTCTTTTGCTTAATGCTGTCAATGATAACATCATGAAACTCCTTCTTTGCAATTTCCAAAACTTCTTTCAATGTGAATTCCACCTTAGCATTTAATATACGTTCTTCCAACACCCCTTTCAAATTTGTTGCCGCTTCAATGTCAGAAAGTAACTTATAAGCAATTGATTTGCCCTTATCTTTTGTCTCCCTTGTTTTTTCTTCCAATGATGTTGAGGTATCCTTTATAGGTAATTCTTGTGAAGCTGCCTCCCGAGCCTTGTCTCCTCGAGTTTGCCTCTTAGAAGAATTTCCTTCTCTAGTATCATCAAAATTTCCTCATCTCTTTTCTTCCATCAAAGCTTCATGTTGGCTCTTAGCAATATATACATGAACTGAAAGAGACTCAACAGGATCCTCCCAACCTGTTACACCTTGTATTGTAGGTGCAGTCCTCAATAACGCTTATTGAGGTAATTTCCCTTCTTGCATTGTAGAAACGGCAGAAGCCCAAAACTCACTAGTTTCCGTACTTCCACCAATTTCATCATCTATTCTAGCACCATAACTTGCACTTTCTCGTGCTGCTGTTTCATGCTCTTTTAGATAATCTTGAACCAATGCTCTCATTTCTCCCTTGCCAAAATTGGTTTGAAGAAGATCCCGTCTATTTTTCAATGCTATCTTCCCATCTTTCCAGCAAATAATTCCCTGCCGTATCATATTATTAAATTCATTGCAATCTTTTCTAATGTGTGAAGCATCATCACACCAAATGCATCTTTGTACATATCCTTGTTTTGAAACATTCTTCGAATTGTTTATAGAAGTATTCTCTTCAAGTCTTGCTAATTTGATTTGAAGATCTCGCATTCCTCGTATAATTTCTTCCATACCCATATCTGATTTCTTTGACAAGGATGTTGAAGGTTGAACTGTAGGCATTGTTGGTGGTGTTGTACGTACTGGAGCTTTGGGTGCTTATACTGTTTTCGGAATATTGCTCATATCCTTCACCCTTTCTTTTTTTGTAAGCAACCCCATCGCATCTTCAACGTTCTTCCACTTTGTTGTCAATCCTTCATCTTCTTCTTTGTCTTCAAGAAGGGGTTCTAATTTTTCTTGCAATTCTCCATCAGCAGCTTGAAGAAATAGATCAACTTTATTCGACTCCAATGTTAATTTTTCTACCTTCGATAATTGAGAGTACTGCCTCTCAAATTCTCTTAGTAGCTCTGTTGCTTGCAAATTCTTATTGGGCCGTTCAATCCATCCCAGAAACAGCTTCTTAGTAACGCGATCAGCATCTTCTAAGAAATATTCGTCTTTCAATGCATGTGAAAAATCCTCCCATGAATTCCCATAACGATCCGTAATCGATGTAATGTGGTCCCTTATCTCCGGTATCATGGCAAGTCCAAATAGTGCAACCATTTTCTTCTCAAAAACCCGATTTAATTCCATTTCACGAACAAAACATCTTAAATACCTTGAAATATTCCTCCCATCAAATTGATCAATTTTATTGACCACTGCTTGCAATGCTTTGGTTGCCAAAGCTTCTTTTCGATCATTGCTTTGCTGTTGCTGCATTGATAATGAGAAGGCTTGAAACATACTAGCAATAGATGGATCCATGTGCATACCTTATCCTTTAGAAGACTCGCCACCAGAAACTCCTCCCAAAAATCCTTCAAAATTTTTATTTTCGTTTTCCATAAAATATAGATAAAATCAATGGAAATCCAATACCTTCCACCTCAAGCTTTCACGTCGGGTTCACTACTTTTGTCGTATTACGTGCTTTCTTGCTCAAAAATGCGTCGGGCATCTGGCTGTAGAAGGTAGTATGGAGATTCGCCAATAGTCAAGCAGTCTATCAGTTTTTGTTTGCTAGAATATAAACAACTGCAAGAATACATCGTAAATCTATACGGATGCCCTTCGACTGCTTGCTGAAGTCTTTTTTGCCCCAGCCGGTAGGTCTCTAGACGTTACAGAGAACTCCGAACAATCCAAACTGTTAATCTTCAATACCGCTTTGTACTTACGATCTTGTATCCACTAACTGTCTTGTTAGATTAACCCAATAAATTTCATTCACTCCGCATATTCAATCCTATAGACATCCTTTTAATCCTTCAATCACAGACGTAACTCGATTTCACAAAACAGTCAAGAGTAATGAAACCCACTTCATTAAAAAATCTCGATTCACCATTACAACACTGACTTCAGCAACGATTGCCTCAGTCTTCCCAAAACTCTATGAAGAAGAAAAATCCAATTTTTCGTCTTTTCTTCCCCGACCTGAAGCATGAGGCTCCTCTCCAATCTCCTTGATCTTCAAAAACCTCCAATGAAAACGAACTAATAACCTTGAAAAGAGCTTGAAGCTAGCTACTCAATCCAAAAAAAACCCCCCCTCAAAACTTATTCTCCCCCTAACCTTATCCTCTGAATTTCTTCAATCTTCCGTCTTGGATCCAAAATTGGCTCCCATCGTCAGAGCTTAGATCTGATATTGGCTCCCGATGTCAAAGCTTTCTCCTCCATTTTTACCTTTAAAAGATCCATTTACCGAAAACAACCTTCCTTGAAACGGCACAGAGAATAGGACAGCCTGAAACAGAATTGAAACCCCGTACTCGGGTCTATATTGAGTCGTTCGACCAATTTAGGTCTCACATTGGATAAGAGTCCAATACTAAGACCCAGATTTTCCCGTAATTAGACTGCATTGGGTTGCCTGACCAATACAGGTCTCATATTGGGTACGATGCCCGTAGTAACCTGGATGTTCCCGTAATTAGACTACATTGGGTTGCCCGACCAATGCAGGTCTCATATTGGATAAGATGCCCGTAGTAACCTGGATGTTCCCGTAATTAGACTGCATTGGGTTGCCTGACCAATGTTGGTCTCATATTGGGTAAGATGCCCATAGTAACCTGGATGTTCCCGTAACTAGACTGCATTGGGTTGCCCGACCAATGCAGGTCTCATATTGGGTAAGAGGACTCGGATTGGATTCTCGAAATTGGATCCAATTGGCTCTTCGAACCAAGCTCACCCATCGCGTAAATTGGTCCTTTCCCTTCTTGCTAACCTCGTTATTTGAATCGAACGGAGCATTTCAGTATGCCCCGGCTGACTGTAAAAGGGGTGACTGAACCTGACCACTAAGTATTTGCACTGGAGTTGGTCATTGCTCCCAATATTCGAGGTAACTGAATATTAATAAAAGTCCCCTTTCTTTATATTTTCACGGTATACTCGTGTTACAACACGACACCGGAAATATTGTTTCCGGAAAAAGAACCTTTTAAAAGGCAAAAAATGGAGGAGAAAGCTCTAACGGCGAAGCCAATTCCGAGTTCAAGGTGGAAGGATAGGATCTTCTCAAGGCTAAAGGGGAGGATAGGTTAAGAAATAAAAAGGGAGGGAGAATTAGGTTTTTTAAGGGGGAGATTTAGCTTCATGCTTCAGAGAATAGACAAACAATTGGGATTTTTTTTCTTTATAGGATTTTGGGAAGACTGAGGCAATCATTGCTGAAAGGTCGATGTGTTGTATTGATGAACTAGATTTTTTCGTAAGAGAGGAAAGACTGGTACTTTTGATTGTTGATGGAATGAGAGATACTTTTGTGGTTGAAATTCAGAGTTGTGTAGAAGGTTGAGTATGCTGAATGCATGCGTGGTTGTGTTAATCTGACTGTATGGATAAAGAATATCTGCCAACAGTTTAAAGAGGTATTGGGAGTTGACAAATTGGGGTTTGTTTAGGGTTTCTATAATAACTGGGGACCTACTGACCGAGATAAGAGGAATATCGGCGAGCGGCCAAGGGACATCGGTGCAGATTGCAACATAGCCTCACAATCTGTAAGCGAGGTTGAACTGGAACTTCTTGAGCATTCGAAAGGGCTTGCAGAGACACTAGTGATAGATGTTTCACAACAAGTCGGAAGGACAGATTGAGTATCACAGCTTGTCAAAGTTCACGGTCTAGGATTATGGTAATTAACGATAAAGATAAAATAAAAAACATAAAATAAATAAAATAAAATAAAAATAACAAAAGAGATTGAAGTTATATAGGGTCTCTAGGTATTTTATATTAGAATTAAGCTTTTATATTGCAATCCGATATAGATTATATTTGGATAGTCAAAAACTCGATAGACTTCCTGAGTACTAACAAAATATAATACTACCTCCTACAGCCATATGCCTGACGCATTCTCAAACAAGATAGCATGAAATACAACAAAAGTGGTGAACCTGACATGAAAGCTTGAGGTGGAAGGTATTGGATTTTGTTTGATTTTATTTTTACTTTTATGGAGAACGAAAATAAAAATTTTGAAGGATCTTTGGGAGGAGTTTCTTGTGGAGGTTCTTCTAAAAGACAAGGTATGTACTTGGATCCATCTATTGCTAGTATATTTCAAGTCTTTTCATTATCAATGCAGCAACAGCAAAGCAATGATCAAAAAGAAGCTTTGGTAACCAAAGCATTGCAAGTAGTGGTCAATAAAATTGATCAATTTGATGGAAAGAATATTTCAAGGTATTTAAGATGTTCTGTTCCTGAAATGGAATTAAATCGAATTTCAAAGAAGAAAATGAGTGAATTATTTAGACTTGCCATGATACCGAAGATAAGAGACCATATTACATCGATTACAGATTGTTATGGGAATTCATAGAAGATTTTTTCACATACATTGAAAGACGAATATTTCTTAGAAGATGCTGATTGCGTTACTAAGAAGCTGTTTCTGGAATGGATTGAACGGCCTAATAAGAATTTGTAAGCAACAGAGCTACTAAGAGAATTTGAGAGGCAGTACTCTCAATTATCGAAGGTAGAAAAATTGACATTGGAGCCGAACAAAGTTGATCTATTTCTTCAAGCTGTTGACGGAGAATTGCAAAGAAAATCGGAATTCCTTCTTGAAGACAAAGAAGAAGATGAAGGATTGACAACAAAGTGGAAGAACGTTGAAGATACGGTGGGGTTGCTTACAAAAAGAGAAAGGAAGAAGGATAGGAGCAATATTTTGAAAACAGTACAAGCATCCAAAGCTCCAGTACGTACAATACCACCAACAATGCCTACAGTTCAACCTTCAAGATCCTTATCAAAGTAAGCAGATATGGAGATGGAAGAAATTATAAGAGAGATGGGAGATCTTCAAATCAAATTGGCAAGACTTGAAGATAATACTTCTACAAATAATTTGAAGAATGTTTCAAAACAAGGATATGTACAAAGATGCATTTGGTGTGATGATGCTTCACACACTAGAAAAGATTGCAATGAATTTAATAATATGATACAGCAAGGAATTATTTGCTGAAAAGATGAGAAGATAGCATTAAAAGATAGAGAGGATCTTCTTCAAACCAATTTTAGCAAGGGAGGAATGAGAGCATTGGTTCAAGATTACTTCAAAGAGTATGAAATAGCAGCACGAGAAAGTGCAAGTCATGGTGCTAGAGTAGATGATAACCTTGGTGGAAGTACAGAAACTAGTGAGTTTTGAGCTTCTGCTATTTCTATAATACAAGAAGGGAAATTACCTCGATAAGCATTATTGAGGACTGCAGCTATAATACGAGGTGCAACACGTTGGGAGGATCCTGTTGAGTCTCTTTCAGTTCATGCATATATTACTAAGAGCCAACATGAAGCTTTGATGGAAGAAAAGAGACGAGGAAATTTTGATGATACAAGAGAAGGAAATTCTTCTAAGAGGCAAACTTGAGGAAACAAGGCTCAGGAGGTAGCTTCACAAGAATTGCCTATAAAGAATACCTCAACATCATTGGAAGAAGAAACAATGGAGACAAAAGATAAGGGCAAATCAATTGCTTATAAGTTACATTTTGACATTGAAGCGACAACAAATTTGAAAGGGGTGTTGGAAGAATGTATATTAAACGCTAAAGTGGAATTCACATTGAAAGAAGTTTTGGAACTTGTAAAGAAGGAGTTTCATGGTGTTATCATTGACAACATTAAGCGAAACAGGTAATTAATGGACGAAACTAGAATGAGTCATGCTATTGATGCAAGAATATATAAAGATGAAGAAGAGGTTGATATTGGTTACAAGCAACCAACAAATGAAAGAAATGGGTATAATCAACGAGTACATTTCGAAGATTATAGTGATAAGGAAATGAAAACTTTGAGCCATTATACTCAAAAGCATTGGGCAAGGGCAACTATTGAGGTATTGGTGAAAGTAGGAGATATAGAAGAACCAATAGTTGCTTTAGTCGACCATGGTTCTGAAATAAATCTTATGTCTAAAGATCTTTATAAGAAGCAAAAATGGCCAATTGATATGGAACATGGATGGGCAATATGAGCAGCTAATAACACATGGGGCGAATTATATGGAGCTTGTCCAGATGTCAAAATTCGGATTGGAGATGTTGCGACGGAGCAATATTTCTTTGTGCAAGATACAACGTCTTATCCGTTGATTTTAGGACAACCTTATATTACGGCAATACGGATAGAAAGAAAATTATTTGACGATGGTTGTGCTTATGCAAGGGTAGATAGCGAAGTTGGGAGGAAAGCTATACAATTTCTAACAATACCTCCTAACCATGAACGGAATCGAGATAGGTTGAAGAAAAAACCATTGCCAAAGATTGTTGAAGGATTTAAGGATTTTGGAGAAGTACCACTATAAAGCAAGATTATGGAGGTACAAAAGAAGAGGTACTCTCGCAAGATGAAGGTACCTTTGATGCGAGTTTTATTGGTATTTTGGAAAATGGAAGTATTATGTATAGGAAAGTTGATGATTTTTAAAGAAAAGAAAGAAAAAAATTATATAATATTGAAAGAGAATTACACAAGTTAGGTACATTACAAGATGATGAGAGCATTTTAGGTGTTTATGAAGAAAATGGACTGGAAGATTCATTGGAATTGATTACATCTATTGGGTTAGGAGATAATGATAAGATTGTTGAGATCCATTCAAGAGAGGTTTATACCATACTTGAATCTTTTCAAGCACCAGAAGTCACTATAGAGACCAGATTTAAAACGCCAGATAAGAAGATAAAGCCTGTTGTAGGACCATTACCAGAAGATTCTAAAGAACAAATGGGAGAAGCATCAAAAGAAGCAAGTTTAAGAGATCCAATGAATATTAGACATCAATTTACTAAAGAGACTTTGAAGAATTGAAGATTGATTCTGATGGTTCTTTATTGTCGAAGGAAATTACTTGCTTCAAAAAGATGTTGGCTAAACAAGGTAGATCATTTGCCTTCGAATCTCATGAAATTGGATGTGTGGATCTAAATATTATAACACCTATGGTTATCTTCACTGTACTGCATGTACCTTGGAATCTAAGATCGATTCCAATATCGAGGGCACATTTACCTAAATTGATGGAACCATTAAAAGAATAGATGAAGATGAAAATATTGGAACCCTCATTTGCATCGTATTCTAGTCGATGGTTTACGGTACCTAAGAAGAATGGATCACTAAGTTTTATTCAAGATATGTAACCGATGAATGCAGTAATTGTCACGATTGCATGAATTGGACCTATTATGGATGAATTTGCTGAGGCGTTTGCTGGAAGGGCAATCTATTCAATTGTTGACTTGTATTTTGGTTATGATCAATTTCAACTTGCCAAAGGAAGTAGAGATATGACAAAGATGAGGACACTTCTTGGATTGGTTAAAATGTGCACTCTTCCTCAAGGCACGACCAACTCAGTTGCGCATATGATGAATGGGATGAATAAGGTATTGAGAGATTTTATTCTGGAGAAGACTATGCCTTTTTTGGATGATGTTCCTATAAAAGGGTACAGAAGAATAGACAAGGATAAAACTTTAGATAAGAGAGGGTGTCGCAAATATATTAGTGATCATATACAAGATTGTGAAAAGATTTTAACTCGCATTGGAGAAGTTCATCTTACATTATCGAATATGAAGTACATATTTGGAGTACAAGAGATGTGATTGTTGGACATTTATGTGGATCTTACGGAAGAAAACCAGATCTGACTAAAGTTGATGCAATTGGAAGGATGAAAGAGAATTCTGATTCTTTAACACAGGTTTGCAGGGTTTCAAGTGCATGTGTATTTTATCGAATCTAGATCCCTCATTGTGCTCACATAGCGGATCCATTATATGAACTGTTACGCAAGGGCTACTGATTTAAATGGGAAGAAAGGCATATTCAGGCAATGCAAAGATTGAAGAAATTATTGATGTCACCTCCAATATTGAGGAAGGTTGATTATAAGTACAATAGACCAATGATTCTAACTGTGGACGCTAGTCCAATTGCCATTGGATGGACTGTGTATCAAGATGATTCAAGTAAGAATAGATTTGCAGTTCGATTTGGAGCTAAAGTTTTAAGTATTCGTTAGTGTGCATATTCGCAAGTCGAAAGAGAACTTTGCGAAGTTGTTTAGAAATATGAGAATGATCACAAATTTTATTCAAATATATGTCAATTCAACCTTAACTTAATTCTAGATAAAACCCTATTATATTTCACTTAACTTTAGATCAAACCTAATTAAATCTTAAACCCTAATAATTCCTAAATCCTAAATCAAATCCTAAAAAAATCTTAAATTAAATCGTATTCCAAACTCTAAATTCTAAACCAAACCCTAAATCAAATTCTAAACCAAACCCTAATCCAATCCTAAATCCTAAACTAAACCTTAAATCAAATCCTAACCAAACCCTAATCTAAACCCTAAATCAAACCCTAACCAAATCCTATACCCTAATCCAAATCCTAATCTAAACCCTAATCCAACCCTAAATTCTAATCCAAATCTTAAACCCTAAATCAAACCTTATATCAAACCCTAATCAAACTCTTATACAAACCCTAATCCAAACCCTAGCCAAACCCTAATCCAAATCCTAATCCAAACCCTGAACCGAATCCTAGCCAAACCCTAATCCAAATCCTAGTAATTCCTATGACAGATATCAACCTCAATATCTAATGAATAAACCGTTGATCTCAATTCAAAATTTGCACACTTCTTAAAAATCAAGTTCAAAACAAGCAAAAAAATTTTGAAAAGGTTCGGAGTTACCAAATTGACGAAAACCACAATAATGTATTCTGGTGTTAGCCGGCCTCCTTCTCCAATCTTGTTGCCAACCTTCTAGAGCCAATTTCTCTTCTTTGCGCCCTTCGATTGGTTTCAAATTTCTCATGGACATAGGAAAACAAGTCTTATATCCTCTCACACAAGTTTTACTCCAATCCAACTAGTAGATTGCATGAAAGCTTAAAAATCCTCATTGGACCTAAAATTCTACTTTTTGAGACCTTGACTCACTTAAACCTCAATATCTCTCAGTTCAACCGTTAGATCAAGCTCAAATTCACAACATGTATTCAGCACAACTATAACCATGAACCCAAAAAAATTCACCCATAGATCTACATAAGACTCTCAAAATCACTCAAAACATAAACCCTATTTTATTTCATAAAACCCAAGTCATCTAAAAAAAACTCAACTTTGCAAAGCTCTTACAAATTCATATTAACTCCAAATCACCCAAAATCAACGTCCAAAGAAACCCTATCTAACCTTCTCTGCAATCCTACTCTCCGATCTGCTAAAGAGTCCCGAAGTCGTCGTCGAGACTCGGTTTTGTGCCTCAGGGTCTGATTTCGACCTTGGTTTACAACCGGCCCTCTCCGGGTATCAATATCTAGTTTTTCTAAGTAACTTTTTTCTAGAATTTACTCTTAACTTTCTTCTAAAGATTCCTATATCATTTATTTTTCCAATCTACTTTGATTTGCCTTACTTATGGTACTACAAAGTAAGAAGAAGTCACCTTTCTAAAAGGCAGTATTGGTACCTTTTAATTTTTCTACCCCTTTGGCTATTAACTATATTTCTAAGATAATTTTTTCTAATACTTTGAACTAAGATCTCTTAAATTATAATAATCTCTATACTCTTTCACCTATTAATCATGTTACATCACGACATCCACCCCCCCTTTTAGCTGTGCATCCTCCAGCATGCACCAACGATTCTTATATATGTTGATGTAGAATGTTCTTCATCTTGGTACAATTCTTGATCTTCAATATGCTCTTCTATTTCAATCTCAATATCTTGTATTTGAGTTTGTTCTTCATCAAAACAAATTCCTTCATCTCTTTGTTTAAATAACTTGATTCGTTTGCCTGCTATGAGTACCTTCAATTCTGTACCATCAAGTTCTTGTAATGAATATGTTCCATTGTTGTGTGCCCTTTTGACAATATAAGGTCCAAACCATCTCTTTGCAAACTTCTTCATAGTGCTATGTTGATTGTCTAAGCTACTATCATAAATTAATATCCAATCACCATCTTCAATAGCCTTGGGTCGTAATCGATGTTTTTTATCAAATCTTTCTTTTTTCTTTTCCCTTGTTTTTTTCAATTTTTTTTATTACTATTTCAATATTGTTGGGTCTTCTTTCTAGTTGCTGAATCCATAATGCTAAAAGTTCTTCTCTGTTGAGATCATTCTTCCAAGGCAATACACCCCATGTAGGTACTACATCTTCTATTGGCATTACTGGTTTTTGACCATATATTAATTCAGAAGGCATATAACCTGTTACCTAACTATGAGTTGTACGATCTGCCCATAGTGTAAATGATAGTAGTCTAGGCCATTCATGTGCTTTTCCATTGCATGCCTTTACTACTGCTTTAACAATAGGTGAATGCCCACGCTCACTTTTACCATTACCTTCTGGATTATATGCAGTTGTTAAAGAAATTTTAATTCCTATCTTATTAAAGAATTCTCGTGCTTCCTTTGCATCCAATTCACCTCTATCTTCCATAATTTTTTCAATACAACCATAGCGACAAATAACTTCTTCTAATAGAAATCGACATACACCTTTAGTATCCTTTGTTCTTAATGCTCGTCCTTCAACCATATTTGATAAATCTTCTTGTGCAAGTACCAAATACTTCATTTGTCCAAGTCCTATAGGCATTGCCACTAAATCCACCACCCATTTGTAATGTAAAGCCAAAGGGTATGTTGGATGTAATCCATCTCGATGTCAAATATTTGAATATACTTGGCAAGTCTAACAAGATTCTACAAATTTTACTATATCTTTGTACATTCCCTTCCACCAATATTTTTCCTTTAACTTAGTAAATGTTGCCCAAATACCTCGATGCCCTGCCCATAAATTTTCATGAAATTCTTTAATAATATTTTGTTGAACTTCTAAACCACATATTACCCTTTGTGGTACTTCTCCTCTCTTTTTTGGATGCTTCCATAAATATCCATCATGTAAAAAATATCCATAGGCTTTCTTACAAATTTTCTTAAATTCTTGATTTGTCCAATCTTTTTGTCATTTTAATGTGCTCAAATACTCTCCAACATCTTTCCATTTATTTTCATATAAATTTCTTAAAAATGCTTCTAATGGTATATTAAAACATACACCCTTTTCCTTTGATAACGCATTGGTATAAAATTTTGTACCCACATCATCTTCTAAATCAATTATCTTTTCTTCATCATTATACCTTGCTCTCGATAACATATCTACAACTGAATTTTCTTTCCCTGCAATATGTTTAAATTCAAAATTCATAGATTTGATATATGCTATCCATCTCAACATAGCAATATCAAGAGTTGAACAACTTGTAATCATGCTTAACAAAGAAAGACAATCTGTTTCTATAACTATTGATGTTGTAATCAAGTACTTTTTTTCATTTTTCATAGCTATTACTATACTTCATAATTCTCTTTTGATTTGTGCATATGTCCTTTGCCTAGAATTCAATACCTTTGCTCCAAAACTTATTACATATCTATTTCTTTGTTCATCATCTTGCCCAACTATCCAACCTATTCCAATTGGACTTGTATCAACTATTAATACCACTGGCCTTCCACCTTCATAATTTACTTTTTTCAAAGTTGGAGATGAAGAAAGAAGTTCTTTCAATTTTTCCATAGCTTTCCGTTGTTCTTCTTTCTATTGAAATTTTTGATTCTTTCTTAACAACTTTTATAATGGATCTGCTATATGTGCAAAGTGAGGTATCCATATATGATAGAAAATACATGCTCCTAAAAATCTTCTCACTTTCGTTATATTTGTATATTCTTTCATCTTTTTAATAATATCAATCTTTTCTATACTTGGCTTACATCCATATGAACCACATATGTGTCCTACCACCAAAATTTCTTTTACTCCAAACATTGATTTTGTCCTCGATAAGATTAAATGAACTTCTTCCAATCTTTTCAAAATCTTCTCATAATCTTCAATATGATCTGCCACAAACTTCTTACATCCCTTTGAATCTAAAGTTTCATCCTTTCTTTCTTCTTCACATCCCTTAATAGGTACATCATCCAAAAAAGGCATTATTATTTTTGGAATAAAATCTCTTAATACCTTATGCATTCCATTCATCATATGTGCTACAGAATTTGTAGCCTCTTGTGGTAATGTACACATTCTAACCAATCTTAACGGTGTCTTCATAGTTGTCAAATTCCTACTTTGTATTGCCAATTGGAATTGATCATAACCTGAATAAAGATCATCCATTGAGTAGATAGCTCTTTCAGCAAATGCTTCTGCAAATTCATCCACAATTGGACTTGAACCCATATTTTTAATAGTCACTTTATTTACGGGTTGCATATCTTGTATAAATCTCATTGTTTCATTTTTCTTTGGCATTGTAAACCATCAATTAGAATAAGGTGCTATAGATGGTTTCAAAATTCCCATTTTAATCTTTTCATTGAGTAAATCTACTAACTTAGATAAATGCGCTCTTGGTATTGGAATTGGTCGCAAATTCCATGATTCATGAGGAATAGTAAAAATAACCATGGGTGCTACAACATTTGGATCAACACACCCAATTTCATGTGCTTCAAATGCAAAAGCTTTTCCATGACATGAAAGCATATCCCTAAAACATTTCTCTTCACATTTTGTCAAAAATCCATCACCTCCAACATTTAACCCATCTAATGTAACATTCGTAAATTTATGCCCTATCTTCCTTGGATCTCTTAGATTTGGTTGTGTCGATGCTCCACTTATCATTTCTTCACAATCACATGGTAGTGGTAAAGCCACTGGTTTGACCTTCTTTGCTACTGATTTATACTTAGTTTCAACATATACCTCTTGGCGACTTAAATTTTCTTTAAATCCTTGAATTTCATCATAAAATTCTTTAGAACACACACTAATAACTCTATTCTCTACTTGTAACCCACATTGTAATAGATAATTTAATTCCCTCATAGTATCTGCAAAACCTACTTCTTCATATGTTCCTGAAATAAATTCATTTTTAACCAATTCTCCATTTTCTTTCAAAATTTTCTCTATATTTTTAATATAACATCTGTCCCTCTTTTTCATTTTGTCAATAGTCTTAAAAGTCAATACACAATCTTGTGTCATCCCAATAGTCTGGTAGATAACAATTCTTTTTCTAAATTAAGCGGGATCATTTCTTTCTCTAATCCATTGCAACCCCGCCTTACAATAGTATGTCATAAAAATCCTCAAGGTCTTCAAATTTCTCATTTGATATTGGTTTCTCTCTCAACTTATCACGAGTTCTCTCATGATTAGCACAAACAATGAAAAATTGAACTACTTTTATTCCATCTTGGCTTCTTATTTTTGCATAAGCTGAACCATCATCCATTATTTTTGTTTCCATTCGTGTGGAAATAATATATGGTTGTCTCAATATAATAGGATATGTAGATATGTCTTGCACAAAGAAATTTTATTCATGAATAACATCTCTAATTGTCACTTTGATATTTGGACATGCTCCATACAAATCTCCCTTTGAATTATTCGCAGCTCTTATCATCTACCCATGTTCAGTATCAATAGGCCATTTTCTCTTATTATATAATTCCTTTGACATCAAATTGATTTCAGAATCATGATCAATTAATACTACAACTGATTCTTCTAAATTCTCCTATTTTATTAAAGTCTCCATTGTAGTCCTTGTCCAATGACTTCTAAAATAATGGCTAGAAGCTTGAATGACATCTTCTTTTTCTGCAAACCTTACTCGCAAGACATCTCCAAAATTTTGTATTTCATCTTCTTCATCTTCATTTCTTTCCATTGCTCTTGTTCCTTGTGCATTTAATGTCATAGAGTCTCCTATAGATTGTCATTTTCTCTTTATTGTATCAATAATAACTTCATGAAACTCACGCTTTGCAATTCCTAGAATTTCACCAATTGTAAATTCAATCTTTCTACTTAAAATCCGCTCCTCCAATACCTTCTTCAAATTTGTAGCTGCTTCAATATCTGATTGTAATTTATAAGCAGGAGCCTTTGCTTTTTCTTTTACAATTTCCCTCTCTTTTGTAGAAATGCTCTCTATTGTCTCTTCATGTATAGAATTCTTTTGTTGTCGTATTTTTTCTCCCCTTGTAATTCTTTTTGAGGGCCCTTTATTATTTTCATCTCTACTTCATTTTCTTCTATTAATGCTTCATGTTGACTCCTTGTAATATGAGCATGTATAGATAGTCTATCTACTGGATCATCCCACCTAGTAATTTGTCGAATGTTATTACCAACATGTTTCAAATCATCTCTAGTAAAATTTCTCCTTTCAGCATACCTCATTGCACTCGTCCACAAAGAACTAGATTCTACTGGAAACTCAAGGTTTATACTTAAACATCTACTAGGATCTGCTTCCACCCAATATGTTGATGCTTCATTGCTTGAGATTGTCTGCACTTTAAAAGTATCTCCAATAAATAACTTCATTCCTCCTTTACCAAAATTTATTTTCAATTTTTCTCCATTTTTTTTTGAGTGTATCATACCATCTTTAAAAAAAATAACTCCTTTACGTAATGCCTCTGTAAATTCTTCAGATTTCCTCCTCGAGTGATCTATGCTGTCACACCACATGCATCTATGTATTACACCCTCCATTGGCCTTGGTCTTTGTTTTGTTGATATTCTTGATGATTGACCTTTTTCTTCAAGTTTTGCAAATTTTATTTACAAATCTCTCATCCAACGTATCATTTCATCAATTCCTGTTTCTTCTTTCTTTGATGTAGCCATTGAAGGTTGAATTAAAGATGTCGGATGGATACTAGACATCTTTATCTTAGATGGTTGTAATGGTCTTTGATCACCCCCCATATCTTTTCTCTTTTCTCTTTTTGTCATCGTCCTTACAACATCCTCTACCCTTTCTCAATTTGTTATCAATCTTTCATCTTCTTCTTTATCTTCAAGCATGAATTCCAACTTCTCTTACAACTTTCCATCAGCTGCTTAAAGAAAGAGCTCCACCTTACTTGGATCCAATAACTGTCTTTCTTTCTTTGATAAAGAAGAATATTGCTTTTCAAACTTCCTTAATAATTCTATTCCTAGAAGATCCTTCTTTGGCTTTTCAATCCATTCAAAAAAAGACCTTTTTGTAACCCTATCACTATCTTCTAAGAAAAACTTATCCTTCAAAGCTTGAGAAAATTTCTCCCATGAACCTCCAAAGTGTTGAATAAGAAACTTAACTTGATTTCTTATCTCTCGTGCAGAGGCTAATTCAAATAATTGAACCATCTCACTTTCTGAAATACGCTTCAATTCCATTTCCTTTACATAATATCTTAAATATTTTGTAATATCCTTTCCTTCAAATTGATCGATCTTATCCACGACCGCTTGCAATGGTTTGTTAGCCATACTCTCTTTGCGATCTTTAACCTGTTGCTCTTGTTGTTGCATGAATAAGGTCAAAGCTTCAAACATGCTTGTGGAGTTAGGATCAAAATGCATACCTTGTCCTCCAAATGAAGCTCTTCTTCCAACTCCACTTGAAGCACTATCCAAATTGCCTCCTTCCATTCTCCTTTAATTCCTTCTCCAAAATTCAAATAAAAAAAATGATAATAATAAATTCCTTCTACCTCAAGCGTTTCACGTCGGATTCACCAAATATGTTGTTATGTATGAAGTCTTGCTTGAGAATGCTCCGGGCACCTCGCTGTAGAAGGAAGAATAGAAATTGCGATAACAAAATCCTAAATAGAATATTAACAATGCTCTAATTAGACTATAATAATGGTAAACAAACGTAATCAAATTCAAAACAACTCAAAGAAATTTCAAACAAATAATAAAATTCTTAAAAAAATATTAGAATGATCACAAATTTTACTCAAATATATGTCAATTCAAGCTTAATTTAATTCTAGTTAAAACCCTATTGAATTTCACTTAACTTTAGACCAAATCTAATTAAATCTTAAACCCTAATAATTCCTAAACCCTAAGTCAAATCCTAAAAAAATCTTAAATTAAACCCTATTCCATCCCCTAAACCCTAAATCCTAAACCCTAATCCAACCCTAAACCCTAAACCAAACCTTAAATCAAATCCTAACCAAACTCTAGTCCAAATCCTAAATCAAACCCTAAAAAAATCCTAAATCCTAATCCAAATCCTAAATCCTAATCCAAACCTAATCCAATCCTAAACTCTAATCCAAACCTTAAATCCTAAACCAAATCTTAAATCAAATCTAAGTCCAAACTCTAATCCAAACCCTAAATTTTAATCCAAATCCTAAACCCTAAACCAAACCTTAAATCAAATCCTAACCAAAATCTAATCCAAACCCTAATCCAAACCCTAGCCAAACCCTAATCCAAATCCTAATCCAAACCCTAAACCGAACCCTAGCCAAACCCTAATCCAAATCCTAGTAATTCCTATGACAGATTTCAACCTCAATATCTAATGAATAAACCGTTGATCTCAATTCAGAATTTGCACACTTCTTAAAAATCAAGTTCAAAACAAGCAAAAAAATTTTGAAAAGGTTCGGAGTTACCAAATTGACGAAAACCACAATAATGTATTCTGGTGTTAGCCGGCCTCCTTCTCCAATCTTGTTGCCAACCTTCTAGAGCCAATTTCTCTTCTTTGCGCCCTTCGATTGGTTTCAAATTTCTCATGGACATAGGAAAACAAGACTTATATCCTCTCACACAAGTTTTACTCCAATCCAACTAGTAGATTGCATGAAAGCTTAAAAATCCTCATTGGACCTAAAATTCTACTTTTTGAGACCTTGACTCACTTAAACCTCAATATCTCTCAGTTCAACCGTTAGATCAAGCTCAAATTCACAACATGTATTCAGCACAACTATAACCATGAACCCAAAAAAATTCACCCATAGATCTACATAAGACTCTCAAAATCACTCAAAACATAAACCCTATTTTATTTCATAAAACCCAAGTCATCTAAAAAAAACTCAACTTTGCAAAGCTCTTACAAATTCATATTAACTCCAAATCACCCAAAATCAACGTCCAAAGAAACCCTATCTAACCTTCTCTGCAATCCCACTCTCCGATCTGCTAAAGAGTCCCGAAGTCGTCGTCGAGACTCGGTTTTGTGCCTCAGGGTCTGATTTCGACCTTGGTTTACAACCGGCCCTCTCCGGGTATCAATATCTAGTTTTTCTAAGTAACTTTTTTCTAGAATTTACTCTTAACTTTCTTCTAAAGATTCCTATATCATTTATTTTTCCAATCTACTTTGATTTGCCTTACTTATGGTACTACAAAGTAAGAAGAAGTCACCTTTCTAAAAGGCAGTATTGGTACCTTTTAATTTTTCTACCCCTTTGGCTATTAACTATATTTCTAAGATAATTTGTTCTAATAATTTGAACTAAGATCTCTTAAATTATAATAATCTCCACACTCTTTCACCTATTAATCATGTTACATCACGACACTGGAATTTAAGGATGTTACTGGGAAGGGCAATTTAGTAGCAGACATGCTATCTCGAGCAAGATACGAGAGGGAGGACGAAATGGTTGAAGACATTGATGACGTCGGATTGAAATTCTATTCAATATCAAATCTCAACAGAAAAGACAAGCTATTTCTTGTAGAATCTTATGAAGGAGAATTATTGGATATTGGTCATTACTTGAATATCTTGACTAAGCAGGAGAATTGGTCTATAGAAAAATTCAAATAAATAAGAAAAAAAGCATATGGGTTTTTTCTTCCAGATGGATTCTTATAGAAGAGACCGAAGGAAGGAATTGGAATGCCACAACGAGTGATAGGCAAAAAGGAAGAAAAACTAAAATTATTAAAGGAGTTTCATGATAGTTTATGGGCAAGGCATAGAGGAATCTGGGCTACTTTTGCTAAACTCAAGGAACGATATTGGTGGAAAAATATGTATCTAGATGTGCTCTCATTTGTAGAGTCATGTGAAATCTGTCAATAGTATTCTAATATCCGACATTGAGATGGTCTTCATCCTACGTATCCTCTGGCTATTTATTTTAAATGGGTTGTTGATTTGGTTATTATGCCAGTTGGGTTATGGCAGATGAGATATTTGGTTTTAGCTTATGAAGATTTATCAAATCAAGTAGAAGGAAGAGCATTGAGGACAAAATCTACAGAGGGGATTTGTAGGTTTTTGCTTGAAGATGTCATTTGCCGCTATGGATGCGTAGGAAAAATCACTGCTGATCGTGGAGAATTAAATGCAGAAGAAGCTCGTAAGTTCTTTGAAAGATGTGGAATTAAACTATCACTGACTACTACTTATAATCCGGAAGGGAATGCAAAAAACGAACGTGGTCACCCACCGATTGTGAAAGCATTAGTTAAAGCTTGTAATGGGAAAGTTAGAGAGTGGCCACAGCTTTTGTCATTTGCATTATGAGCTCATCGAACAATACATACTTCGGTGACAAGATATATACTAGTAGAACTTATGACAGGTCGAAAACCAATTATGTCGATTGAAGAAAAGGTATTTACTTGGAGTATGCTACCAAGGAAAGATGAATTGACAAGAGAAGAACTTATGGCTGTTAGGATTCGATAATTGGAGCAAAGATCGGAAGATGTGCAAATAGCATTGGAAAGGTTAAAAAGAGCAAGGTTACAAAACAAGGCACGATTTGATAAGCAACATCGATTGAGACCTAAAGCAATCGAGGAAGGTGACGGGGTACTTGTTTATCATAATAGTCTAGATAATCAACATAGTACTTTACGAAAGTTTTTAAAACGTTGGTTTGGACCATATGTAGTAACAATTGTTCATGATAATGCGACTTACTCATTACGGGAGTTAGATGGTACAAAATTAAAAATACCAATTGCAGAGAAGCGAGTAAAAATATTAAACGAAGATACACGGAGATGAATATGGAAGACCTTAATGAAGGTATAGAGATTCCGCAGTAAGAAGATGAAAGTGATTTGGATAATGAAGGTGACGAAGACGAACTACACAAAGATGTAGAGGATATATTCTAAATCAAACAGCAATTGGGTAAATTGGTGCATACCGGAGGATGCATAGGTTCACAGGGGGTGGATGTCATGTTGTAACACGAGTATACCGTGAAAATATAAAGAAAGGGGACTTTTATTAATGTTGAGTTACCTTGAATATTGGGAGCAATGACCGATTCCAGTGCCAATATTCAGGGGCCGGTTCAGACACCCAGTGACAGTCGGTCAAGGCATACTTTCCAGTAACGAAATGCTCCGTTTGAGTCCAATAGTGGGAGTCAATAGAATCAAAAGGACTAAATCGATGACTGAGCGAGCGTGACGCGAAGGACCAATTTGATCCAATTACGGGAATATCCTGGTCTTACCACGGGCTATTTAATCAATATGAGACCTGATTTGGTTGAGCGACTCAATATGGTCTTGATTACGGGGGTTTCGATTCCATTTCAAGCTGTCTTATTCTCTGTGTCGTTTCAGGGAACATTGTTTCCAAAAAAAGAACCTTTTAAAAGGCAAAAAATGGAGGAAAAAGCTTTGATGGAATGAAAAGAGGGGGAAAATTAGGATTTTTAAGGGGGAGAGCTAGTTTCATGCTTTGAGGAAGAGACAGAGAATTGGGGTTTTTTTTCTTCATAGGATTTTAGAAAGACTGAGGCAATCGTTGCTGAAAGGTCGATGTGTTGTATTGGTGAACTAGATTTTTCCGTAAGAGAGGAAAGGCTGGTACTCTTGATTGTTGATGAAATGAGAGATACTTCTGTGGTTGAAATTCAGAGTTGTGTAGAAGGTTGAGTATGCTGAATGCATGCGTGGTTGTGTTAATCTGACTGTACGGATAGAGGATATCTGCTAACAGTTTAAAGAGGTATTGGGAGTTTACAAATGGGGGTTTGTTTAGGGTTTCTATGATAACTGGGGACCTACCAACAGGAATAAGAGGAATATCGGCAAGCGGCCAAGGGACATCGGTGCAGATTGTAATATAGCCTCACAATCTGTAACCGGGGTTGAACTGGAACTTCTTGAGCATTTGAAAGAGCTTGCAGAGACACTAGTGATAGATGTTTCACAACAAGTCAGAAGGACAGATTGAGGATCACAGCTTGCCGAAGTTCACGGTATCGTATTACGTGCTTTTCTTCTCGAAAACGCACCGGGCGTCTGGCTGTAGAAGATAGTATGAAGATTCGCCAATATTCAAGTAGTCTATCGGTTTTTGACTGTTAGAATATAAATGATTACAAGAATACACCGTAAATCTATACGGATGCCCTTCGACTGCTTGCCAAAGTCCTTTTTGTCCCAGCCGGTAGGTCTCTAGACGTTACAGAGAACCCCGAACAATCCAAACTGTTAATCTTCGATACCGCTTTATACTCACGATCTTGTATCCACTGACTGTCTTCTTAGATTAACCCAATAAATTTCATTCACTCCGCATACTCAATCCTATAGACATCCTTTTAATTCTTCATCACAAACGTAACTCGATTTCACAAAACAGTCAAGAGTAATCACACCCACTTCATTAAAATCCCGATTCACCAATACAGCACTGATTTCAGCAATGATTGCCTCAGTCTTCCCAAAACCCTATGAAGAAAAAAAAACCCAATTATCTATCTTTTTTCTCCTTCCTGAAGCATGAAGCTAGCTCTCCGATCCTTCAAAACTCCCCAAAACTTCTTCTCTCCCCTCTCATTTCTTAACCTTAATTTTGAATTTCTTCAATCTTCTGTCTTGGATCCAAAATTGGCTCCCGTCGTCAGAGCTTGGATCCAAAATTGGCTCTCACCGTTAGAGCTTTCTCCTCCATTTTTACCTTTAAGAGATCCTTTTACCGAAACATTCTCGGAACGGCACAAAGAATGGAACAGCCTGAAACGGAATCAAAGCCTCATAATCGGGACCACATTGAGTCGCCCGACCAATTCAGGTCTCATATTGGGTAAGACTCTAGTAGTAAGACCAGGATGTTTCCGTAATTGGATCAAATTGGTCCTTCGCGTCACGCTCGCTCAGTCATCGATTTAGTCCTTTTGATTCTATTGACTCCCACTATTGGACTCAAACGGAGCATTTCATTACTGGAAAGTATGCCTTGACCGACTGTCACTGGGTGTCTGAACCGGCCCCTGAATATTGGCACTGGAATTGGTCATTGCTCCCAATATTCAAGGTAACTCAACATTAATAAAAGTCCCCTTTCTTTATATTTTCACGGTATACTCGTGTTACAACATGACATCCACCCCCTGTGAACCTATGCATCCTCCGGTATGCACCAATTTACCCAATTGCTGTTTGATTTAGAATATATCCTCTACATCTTTGTGTAGTTCGTCTTCGTCACCTTCATTATCCAAATCACTTTCATCTTCTTACTGCGGAATCTCTATACCTTCATTAAGGTCTTCCATATTCATCTCCGTGTATCTTCGTTTAATATTTTTACTCGCTTCTCTGCAATTGGTATTTTTAATTTTGTACCATCTAACTCCCGTAATGAGTAAGTCGCATTATCATGAACAATTGTTACTACATATGGTCCAAACCAACGTTTTAAAAACTTTCGTAAAGTACTATGTTGATTATCTAGACTATTATGATAAACAAGTACCCCGTCACCTTCCTCGATTGCTTTAGGTCTCAATCGATGTTGCTTATCAAATCGTGCCTTGTTTTGTAACCTTGCTCTTTTTAACCTTTCCAATGCTATTTGCACATCTTCCGATCTTTGCTCCAATTATCGAATCCTAACAGCCATAAGTTCTTCTCTTGTCAATTCATCTTTCCTTGGTAGCATACTCCAAGTAAATACCTTTTCTTCAATCGACATAATTGGTTTTCGACCTGTCATAAGTTCTACTAGTATATATCTTGTCACCGAAGTATGTATTGTTCGATGAGCTCATAATGCAAATGACAAAAGCTGTGGCCACTCTCTAACTTTCCCATTACAAGCTTTAACTAATGCTTTCACAATCGGTGGGTGACCACGTTCGTTTTTTGCATTCCCTTCCGGATTATAAGTAGTAGTCAGTGATAGTTTAATTCCACATCTTTCAAAGAACTTACGAGCTTCTTCTGCATTTAATTCTCCACGATCAGCAGTGATTTTTCCTACGCATCCATAGCGGCAAATGACATCTTCAAGCAAAAACCTACAAATCCCCTCTGTAGATTTTGTCCTCAATGCTCTTCCTTCTACTTGATTTGATAAATCTTCATAAGCTAAAACCAAATATCTCATCTGCCATAACCCAACTGGCATAATAACCAAATCAACAACCCATTTAAAATAAATAGCCAGAGGATACGTAGGATGAAGACCATCTCAATGTCGGATATTAGAATACTATTGACAGATTTCACATGACTCTACAAATGAGAGCACATCTAGATACATATTTTTCCACCAATATCGTTCCTTGAGTTTAGCAAAAGTAGCCCAGATTCCTCTATGCCTTGCCCATAAACTATCATGAAACTCCTTTAATAATTTTAGTTTTTCTTCCTTTTTGCCTATCACTCGTTGTGGCATTCCAATTCCTTCCTTCGGTCTCTTCCATAAGAATCCATCTGGAAGAAAAAACCCATATGCTTTTTTTCTTATTTATTTGAATTTTTCTATAGACCAATTCTCCTGCTTAGTCAAGATATTCAAGTAATGACCAATATCCAATAATTCTCCTTCATAAGATTCTACAAGAAATAGCTTGTCTTTTCTGTTGAGATTTGATATTGAATAGAATTTCAATCCGACGTCATCAATGTCTTCAACCATTTCGTCCTCCCTCTCGTATCTTGCTCGAGATAGCATGTCTGCTACTAAATTGTCCCTCCTAGTAACATGCTTAAATTCTGGATTTAGTGATTTAATATAAGCATCCATGTCAATATAACAATATCTGGCATTGAACTGTTAATATTCATTCCAAGCAATGGCAAGCAATCTGTTTGAATTACTATTACTACCCCAATCCAATAGTCCTTTTCAGCTTTCAAAGCCGAAACAACTCCCCAAAGTTCTCTTTTGACTTGCGAATATGCACACTGACGAATACTTAATACTTTAGCTCCAAATCGAACTACAAATCTATTCCCTTCATCTCGCAAGAGTACCTCCTCTTTTGTACCTCCATAATCTCGCTTTATAGTGATACCTCCCCAAAATCCTTAAATCCTTCAACAATCTTTGGCAATGGTTTCTCCTTCAACCTATCTCGATTCCGTTCATGCTTAGGAGGTACAGTTAGAAATTGTATAGCTTTCCTCCCATCTTCGCTACGTACCCTTGCATAAGCAGAACCATCGTCAAGTACTTTTATTTCCATTCATGTTGTCGTAATATAAGGTTGTCCTAAAATCAATGGATAATACGTTGAATCTTGAACAAAGAAATGTTGATCTGTCGCAACATCCCCAATCCAAATTTTGACATCTAGACAAGCTCCATATAATTCGCCCCGTGTGTTAGTAGCTGCTCGTATTGCCCATCTATGTTCCATATCAATTGGCTATTTTTGCTTCTTATAAAGATCTTTAGACATGAGATTTATTTCAGAACCATGGTCGACTAAAGCAACTATTGGTTCTTCTATATCTCTTACTTTCACCAATACCTCAGTAGTTGTCATTGCCCAATGCTTTTGAGTATAATGGCTCAAAGTTTCCATTTTCTTATCACTATAATCTTCGAAACGTACTCGTTGATTATACTCATTCTTTTCATTTGTTGGTTGCTTGTAACCAATATCAACCTCTTCTTCATCTTTATATATTCTTGCATCAATAGCATGACTCATTCCAGTTTCGCCCATTAATTACCTCTTTTGCTTAATGCTGTCAATGATAACATCATGAAACTCCTTCTTTGCCATTTTCAAAACTTCTTTCAATGTGAATTCCACCTTAGCGTTTAATATACATTCTTCCAACATCCCTTTCAAATTTGTTGCCGCTTCAATGTCAGAAAGTAACTTATAAGCAATTAATTTACCCTTATCTTTTGTCTCCCTTGTTTTTTCTTCCAATGATGCTGAGGTATCCTTTATAGGTAATTCTTGTGAAGCTGCCTCCCGATCCTTGTCTCCTCGAGTTTGCCTCTTAGAAGAATTTCCTTCTCTCGTATCATCAAAATTTCCTCGTCTCTTTTCTTCCATCAAAGCTTCGTGTTGGCTCTTAGCAATATATACATGAACTGAAAGAGACTCAACAGGATCCTCCCAACCTGTTGCACCTTGTATTGTAGGTGCAGTCCTCGATAACGCTTATTGAGGTAATTTCCCTTCTTGCATTGTAGAAATGGCAGAAGCCCAAAACTCACTAGTTTCCGTACTTCTACCAAGGTCATCATCTATTCTAGCACCATAACTTGCACTTTCTCGTGCTGTTGTTTCATACTCTTTTAAGTAATCTTGAACTAATGCTCTCATTCCTTCCTTGCCAAAATTGGTTTGAAGAAGATCCTCCCTATCTTTTAATACTATCTTTTCATCTTTCTAGCAAATAATTCCTTGCCGTATCATATTATTAAATTCATTGCAATCTTTCCTAGTGTGTGAAGCGTCATCACACCAAATGCATCTTTGTACATATCCTTGTTTTGAAACATTCTTCAAATTATTTGTAGAAGTATTCTCTTCAAGTCTTGCTAATTTGATTTGAAGATCTCGCATTCCTCGTATAATTTCTTCCATCCCCATATCTGCTTTCTTTGATAAGGATGTCGAAAGGTTGAACTATAGGCATTGTTGGTGGTGTTGTACGTACTGGAGCTTTGGATGCTTATACTGTTTTTGGAATATTGCTCCTATCCTTCCTCATTTCTCTTTTTGTAAGCAACCCCACCGCATCTTCAACGTTCTTCCACTTTGTTGTCAATCCTTCATCTTCTTCTTTGTCTTCAAGAAGGAGTTCTAATTTTCCTTGCAATTCTCCATCAGTAGCTTGAAGAAATAGATCAACTTTGTTCGGCTCCAATGTCAATTTTTCTACCTTCGACAATTGAGAGTATTGCCTCTCAAATTCCCTTAGTAGCTCTGTTGCTTGCAAATTCTTATTGGGCCATTCAATCCATTCCAGAAACAGCTTCTTAGTAACGCGATCAGCATCTTCCAAGAAATATTTGTCTTTCAATGTATGTGAAAAAACCTCCCATGAATTCCCATAACGATCTGTAATCGATGTAATGTGGTCTCTTATCTCCGGTATCGTGGTAAGTCCAAATAATTCAACCATTTTCTTCTCAGAAACCCGATTTAATTCCATTTCATGAACATAACATCTTAAATACCTTGAAATATTCTTTCTATCAAATTGATCAATTTTATTGACCACTACTTGCAATGCTTTGGTTGCCAAAGCTTCTTTTCGATCATTGCTTTGTTGTTGCTGCATTAATAATGAGAAGGCTTGAAACATACTAGCAATAAACGGATCCATGTACATACCTTGTCCTTTAGAAGAACCCCCACCAGAAACTCCTCCCAATAATCCTTCAAAATTTTTATTTTTGTTTTCCATAAAATAAAAATAAAAACAAAATCAAACGAAATCCAATACCTTCCACCTCAAGCTTTCACGTTGGGTTCACCACTTATGTCGTATTATGTGCTTTCCTGCTCGAGAACGCACTGGACATCTGGCTGTAGAAGGTAGTATAAAGATTCGCTAATATTCAAGCAGTCTATCGGTTCTTGACTGTTGGAATATAAATGATTACAAGAATATACCATAAATCTATATGGATGCCCTACGACTGCTTGCCGAAGTTCTTTTTGCCCCAGCCGATAGGTCTCTAGACGTCACAGAGAACCCCGAACAATCCAAACTGCTAATCTTCGATACCGCTTTATACTCACGATCTTGTATCCACTGACTGTCTTCTTAGATTAACCCAATAAATTTCATTCACTCCGCATACTCAATCCTATAGACACCCTTTTAATTCTTCATCACAGACGTAACTCGATTTCACAAAACAGTCACGAGTAATCACACCCACTTCATTAAAATCTCGATTCACGAGTACAGCACTGACTTCAGCAATGATTGCCTCAGTCTTCCCAAAACCCTATGAAGAAAAAAAAACCCAATTATCTATCTTTTTTCTCCTTCCCGAAGCATGAAGCTAGCTCTCCGATCCTTCAAAACCCTCCAAAACTTCTTCTCTCCCCTCTCATTTCTTAACCTTAATTCTGAATTTCTTCAATTTTCTGTCTTGGATCCGAAATTGGCTCCCGCCGTCAGAGCTTGGATCCAAAATTGGCTCTCGCCATCAGAGCTTTCTCCTCTGTTTTTACCTTTAAGAGATCCTTTTATCCAAAGGACTTTCCCGGAATGGCACAAATGACGGAACAGCCTGAAACGGAATCGGAGTCCCATAATCGGGACCACATTGAGTCACCCGACTAATTCAGGTCTCATATTGGATAAGAGTCCAGTAGTAAGACTTGGATGTTCCCGTAATTGGATCAAATTGGTCCTTCGCATCAGATTGGCTGAGGCCCGTAGTAAGACCTGGATTTTCCCGTAATTACACTGTATTGGGTTGCCCGACCAATTCAGGTCTCATATTGGGTAAGAGGACCTAGATTGGATGTCTTGAAATTGGATCTAATTGGCTCTTCGAACCAGGCTCACCCGTCGTTGAATTGGTCCTTACCCTTTCTGCTGACTCCCATTATTGGAATCGAATGGAGCATTTCAGTATGCCCCGGCTGGCTGTAACGGGGTGACTGAACCTAGCCACTCAGTATTTGCACTGAAATTGGTCGTTGCTCCCAATCTTCGAGGTAACTGAATATTAATAAAAGTCCCCTTTTTTTATATTTTTACAGTATACTCATGTTACAACACGACAACAATCTAGGATTAAGGTAATTAATAATAAAGATAAAATAAAAAACATAAAATAAATAAAATAAAATAAAAATAACAAAAGAAATTGAAGTTATATAGGATCTCTAGGTATTTTATATTAGAATTAAGCTTTTACATTGTAATCCAATATAGATTGTATTTGGGTAGTTAAGAACCCGATAGACTACTTGAGTACTAGCAAAACACCATACTACTTCTTACAGTCAGATGCCTAGCGTGTTCTCAAGGAAGATAGTACGTAATATGATACCGCGTTGTCACAAATGGGAATAAATGAAAAATTCTATCCAATAGCTTTTTATTTTTAGAAATTTTCAGTTGTCAAGATTAATTATGAGATCCATGACAAAAAACTCCTTACAATCATGAATTCATTTCAAAAATGGCATCATTACCTACAAGGCGTCTCAAGTCTAATTATTGTATATATAGATGATAAGAATCTCAAGTACTTCATGTCAACACGTATCTTGAATTATTGTCAAACTTGTTGGAGCATGTCTTTATCTAGATTCAATTTCAAGATCACTTATCAACCTCGAAAACAACAAGATCTGTCAGATGTCCTTTCTAGATATTCTTATCTTGTACCAAAAGAAAGAGATGCATCTCTTGATCAACAATGATCAATTCTCTTGAAGCTTGAGCATTTTCATCTTCAAGCTATAAAATCAACATTGACTATTAATTCAACATTTGTGAAGTAAATTCAATCAAGCATGTCCTCTGATTCTCTTGTTTAGGATTTCAAGAATACTTCCTCTAAGTCCTATGACACTTCAAAGTTTGAGTTTAAGAACAACCTATGATACTTTGAAGATCGCCTATATATTCTTGAAGGCAAGGTACAATTACGTGTCCTTCAAACTTGTCATGATTTTCCAACAGCTAGATATTTTGGATACAACAAGAATTTGGAGCTCATATAAAGAGATTTTTAGTGGCTTCAAATGTAGAAGACAGTCAAAGACTTTGTACAATCATGCGATACTTGTTTAGGATCTAAAATTCCTTGCCATTAATCTTATGGACTTTTTCAACTATTGCCAATTCTAGAACAACCATGGTCTTTCGTTTCTATGGATATTATCACCAATCTTCTAGTCTCAAGTACATATGGTTCTATATTTATAATTACAGATCACTTCACTAAAATGGTAAATTTTGTATCATATACAAAATCTATTTTAGGTAAAGAAATAGCTAAGTTTTTTATTAGTAATATCTATTGCTATTATGGATTGCCAAAGGATATTATATTAGATAGGAGGACTCAATTTGTATCAAGATTTTAGAGAATCCTATTCAAGATTTTAAAAGTAGATATAAAGCTTTCTTCAGCTTTTCATCCTCAAATTAATGGACAAACGGTATGGATGAATTAAGTTTTGGAAAAGAATTTGAGATGTACCATCAATTATCATTAAGATGATTGGAAAATTCTTTTAGCATTGGCAGAGTTTGTACATAATAATTTGGTACATTCTTCTAGTCAACAAATATGTTTCTTTATCAATTATGGTTATCATCCACGTCTTGATACTTTTGACTTTTCAAAAGTTGATAATCCTATGATAGAAGATTTAGCAAATTACTTCTGAAAGCTACATACAACAATGAATATAAAATTAAAGGAAGCTCAAAACGATAAAAGATCAATGCAGATGCCTATTGGAAGAAGCAACCACAATACAATATGGATGACAAGGTATGATAACTTCATTGTAATATCAAGACTATTCATCCTTGTGATAAGTTGGATTATTGTAGGCTGGAACATTTTCTTATTTGTGAACAAATCAATTATATTGCTTATCAATTACATCTTTTGGAATCTATGAAGATTCATCCTATATTTCATATGTCTCTTCTTGAGCCGTATAAGATAGTGAATATCTTGAGAGGAAGAAAAATGCCACCTCATTCTATAGAAGTGAATAATAACTAAGATTTTGAGATAAAAGAAATCTGAGACTCAAGGCAGTATCAAAATAGGTTAGAATATCTTGTTCATTGGTGCAAATATGATATTAGTGAATGCACATAGGAGCTATCAAAGAATCTTACAAATGCAGTAAAGAAAGTTAAAGTCTTTCATCAACAACATCCATCAAAACCAAGATGAAGAATAGCAAATCATTATTATAAAAGAAACAAGATAAAAAAAAAATAACATTCTATCTTCTATCTTTTATTGTAGCTTCTGTATATTTGTGATGCTGAGGCAATAGAGTACCAACAACCAATAGATTCAATTCATGAGCTTTCATTTGTAAACTTAGCAGACAAGACCTTGCGATTGTCAGAACCTTCAAGATGACAAAATCAAGTTGAAGATCTTCAAGAATGACATGTCCTTCTTCAAATAAATGGCAAAATACAACATGTTTGCTATCACTACCTTAGAAGAGACTCTCCATGTTTAGTGATTTTATTAGAGGTGGAAACAATTCTTGATGGTGTTTCAAATATTTTATTTGAAAGAAGTTTCAAAGGCCTCAACAATGACAAAATAACAAGGTGGTCTTCTCGTCCTAGTATAGGACAGTATAGATAGCTTAGAAGACCTATCAACCATCTTCAAAGAGAGCAAAGATCAGAGTATGTAGTAAATATAATTCACCGCATCTTGGACTTCCTCGACATATGAAGACCGATCTTCATGGAATTCGTCTCTAGAAGAGAAGGTAATGTCATAGACATATATATTTATTCCAATAATTACTTATATGATAAGGAAGAAGTAGGTGAATATAGAATAATTCCATAAAGTCTTTCAGAGAAGCTTTTTTGAAGCTTCATAGACGTAGTTTTGACTTTAGATGTGTTTATAGGTTAGAAACTTGGCCAACAAGCCAATCATTTGTTGATAGCTTATAGAACAAGTTATCTCCATATAGTAGCTTATAGAACAAGATAATCACATGGTGCATACATAGATAACTTGCCTTAGAAGTTAAAACACATGGCTAGCAAAGTCAACACATGTTGGAGGTCCTATAAGATATTGCCACGTAGTTCTTAGTTAGATAGTATATATAGAGGTAAGAGTGAAGCCTTCTTCACTCTTATCAATGTTTTTTTAGTCTTAGTCTTGTTTTAAGACTTTCTAGTCTTCTTATTTTTGGCAATAGCCATTCTAGTTGATATTACATCACCTTTTGAGTGACTTTTTAGTTCTCTTCAGTGATAGAAGAGTATATTGAGGATTCTCTTTCTTTGAAATTCATGTCTTTGACACTTATTTTTCTCAGAATAAGTCTTTTTTCTTAACTCTTTTTAAACAATTTATTGTTGTATGCAATAGCTTAAGCAATAAATTATTTCAAAGATTTTGCTTTTGACCTTGTGAATAAAAAATCTTTGATGTTTTTTTTCAATCTATATCAAAATTGATTGATAAGAGCATTGTCATTCCAAGCTATATGTCAAGTGAGGTTTTAAAATTTAGTAGCATTGTTGTTATCGTTGTGTTCAAGCTTCAATATACCAAAGTAATTGAACTAATAGAGGTGGATTCAAATACGAGAAAAGATTGGTTATATGAATTGGATCTATTAGTGTCATAATTGACTATACTCTAGCTATCTAAAATCAATTATCAAACTACAAAACACCAAGGCTTACTACTTCCATCTTAATTCAATTCATAATCCATATTACGACTATCAATTCAACAATACTTCCATATTCTTATCCGTTCATCTCCTACTTACTCTCTTTGTGGTTTAAATATATTCAATTACTAATCTCCAGCTTACCTATTGTATTCAATTTTTCAATTCATCATACAGAATTCAATATCTCGGCTTACGACTCTCACAGTTTGGCACTCTAGACTAACTTCTCAGTATTCAAAAACTATCCATGACTCATCAACAAAAAAGAAACAAAAAGAGATAGTACCAAGCTTGTCCCAGCTTACAACTATCACAGTGTGGCCTCGATCTCCCTTTCTTCAACCTCTTCATTCTACCAAAAGATGGACCGTCAACCAACGGATTCCAAAGGTTATGACCCTTTGAATTCTTAACCATTTATTCCACTAACAACCTACTATTACCAACTAAACTACCTAACCATCAGTCTAATTCTCAAGGTTATCAATAACCAATTAGTAACTTACCACAAAGTTTATTTAACTATTCTACATAGCCCTACTTCTAATTATGTAGTGCCCTCACAAACATTATTTAGCCTCAACTTATAAAGACGTAGCAGCTTTGGCTTCTTCAGTCAATGGCATTGGCTTACTATCCTTTGAATTAATGACCTTTTCTTCTTTACATCTTTGTCATCTGTCTCAGTGTCCAATGGTTTTCCATCCAAACATGTTGTGAGATCTTCATTCAACAAACCCAATTCCCATACCTAAGAATCAAGATGGCAATTTGATTGTTGCGCTCCTCCAACATCTTCTGCCATTCTTTTGTTGATTTCAAAGGTACATCTAAAGTTGTTGTCACTGAAATTGGCATATTGGTCTATACTAAATTATTGGCCTCCTTCGTTAATGTGGCTAGTTTAGTCTGCAACATCAAAACCTATACCTGCAACTATTCTTATCGTTCCTTCCAATCGATCTCCATTCTTACTTTCTCAAATATCATGTTTGCCATCTTCTTCTTAATCACAAAAGAAAATACGATGCTTGTCAAGAGCCCCCCTCCTACTTTTTATTATGGTCCAATCAATTGAGTCGATTCTCCTTTATTTTTTTCAATTCGTCATGATGAAATATTCTATCATCATCATTATTTATCCTCGCCTCTTTTTGAAACAAAAAACTTGTCCCGAGTTTATGTATACTAAAGTTTAAGCCAATTGCCATTGACATGTGCCGTAAATTTAGTACCCATAAAATCTTCCAATTGCACTAAACCATTTGGAAATCTGTCAATAACTTGATATGATCCATGCCATCGAACTTGAAATTTTTCTGAAAATTTTTTAAATCGACTATTATAAAGAAGTATCAAATCATATGACATAAAAGCCTTTGGTCTAAGCTTACTATCATAATAAATCTTCCTTTGTTTTTGTATAGTTTCCATGATCATTAATGCATTGGCTTTAGTTACATCTAATTTTTCTAATTCTTCTAAACGGTACAGTAACGAATCCTGATCTGCCAATCTAGTATCTATAGCAATTTGTAAACTTTGGACTTTTAATTCAATAGGTAATATTACTTCCTAGCCATAAACCAATTGAAAAGGAGTAGCATTGGTAGTAACTTTATACATAGTATGGTATGCCCATAAAGCTGCAAATACCTTATAGTCCCAATTTGTTCCCACTCTTGAAAATATTTTTGTTAAGATTTTACATAAAATTCCATTAGTTTTTTCCGTTTGTCCATTAGATCTAGGATGATACGGTGTAGGCTTATGATGTTTAATCTCATATTTAGCCGTAAGTACTTCGATTGTATTATTTATAAAATGAGTTTCTCGATCACTAACCAATTCTCGTGGACAACCGAATCGTGTAATAATATTTTCATACAAAAAGGTTGCTACTGTATTTGTACTATCGATTTTTGTAGCTACAACTTCAGCCCATTTTGTTATATAATCCGTTACTATGAGTATATACCATTTTTGTCCATTTCTCGAGGCTGGTATAATTGGTTCCACAAAATCAATTCTCCATTTTTCAAAAGGCGCTTGAGCCAGAATTGGTACCAATGACATTGCTAAAGTTCCAATAGGTCGACCCGTTCTCTGACATGGATCACAATGATGGACAAATTGGTAGGCATTTGCAAACATTATTGGCTACCAATAACTAGCCTTTAAAGCTTTACAAGTCATGTTGTCTCCCGCAAAATATCCACTATAACTATCCAAGTGGCAACCTTCCAATACAATATGCACTTCAGTCTGATAAATATAGCGTCGCAAAACTCCATCCTTGCCTTGTTTATATAAAGCTTCACCAATCATCGTATGAGGTGCACATTTTAATATTAAGCGTCGTTTAAGTTTTTTATTAAAATTGGATGGAAAGGTTTAAAATATCAAGTATTGAATTATTTCACTATACTCTGGACTAATTACATCTACCGCAAACAAGTCCGCATCAGGTAGTGCATCATTAATGGATTCATTATCCAATATATGTATATTTCGATGACTTGGCCATAAAAAGAGTCTATTCAATCTCTCACAAACATTCTACTATTCATAAAACTTTCTCTAAGCCGATCTTTAAATCCAATTGGTCTAAAATGGATTAAGAAGGCATTCCTCAAGGCATCCCAATTGGAAAATCTATCCACAAGTTGTCAATTATACCATTCAAAAGTTGTATCTTTTAAAGTTGCTGGCAACCATCTCAATCAAATGTCTTCAGTTCTACCATTATTGGCCATGTAGGCTGTCAAGAATTGAGATATATGGTGATTGGAATTAGAGCCCGACCAACCACTAAAAGTAGATAATGGTGCCACACTTGTAGTTCGATCTCCTACTGCTTCTATTTATTCCGCAATTGATACTTTTGGCACTCCCGCTGCCATTCGTGTTATTATTGATCTCTTTGCTATTTGAATTTGAATTTTTCTTCCTTTGGTTTTTCTTGGACCTATAATTCTTTTTTATCGTTCCACTAGGAGATTTCTTATACGTAATTGCTCCTGTCTTTCTTTTGCTTGTCAATTAATTCTTTGATAATCCTCTCCTTTATGATTATCACTCATAATCTTTCATTCTTCTTTACAAAATCAATACTGCCTTGAATTATAACTCACATATTTGTAATCCTAAAATTTATTCTTCTCACATTCTCATTCAATATATAATTTCATCTCCCATACAATCAATTTCTAACATTTCATATTGTTAATATTTCCTTGGCAGCAGTGCCAAAATGTTGTTCTTGTTGTCTTCAAGCTTCAATATATCAAAGCAATTGAATTAATAGAAGTGGGTTTGAATACGGGGAAAGACTGATTTTATGAATTGAATCTGTTAGTGTCACAATTGACTGTACTCTAGCTATCTGAAATCAATTATTAAACTACAAAATACCAAGGCCTATTACTTTCGTCTTAATTCAATACATAATCCATTCTATGACTATCAATTTAGTAATACTTCCATATTCTTATCGATTCATCTCCTACTTACTCTCTTTGTGGTTTATATATATTCAATTATTGATCTCCAACTTACTTATTATATTCAATTTCTCAATTCATCATACAGAATTCAATATCTTCACTTAACACAACATAATTTGATAATCTCAATTCTCAAGGTCATAGATTTTCTCCAAAACGGTCAGTCCAAAGTCATATTCTGCAATATTCTAATCATAATTTCAATAATACTTCTCTCAATCACAATTCTTCATAAGTAAATAATAAAAGCAAAGAAAACAAAGAGGTGGCACCAAGCTTACTCCGACTTATGACTCTCATAGTCTAGCACTGATCTCTCTTTTTTCAATTTCTTTATGCTAGCAAAAGATGGATTGTTGGCCAACAGATTACAAAGGTTATGAACCTTTGAGTTCTTAATCCTTTGTTCTACTAACATCCTACTATTACCAACTAAAATACCTTACCATAAGTCTAATTGTAAAGGTTGTCAATAACCAATCAGTAACTTACAACAAAATTTATTTTCATATTCTACATAGCCCCACTCGTATGTATGCAACATCCTCGCAAATACACAATTGTTACTTTTCTAAAAACTACTTAATCAAACTCTACAAATTTACTATTTTCTTTGACCCAATTGTGCATTCCTAAAGTCTTTTATTCTTCTTGGCATCAAGCAGATATCTAACTTCATTTGCTCCATATTGGTAACAATTATCACAGAAGGTGGTTTTGATGCGCATTTAGTTTTCACATTTTGGCGACTATCTTCTTTGTCCATAGTTCACTTCGTACTTTCAATTGCTATGACGCTCTCTATGTCAAGTGCTTAAGTAAAAGTATTACTCTCAAAAATGCAAGGAACACAAGAAATGGCACTCTAGCCAATCCAAAACAACACCACAAAATGACTTTAACTAGTGCCCCATTCCTATTCTTTTACTATCTAGTGATAATGATAACATGTTACCTATACTATCCATGAAAGGTAATGGAAAGTAATCTTTCTTGGTGGCCGCATTAAGTTTCCAAAAATCTTGATAAATTTGGATTTTTTCGTTCTTTTTCGGCACCACCACGATTGGAGAAACCCACTTACTATTTGATATTGAGTAAATAAAACCAACTGCAAGAAGCTTGTCCAATTCTTCCTTCACCATGAGGGAATATTTAGGATTAAGGCGATGTTACCTCTGTCGTACCGATTTAGCATTTTCTTCTAAAATGATACGATACTCACAAACTTCAATGGAGATACTTTTTAGATTATCTTAACTCCAAGCAAAAGCTGATTTATGATGCAAAAAAATTATGTCCAGTAGGTCAACTCCTGTTCCTTAATACCTTTGTAGACCTTAATTGTCTGAGGCTCTATTGTGATTGCCAAGTTGTTAGTTTGATATAAAGGTACAGTGGCGATGTTCTGTTTCAACTCCTGCAATGGTTGAAAATCAGTCGATAAGTTTGACATGTGCGAAGTACTGAATCTTGTGTCCAAGGCACTAACATGGTGTACATCATACTTGGTCATCCAATCAATACTAACTTTAGCAGAGATTTCCAAATCTATTGAGTTTATCAAGTACTCCTCTCAACCTCCACATTGGTTTTTCATTCTAGTATGCTCGACAACTTGCCTTGTATCATCATAAATTATATCATGTACATCAATTTCTTCTTCTATAAACTCTTCTTTATAATCTGACATGAATTTTGAACTGATAAATTGAGTTAACCATGATATTGGACAGAGTACATTTGAAGTACAATTTTATCATTATCTTTCTCAATTGTCAATGTACCATAGCTCCAATTATTTCGAGCTTTAGCTTGATACAACGATAGTCACTCCAATAAAGTTGGGTATGACAATATAGATAAATTGGTTTTCTCTATATTAGAAATTGGTAAAGCTAAAAGAACTAAATTTGACGGAGCTTGTAAAATTAGTTCTTTCAACAAGTAAGATTGTTCTCCCAATTGGACTGATATTGGTTCCTTGAAATTCATGCCTCTGAGAAGATTTTTCAATTGAAAGGATATTTTCTAAAATTGTGTAGAGAATGAAACAGCTTGAAACGAAATCGAAGCCTCCGTAATCAGTATCTCATTTAGATGCACAATCGATTCAAGTCTTATACTCAGTAAGGTGCCCACGTCAGGACTTGGATTGGATCGCCCCGTAATTGAATCCAATTGGCCCTTCACTTTAGGATCACCCAAATATTGAATTGGTCCTTTTCCCTTTTGCTGACTTTTTATATGGATAGCTTGGACTACTACCCAATAAAGTGATGATTCCTTTGTCCCATTATTTTTTTTGTCTACAATTTACACAATCAATTGTATCTTCTAATCATGATTATTAAGATTAATTGGAATATTTCATTGATAATGAAAATGATCCAATTGCTTGTAATTTCCATGTACTGGAGCATATTCGTCTATAAACCTTGGATTAGGACATTCGCTGGCATAATGACCAATTTACCGGCATTAGTAGCAACGTAGTGGTTTTCGACCCATACCGTCAGGTATACTTGGAGTCTCATTTGGAATATATCTATTAGGCCAATTCCAAGTAGCTATAGTAAATGATCTTCACTGACTAGTTGCTACTGGTCAAGAATTGGATTGCTGAATTGGTATAGTTTGGAGATTACTCCTTTGATTATTTCCACCATTTTACATCGTTGTTCCATAAATTGGTGTCGTATTGTAACATGACTATATGTTGAAAGATGATAATATGGATCTTATTATAAAAGAGCCAAGTTAAAAAAAAAGGTAGAAAAATATGGATAAAAGATAGGAAGGTAGTAAAACTTTAAGTAATGTTGCCCTTTAAAAGAAAATAGCTTCTACTTACTTTGTAGGGCCAAAAATAAGACAAAATAAGATAGATTGGAAAAATAAATAATATATACATCTTTAGGAGGAAGTTAAGAGTAAATTCTAGTAAAAATTACTTAAAATAAACTAGATGTAGATATCTAAAAAGGACCGGTTATGAACCAGGGTCGAAATCAGATCGTGAGGCACAAAACCGAGTTTCGACGACGACTCCGAAACTCGTTGGCAGATCAAAAAGGAATTTGATAGAAGTTTGGATAAGGTTTCTATAAGCATTGATTTTGGCTGATTTGAAGTTGTTATGACTTTGTAAGAGCTTTGCAAAGTCAAGGTTTGTTTTGGCTGACTTGGATTTTATGAAATAAAACAGGGTTTATATTTTGGGTGATTTCAATAGTTTTATAATAGATCTATAGGTAAAATTTGGTAGATTCAAGGTTATAGTTGTGTTTAATATGTATTGTGAATTTGAGCTCGATCTAATAGTTGAATTGAGGAATATTGAGGTTTAAGTGGATTAAGGTCTCAGAAGTAGAATTTTAGGTCTAGTAGGGATCTCTAAGATTTCTTGCAATCTACTAGTTGGATTGGAGTGAAACTTACGTCAGAAGATATTAAACTTGATTTTCTATGTGTACGAGAATTTTGAGATCAATCGAACAGTGAAAAAAAGAGATATTGGCTCTAGAATATTGCCATCAAGATTGGAGAAGGAGGCCGGCCAATACTTGAGCACATTTTTGAGGTTATTGCAATTTCGTAACTCCGATCCTTTTCAATTTTTTTGTGCTTATTTTTAACTTATTTTTTTAGAAGAGAAAAAAATTTGAATTAAGATCAACGATTTATTCATTAGTTGTTGAGATTTAAATCTATTATAGGATTTGGATTAGGATTTGGTTTAGGGTTTGATTAGGGTTTTATTTAGGATTTAGGATTTGTTTAGGATTTGATTTAGAATTTAGGATTTAGGATTGAGTTAGGATTTATTTTAGGATTTAGAATTTGGATTAGGATTTGATTTAGGATTTAAGATTTGAATTAGGATTTAGTTAGGGTTTGATTTAGGATTTAGGATTGGGTTTAGGCTTTGGTTAAGATTTAATTTAGGATTTAGGATTTGATTAGGATTTGATTTAGGATTTAAGATTTAGTTAGGATTTGGTTTAGAATTTAGGATTTGAATTAGGATTTGGTTTAGGATTTAGGATTTGGATTAGGGTTTAGTTAGGATTTGATTTAGGGTTTAGAATTTGGTTTAGAATTTGGTTAGGATTTGGTTTAGGATTTAGTTGGGGTTTGATTTAAGGTTTATTTAGGATTTGATTTAGGATTTAGGATTTTATTAGGATTTAAGATTCAATTAGTTTTGGCCTAAAGTTTGAATGAAGTTCAATAGGATTTTAATTAGAATTAAATTAAGATTTAATTGAGATGTATTTGAATGATATTTGTGATGCTTCTAATATTTCTTTAAGAATTCTTATTGTTTGTTTGAAATTTCTTTGAAGTTTTTTTGAATTTGATTAAGCTTGCTTATCATTATTATCATCTAATTAGAGCAATATTAGTATTCTATTAGAATTAGGATTTTGATATGGTAATTTCCATTCTTCCTTCCACAACCAGGTGTCCGAAGCATTCTCAAGTAAGACTTCACGTATTATGACACCAGATTATAATTAGTATTTTAAAAATTTCCAAAGCCATGACTAAGTTGATTTGAGCGATTAGTATTTCAACCATCCATATTTCCAATCTGTACTTGATTAACATCCCATTGAGTTGGCTATATTAACGTCTGATTATTGAACTATTGTTGCCTTTGTAAATACTACTAATTTTGGATAGGGTTCTTTCCTCCACAAAATATACATTGAACACCCATTTATCTGGGTGATGGATATTCCGTATCAAAATGACCTTGTCCCTTATAATTATTATACCATACATTAGGTCTTGTATTAGAAGGCTTATGCCGTTTTTTCTTGTATTTAATCAAATTCATGGCCAATTCTTCTATATTCTTTATTAGATTTAATAACAATGCTTCATTTGGATCTTTAACAATCGCATTTGTGAACAACTCTGATTGTTGATAAGTTGGTGATGTAAAATAAGGTGTCATTGTTATTGGTGCTATTGCTTAGAGTGGAGTAGCGTTAATTGATTTTTGCAACATAACATTCTTCACATTCGAGTCAGCCATTTGTGGATAATTACCCATCGACACATTTATCAATTGTATTTATTGGCTTCCTGAACTTCGAATCATCGTGGCCCCCACTCTTAAGAATTGGTCATAATGATATTCTTTCCATACCTTTACTAGTGCCAATGATGCTTCTATCGTAGCTCGTCGAACCTCTTTTACAAATATTTTCAATTCTGATGGATGTAAACCATTGATTAATATTGATAATATAAACGCCTCTAATATTTGATTATTTGACCATTTACGAAGTATATTTTGATGACCCGGCCATAAAAGGACTCTATTGATTCTTCCACAAACATCCTACTATTCATAAAATTTTTCTTCTAAACCGATCTTTAAATCCAATTGGTCTAAAATGGATTAAGAAGGCATTCTTCAAAGCATCCCAATTGGAAAATCTATCCATAAGTTGCCAATTATACCATTCAAAAGTTGTATCTTTTAAAGTTGCTGGCAACCATCTCAACCAAATGTCTTCCGTTCTACCATTATTGGCCATGTAGGCTGTCAAGAATTGAGATATATGGTGATTGGAATCAGAGCCCGACCAACCACTAAAAGTAGATAATGGTGCCACACTTGTAGTTCGGTCTCCTACTGCTTCTATTTGTTCCGCAATTGGTACTTCTAGCACTCCCGTGGCCATTGGTGTTATCATTGGTCTCTTTGCTATTTGAATTTGAATTTTTCTTCCTTTGGTTTTTCTTGGACCTATAATTCTTTTTTGTCGTTTCCCTAGGAGATTTCTTATATGTAATCGCTCCTGTCTTTCTTTTGCTTGTCAATTAATTCTTTGATAATCCTCTCCTTTATGATTATCATTCATAATCTTTTATTCTTCTTTACAAAATCAATATTGCCTTGAATTATAACTCACATATTTGTAATCCTAAAATTTATTCTTCTCACATTCTCATTCAACATATAATTTCATCTCCCATACAATCAATTTCTAACATTTCATATTGTTAATATTTCCTTGGCAGCAGTGCCAAAATGTTCTTGTTGTCTTCAAGCTTCAATATATCAAAGCAATTGAATTAATAGAAGTGGGTTTGAATACGGGGAAAGACTGATTTTATGAATTGAATCTGTTAGTGTCACAATTGACTGTATTCTAGCTATCTGAAATCAATTATTAAACTACAAAATACCAAGGCTTATTACTTTCATCTTAATTCAATACATAATCCATTCTATGACTATCAATTTAGTAATACTTCCATATTCTTATCGATTCATCTCCTACTTACTCTCTTTGTGGTTTATATATATTCAATTATTGATCTCCAACTTACTTATTATATTCAATTTCTCAATTCATCATACAAAATTCAATATCTTCACTTAACACAACATAATTTGATAATCTCAATTCTCAAGGTCATAGATTTTCTCCAAAACGGTCAGTCCAAAGTCATATTCTGCAATATTCTAATCATAATTTCAATAATACTTCTCTCAATCACAATTCTTCATAAGTAAATAATAAAAGCAAAGAAAACAAAGAGGTGGCACCAAGCTTACTCCAGCTTATGACTCTCATAGTCTAGCACTGATCTCTCTTTTTTCAACTTCTTTATGCTAGCAAAAGATGGACTGTCGGCCAACAGATTACAAAGGTTATGAACCTTTGAGTTCTTAATCCTTTGTTCTACTAACATCCTACTATTACCAACTAAACTACCTTATCATAAGTCTAATTGTGAAGGTTGTCAATAACCAATCAGTAACTTATTACAAAATTTATTTTTATATTCTACACTCATACAAAATTTATCTAAGAAGTTAAAATATGTGGCTTGTAAAATTAGCACATGTTGGAGGTCCTATAGAATGTCACCATATAAATCCTGAGTATTATTACAAATATATATCTACTGTAATTTGTTACTTAGATGGGTAGAATTAGATAAAACTAGATTCATTTCATAATATCTTCTAAAAATGCTTCTTAGAAGCTTTTTAGATATTATTTTTACTTAACATATTTTTATAGTTGATTGATAGGTTATAAACTTGGTCAACAAGTTATCCATATGTTATATGTATTGACAACTTGCAGAACAATCTAACTATGTAATAGCCATATAGAAAACTTGCCTTAAAAGTAAAGATAAATGTTATCCAAAGTCAACATGTTTTTGGAGGTTCTAAAGAATGTCGCCTCATAGATCCTAAGTAGATAGTATATATAGAGGTAAGAATGAAGCCTTCTTTACTCTTGTTAAATCCTTTCTTTCTTCTAATATAAATTCAACAGTCTCTAATTTCTTTGTCTTTTGGCAATAGCAATTTCTGTTTCTTTTTAATACACATACTTCTTTATTTCTATTTTATTATACTTATTTACTTAATTTCATCTAATTCTTATCCTTAATAAATTGACAAGAGTATACTTATAATATTAAAGCCTTCTCTTTTCTTGATTAAGACATAAGCATATTAGAAGTTATGGATTACCATCTTTTAAATTGATATCTTCTTTGATGTCTACTCCTCTCTTCTACAGGACTTGAGAAAAATTAGATACTTTTTTTAAAGTATTATCATGATAAAGCTTATTAAAATAAAGAGTGCAATGGCACAAATGCAAGAGCAATTGAAGGAGTTAATGCTTGCAATGCATTAATATAGTTTATCACTACAAGGAGCAACAAGAATGGCAAGAAATGAAGATATAGATATGATTGGAGCTGCTTCAATATTTGTATCAAATCATATCCCTTCTCTTACATTGGAACATCTTTTCTATAGTAGAGAACCAAAAATTACCCTCCTTGAGAAGTTTGATAGCACAAGCTCTAAGTTTTGAGGATTTATAAATTAAATATAATTTGTGATTGAACTCCAATTCCAAAGCTATTCAATTCCAAGATCACAAATTAGATTTATTAGTACATTTCTTTTAAGTTCAACATTATCATGATTTTCAATTTTCTTTGAATCACAAGATTTAATATTAGATAATTTGGAGGCTTTTTTGGCAAAGTTTTGATCCATGTATAGAGGACATGATGCAACTTATGTTGCAACCAATAAGATCTATATTTTGTAATAAGACATTTGATCTCTAATATAATATTCTTCACAATTTTGACAACTTGCAACTAATATCAAGTGAGATGATGTTGTACTTATTAGCCAATTTTTCTATAGATTACAATATGAGGTAAAGAAATTGATGCTCAACTTATTTGATCTTCTAACATTGGATCAAGCAGTAGACTTTTTTGTGAAGTATAATAATCAACTTTTTGAATTTTGATTGAAAGTCGGATAAGTAGGCCTCAACATTACTATAATTCAATGGCAATACCAATTCCTCCTCAACACATACATTTGGAAGTAGAAGATATGTAAATTGATGCGGTACATTTCAAACTACTTATTGAGTAAGAAAAGACTTCTTGCAATCAGAAAGGATTGTGCTTATATTGTAGAGAACCTAAATATATTACTTAACATTATGCAAAGAAGTGACGCAATTATAAAATAAAGAATAAAAATATCAAAAAATATAATATATCAAATAATAAGTTTATTTAGCTACAATAGGGATCGTACAATTGAAATCTTATATAACACCTAGTGAAGTCCTATTCTCTCCTTAAAACCTTCTCTTTGTTTTATATTAAATATTATTTTAGGACCTAAATATTACAAAGCTTTTGCCTTATTAGATTGAAGAGCCTCAACATATTCCTTAGATGAAGAATTTGCTAAAAGACTTAGCATATCTTAAATGAGAAAAACTAAATTTATTGATGTAGAAGTCATAGATGGTTGTCCATTATCTTTTGGAGATGTTAACCACAAAATCTTTCCTATAAAAGTATTAACCAATGATCATAATAGCTTTGTGGTATTTAATATCATTAGATCTCTTTCTAATCCAATCATTTTAGATTTATCATGATTAAAAAAATACAAACGTTGAATAAATTAGATTTCTCGTATTCTTAATTTTTTTTAAAATATAACTAAGAGTGTAATTAATCAAGTAAAAAATCACAAGTCTATTATAATTAAACTTCTATTTATAGGTGTAAGAGCTTTCTTACATGCTGCAAAAGAAGGATCACCTTGTATCATTTATGCCACATTTATTTCTAATAGTACAAAGTTTTTAAGTGGTATTTTAAGCCAATATTAAGATTTTTAAGATATATTTGAGAAAAAGAATGCAAATACTCTTTCAAAACATCATCTCTATGACTACTCAATTGACCTTCAAGAAAGAGCACAACCACCATTTGGACCAATCTACAATTTATCACAAAATGAGTTGGCTGAACTCAAGGAGTAGACTGAAGTGAATCTAGTCAAGAACTTTATATGCCATTTCAAATCTCTAGTAGGAGCCTCAATTCTATTTATAAATAAAAAAGGTGAATCATTACAAATAAATACTGATTATTAAAGACTCAATAAGATCACCATCAAGAATAGGTACCTACTATCTTTAAGATGTAGATTTCTAAATCAAATGAATCAAGCTAAGATATATACAAAAATAGATCTATAAGGAGCATATAATCTGATACGCATCAAATAATGAGATAAATAAAAAACTATATTTCAAACCATGGATGGATATTTCAAATATAATATTAGAGACCATATATAAGACAATGATTTAAGATTAAGAAATGGAGTTAGTTTGACATTAGAACAACAACTGGATAGAAGGCAAGAAGATCCTGACTAGACTACAAGAAGTGAATTGTCAAGACTGAGGATCTCCTCAACCTCGACTTTTATATATACTAGGTCCTAAAAAGCTTCTTGAGATGTTTCTATGAGGTTTGAGAACAAAGCAAGCCTAAGGATCTTCTTTGAGAACTTCCTAAATCATCTAAATCATCCTAAAATCTTCTAGGATCTCCTCAAACTTTCTAGAACTTTCTTAGAATCTACTAGAATATTCTAAAATCTTTTGGAACCTCTTAGAACCTTCAAGAGCCTTTTTAGAACCTACTGGTACCTTCTAGAACCTTTTGAAACCTTTTGTAACCTTTTAGAACCTTCTATAATCTTCTTCAATTATATGTCTATGACATCATATCTTCTTCTAGCTTTGAGGTTTCTAAGAAGCAATATTGTAGCAAGCTAATATATGCGTAAGAAGTTGAAGATCTGTCGCATCATGTCTTCTATATATTCCAGTCATTTTTTTCAAAGGCAAATGATTTATAGGCCCTTGTAGCCATTGATATTATCCTAAGCCTTCTACTTATGATCAACGATGAACTTCAGTATCTTTATTATAGAATTGTCTTACAAAATTTCCTTCTAAACATCCTTCATAAGTAAGTTCTACTTCAAATATAATTATTAGTAACCTATTACTAGGTATCTTTTGAAATCTTCATAGTTCAAGCAACTCTTCATCTCGAGATTGTCTCTGCAAGCTACTTGGTTGAGATGGTATGACTACTAAAGCATCTATTTCTTGACTATCCATATCATATAAAGTAGACAGACCAAAAGAATATAAACAGACTATGGTCATGAATTCAAACTACTGACTTATATTGTTCTAAACATTTGACAATAATTATCTTTTCAAAAGTTATCTCCTCTCCTTCCTTATGAGGCCAAGAATTAAGAATCTTCATGATGAAGCCATCTTATCAAGCTACTATTTTTTATTTTGCCACTTTTAGTCTAGATAGATGTTATTGATGGAACCTTCAAATATTTATTTGTGCATTTATAAGATTATTAGCTAGTTTCTATGTACAATCATTGATATCATATCCGTGCCAATGGACTAGATATTCAAGTCTTCTATATTTTATCCTTAAATCTAATACCTCTTCTATTTCTAATTCAATATGGTTATTGATTTCAATTATAAAAGGTAGTGGTTGTCTTCAACCTAGTATGTTTGATTCTTTATACCTTTTTAAAAGTGAAACATGAAAAATTGAATGAATCTTGATGGATGAAAGTAACTCTAAGCAATAAGTTACATAATTAATTTATTTCTAAATCACAAATGGTTCTAATCTTTAGTAGTCCAACTTATTACATAGCCTCTTGGTTTTTATATTGTAGTGAAGAAGCCATACTTTGTCACCAACTTGAAATATGGGATGTTCTTTCCTCAATTTGTCTGCCAATAGCTTATAACATTGTTGAGCCCTTTCTAGGTGAATCTTCATGGTTTCTTGAAGTTCGGCCATCTTTATAGCAAACTCCTCTATTGCTAGATTTGCCAACTTTGAAGGCTCTATTATATTCAACTTTGGATGATGATCGTAGTGTGAGTAGAATAGTGTTTGCTTCATAGATACATGGATTGTATTGTTATATGGAAAATTTTTCAATAATAAGTAGGAAATTCAATCGTCTTGTTAATAGTTGATAGTGCACCTCAAATATTACTCAAGAATTTGGTTGATCCACTCTATTTGGCCATCAATTTGAGGGTGGAAGGTAGAGAAAATATTGATGCCAATCTTAAGAATCTTGAAAAGTATCTTCTAAAACCTTGATATAAATTGTGGCCCACAATCCAACACAATGTCAACTAGCAATCCATGGTAATGATAGACATTGTCAATAAAAAGTCTTGCCATGTCTTCATTAGTAATTGATTTCTTACAAAGTATAAAATATGCCATCTTGGTCAACCAATCAATAATTACAAAGATAGTGTCAAATGAGTTTGATGGTAGGAGATTTGTAATGAAATCCATAGAGATAGATGACTAGAGTTGTCTTAGAATAGGAAGAAATTGAAAAAGTCCATATAGCTAATGTTGAAGATTCTTTGATCTTGAACAAGTATCACATGATAGTAGGAATTCCTTAAAGTCCTTACACATTTTAAGCCACCAAAAGTCTCTAGATACAAGGTCCAAGGTCTTATTAAATACAAAATGTTCAGATGAAGGAAAATCATGGTATATTTGAAGAACACACAGGTGAGTTGGTCCTTTAAGAATAAACAAATATTCTTCAAAGAACAAGAAGTTGACTTCATATTTGAATTTAGAAGATTCTTCAAGAAGATTATTGGCAAGATGCTTGATATTAAGAAAAAGAGAGTCCATGTTTGAGGCTTTATAAACTTGATTAAGAAATAATAAATCCTTAGGCATTGATACATTGGTTTCTCAAAGATAAAATTATTTAGGTTTTAATAAGGTTGTCTATTGTTGATCATATGTTGTCTTGCCTTCTTTTGGTTCAAAATAGGAATATCTTGATAATGCATCTGATAACCTTTGTTGGCTCTTAGATCAATATGTAAAACAAAAGTCAAATCATGATAAAGATATATTCCAACACGCTTGGTGACGGTTCAAGACTTGAGTTGATATGAAGTATTTAAGATTCTTATGATCTATATATATATATATATATATATATATATATATATATAATCACCTGATGAGAGGTGCTTTCAAGAAAGTGGTGCCATTCTTGAAAAGAATCTATAATAGCAAATAGTTTTTTATTGTAGATTTTATAGTTAATTTCTATAGCTAAGAATTTTTTAGAATAGAATGCAATTGGATGAAGTTTGCCATCTTCTCCATATTGCGATAAGATTGCTTTCAATACAAATTTTGAGGCATTTATCTCCATAAAATAGGACTTCTTGAAATCTGGATGTATCAAAATTAAAGCCATTGTGAAAGTATCTTTTAAGCTTTAAAAAAATTTCTCTACTTTGCATAAGAAACTCCTAATTTTTCCTTGCATGTCAATTGCATAAGTAGCAACCTTAGAGTAATTCTTAAGAAAAATCCTCTAAAGGTTATAAATTCAAGAAAGCATTGAACATCACATATAGTTTTTGGCTTTATCCAATCCATGATTGCTTGTAGCTTCTTTGGATCTAGAAAAAAGCCTATGTTGGAAATAACATATTCAACAAATTTGACTTGAGGTGCATGAAATACACACTTTTTCTGTTTTTCATATAGCCTAGTACTTCATGGCTTTTCCAGCACAAGTCATACATGTTTTTTGTGATCTTCTAGATTCTTAGAAAAGATTAGAATATCATCCAAATAGATCACAACAAAGTCATCGAGATGCTTGTAAAATATGTCATTCATTAAATATTGGAAAATCATTGGAGCATTGATAAGTCCAAGAAGCATGATATTATATTCAAAATATCTATACCTAGTACAAAATATTGTCTTTTATTCATCTCCTTCTTTAAAGCATATCAAGTTATGTGCACATCATAGATCAATATTTGTAAAGATCTTTGCTTGGCTAAGTTGATCAAGATGTCTAAATATCAAGGACAATAAATATCGATTCTTTATCATGATTTTATTAAGACAATGATAATACACACATTTATAAGAATCTATCTTTTTTCTTTAAAAGTAATATCGAAATACCGATTGATGACTTAAAATGTCAAATAAAAGTCTTAGCCAAATTTTTCTCAATGTACTTGTAGAATATGGAAATAAATTTTGTAATAAGTTAGTGGTTGGTTATTGACAACCTTCAGAATTAGACTTATGGTTAGGCAGTTTAGTTAGTAATAGTAGGTTGTTTGTGGAATAAACGGTTAAGAATTCAAAGGTTCATAATATTTAGAATCTGCTGGCCGATGGTCCATTTTTTGGTAAAATAAAAAGGTTGAAAAAAGGGAGATCATGGCCAGACTATGAGAGTCGTAAGCCGGAGTAAGCTTGGTGCTACCTCCTTTTTTTTTTTGCTTTTATTATTTGCTTATGAAGAATTGTGATTGAGAGAAGTATTATTGAAACTATGATTAGAATATTGTAGAATATGACTTTGGACTGACCGTTTTGGAGAAAATCTATGACCTTGAGAATTGAGATTATCGAATTGTGTTGTGTTAAGTGAAGATATTAAATTTGTATGATGAATTGAGAAATTGAATATAATAAGTAAGTTGGAGATCAATAATTGAATATATATAAACCACAAAGAGAGTAAGTAGGAGATGAACCGATAAGAATATGGAAGTATTGCTAAATTGATAGTCGCAGAATGAATTATGTGTTGAATTAAGACAAAAGTAATAAGCCTTGGTATTTTGTAGTTTAATAATTGATTTCAGATAGCTAGAGTACAGTCAATTGTGACACTAACAGACCCAATTCATAAAATCAGTCTTTTCCTGTGTTCAAATCCACTTCTATTAATTCAATTGCTTTGATATATTGAAGCTTAAATACAACAAGAACATTTTGGCACTGCTGCCAAGGAAATATTAACAATATGAAATATTAGAAATTGATTGTATGAGAGATGAAATTATATGTTGAATGAGAATGTGAGAAGAATAAATTTTAGGATTACAAATATGTGAGTTATAATTCAAGGCAATATTGATTTTGTAAAGAAAAATGAAAGATTATGAATGATAATTATAAAAGAAAAGATTATCAAAGAATTAATTGACAAGCAAAAGAAAGACAGGAGCGATTACGTATAAGAAATCTCTTACAAGAATGACAAAAAAGAATTATAGGTCCAAGAAAAACCAAAGGAAGAAAATTCAAATTCAAATAGCAAAGAGACCAATGATAACACCAATGGCCGCGGGAGTACCAAAAGTATCAATTGCGGAATAAATAGAAGCAGTAGGAGATCAAACTACAAGTGTGGCACCATTATCTACTTTTAGTGGTTGGTCGGGCTCTAATTCCAATCACCATATATCTCAATTCTTGATAGCCTACATGGCCAATAATGGTAGAATTGAAGACATTTGGTTGAGATGGTTGCCAACAACTTTAAAAGATACAACTTTTGAATGGTATAATCGGCAACTTGTGGATAGATTTTTCAATTAGAATGCCTTGAAGAATACCTTCTTAATCCATTTTAGACCAATTGGATTTAAAGATCGGCTTAGAGAAAGTTTTATGAATAGTAGAATATTTGTGGAAGAATCAATAGAGTCCTTTTATGGCCAAGTCATTAAAATATACTTCATAAATGGTTAAATAATCAAATACTAGAGGCATTTATATTGTTGATATTAATCAATGGTTTGCATCCATCAAAATTGAAAATGTTTGTAAAAGAGGCTCCATCAGCTATGGTAGAGGCATCGTTGGCACGAGTAAAGGTGTGGAAAGAATGTTATTATGACCAATTCTTAAAAATGGGAGCCACGATGATTCAAAGTTCAGGAAGCCGACAAATACAATCAAAAAATGTATCGATAGGTAATTATCCACAAATGGCTGATTCGAATGTGAAGAATGTTATGTTGCAAAAATCAATTAATGCTACCCCATTCCAAGCAATAGCGCCAATAACAATGACACCTTATTTTACATCACGAACTTATCAATAAACGGAGTTGTTCACAAATGCAACTGTTAAAGATCCAAATGAAGCATTGTTATTAAATCTAACAAAGAAGATGGAAGAATTGGTCGTGAATTTGGCTAAATACAATGAGAAACAGCATAAGCCTTCTAATACGAGACCTAATGTATGGTGTAATAATTATAAGGGACAAGGTCATTTTGATACGGAATGTCCATCATCCAAACAAATGGGTGTTCAATGTACATTTTGTGGAAGAAAGCACCTTACCCAAAATTGTTGGCATTTACAAAGGCAACAATAATTCAATAACTAGACGTTAATACAACCAAATCAATGGGATGTTAATCAAGTATAAATTAGAAATATGGGTGGTTGGAATACTAATCACTATAATCGACCTAATCGTGGTTTTGAGAATTTTCAAAATACTAATTATAATCCGGTTTATAGAACAAATATGCAGAATGATGGAAATAATCAGGGAGGTAATCTCCAAACTATACCAATTCAACAATCCAATTCTCTACCTGTAGCAATTGGTCAGCTAAGATCATTTATTATGGCTACCTCAAATCGGCCTAGTAGATATATTCCTGTAGAGACTCCAAGTGTACATGACGATATAGGTCGAAAACCACTGTATTGCTACCAGTATCGGCAAATTGGTCATTATCCTAGTGAATGTCCTAATGTAAGGTTTATAGATGAATATGCTCAAGTATGTAGAAATTACAAGCAATTGGGTCATATTCATTATCAATGCAATGTTCTATTTAATCCTAATAATCATAATCAGAAGATACAATTGACTGTATAAATTGTAGATGAAAAAAATAATAGGACAAAAGAATCACCAGTTTATTGGATAGAAGCAGTCCAACTTGTCCTTACAAGAAGTCAGCAAAAGAACAAAGGACCAATTTAACATTTGGGTGATCCTGAAGTGAAGGACCAATTGAATCCAATTATAGGGCCATCCAATCCAGGTCCTGATGTAGGCACCTTACTGAGTAAAAGACTTGAATCGATTGTGCATCCTAATGAGGTACCGATTATGGAGGCTTCAGTTCTATTTCAAGCTGTTCAGTTCTCCACACAGTTTTGAAAAATGTCCTTTCCATTAAAAGATCTTCTCAAAGGCATGAATTCTAAGAAACCAATATCAGCCCAATTGGGAGAACAATCTTATCCGTTGAAAGAATCGATATTACAAGCTCCATCAAATTTAGTTCCAGTAGCTTTACCAATTTCTAATATAGAGAAAATCAATTTACCTGCGTCGATGTCTAGGATTGGGAAGCAGAAACAGACATTGGAAATTATCACTAATATAGAACCATATGATATTCTAAAAGATTTGGGCACCATATAGCCCACAATCTCTTTGAAGCAACTATTGGCGGTAGTACCTGAGTACCAAACTATCTTGAATTCTTCATTAATTCATCGCAGATTATAAAATAATGAAATTCGAGAAGTAATTTTGAATCCCAATCTGGGTGCACCAACGATTGATGTCTCAATTGATGGAGTATTAGTATTGAGAGTGTAAGTAGACGGAGGATCTAGTGTAAATCTTATGAATGCTGCTATAATAGAGGAGTTGGATTTGGATTACTTATTGCCTACTATAGTAGTTTTGAGAATGGATGACTCTAGTCGAGTTAAATCTATGGATATTTCACGAAGTATTGATATAGTAATTACGGGGATTACCTACAAAATTGATTATATTATTTTTTGATTGCGAAGCTCTATATTGACATATCCAATTTTATTGGGGTGATTGTGGTTGTATCAACCTAAAGCTCGAAATAACTAGGGCCGTAATACATTGACAATTAGGAAAGGTAATGATAAAATTGTGCTTCAAATGTACCTTGTCAAATATCACAGAGAAACTCAAGTTGCCAGTTCAGAATTCACGTCGAATTATGAAGATGAGTCTATAGAAGAAGAAATTAGTACACCTGACGTAATTTATGCTGATATAAGATAAGTTATTGAGCACTCTAGAATGAAATATCAATGTAGAGGACCGAGAGAGTACTTAGTTCCTCCAAATATTATTGACGATTTTGATCATATGATTGCATATTGGATGAATAGACAGGATGTTAATTATGTTAGTGCTATGGAATTGGAGTTGAAAAGTTCTAATTTGTCAGATTTTATGAAAGATTCTAGAATTGAGCAAAACATTATTTTAGAGACTTCTAAAATTCCATGATGTCAATCAATTAATTTAGATACAAAGGAGGCTCCCAAAATCATTCAAATTTACGATGGTATAAAAGGCAAGGAGAAAGAAATTTGGGTGGATTACTTTTTAATGCATAAAACTGCTTTCGTATGGTCGTATGTAGATTTGAAAGAAAATCCAGTTGAAGTTTGTGAGCATTGAATTATATTGGAGGAGAACGCTATACTAGTATGCCAAAGATAACATCGACTTAATCCAAAATACTTACTTATAGTAAAAGAAGAGCTGGATAAACTCTTGAAGGTTGGATTTATCTATCTAGTTCCTTTCAATGAATGGATTTCATCAATTGTTATGGTACCAAAAAAGAATGGAAAAGTTTGCATCTCTCAAGATTTTTATAAATTAAATGTAGCTACTAAAAAGAATTATTTTCCTTTACCATTCATGTATAGTATATTGGATGCTGTCACTGCACATGAATGTTATTCATTTTTTGATAGATTCTCTAGTTATAACCAAGTTAAGATTGCAAAAGAAGATCAGTTAAAAACTACTTTTACTACTGATTGGGGGACCTTTGCCTATAAAGTTATGTCGTTTGGGCTTTGTAATGCACCAGCTATATTTCAAAGGGTAATGATGCAAGCATTCCAAGATTATCTACGAATTTCAATGGAAATATTTCTAGATGATTTTTGTACATTTAGTGCGAGAGCCAAGCATTTAGAATGTCTCGATCAATATTTGAATCAATGTGCCAAATATGAAATTTCTTTAAATTCAAAAAAATACCAATTTGGTGTACCTTCTTGTAAACTTTTGGATCATATAGTTTTGATGGAAAGCATTGCTACTGATCTGAATAAAATAAAAATTATAGTAGATTAAAGCAACCAAATACTGTTATGGGTGTTTAAGCATTTGTCGGCCATGTCAGTTATTATCGATGATTTATCTATCTATTCATAGTTATATGCCATCCCTTGATAAATCTCTTGAAGAAACCACCAACCGATGGGACCAATCCATTTTGGACAAAAGAATGTACAATTGCATTCGATACATTGAAACAAAAATTAGTTTCAGCACCAATATTGGTGGCACTTTGTTGGACAAAACCATTTCAAGTTTATGTGGATGCATCTAATGTCGCGATTGGTCTTGTGCTAAGCCAGAAAGATGATCGAGGTTTTGATCACCCTATTTATTATGCAAGTCGTCAATTGGCAGTAGCTGAAAGAAATTATACAACAACCGAAAGAGAAGCATTGAAGATGATTTATTCCATACAAAAGTTTTGATATTATCTTCTTGGTTATAAATTTATTTTCCATATCGACCATGATGCTTTAAAATATTTGATTAATAAGCCTCAATTGAGTGGTCATATTATATGATGGATTTTACTCTTGCAAGAATTTGACTTTACTATTCACGTAAGATAAAAAAAATCACATTTGAATGCGGACCATTTATCTTAGTTATCCAATATATTGGATAATGAATCCATTAACGATACACTACCCGATGCAGACTTGTTTGCGATAGATGTAATTACTCTAGAGTATAGTGAAATAATTCAATACTTGATATTTTAAACCTTTCCACCCAATTTTAATAAAAAACTTAAACGATGCTTAATATTAAAATGAGCATCTTATACAATGATTGGTGAAGCTTTATATAAACAAGGCAAGGATGGAGTTTTGTGACGCTATATTTATCAGACTGAAGTGCATACTATAATGGAAGGTTTTCACCTAGATAGTTGTAGTGGATATTTTGGGGAGGATAGTACGACTTGTAAAGCTTTACAGGCTGGTTATTGGTGGTGAACAATGTTTGCAGATGCCTACCAATTTGTCTGTCATTGTGACCCATGTCAGAGAATGGATCGACCTATGGGAACTTCAGCAATGTCATTGGTACCAATTCTGGCTCAAGCATCTTTTAAAAAATAGAGAATTGATTTTGTGGGACCAATTGTACCAACCTCGAGAATTAGACAAAAATGGTGTCGTATTATATGCTTTCCTACTCGAGAACGCACCGGGCGTCTGGCTCTAGGAAGTAGTATGGAGATTCGTTAATATTCGAGCAGTCTATCGGTTTTTGACTATTGAAATATCAACGATTATAAGAATATATCGTAAATCTATACGGATATCCTTCGACTGCTCGTCGAAATCCTTTTTGTCCCAGTCGATAGGTCTTTAGATGTTATAGAGAATCCCAAACAATCTAATCTGTTAATCTTCGATATCGCTTTATACTCACGACCTTGTATCCACTGATTGTCTTGTTAGATTAACCCAAAAATTTTCATTCACTCTGCATACTCAATCTTATAGACACCCTTTTAATTCTTCAATCACAAACTTTGTCGTATTACGTGCTTTCCTGCTCGAAAATACATCGGACGTCTGGTTGTAGAAGGTAGTATGGAGATTTGCTAATATTTAAGCAGTCTATCGGTTTTTGAGTATTAGAATATAAACGATTGTAAGAATATATCATAAATCTATACCAATGTCCTTCGACAGCTCGCCGAAATCCTTTTTGCTCCAGTCGGTAGGTCTCTAGATATTACAGAGAACCCCGAATAATCCAATCTGTTAATCTTTGATATCGCTTTATGTTCACGACCTTGTATCCATTGACTATCTTGTTAGATTAATCCAAAAATTTTCATTCACTCCGCATATTCAATCCTATAGACACCCTTTTAATTCTTCAATCACAGACGTAACTTTGATTTCACAAAACAGTCAAGAGTAATCACATCCACTTCATTAAAACCCCAATTTACCAGTACAACACTGACTTCAGCAACGATTGCTTCAGTCTTCCCAAAACCCTATGAAGAAAAAAAATCCCCAATTCTCTGTATTTTTCTCCCCCCTCCCTCCCCCCCCGAAGCATGAAGCTAGTTCTCCCACCCTTAAAACCCTAATTCTCCCTCTTTTCAAATCCTAGCCTCTGAATTTCTTCAATCTTTCGTGTTTGATCCGGAGTTGGTTTTGCCGTCAGAGCTTTCTCCCCCATTTTTTTTCCTTTTAAAAGGTTCTTTTTCTAGAAACAACGTTCTCTGAAATGGCACAGAGAACAAGACAGTCTGAAACAGAATCGAAACCCCCGTAATCAAGACCACATTGAGTCGCCCGTCCAAATCAGGTCTCATATTGGCTAAGAGGCCCGTAGTAAGACTTAGATGTTCCTGTAATTTGTTCAAATTCGTCCTTTGTGTCAGGCTCACTCAGTCATCAATTTCGTGCTTTCGTTTGTATTGACTCCCACTATTGGACTCAAATGGAGCATTTTGTTATTAGTAAGTATGCCCTGATCGATTGTGACGGGGTGTCTGAAACTGGCCCCTGAATATTGGCACTGGAATTGGTCGTTGCTCCCAATATTCGAGGTAATTGAACATTATTAAAAGTCCCCTTTCTTTATATTTTCACGCTATACTCATGTTACAACATCCTCATCGTTGTCATATCTCTACTTCTTTTGGCAAGTTGAAATTGATCATAACGTGAATACAAGTCACCCATTGAATAGATCACCCTTCTTGCAAACGCCTCAGTAAATTCATCTACAATAGGTCCAATTCTTGCATTCCTGACAGTTACTGCATTCATCGGTTGCATATCTTCAATAAAACGTAGTGATCCATTCTTCTAAAGTACCGTAAACCATCGACTAGAATACGGCGCAAATGAGGGTTCCAACATTTTCATCTTTATCTTTTTTTTTAATAGTGCCACCAATTTAGGTAAATATGCCCTTGATACTGGAATCGGTCTTAGATTCCAAGGTACATGCAATACAGTGAAGATAACCATAGGTGTTATAATATTCGGATCCACACACCCAATTTCATAAGATTTGAAGGCAAACGATCTACCTTATTTAGCCAACATCTTTTTGAAGCAAGTAATTTCATCCGGCAATAAAGAACCATCAGAACCAATCTTCAATTCTTCAAAAGTCTCTTTAATAAACCCATGTCCAATACTCATTGGATCTCTTAAACTTGCTTCTTTTGATGCTTCTCCCATTTGTTCCTTAAAATCTTCTGGTAATGGTCCGAGAACAGGCTTTACCTTCTTATTTGCCGTTTATATATCTCGTCTCTATAGTGACTTCTGGTGCTTGAAAAGATTCAAGTATGGTATAAACCTCTCTTGAATGAATTTCAACAATCTTACCATTATTTCCTAATCTAATAGATGTAATCAACTCCAATGAATCTTCCAGTCCATTTTCTTCATAAACACCTAAAATCCTCTCATTATCTTGCAATGTACCTAACTTGCGTAATTCTCTTTCAATATTATATAATCTTTTTCTTTCTTTTCTTTAAAAATCATCAACTTTCCTATACATAATACTTCCATTTTCCAAAATACCAATAAAACTCGCATCAAAGGTACCTTCATCTCACGAGAGTACCTCCTCTTTTGTACCTCCATAATCTCGCTTTATAGTGATACCTCTCCAAAATCCTTAAATCCTTCAACATTCTTTGGCAATGGTTTTTCACTCAACCTATCTCGATTCCGTTCATGGTTAGGAGGTATTGTTAGAAATTATATAGCTTTCTTCCCAGCTTCGCTATATATCCTTGCACAAGCACAACCATCGTCAATTACTTTTGTTACCATCTGTATTGCCGTAATATAAGGTTGTCTTAAAATCAACGGATAAGATGTTGTATCTTGAACAAAGAAATGTTGCTTTGTCGCAACATCCCCAATCCGAATTTTGACATCTAGACAAGCTCCATATAATTCGCCCCATGTGTTATTAGCTGCTCATATTGCCCATCCATGTTCCATATCAATTGGCCATTTTTGCTTCTTATAAAGATCTTTAGACATGAGATTTATTTCAGAACCATGGTCGACTAAAGCAACTATAGGTTCTTCTATATCTCCTACTTTCACCAATACCTCAGTAGTTGTCCTTGCCCAATGCTTTTGAGTATAATGGCTCAAAGTTTCCATTTCCTTATCACTATAATCTTCGAAACGTACTTGTTGATTATACCCATTCTTTTCATTTGTTGGTTGCTTCTAACCAATATCAACCTCTTCTTCATCTTTATATATTCTTGCATCAATAGCATGACTCATTCCAGTTTCGCCCATTAATTGCCCCTTTCGCTTAATGCTGTCAATGATAACATCATGAAACTCCTTCTTTGCAATTTTCAAAACTTCTTTCAATGTGAATTCCACCTTAGCGTTTAATATACGTTTTTTCAACACTTCTTTCAAATTTGTTGCCACTTCAATGTCAGAAAGTAACTTATAAGCAATTGATTTGCCCTTATCTTTTGTCTCCCTTGTTTTTTCTTCCAATGATGCTGAGGTATCCTTTATAGGTAATTCTTGTGAAGCTGCCTCCCGATCCTTGTCTCCTCGAGTTTGCCTCTTAGAAGAATTTCCTTCTCTCGTATCATCAAAATTTCCTCGTCTCTTTTCTTCCATCAAAGCTTCGTGTTGGCTCTTAGCAATATATACATGAACTGAAAGAGACTCGACATGATCCTCCCAACCTGTTGCACCTTGTATTGTAGGTGCAGTCCTCAATAACGCTTATTGAGGTAATTTCCCTTCTTGCATTGTAGAAATGGCAGAAGCCCAAAACTCACTAGTTTCCGTACTTCTACCAAGGTCATCATCTACTCTAGCACCATAACTTGCACTTTCTTGTGCTGCTGTTTCATACTCTTTTAAGTAATCTTGAACTAATGCTCTCATTCCTTCCTTGCCAAAATTGATTTGAAAAAGATCCTCCCTATCTTTTAATACTATCTTTTCATCTTTCTAGCAAATAATTCCTTGCCGTATCATATTATTAAATTCATTGCAATCTTTCTTAGTGTGTGAAGCATCATCACACCAAATGCATCTTTGTACATATCCTTGTTTTGAAACATTCTTCAAATTATTTGTAGAAGTATTCTCTTCAAGTCTTGTCAATTTGATTTGAAGATCTCGCATTCCTCGTATAATTTTTTCCATCCCCATATCTACTTTCTTTGATAAAGATGTCGAAGGTTGAACTGTAGGCATTGTTGGTGGTGTTGTACGTACTGGAGCTTTGGGTGCTTGTATTGTTTTTGGAATATTGCTCCTATCCTTCTTCCTTTCTCTTTTTGTAAGCAACCCCACCGCATCTTCAACGTTCTTCCACTTTGTTGTCAATCCTTCATCTTCTTCTTTGTCTTCAAGAAGGAGTTCCAATTTCTCTTGCAATTCTCCATCAACAACTTGAAGAAATAGATCAACTTTGTTCGGCTCCAATGTCAATTTTTCTACCTTCGATAATTGAGAGTACTGCTTCTCAAATTCTCTTAGTAGCTCTGTTGCTTGCAAATTCTTATTGGGCCGTTCAATCCATTCCAGAAACAGCTTCTTAGTAACGCGATCAACATCTTCCAAGAAATATTCGTCTTTCAATGCATGTGAAAAAACCTTCCATGAATTCCCATAACGATCTGTAATCGATGTAATATGGTCTCTTATCTCCGGTATCGTGGCAAGTCCAAATAATTCAACCATTTTCTTCTCAGAAACTCGATTTAGTTCCATTTCATGAACATAACATCTTAAATACCTTGAAATATTCTTTCCATCAAATTGATCAATTTTATTGACCACTGCTTGTAATGCTTTGGTTGCCAAAGCTTCTTTTCGATCATTGCTTTGTTGTTGCTGCATTGATAATGAGAAGGCTTGAAACATACTAGCAATAGATGGATCCATGTGCATACCTTGTCCTTTAGAAGAACCCCCACAAGAAACTCCTTATAAAGATCCTTCAAAATTTTTATTTTCGTTCTCCATAAAAATCAAAATAAAAACAAACGAAATACAATACCTTCCACCTCAAGCTTTCACGTCGAGTTCACCAATTATGTCGTATTACGTGCTTTCTTGCTCGAGAATGCACCGAGCGTCTAGCCGTAGGATGTAGTATGGAGATTCGCTAATATTCGAGCAGTCTATCGGTTTTTGACTGTTGGAATATAAATGATTATAAGAATATATCGTAAATCTATACGGATGTCCTTCGACTGCTCGCCGAAATCCTTTTTGTCCTAGTTGGTAGGTCTGTAGATGTTATAGAGAATCCCAAACAACTCAATCTGCTAATCTTCGAAATCGCTTTATATTCACGACCTTGTATCCATTGACTATCTTGTTAGATTAACCCAAAAATTTTCATTCACTCCGCATATTCAATCCTATAGACACCCTTTTAATTCTTCAATCACAGACGTAACTTTGATTTCACAAAACAGTCAAGAGTAATCACACTCACTTCATTAAAATCCCGATTACCAGTACAACACATCGACTTTTTAGCATTGATTGCCCGAAGTCCCTTTTTTGTCCCCTACCCAAAAACCTTGTATCCTCCCTTTTTTTTAACCTCCCTAATTCTCGAATCTCTGAATCCTCTCCTCTCTCCTAACCATTTCCAAATATTTTTCTCCTCTCTCCTCTCAAACCCTAACCTCTGATCTTAACCCTAGTCTTTGATCCGAAATTAGCTCCGCCGTCAGAGCTTTCTCCTCCATTTTTTGCCTTTTAAAAGGTTCTTTTTCCAGAAATAACGTTCCTTGAAATGGCATAGAGAACAGTATAGCTTGAAATGGAATCAAAACCCCCATAATCAAGACCACATTGAGTTGCCCAACCAAATCAGGTCTCATATTGGTTAAGAGGCCCCTAGTAAGACCTGGATGTTCCCATAATTGTGTCAAATTGGTCCTTTGCGTCAGGCTCGCTCAATCATTGATTTAGTCCTTTCGATTCTGTTGATTTCTTTTATTGGACTCAAACGGAGCATTTTGTTACTAATAAGTATGCCCTGACCGACTGTAACGGGGTGTTTGAACTGGCCCCTGAATATTGGCACTGGAATCGGTCGTTGCTCCCAATATTTGAGGTAATTGAACATTAATAAAAGTCCTCTTTCTTTATATTTTCACGGTATACTCGTGTTACAACATGACAATGGTATATACTCATAGCAGTGGATTACGTAACAAAATGGTCTAAAGTCATAGCTACAAAAATTGATAGTATAAATATAGTAGCAACTTTTTTGTATGAAAATATAATTCTACGATTCGGTTATCCACGAGAATTGATTAGTGATCCAAGGACTCATTTTATAAATAATTGTCACGGACACAATCATGTAAGCTAGTAATTACATATACAAATAGGTAGAAGTAAGTAAAAATAGATAAAAGTAAGTTAATTCTATAGTATTTAATATGGAAGCTTCTTAGAAGCTTCATAGATGCTACTTTGACTTCATAGGTGTCTTTAATTGACTTTTTGGATTAGAAACATGGTCAATAAGTTGGCCATGTGCCACACATGTTGTTAGCTTAAAGATCAAGCTAACTATGTGGCCCACACGTAGAAAAACTTACCTTGTAAGTCAAAGCATGTGTCCTACAAAGTCAACACATATTGGAGGTCCTATAGAATATTGCCAAGTAGCCCTTAGTTAGATAGTATATATAGAGACAAGAGTGAAGGCTTCTTCACTCTTGTCAACTCCTTTCTTGCTTCTAGTCTAGTTTCAAGGGTCTCTAGTTTTCTTGTCTTTTGGCAATAGCCATTCCAGTTTCTCTTTCAATATATATACTTGTTTATATATATTTTTTTACCTCTCTTTGAGTGAAGGCTCACTTGTCTGAATTATTTTTTCATCGAGTTCTTGTCCTTGACAGATTGACAAGAATACACCTACAATATCAGAGCTTTATCTAGTCTTGGTTAAGAGTGGATTATTCTTTTTTCTTGATAAGATATAAACATATTAGAAGTTGCGGATTATCCTCTTCTAAACTAATATTGTCCTTAGTATTTTCTTTGTTCTCAAGTCCTCTCTTCTATTTCTCTTGAGCGATATTAGACATCTTCTCTCTTCTAAGTGTTATCATGGCAGAACTTGTTGAAATGAAGAGTGCAATGGTACAAATGCAAGAGCAATTAAGGGAGTTAATGCTTGGGATGCATCAATTCAATTTACCACCACAAGGAGCAACAAGATTGGCAGGAAGTGAAGATATAGAAATGGTTGGAGCTGCTTCAACATCTGCACCAAACCATGTCCTTTCTCCTATGGTGGAATGCCCTTCAAATATTAGAAAACCAAGAATTGCCCTACCCAAGAAGTTTGATGGCACCAAATCCAAGTTTCGAGGATTTATCAATCAAGTGCAACTTGTGATTGAACTTCAACCCCAAAGCTATTCAACTCCAGGATCGCAAGTTAGATTCATTGATATGCTTCTTTCAGGTTCAGTACTATCGTGGTTTTCATCTTTTTTTGAACGACGAGATCCAATATTGGATAATCTAGAGGCTTTTTTGTGGAGTTTTGATCCATGTATGGAAAACATGATGCAATTCGTGTTGCAATGAATAAGATCCGTACTTTACGACAAGGCAATCGATCAGTAACGTTATATACTTCATAATTTTGATAACTTGCAATTGATATCAAGTGGGATGATGTTGCACTTACAAGTCAATTTCTCTACGAATTATAATATGAGGTAAAAAAATTAATGCTCAACTTATCCGATCCTCAAACATTGAGTCAAGCAATTGACTTTGTTATGTGATGCGACAATCACCTTTTTGAATTTCGATCTGAGAACCGTACAAGTGGACCTCAATGTTACTATAATTTAATAAAAACATCAACACCTCTTCAATACATACATTCGGAAGTAGAGGATATGCAAATTGATGCAATACGTTTCAAACCTCTTATTGAGCAAGAAAAGACTCGTCGTGATCAAGAAGGATTATGTTTATATTGTAGAAAACCAAAACACACTACTCAACATTGTTCAAAGAAATGACGCAACCACAAAATGAGGAGTATGGCTGTCAAAGAAGACAATATGTCAGAAAACGAGTTTGTCCAGCTATAATACAGATCGTGCAGCTGCAACCTTGCACAACATCTAGTAAAGGTCCTATTCTCTCCTCAAAGCCCTCTCCTTATTTTACATTAAATGTTATTTTAGGACCTAAACATTACAAAGCCTCTGCCTTATTAGATTTAGGAGCCTCAACATGTTTTTTAGATGAAGAATTTATTAAAAGACATAGCATATCTTTAGTAAAGAAAACTAAACCTGTTCATGTAGAAGTCATAGATGGTCGTCCGTTGTCTTCTGGAGATATTACTCACAAAATCCATCCTATAAAAGTAATAATCAATGGTCATAATAGTTTTGTAGTATTTAATATCATTAGATCTCCCTCTAATCCAGTCATTTTAGGTTTATCATGGTTAGAAAAATACCACCCTCAAATAGATTGGATTTCTTGAACTCTTACTTTCTCTAAAAGCATAACTAACAATGTAGTTAAGCAAGTAGAGAGTCATAAGTCCAGTTCAATTAAACCAATATTTATAGGTGCAAAAGCTTTCTTGCATGCTGCTATGAAAGAATCACTATATATTATTTATGCCACACCCGTTTCTACTGGTGAAAAGACTTCAAGTGGCATTCCAAGCCAATATCAAGAATTTCAAGATGTATTTGAAAAAAAGAATGCAAATACATTCCAGGAACATTGTTCCTATGATTGTTCAATTGACCTTCAAGAAGGAGTACAACCACCATTCGGACCAATCTACAATTTATTACAAAATGAGTTGGCTGAACTCAAGGAGTATACTGAAAAAAATCTAGCCAAGAATTTCATACGCCATTCTAAATCTCCGGCAGGAGCTTCAATTCTATTTGTGAAGAAAAAAGATGGATCATTGTGGATGTATGTTGATTATCATGGACTCAACAAGATTACCATCAAGAACAAGTATCCACTACCTTTAATATCTGGACTTCTTCATCAGCTGAATCAAGCTAAGATCTATACAAAAATAGATCTTTAGGGAGCATACAATCTAGTATGCATCAAAGAAGGAGATGAATGGAAGACTGCGTTTCAAACTAAGTATGGACATTTTGAATACAACGTCATGCCTTTTGAACTAACAAATGCATTAGCAGCTTTTCAACATCTAATGAATGATGTTTTTTGAGACTTTTTGGACGATTTTGTGGTATGTTATCTAGATGACATCTTGATCTATTCTAAGAATCCAGAAGAACATGAACTTCATGTTCGTCATGTGTTACAAAAATTAAAGGATGCAGGATTCTATGCCAAGATAGAAAAGTGTGTATTCCACACTACTCAAGTCGATTTCTTAGGTTACATCATTTCAAATGATGGACTTATGATGGATCCTAAGAAAGTTCAAACTATTATAGATTGGAAGATTCCAAAAATGGTAAGAGATGTCTAATGTTTTTTGGGATTTGTCAACTACTATCGAATCTTCATCAAAGACTTCTCTCGAGTTGCAGCTCCACTTACACGTTTGACTTATAAAGACAAACTCCAATGGAATCAAGAAGCGGAAGTTGCTTTTGAATCTTTGAAGACAGCGTTTGTTTCTGCACCAATCTTGTATCTTGTTGATTTTTCCAAAGCATTCTTTATGGAAACATATGCATCGGACTTTGCTTTGGGTGCAGTTTTATCACAAATGGGAACAAATGACAAACTTCATCCAGTAGCCTTTCATTCAAGAAAATTTTCAATGGCAGAAATCAATTATGAGATCCACGACAAAGAACTTCTTGCAATTTTGAATCCTTTTAAGAATGGCGTCATTATTTAGAAGGCACTTCCAGTCCAGTCACAGTGTATATGGATCACAAGAATCTCGAATATTTTATGTCAGCACACGTATTAAATCATCCCTAAGCTTGTTGGAGCATGTCTTTATCAAGATTCTAGTTCATCATCACTTATCAGCCAAGAAAACAACAAGGTTTGTTTGATGCCTTGTTTAGACATTCTTATCTTGCACCAAAAGAAGGAGATGCACCTTTTGAGCAATAAAGAACAATTCTCTTGAAGCCGGAGCAATTTCATCTTCGAGCAATAAAATCAACATTGACTGTTGATTTAACTTTTCTTAAGCAAGTTTAGTTAAGTATATCTTCAGACCCTCTTGTTCATGATATCAAGAATAATTCTTCTAAATCTCATGATCCCTCTAAATTTGAATTCAAGAACAACCTACTCTATTTCGAAGGACGCCTATATGTTCCAGAAGGAGAAGTACGTTTACGTGTTCTTCAAGCTCGTCATGACTTCCCAGCAACAGGACATTTTGGATATAATAAGACTTTAGAGCTGATATTTAGAGATTTTTGGTGGCCTCAAATGTGAAAGGCAGTTAAAGATTTTGTACAATCATGTGATGTTTGCTCAAGATCGAAAACTCCTCGTCATCGACTTTTTAGACTTCTTTAGCCATTATCCATTCCAAAACAACCATGGTCTTCTGTTTCTATGGACTTCATCACGGATCTTCCAATCTCAGGTATATATGACTCTATATTCGTGATAGTAGATTATTTTACCAAGATGACACATTTTGTACCATGTACAAAATCTATCACAGGTGAAGAAACAGCAAAGTTCTTTCTTGATAATATCTATCGCTATCATGGATTATCCAAGGATATATTATCAGATAGGGGAACTCAATTTGTATCAAGATTTTAGCGGACTCTTTTTAAGATTCTAAAAGTAGATATAAAACTATCTTCGGAATTCCATCCTCAAACTGATGGACAAACGGAGCATGTTAATCAAGTTTTGGAGCAATATTTAAGATGTACCATTAATTACCAACAAGATGATTGGACAACTCTTTTTCCATTGGCAGAATTTGCTTACAATAACATGGTACATTCTTCTACAAAACAAACATCTTTCTTTGCTAATTATGGTTATCATCCACGACTTGATACTTTTGACTTTTCAAAAGTTGATAATCTTGGTGCGAAAGATTTGACAATTCATTTATAAGAGCTACATGCAACAATGATGGCGCAATTAAAAGAGGCTCAAGAACAACAAAAGGTCAATGCGGATGTCTATCAAAAGGAACAACCATCATTCGTCTCGGGTGATAAGGTATGGCTACTTCGTCACAATATCAAGACCACTCATCCTTGTGACAAGTTGGACTATCGAAGGTTGAGACCATTTTCTATTTCTATACAAATCAATCGAGTTGTATATCGTTTACATCTAATGGAGTCAATGAAAATCCATCTAGTATTCCACGTGTCTCTTCTTGAACCATACAAGACAGTGGACATACCAAGAAGTTGACAAGCTCCACCTCCTCTTCTAGAAGTGGACAAAAATGAAGAGTTTGAAGTAGAAGAAGACTTAGATTCAAGGTGGTGCCAAAATAAATAAGAATATCTTATCCATTGGCACGGATATGGTATTAGTGAACACACATGGGAGCCAATAAAGAATCTTGCAAATATAACAAAGGCGATGGAGGCTTTTCATCGATGACATCCATCAAAATCAAGATGAAAATCTTCTTTATAAAAGAAACAACATCTAGGCAAGATAACATTCTACTTTCAATTCTTGTTCGTAGCTTTTTTGTATTAGTGACGCTCAAGACATGGAGAACCAAGAACCAGTAGATTCGACTCAAGAGCCTTCATTAACTGACCTGTCAGATGAGATATTACGATTGTCACAACCTTTAAAACAATGCAATCGAGATGAAGATCTTCAAGAATGACATGTTTTTCTTCGAATAGATGGCAAGATACAACGCATTTGTTATCACAATTTGAGAAGGGACTCCCGATGTTTGGTGATTGTGCTAGAGGTAGAAACAACTCCTGATGGTGTTCCAAATATTCTATTCGAAGGAAGTTACGAAGGCCTCAACAATGATCAAATAACTGGGTGGACTTCCCACCTTAGTATGGGACACCACCGATGGTTGAGAGGCCCTATCAATCATCTTCGAAGAGAACAAAGATCAAAGTATGTGGTGAATATAATTCGTCGCATCATAGATTTTCTCAACATATGATGACTGCTCCTTGTTGAACTCATCCCTAGAAGGAGGGGTAATGTCACAGACAAAATCATGTAAGCTAGTAATTACATATACAAATAGATAGAAGTAAGTAAAAGTAGATAAAAGTAAGTTAATTCTATAGTATTCAATATGGAAGCTTCCTAGAAGCTTCATAGATGTTGCTTTGACTTCATAGGTGTCTTTAATTGACTTTTTGGATTAGAAACGTGGTCAACAAGGTTGCCATGTGCCACACATGTTGTTAGCTTGAAGATCAAGCTAATTATGTGGCCCACACGTAGAAAAACTTGCCTTGTAAGTCAAGGCATGTATCCTACAAAGTCAACACATATTGGAGGTCCTATAGAACGTCGCCACGTAGCCCCTAGTTAGATAGTATATATAGAGACAAGAGTGAAGGCTTCTTCACTCTTGTCAACTCCTTTCTTGCTTCTAGTCTAGTTTCAAGGATCTCTAGTTTTCTTGTCTTTTGACAATAGCCATTCCACTTTCTCTTTCAATATATATACTTGTTTATATATATTTTGTTACCTCTCTTTGAGTGAAGGCTCACTTGTCTGAATTATTTTTTTATGGAATTCTTGTCCTTGACAATAATACAATCGAAGCACTTACAGCTAAATATGAGACTAAACATCGTAAGACTATATTGTATCATCCTAGATCCAATGGAGAAATGGAAAAGACTAATGGAATTTTATGTAAAATCTTCACAAAAACATTTTCAAGAACGGGAACAAATTGGGACTGTTAGTTGTTTGCAACTTTATGGGCATACCATACTATGTATAAAGTTACTACCAGTGCTACTCCTTTTCAATTGATTTATGGCTAAGAAGCAATATTACCTATTGAATTGAAAGTCCAAAGTTTATGAATTGCTATAGATAATAGATCGGGAGATCATAATTCACTACGACACCGTTTAGAAGAATTGGAAAAATTGGATGAAACTAAAGCCAATGCATTAATGATCATGGAAACTACACAAAAACGAAGGAAGACTTATTATGATAGTAAGCTTAGACCAAAGGCTTTTATGCCAAATGATTTGATACTTCTTTATGATAGTCGATTTAAAAATTTTTTAGAAAAATTTCAAGTTCGATGGCATGGATCATATCGAGTTATTGACGGATTTCCAAATGGTTCAGTGTAATTAGAAGATTTTATGGATACTAAATTTATGACACAGATCAATGGCAATCGGCTTAAATTTTTCTAAACATAAACCCAGAACGGATTTTCTATTACAAAAGGGAGGTGGAGGATAAATAATTACGATTAATTTTTATACATTTCGTAAAACTTACGATCAATTGATTTTTACACATTTCGTAAAACTTACGATCAATTGACATTATGCTAGTGGAGGTTAGGGTTAAGGAGAAGTGGATGGTGGAAAAAAAAAAGATAGCAAACATGGTGTCTAAGAAAGTAAAGATGGAGACCGATTGGAATGAACGACAAGAATAATTGCAGGTAGAGGTTGCGATGTTGTAGACTAAACTAGCCACATTAACAAAAGAGGCCAATAATTTAGTGCAGACCAATATGCCAGTTTCAATAACAACAACTTTGGAGATACCTTTAAAATCGACAAAAAAATGGCAGAAAATATTGGAGGAGCGCGACAATCAAATTGCCCATCTTGAGTCTCAAATATTGAAATTGGATTTGTTGAATGAAGATTTGATGACACGTTTGGATAAAGAACCATCGAACAATAAGGCAGATGACGAAGATGTAGCAGAGGAGAAGGTCACCAATTCAAAGGATGATAAGTCAACACTATTGATTGAAGCAGCCAATGCTACAAGGTCTTAATAAGTTGAGGCTAAATAATATTCCTAAGGGCGCTGCATAATTAGGAGTGGAGCTATGTAGAATATGTAAATAAATTTTGTAATAAGTTATTGATTGATTATTGACAACCATGAGAATTAGACTAATAGTTAGGTAGTTTAGTTGATAATAGTAGGTTGTTAGTGGAACAAATAGTTAAGAATTCAAAAAGTCATAATCTGTAATGGATATACTCATGTAAGCTAGTCATTACATATAGAAATAGATAGAAGTAAATAGAAGTAGATAAAAATAAGTTAATTCTATAGTATTTATTATGAAAGCTTTTTAGAAGCTTCATAGATACTGCTTTGACTTTATAGGTGTCTTTAATTGACTTTTTGGATTAGAAATGTGGTCAATAAGTTGGCCATGTGCCACACATATTGTTAGCTTAAAGACCAAGCTAACAATATCACCCACATGTAAAAAAAACTTGCCTTGTAAGTGAAGGCATCTATTCTACAAAGTCAATACATATTGGAATTCCTATAGAATGTCGCCACGTAGCTCCTAGTTAGATAGTATATATTGAGACAAGAGTGAAGCCTTCTTCACTCTTATCAACTCCTTTCTTGCTTTTAGTCCAGTTTCAAGGGTCTTCATGTTTTCTAGTCTTTCACAATAGCTATTCAAGTTTCTCTTTGAATATACATACTTTTTTATTTATATTTTGTTACCTTTCTTTGAGTGAAGGCTCACTTGTTTGAATTGCTTTTTCATCAAATTCTTGTCCTTGAAAAATTGACAAGAGTACACCTATAATATCAGAGCTTTGTCTAATCTTGATTAAGAGTGGATTACCCCTTTTTCTTGATAAGACATAAGCATATTAAGAGTTTGCGGATTACCCTCTTTTAAACTGATATTGTTTTTAATATTTTCTTTATTCTCAAGTCCGTTCTCTTACTTGTTTTGAGTAATATTAAATATTTTTTTTTTCTAGGTGTTACCATGGTAGAGCTTGTCGAATTGAAGAGTACAATGACACAAATGTAAGAATAATTGAGGCAATTAATACTTGTGATGTATCAACTTAATTCACCAACAAAAGAAAGAACAAGAATAACTAAAAGTGGAGATGTAGAGATGGTCAAAGCTGCCTCAACATCTACATCAAATCATGCCCCTTCTGCCATGGTGGAACACCATTCAAATGCTAGAGAACCAAGAATTGCCTTACTCGAGAAATTTGATGGTACAAGAACAAAGTTTTGAGGATTCATCAATCAAGTACAATTGACAATCGAACTTCAATCCCAAAGCTATCCAACTTCAGGATCACAAGTCAAGTTTATTGAAACACTACTTTTTGGTTCTGTATTATCAAGGTTTTCATCTTTTCTTGAATGACAAGATCCAATATTGGATAATTTAGAAACTTTCTTGGTAGAATTTTGATCTATGTATGGAAAACATAATATAGTTTGTATTGCAACAAATAAGATCCGTATCTTATGACAAAGAAATTGATCAGTAATAACATATGCTTCACAATTTTGACAACTTACGATTGATATCAAGTGGGATGATGCTGCACTCATTAGCCAATTCTTTTATGGACTACAATATGAGGTAAAAAAATTGATGCTCAATTTATCCAATCCTCAAACATTGAGTTAAGCAATTGATTTTGCTATAAAATGTGATAATCGACTTTTTGAATTTCGATCTGAGAGTCACATAAGTAGTCTTCAACATTATTACAATTCAATGGCAATACCTACGTCTTTTCAACACATATCTTTTGAAGTAAAAGATATGTAAATCGATGCAATACGCTTCAAACATCTTACTCAACAAGAAAAGACTCGTCGTCATCAAGAAGGATTATGTTTATATTGTAGAGAATCAAAACACACTACTCAATATTGTCCAAAGAAATAATGTAACCACAAAATGAAGAGTATGGCTGTCAAAGAAGAGAATATGTCAGAAAATGAGTTTGTCCAGCTACAATAGGGATTGTGGGATTAGAACCTTGCACAACATCTAGTAAAGGTCTTATTCTTTTTTCAAAATCCTGTCCTTCTTTTACATTAAATTTTATTTTAAGACCTAAACATTACAAAGCCTCTGCCTTGTTAGATTCAAGAGTCTTAGCATATTTCTTAATGAAGAATTTACTAAAAGATATAGCATATCTTTAGTAAAGAAAACTAAACTTGTTCATGTAGAAGTCATAGATGTTCCTCTATTGTCTTTTGGAGATATTACTCATGAAACTCTTCCTATAGAAGTAATAATCAATGGTCATAATAACTTTGTAGTATTTAATATCATTAGATCTCCCTCTAATCTAGTTATTTTAGGTTTATCATGGTTAGAAAAATACAACCCTCAAATAGATTACATTTCTCAAACTCTTACTCTCTCTAAAAGTATAACTACCAGTGTAGTTAATCAAGTAAAGAGTCATAAGTCCAGTTCAATTAAATCCATGTTTATAGATGCAAAAGCTTTCTTGCATGCTGCTATGAAAGAATCACCATATATTATTTATGCAACACCTATTTACAACGATGCAAAGACTTCACGTAGCATTCCAAGTCAATATCAAGAATTTTAAGATGTATTTGAAAAAAATAATATAGATACATTCCCGAAACATCATCTCTATGATTTCTCAATTGACCTTCAAGAAAGAGCACAACTGCCATTTGGACCAATCTATAGTTTATCACAAAATGAGTTGACTAAACTCAAGGAGTATATTGAAGAAAATCTAACCAATAATTTCATATGCCATTCTAAATCTTTGGCAAGAGCTCCAATTCTATTTGTTAAGAAAAAAGATGGATCATTGTGAATGTGTATTGATTATCGAGGACTCAAGAAGATTACCCTCAAGAACAAGTATCCACTACCTTTAATATTTAGACTTCTTGATTAGTTGAATCAAGCTAAGATCTATACAAAAATAGATCTCCAGAGAGCATGTAATCTAGTACGCATCAAAGAAGGAGATGAATGGAAGACTACATTTTGAACTAGGTAAGGACATTTTGAATACAACGTCATGCCTTTTGGACTTACAAATGCACTAGTAGTTACATCGATTTCTTAGGTTATATCATTTCAAATGATGGACTTATGATGGATCCTAAGAAAGTTCAAACTATTATAGATTGGAAGATCCCAAAAATGGTAAGAGATGTCTAATATTTTTTGGGATTTGCCAACTACTATCGAATCTTCATCAAAGACTTCTCTCGAGTTACAGCTCCACTTACACGTTTGACTTGTAAAGACAAACTCCAATGGAATCAAGAAGCGGAAGTTGCTTTTGAATCTTTGAAAACAGCGTTTGTTTCTGCACCTATCTTATATCATGTTGATTTTTCCAAAGCATTCTTTATGGAAAAAGATGCATCAAACTTTGCTTTGGGTGTGGTTATATCACAAATGGAAATAGATGACAAACTTCATCCAATAGCCTTTCATTCAAAAAAATTCTTAGCAGCAGAAATCAATTATGAGATCCATGACAAAGAACTTCTTGCAATTGTGGATTCTTTTCAAGAATGGCATCATTATCTAGAAGACACTTTTAGTCCAATCACTGTATATATGGATCACAAGAACCACGAGTATTTTATGACAGCACATATATTAAATCCTCATCAAGCTTGTTGGAGCATGTCTTTATTAAAATTCGAGTTCATCATGACTTATCGGCCAAGAAAATAACAAGGTTTGTCCGATGTCTTCTCTAGACATTCTTATCTTACATCAAAAGAAGGAGATGCAGCTTTTGAGCAACAAAGAACGGTTCTCTTCAAGGTGGAGCAATTTCATCTTCGAGCAATAAAATCAACATTGACTGTTGATTTAACTTTTCTCAAGCAAGTCCAGTTTAGTATGTCTTCAGACCCTCTTGTTCATGATATCAAGAATAATTCTTCTAAATCTCATGATCCTTCTAAATTCGAGTTCAAGAACAACCTACTCTATTTTGAAGGACACCTATATGTTCCAGAAGGAGAAGCACGTTTATGTGTTCTTCAAGCTCATCACGACTTTCTAGTAGCAAGACATTTTGGATACAATAAGACTTTAGAGCTGATATCTAGGGATTTTTGGTGGCCTCAAATGTGGAAGGCAGTTAAAGACTTTGTACAATCATGTAATGTTTGCTCAAGATCAAAAACTCCTCGTCATTGACCTTTTGGACTTCTTCAGCCATTATCTATTCTAGAACAACCATGGTCTTCTATTTCTATGGACTTCATCATGGATCTTCCAATCTCAGGTTCTTATGACTCTATATTCATCATAGTAGATCATTTTATCAAGATGGCACATTTTCTTTCATGTACGAAATCTATCACACGTGAAGAAAAAACTAAGCTCTTTCTTGACAATATCTATCGCTATCATGGATTATCCCAAGATATTATATCAGATAGGGGAACTCAATTTGTATCAAGATTTTGGCGGACTCTTTTCAAGATTCTAAAAGTGGATATAAAACTATCTTCGCCATTCCATCCTCAAACTGATGGACAAATGGAGCATATTAATCAAGTTTTGGAGCAATATTTAAGATATATCATTAATTATCAACAAGATGATTGGACAACTCTTTTGCCATTGGCAAAGTTTGCTTACAATAATACGGTACATTGTTCTATAAAACAAATACTTTTCTTTGCTAATTATGGTTATCATCCATGACTTGATACTTTTGACTTTTCAAAAGTTGATAATCCTACTGCGAAAGATTTGGCAATTCATTTGTCAAAGCTACATGCAACGATGAAGGTGCACTTAAAAGAAACTCAAGAACAACAAAAGTTCAATGCGGATGTCTATCAAAAGGAACAACCACCATTCCACTTAGGTGATAAGGTATGGCTACTTTGTCACAATGTTAAGACCACTCGTCCTTGTGACAAGTTTGACTATCAAAGGCTTAGACCATTTTTTATTTCTGCACAAATTAATCTAGTTGCATATCGTTTATATCTGTCGAAGTCAATGAAAATCCATCTTATATTCAACGTGTCTCTTTTTATACCATAGAAGATAGTGGACATACCAAGAAGATGACAAGTTCCACCTCCTCCTATAGAAGTGGACAATAATAAAGAGTTTGAAATAGAAGAAGTCTTAGATTCAAGGCGACGCCAAAATAAATTGGAATATCTTGTCCATTGGCATGAATATAATATTAGTGAATGCACATGGGAGCCAGTAAAGAATCTTACAAATGTAGCAAAGGCAGTCGAGGCTTTTTATTGACGATATCCATCAAAATCAAGATAAAAACCTTCTTTATAAAAGAAACAACATCTAGGCAAGATAATATTTTATTTTCAATCCTTGTTTGTAGCTTCTTTGTAGTTGTGACACTAAAGAGATGGAGAACCAACAACCAATGGATTCGACTCAAAAGCCTTCATTTGCTGACTTATCGGACGAGACATAACGATTGTCACAACCTTCAAGACGACATAATCGAGATAAAGATCTTCAAGAATGACATGTTTTTTTTCGAATAGATGGCGAGATACAACGCATTTGATATCACGACTTGAGAAGGGACTCTCAATGTTTGGTGATTTTACTAGAGGTAGTAACAATTCCTTATGGTATTCTAAATATTCTATTCAAAAGAAGTTATGAAAGCCTCAACAATGATCAAATAACTGGGTGGTCTTCCCGCCCTGGTATGAGATACTACTGATGGTTGAGAGGCCTTATCAATCATCTTCGAAGAGAACAAAGATCAAAGTATGTGGCGAATATAATTCGTTGCATCATAGATTTTTTCAACATATGATGATTGTTCCTCGTGGAATTCATCCCTAGAAAGGGAGGTAATGTCACGGACCTATTCATTTAAGCTAATAATTACATATATAAATAAGTAGAAGTAAGTAAAAGTAAATAAAAGTAACTTAATTCTATAGTATTTGATATAGAAGCTTCTTAGAAGCTTTATAGATGCTGCTTTGACTATATAGGTGTCTTTAATTGACTTTTTGGATTAGAAACGTAGTCAACAAGTTGGCCATGTGCCACACATGTTGTTAGCTTGAAGACCAAGCTAACTATGTGGCCCACATGTAGAAAAACTTACCTTGTAAGCCAAGGCATGTGTCCTACAAAGTCAATACATATTGGAGGTCCTATAGAACGTCACCACATAGGCCCTAATTAGATAGTATATATTGAGACAAGAATGAGGCCTTCTTCACTCTTGTTAACTCGTTTCTTGCTTCCAGTCTAGTTTTAAGGATTTTTATATTTTCTAGTCTTTGGCAATAGCCATTCCAGTTTCTCTTTCAATATATATACTTATTTATTTATATTTTGTTATCTTTCTTTGAAAAAAGGCTCACTTATCTAAATTACTTTTTCATCGAGTTCTTTTCCTTGACATAACCTTTGGGATTTGCTGGCCAACAATCTATCTTTTGGTAGGATAAAGAAGTTGAGAAAAGAGAGATGATGGGAAGACTGTGAGAATCATAAGCTGGAGTAAGCTTGGTATCACTTCTTTATTTTCTTTGCTTTTATTATTTGTTTATGAAGAATTGTGATTGAGAGAAGTATTGTTGAAACTGTGATTAGAATATTGTGGAATATGACTTTGGACTGACCGTTTTGGAGAAAATCTATGACCTTGAAAATTGAGATTATCAAATTATGTTGTGTTAAGTGAAGATATTGAATTCTGTGTGATGAATTGAGAAATTGAATATAATAAGTAAGCTAGAGATTAATAATTGAATATATATATATATATATATATATATATATATATATAAACCACGAAGAGAATAAGTGGGAGATGAACTGATAAGAATATGGTAGTATTATTCAATTGATATTTATAGGATAGATTATGTATTGAATTAAGACAGAAGTAGTAAGCCTTGGTGTTTTGTAGTTTGATAATTGATTTCAGATAGCTAGAGTATATTCAATTGTGACACTAACAGACGTAATTCATATAACCAGTCTTTTCCGTATTCGAACCCATCTCTATTAGTTCAATTGCTTTAGTATATTGAAGCTTGAACATAACGAGAAGAAGAGTACTCTTTAGTTATTATTATCAAATCATTGCCTTGAGTAGATGCACCTCCGATATTTGAAGTAGACAAAGTCGTTTGAGAATTTAGAATCTTTGTTGCAATTTGATGTGATGGTTGAGGCACTCTGGCTCCTTGACCATTATGTATGGTCATTTATAGTTCTTCATTCTGCTTTGACAAAGTCTTTGTCCTAATCCTCAATGCTTCAAGAGTATTAATAATAGAATCTAACTTGATCTTTTTTTGATTTGTCAAGTTGACTTTTTCACCTTTGCTATAGAAAATCAGAGAAATATATGCCTTTAAAAAAAAAAAAAACTTGATCTATGATACAAAGAAAAGAAACCAAAAGAATATTAAAAAAAGAACAATATTAGTCTAAAGGAGGGTAATCTGCAACCTCTAAAATACTATAGTACTTCCAAAAAGAGGGGTAATTCACTCTCTGTCAAGAAAGACTAAGCTTTTAATATTATTTTATAGCAGTCTCGATAAACTATTAGATACAAAATAATGATTCAAGACCAAGAAATAGAATTAACTTGACATTAGAACAATAATTGGATACAAGGCAAGAAGGTTCTATCTAAACTATAAGAAGTGAGTTGTCAAGATTGAGGATCCTCTCAACCTCGATTCCTATATATATTAGATCTTAAGAAGCTTCTTGAGAAGTTTTTATGAGGCTTGAGAACAAAGCAAGCCTAAGAACCTTCTTTGGAAACTTCTTAAATCATCTAAAGCCTCCTAGAATCTTCTAGGATCTCCTATGACCTTTTAGAATTTATAGAAAATCTACTAGAATCTTTTGAAATCTCTTGGAATCTCATAGAATCTTTAAGAGTATTTTTAGAATCTATTGGTACCTTTTAGAATCTTCTACAAGCTTCTATAACCTTCTAAAATCTTGTAGAACCTTTTAGAACCTTCTTCAGTTGTATGTCCATGACATATAATCTCATGTTTTTTGGACTTACAATTGTATCAATAGATTTTTAAGATCTCATAAATGATATTTTTCAAGAGTATTTGGACAATTTTGTTGTCTATTTTTTAGATGACATTTTGATCTATTCTAAGAATATAAAAAAATATAAACTTCATATTTGTCCTATGTTACAAAAATGAAGAAATATAGGGCTCTATGCTAAGATAAAAAAAAGTGTGTATTCCATACTATTTAAGTTGAATTTTTAGGTTATATCATTTCAAATGATGGACTTATGAAGGATCCTAAGAAAGTTCAAACTATTATAAATTAGAAGATCTCAAAAATAATACAAGATGTCTAATGTTTTTTGAAATTTGTCAATTACTATCAAATCTTCATCAAAGACTTCTCTCAAGTTGTAACTCCACTTACGCATTTGACTTATAAACAAAAACTTTAGTGGAATCAAGAAGCTGAAGCAGCATTTGAAGTTTTAAAGATAGTCTTTGTTTTCACACCAATCTTATATTATATTGACTTTTCTAAGGCACTCTTTATGAAAATAAATGCATTGGACTTTATTTTGAGTGTCATATTATTAGAAATGGGAACAAATTATAAACTTCACCTAATAGCTTTTCATTCCAAGAAATTTTTAACAGCCAAGATTAACTATAAGATCCATGATAAAGAACTTCTTATAATTATGGATTATTTTTAAGAATGGTGTCATTATTAAGAAAGTACTTCTAGTATACTCACTATGTATACAAATCCCAAGAATCTCAAGTACTTCATGTCAACACATGTGTTGAATTGTTGCCAAGTCCATTGGAGCATGTTTATATGAAGATTTGATTTTAAGATCATGTATGGACTTAGAAAACAACAAGATTTATGAAACGCCTTCTCTAGATATTCTTATTTTATATCAAAAGGAGATGTATCTTTTAATTAATAAAGAATGATTCTCTTGAAATCCAAATATTGTTATCTTTGAATAATAAAATCAATATTGATTGTTGATTCAATCTTTGTCAAATAAATTCAATCAAATATGTCTTTTGATCTTTTAGATCATAATATCAAGAATCCTTCTTTTTAGTTTTATGATGCTTCCAAATTCAAATTCAAAAATAACCTACTTTATTTCAAAGGATGCCTATATGTTCCAAAAAGCAAAGCATGTTTATGTGTTCTTCAAGTATGCCATGATTTTCCAAAAATTGGATATTTTAGATACAACAAGACTTTAGAGCTAATATTTAGAGATTTTTTGTGGCTGTAAATATAAAAGACAATCAAAGATTTTTTTCAATCATGTGATGTTCACTCAAGATCAAAAATTTCCTATCATCAACCTTATGGTGTCATAATACGTAAAGTCTTGCTTGAGAATGTTCCATGCATCTACTTGTGGAAGATAGAATAGAAATTACAACAAAAAAATCCTAATTCTAATATAATACTAACAATTCTAAACAAGCTTTAATCAAATTCAAAGAAACCTAAAAGAAATTTCAAACAAACAAAAAAAAATCTTAAAAAAATATTATAATAATCACAAATATCTCACAAATACATCTCAATTCAATCTTAATTTAATTCTACTTAAAATCCTATTGGACTTCATTCAAACTTTAGGCCAAAACTAATTAAATCTTAAACCCTAAAAAAATCCTAATAAAATCCTAAATCCTAAATCAAATCCTAAATCCTAAACCAAATTCTAACCAAATCCTAAATAAATCCTAAATCAAATCCCAAAAAAATCCTAAACCAAATCCTAAATCCTAAACCAAACCCTAAATCCTAAATCAAATCCTAAACAAATCCTAAACCAAATCCTAACCAAATCCTAAACCAAATCCTAAACCCTAAATCAAATCCTAATCAAACTTTAAACCCTAAATCAAATCCTAAATCAAATCCTAAATCCTAAATCAAATCTTAAATCAAATCCTAAATCCTAAATTAAATCCTAATCAAATCTTAATCCTAAATCAAATCCTAACCAAACTCTAAACCTTAAATCAATCTCTAATCAAATCTTAGTAATTCCTATAATAGATTTAAACTTCCATAACTAATGAATAAACTATTGATCGTAACTCAAATTTTGCACACTTCTTAAAAACTAAGTTGAAAACAAGTACAAAAAGTTTTAAAAGGATTGAAATTACCAAATAGACGATAACTTCAAAAATGTACTTGGGTATTGGCCGGCCTCCTTTTCCAACCTTGATGCCAATCTCCTAGAGCCAATATCTCTCTTTTTTATCATTCAATTGATCTCAAAATTCTCATACATATAGAAAAACAAGTCTTATATCCTTTCACATAAATTTCACTCCAATCCAACTAATAGATTGCAAGAAATCTTAAAAATCCTCATTGGACCTAAAATATATTATCTATATCATTTATTTTTCTAATCTACCTTATTTTGCCTTATTTTTGGCCCTACAAAGTAAGTAGAAGTTATTTTTTTCTAAAAAAGCAGCATATAGAAGATTTATAGTGGCATTTGTATGCAAAATTTTATTCTAAGTGAATGATTAGATTAGAAGCTATAACTTACTAAAACTTACTAATTAAGATTAAGATTTGTAAAGAATATTCAAAATTACCTAATTATAAAAGTAACAAGGTAATTGGAATATATTTTTAATTAAAATTATTAAAAAAAAGTATTTTTGAGCACTTTGTATTTGATTTAAGTACTTTTGAATCAAAATTCAAATTGCATTCTTCTTATAAGAGTGAAACATATTAGGATTCTTAGATACTTATAAAACACAATTCCACCTTCTACAAGAAGATGCACAATGCATTTCTAAACAAGATGACATATAATATGACAGTATCAAGGAGATGAAGAACCAACAACCAACGAATTCAACTCAAGAGCCATCATTTGTTGACTTATTAGATTAGACATTGCTAATATCATAGCCTTCAAGACAACGTAATAGAGATGAAGACCTTCAAGAATGATATATTTTTCTTTGAATAAGAGGCAAGATACAATGCATTTTGTATCACAAATTAGAAAAAGACTCTCAATATTTGGTGATTTTATTGGAGGTAGGCATGACTCTTAATGGTATTACAAATATTTTATTTGAAAGAAATTACAAAGATTTCAATAATGATCAAATCATAAGGTAGTCTTTTTGCCCTGGAATGAGACATTATCAATAGCCAAGAAGACCTATCAACTATCTTCAAAGGAAACAAAGATCAGAATACGTGGCAAATATAATGTGTTGTATCTTAGACTTCTTCAATATATGATTACGACTCCTCATGGAACTTGTTCTTAAAAAAGGAGATAATATCACTGATATATATCTATTGTAATTATCATCTAAAAAAGTAGAATTAAATAAAAGTAGATTAATTTCATACTATCTTCTAAAAAAGCTTCTTAGAAGCTTTTTAGATATTGTATTGACTTGACTTATGTTTATAGTTGATTGATAGGTTATAAAATTGGTCAAAAAGCTATCCATGTGTCACATATATTGGTATCTTATAGAACAAGCTAACCAATGGTAGCCATATAGAAAACTTGCCTTGCAAGTAAAGATAAATATCATCTAAAGTCAACATGTTTTTGGAGGTTCTAAAGAACGTCGCCACATAGATCCTAGGTAGATAGTATATATAGAGACAAGAGTGAAGCCTTCTTCACTCTTGTCAATTCCTTTCTTGCTTCTAATCTAGATTCAAAAGTCTCTATTTTTCTTGTCTTTTGGCAATGGCCTTTTTAGTTTTTTTTTAATATATATATTTTTTATTTTTATTTTCTCATATTTCTTTGAAAAAAGTCTCATTTGATTTTTTTCTTTCATTGAATTCTTATCCTTCATAAATTGAAAAGAATATACTTATAATATTAAAGCTTTATCTTTTCTTGATTAAGAATGGATTATTTCTTTATCTTGATTAGACATAAGCATATTAGAAGTTACAATTTATCCTCTTTTAAACTAATATTATCCTTAGTATTATTTTTATTCTTAAGTTCTTTTTTCTATTTATCTTGAGTGATATTAGACACCTTTTCTTCTCTAAGTGTTATCATAACAAAGCTTCTTGAAATGAAGAGCGCAATGGCACAAACATAAGAACAATTGAAGGAGTTAATACTTTCAATGCATCAACACAATTTACTACGACTAAAAGTAAAAAGAATGGCAGGGAGCAAAGATATAGAGATGATTAGAGTTGCTTCAACATCTACATTAAATCATGATCCTTCTTCTATGGTAGAACATCCTTATAATATTAGAAAACCAAGAGATGTACTATCTAAGAAGTTTGATGGAAAAGATCTAAATTTTGATGATTTATCAATTAAGTATAATTTATTCTCAAACTTCAATTCCAAAGCTATCCAACTTTAAGGTCGCAAGTTAGATTTGTTGATATACTTCTTTTATATTCAATATTATTATGGTTTTTATCTTTTTTTGAATTACAAGATCTAATTTTAGATAATTTGGAGATTTTTTTTGGTAGAATTTTGATTTATGTATAAAAAAAAATGATATAATTTATATTGCAATCAACAAGATTTGTATTTTCGAATAAGACAATCAATCAATAATAATATATGCTTCATAGTTTTGATAAATTGCAAGTAATATCAAGTGGGATGATTTTAGACTTATTAATTAATTTTTCTATGGATTATAATATAAAATAAAAAAATTGATGTTCAACTTATTTGATCCTCAAATATTAAGTCAAATAATTAGCTTTGTTGTGAAGTATGACAATCAACTTTTTGAATTTTGATCTTGAGTTGCACAAGTACACCTCAATGTTACTTTAATTCAATGGCAACACCAATATCTCTACAACACATATATTCAAAGGTAGAGGATATGTAAATTAATGCTATACATTTCAATTTTTTACTCAACAAAAAAAGACCAATTAGCATGAAGAAGGATTGTGCTTATATTTTAGAAAATATCAATACACTACTCAAAATTTTCCAAAGAAGTGATACAACTATAAAATAAAGATTATGACTATCAAAGAAGATATAATGTCAGAATATAAGTTTATCTAGTTGCAATAGGGATTATGCAAGTGGAGCCTTATATAATACTTAGTGAAGGACTTATTTTCTCCTCAAAAACCTCTCTTTATTTTATAATAAAGATTATTTTAAAACCTAAATAATACAAAGCCTTTACCTTGTTAGATTCAAGAGTCTCAAGCTGTTTCTTAGATAAAAAATTTGCTACAAGCCATAACATATTTTTAATAAAGAAAACTAAATCTATTCATGTAGAAATCATAGATGGTCATTCTTTATCTTTAGAAGATATTATTCATAAAATCCTTCCTATAGAAGTAACTAATAGTCATAGTAGCTTTGTAATATTTAATATCATTAAATCTTCTTTAAATCTAGTCATTTTAGATTTATCATGGCTAAAAAAATATAATTCTAAAATATATTAGAATTCTTATAGTCTTGATTTTTTTGAAAGTATAACTAAGAGTATAATTAATTAAGTAAAAAGTCATAAGTCTAATATAACTAAACTTATATTTATAGGTGTAAGAGTTTTCTTATATGTTGTAAAAGAAGGATTAACTTGTATCATTTATGCTGCACTTGTTTCTAATAGTACAAAGACTTTAAAGAGCATTCCTAGACAAACTTCAATGGAATCAAGAAACAGATGCAACATTTGAAGCTTTGAAAATAACTTTTATTTTTGTACCAATCTTGTGTTGTATCAACTTTTGTAAGCCATTTTTTAGATAAATAGATGCATTAGACTTTTTTTTAATCAATTATAAGATTCACAACAAAGAATTTCTTACAATAATGTATTTATTTCAAGAATGGTGCCATTATTTAAAAGATACTTTTAATCTAGTCCTTGTTTATATGAACTACAAGAATCTTGAATATTTTAAATCAATACTTGTTTTGAATTGTTACCAAGTACGTTGGAATATGTCTTTGTAAAGATTTTATTTCATAATCACTAATTGACCTGAAAAATAATAAGATTTATTGACTATCATTTTAGAAGTTCTTATCTTGTATCAAAAGAAAGAAATACATCTTTTGATAAATAAAAAATGATTCTCTTAAAGCCGCAATATTTTCATCTTTGAACAATAAAATCAATATTGATTGTTGATTCAACTTTTGTCAAATAAATTCAATCAATTATATCCTTTGATCTTCTTGTTCATGATATAAAGAATCTTTCTTTTAAGCCTCTTAACGCTTTCAAGTTCAAGTTTAAGAATAACCTACTTTATTTCAAAAGATGCCTATATATTCCAAAAAGAGGAGCACGTTTATATATTCTTCAAGCATATTATGACTTTCCAGTAGCCAAATATTTTGGATACAATAAGACTTTGGAGCTTATATCTAAAGATTTTTAGTAGCCTTAAATATAGAAGGAAATAAAAGACTTTATTTAATCATATGATATTTGTTTAAGGTTAAAAACTCCTTATCATTGATCTTATAGACTTCTCCAATCATTGTCCATAACTGAATAATTATGGTCTTTTATTTCTATAGATTTTATTATGGATCTTTCAGTCTTAGGTTTGTATTATTCTATATTCATGATAGTAAATCATTTTATTAAGATGGCATATTTTATACCATATTCAAAATCAATTATAGATAAAAAAAAAATAGTTAAACTTTTTCTTGAAAATATTTATTGCTATCATGGATTATCTAAGGATATTATATTGAATAGAGGAATTCAATTTGTATTAAGATTTTAAAAAATTCTTTTCAAGATTCTAAAGATAGATATAAAATTATCTTCAACCTTTCATCTTTAAATTAATGGATAGGCAAAATATGTTAATCAAGTTTTGGAGTAATATTTGAGGTGTACCATCAACTATCAATAAGATGATTGAATGACTCTTTTGCCATTGGTAGAATTATGTGTAATAATATTTTTTTTTACTAATTATAATTATCATCTATAACTTGATACTTTTGACTTTTTAAGAATTGATAAACTTATGATAGAAGATTTGGCTAATTGTTTGTTAGAGCTACATACAACAATGAAGGCACAATTAAAAGAAGCTCAAGAATGAAAAAAGATAATTGTAGATGCCTATTACAAGGAAAAATTACAATTTAACATAGGTGATAAGAGATGATTATTTTGTTGTAATGTCAAGATTATTCACTGTTGTAACAAGTTGGATTATCGTAAGCTTGGAATTTTTTTTATTTGTAAATAAATCAATTTAATTGCTTATTGATTACATCTATTGGAGATAATAAAGATACATCTCATATTTTATGTATTTCTTCTTGAACCATATAAGACAATGAATATACCAAGAAAAAAATAAGTGCTATTTTTTTCTTTAAAAGTAGATAATAATAAAGAATTTGAAGTAAAATAAGTCTTAGACTTAAAGCAATACCAAAATAGGTTGGAATATCTTATTCATTGATGCAGGTATAATATTAGCAAATACACATGAAAACCAATAAAGAATCTTAAAAATATAGTAAAGAAGGTGAAAGCTTTTCATCAACAACATCCATCAAAATATAGATAAAGTATAACAAATCTTTCTTATAAAAGAAATAAAATCAAGAAAAGATAATATTCTACCTTCTATCTTTGTTTACAGCTTTTATATATATTGTGGCGCTAAAGAGATAGAAAATCAATAATCAACAGATTCAACTTAAGAGCTATTATTTGCTAACTTGCTGGATGAGATATTATGATTATTTCAACCTTTAAGACAATGTAATCAAGATGAAGATCTTCAAGAATGACATGTTCTTTAAATAGATGGTAAGATATAATATATTTGATATTACAACCTTCGAAGAGACTCTCGATATTTGATGATTTTATTAGAAGTAAGAATAATTCTTGATAATGTTTCAAATATTCTATTTGAAAGAAGTTATGAAGGCTTCAATAACTCTAATCTCTTTTTTTTTCAAAATAATTTGTTGCATCTTAGTTTTCTTCAATATATGATGACCACATCTTATGGAACTTGTTTTTAGAAGGGAGTATAGTATCACAAACATATTGTCATGGATATATATATTTATTCTAATAATTACCTATATAATTAAGTAGAAGTAAATAAAAATAGATAAAAATAGATTAATTTCATAATATTTTCTATTAATATATATATAAAAATCAATTATAAATATAATTTTAACTTTATACATATTTATAGTTGATTTTAAAGTTAGAAACTTTGTCAACAAGTTAGCCACATATTACAAGTATATATAGCTTGTAGAATAAGCTAACTTTGTGGCACACACATAGAAAATTTGCCTTGTAAGTTAAGACATGTGGCTTATAAATTCAACACATGTTGGAGGTGCTATAGAACGTTACTACATAGCTCTTAGGTAGATAGTATATATAGAAGCAAGAGTGAAGCCTTCTTCATTCTTATTAATTCTTTTCTTGTTCTAGTCTAAATTCAAGAGTCTTTAGTTTTGTTATGTTTTAGCTATAGCTATTCAAATTTTCTTTTAATATATATATATATATATATATATATATATATATTTTTTTTTTTTCTTACTTCTATTATATCATATTTCTTTAAAAAAAGTTTCATTTGATTTTTTTCTCTTTTTTTTGGACTTTTGTACTTAATAAATAATCTACTTTCTTTAAAGAAAAAATTAGTATTAAAAAATAATATTATTTATTTAAAGGTGGATAATCTATAACTTTCAAAATATAATAATAGCAATGGAATAATCTACTCACTTTTAAAATAAGTCATGAATAGTAACTTAGCACTCTTATCAAACTATTAAGGATATAAATCTCAAAAAACAAAAACCTCAATACACTTTTATGTCACTTAAAAGACTAAAAAATTATTTGAATATGATATAATATTAAATTAAAATAGCTATTACCAAAGATAAAAAGACTAAAAATATAAATTTTTAAAGAAATAAGTATTAATTCTAAAAAATATTAAAAATATAAATCTTAATATAATCTTAATTGAAACCTTAATTTAATCTTAATCAAATCTTAGATTAAATCTTAGATCAAATCCTAATTAAAATCCTAATTAAACTTTAATCAAATTTTAGGTTAAATTCTAATTGAAATCTTGATAAAATCTTAAATCCTAGATAAATTCTAGACTAGTTCTAAATCAAATAATAAGCAAATCTTAGATCAAATCTAAAACCAAATTTAATCAAATTCTAGATTTTAAATAAATTCTTAACAAATTCTAAAGTAAATAAAATCTCAAGAACTAATAATTGCCCTATTGATGTCAACTAAAATTTTGCATACTTTTTAACATCTTAGTTAGAAACAAGCATAAGAAACATGAAATCAATTACACTTATCAATTAAAAAAAAAGCAAGATAATCCAATTGAGTATTAAATAGTCTCCTCCTCCAATCTAAATGTTGAACTTTCAACATCAATATCTCCTCCTTGAATCATTGAATTGCTCTAAAATTTCAACTAAAATGTTAAAAATCAAGTTTTAAAAATCTCTCAAAAACTCAATATTTACTTTATTGATATAAAACTAATGCCTAAAAATTTCTCCTCAAGTCTACTTTCAAATTCCACTCTTCGATCTACCAAAGAATCTCAAAGTCACCGTAGGTACATAATTTAGTGCCTTGATATCTGATTTTAATCTAAGTTAACAATTAGTCCTCTTTGAGTATTAATTCTTAGCTTTTTGAGGTAAATTTTATCAAAATCTACTCTTAATTCCTTCTTACATATGCTTATATTATTTTTTTATCTTATTTACTTTGATTTGGCTAATTTATGCATCTACAAAATAAATAGAAGTTTCTTCTATAAAAAGGTAGAATTAAGACTAAATCTTTTATTATCTTTCTATTATTTATTCTTTTTTTTCTAGTACATCTTTTTACTAGATTCTTCTATAATAACATCCATATTTTTATTTTTTACTATATAATTGTGTTACCACATGACATCAACCTCCTTTGAACTTATACATCTTCTAATATGTATCAAATAATCCAAATCTTATTTGATTCATATTATATTCTCCATATCTTCATCCAAAACTTTTTCATCATTATTGTTATGCAAGTCAAAATCATCTTCTTATCTTAAAAAATTTATGTCTTCAACAAAGTCTTTTATAATTATTTTTATTTGTATTTGATTGAATATCTTCACTTACTTTGTCGCAACTGGTATTTTTAACTTTATTCCATCTAGTTTTCATAATGAATAAGTTATATTATCATGTATAGTTGTTACCACATATGGTTCAAACTATTATTTAAAAAAACTACCTTAAAGTACTATGTTGATTATCCAAGCTATTATTATAAATCAAAATCCAATCACCTTCTTCAATTACTTTAGTTCTTAATCAATGTTGCTTATCAAACTGTGTTTTATTTTGTAAACTTCTTCTTTTTAACCTTTCTAATAGTATTTTCATATCTTTTGGTCTATGCTCAAGTTGTTAAATTTTAATAGCTAAAAGCTCTTTTCTTGTCAATTCATCTTCTTATGGTAGCACTCCAAGTAAGTACTTTTTTTTCAATTGGCATAGTAGGTTTTTGAACTTATGATAGATCAAAAGGCATGTATCTTATTATCAAACTATGAATTGTTTGATCAGCCTACAATGCAAATGGCAAAAATTGAGGCCATTTTCTAACCTTTTAGTTACAAGCTTTAATTAATACTTTTAAAATTAGCAAATGATTACGTTGTTTTGATGTACTTAATTTAAATGCATCAAAGATATTTAGAAGATAATTAATTTTACTTTTAGGGAGAGAAGAAAAAGAATATAATATTAATACATTTACAATTGAATAGAATTTAGAATATGAAATTAATGTCTTTAATGGATTATTTGAGCTTGAAAATATTATCTTTTAGGATAAATATCGAGCTCTATAATGGTTTAAGAAAGATATTGGAAGAGAGTTAGAGATAGGAATTTTTGGCATCAAGGTTTTTTTAATTATGGAAAAAAATGAGGGGAATTAGAGTCAAAAAGAGGAGAAAGGGGGATCAGTGGAGTTTTGAAGAGGGAACAAGATTTAAGTCAAGTTCGGAGTTTTGAAGGCTACTTGTAAAATTTTCATTTTTTTATTTTGAAATTTTAAGAAAAATTAGATTGTATTTTTAACTTTCCAACAAGCTATAGCATGCAAAAAATAGAGCTATGAAGAGAGAAAACCATGCAAATTCGTGAAAGGGGGGTCGCTAGAATTTTTGGGAGTGTCATGTTATAACACGACTATATGGTAAAAGATGATAATATGGATCTTATTATAGAAGAGCCAAATTAAAAGATAAAGTAAAAAAATTTAGATAAAAAATAAGAAGGTAATAAAACTTTTAGTAATAGTACTATATTTTTACAAAAGTGACTTCTATTTACTTTATAGGGCCATAAATAAGGTAAAATAAGGTAGATTGGAAAAATAAATAATATAAAAATCTTTAGGAGGAAGTTCAAAGTAAATTCTAGCAAAAATTACCTAGAAAAACTAGATATTGATACTCAAGGAGGGCCGGTTATCAACCTAGATCAAAATCAGACCTTGAGGCACAAAACCGAGCACCTATGGCAACTCGAGGATTCTTTTGCAGATCAAAGAGTAGAGTTTGATAGAAAACTAAATAAGGTTTCTATAAGCATTGGTTTTGGATGATTTGGATTTATAATGACTTTGTAAGAGCTTAACAAAGTCAAGTTTGTTTTTAGATGACTTGGATTTTATAAAATAAAATAGGATTGACATTTCTAGTGATTTCAAGAATTTTGTAATAGATCTACAAGTGAAATTTTGTACATTAATGGTTATAGTTGTGCTTAATACGTATTGTGAATCTTAGCTTGATCTAATGGTTGGATTAAGGATTATTGAGGTTTAAGTGGGTCAAGGTCTCAAAAAATAGAATTTTAGGTCTAATGAGGATTTTGAAGATTTCTTGCAATTTACTAATTGGATTGGAGTGAAATTTATGTGTGAGAATATTAGACTTGTTTTTTTATGTATATAAGAATTTTGAGATCAATCAAACATTGAAAAGGAGAAATATTGCCTCTAGGAGATTGGCATCAAGGTTAGAGAAGGAAGCCGACCAATATCCAAGCACGTTTTTGAGGCTATTGTCTATTTGGTATTTTCGATCCTTTTCAAAAAATTTTGTACTTATTTTTAATTAAATTTTCAAAAATTATGCAAATTTTGAGTTAAGATCAACGGTTCATTCATTAATAAATGAGGTTTAAATCTGTTGTAGAAATTACTAGGATTTGATTTAGAATTTAGGATTTAATTAGGATTTGATTAGGGTTTGATTTAGGGTTTTTTTAGGATTTGATTTAAGATTTAGGATTTTATTAGGATTTATTTAGGATTTAAGATTTAGTTAGTTTTTGGCCTAAAGTTTGAATGTAGTCCAATAGGATTTTAACTAAGATTAAATTAAGATTGAATTGAGATGTATTTGATATATATTTGTGATCATTCTATTATTTCTTTAAGATTTCTTATTTTTTCTTTGTAATTCCTTTGAAGTTTCTTTGAATTTGATTAAAGCTTGCTTAGTGTTGTTATGATCTAATTAGAGTTTAGTTAGTATTCTATTAGAGTTAGGATTTTGTTGTTGTAATTTCTATTCTACCTTCCACAGCCAAGTGCCCAAAGCATTCTCAAGCAAGACTTCACGTATTATGATAGCGACAAGATTCAAGATTAATATGAGATTTCTATACAATTTTTTGTATTTATTTTTCTTATTTTGAGATATTTAGGAAAATTAGGTCGTATTGTATTCTTTCCAATAAGCTATAGGATGTAAGAAATAGAATTATGAAGAAGAAAAAACATTCAAATTTATAAAAAGAGGGTCGTTAGAGTTTTTGGATGGCAATATTCAAGACTTTTTAGGAATTTCTATGTCATTTCTTTTATTTACTTATTTTTATTTTGAAATTTTGAAGGAAGTTGGATCTTGTTATTAGCTTTTTAAAAAATTATTTAATGCAAAAAGAAGAGTTATGATGAGGGAGATTCAAAAAAAATTTGTTGAAAGGTATGTGCTGGAGTTCTCAGGCAGCAGAATTCAAGATTGATTTGAAACTTTCTATGCCATTTATTGGATTTTCTTCTTTTTATTTTGAAAATTTGAAAGAAGATAGAACTCATTGTTAGCTTTTCAACAAGTCTTAGCATGAAAAAAAATAACTATGTTGAGGGAGATCTAAGCTAATTTGTTGACAGGGATTTTGAAGCAGTGATTGTAGCAAGCAGCCAATTTTTTTCTCCTTCATTTGTTTCTCATTTTTCACTAGTTTTTATTTATAGAATTTAATAATTTGAAGTTTATAGCTTGATTTAAGCTCATCAAGCTAAACTTTACCTAGATTAAATTAGTAATAAATAAATTATGTATATTTTAATAAGATGAGATTTGGATTTAAGATTTGAGTTAGGAATTGGATACATCTTGGAAAAAAAAAGAAAATAGTCTTAAATTTATACTTAGCTTTTGGCTATTTTTTTTATATTTGAATTTATTTAGGTAAAATTATATTTTTTACAACCTACTTACAATCAAGAATCTTGTATTCTCCTTCTTGACAACCTTCATTTTTTGCATTTCCTTCAAGATTACAAGCGGTAGTCAATGATAACTTAATTCTACATCTTTCAGAGAAATCACGAGCTTCTTTTGCATTTAATTTTCTATGATCTGTAGTGATTTTTTCTACACATCTATAGTCACAAATAACATCTTCAAATAAAAACCTATAAACTTCTTCTATAGACTTTATTCTCAATGTTCTATCTTTTATTTGGTTTGATAAATCTTCACAAGCCAAGATCAAATATTTTATTTGTTATAACTCAATTGGCATAATGAATAAATCAACAATCTATTTAAAGTGAATAGCTAAAGGATATATTGGATATAAACCATCTCAGTATTATATATTAGAATATATTTGATAAGTTTTACATGATTCTAAAAATAAAAGAATATTCTAATACATATTTTTTTTATCAATATTGATCTTTGAGTTCAACAAAAGTAGTCCAAATTTCTCCATGGCCTACCTATAAATTATCATAAAATCCTTTTAATAGTTTTTTTTCTCTTCCTTATTTCTTATTACTTGTTGTGACATTCCAATCTCTATTTTTGGTCTCTTCTATAAAAATCCTTCTTGAAGCAAAAATCCATATATATGTTTTTTTATTTGTTTAAATTTTTTTATAGACTAATTTTTTTATTTAATCAAGGTCAAATAACAACCAATATTCAATAATTTATTTTCATAAAGCTCTTTAAAAATTATCTTGTCTTCCTTACTAAGATTTAATATTAAATAGAATTTTGATCCTACATCATGAATGTCTTCAATCATTTTATCTTTTCTTTCATATTTGGCTCAAGGTAATATGTATGCCATCAAATTATTTTTTTCTAATAACATGCCTAAACTTTGGATTTAATGATTTTATATAAGTAATCCATCTTAAAATTGTAATATTTGATGTCAAAAAATTAGTAATCATCCCAAGAAATGACAAAAAAAATATTTTATTTACTACCACTATACCAATCAAATAATCTTTTTCAGCTTTCATAATCTTTTACAACTCCCTATAATTTCTTTTTGACTTACAAATATTTATATTGACGAGTACTTAAAACTTTAGTTCCAAATCAAACTGTAAATTTTTTTCTACTTGAATTGTCTTGACTTACAACCTATCCAATAGCAATGGGATTAGTATCTATAGTATGTATTATTTGTCTATTACATTCATAATCAATTCTTCTTAAAATTAGAGGTGTCAACAATAAAATCTTTAGTTTTTAAATTAATTTGATATATTTTTTTTCTATTTAAATTAATAAATTTTATGTAATAATTTATATAATAGATCTATTATATGAGCATAATGAAGAATCCATATATATTAAAATATACATGCTTCTAGAAACCTATGTACTTCTATTAAAAAATCACATGTATCCTTCATTCTTCCAATTGCATCAATTTTGCTTGGATCTAATTTTCTTCCATAAAATCTATACAAATATCTAATAATAATAAATTTTTATATTCCAAATGTAGATTTTGCTTCCAAAAGTGTAAAATAAACTTCTTCAAGTCGAGTTAAAATCTTTTTACAATATTATATATGATCATGATATATTCAAGTGTGGCGGAATACAATAGATATCTATGATATTTCCTTTCATCTAAAGTTTCATATTTTTTTCCTTCTTTACATCCTTTGATACAAATATCATTTAGAAAAAATATAATTTTTTCAAGAATGAAATCTTTCAATATCTTGTTCATCCCATTCATCATATGTGCAATTGAATTAATAGCATCTTGTAGGAGAGTACATATTTTAAGTAATCCAAGTAGTGTTTTAATTTATGTTAAATCTCTACTTCTATATGCAAGTTAAAATTGATTATAGCTTGAATATAAATCATCCATTAAATAAATTGCTCTTCCTATAAATGCTTTTGTAAATTCATCTACTAAAAGTCCTATGCTTACATATCTAATAGTTAGTGCATTTACTCACTGCATATCTTGTATAAAACTTAATGATCTATTTTTTTACGTACTATAAGCCAAAAATTAGAATATAGAGCAAAAAAAGGCTCCAAAATCTTTATTTACATCTTTTCTTTCAATAACTCCATCAATTTAGGAAAGTATATCTTTGGCATAGAAATTGACCTCAAGCTCCAAGGCTCATGTGGTATTATGAAAATGACCATAAGAGCAATAATATTAGGATCTACACAACCTATTTCATGAGGTCCAAAGACAAAAGATTTACCTTTCTTTGCAAGTATTTCTTTAAAATATTTAATTTTTGTTGATAACAAGGAATTATCATATCCAACCTTTAATCCTTCAAAAGTCTCCTTTATAAATTTATGTCCATCATCAAGTACTTTTTTTTCCATCCATATTGCTTATAAGGTTGATCCACCATCAAGCACTTTTGTTTCTATCCATATTGCTTATAAGGTTGATCCACCATGAAGCACTTTTTTTTCCATTCATATTGTTGTAATGTATACTTATCTTAAAATCATTAGATAAGATGTTATATCTTCAACAAAAAAATATTGTTCTATTTTGACATATCTAATTTGGATTTTAATATGTAGGCAAGGTCCATATAATTTACTTCGTGTATTAATAGTTGTTCATATTATCCATCCATATTCCATACCAATTTACCACCTCTACTTCTTATAAAGATCCTTAGACATAAGATTTATCTTGGAACCATTGTCAATCAAAGAAATAATTGGTTCTTCTAAATCTTGCACCTTCATTAATACTTTTGTAGCTGCCTTTACTCAATACTTTTGAAAATAATGGCTTAAAGCTTTTATTTCCTTGTCACTATAATCTTCAAAATGCACTTTTTGATTATAACCATTCTTTTTACTTGATGGTTGCTTGTAATAATTATCAACCTCTTCTTCATTCTTCTATATCCTTGCATCAATAGCATGATTTATTCTAGCTTCATCTATTAATTATCTCTTCTTTTTAATGCTTTCAATAATATTATGAAACTCTTTCTTTACAATTCTTAGAATCTCTTTCAATGTGAACTCCACCTTAGCAATTAATACATGTTCTTCCAAAATCTCCTTCAAATATGTTGATACTTCAATATCAAAGAGTAATTTATAAGCTATTGATTTACCTTTATCTTTTGTCTCCTTTATTTTTTCTTCTAATATTGTTGAAATAAATTTTGTAGGTAATTCTTATAAAGTTACTTTATGAGCTTTGTTTCCTCAAGTTTGTCTCTTGGAAGAATTTCTTTTTCTTATATTATCAATTTTTTTTTTCTTTCATCAAGGCTTCATGTTGGATCTTAGCAATATATGTATGAATTGAAAGAGACTCTAAAGGATCTTTTCAATGTGTTGCACTTTGTATTATAGCTACAATTTTTAATAATGCTTCCTAAGGAGTCTTTACATTGTAAAAATAGGCAAAGTCCAAAATCTACTTGTCTCTATATTTCTATCAAAGTCATCATCTACCTAATACCATAACTTATACTTTCTTGTATTTCTACTCTATATGCTACTAAATAGTCTTAAAGCAATGCTATCATATCTCCCTTGCCAAAATTGATTTGAAAGGGGTCTCTTATATTCTATAATTCCACCTTTCCATCTTTCTAAAAAATAATTCTTTATTATATGATATTATTAAATTCATTGCAATCTTTCTTAATATAAAAAATATCATCACATCAAATGTAACTTTGTATATATCTTTGTTTTAAAATATCCTTCAAATTGATTATAAAAGTCTTTTTTTTTAAGTCTTACCAATTTGATTTGAAGATCCCGCATACCACATATAATTTCTTCAACTCCTATATCTTCTTTCTTTGATGTAGATATTAAAGATTGAATAATCGACATTGTTGCTTAAGTTGTATGTACTTGAATTTTAGGTACTTATACTACTCTTAGAATATTAACTATGTCCTTCTTCTTCTCTTGTTTTATAAGTAAATCCATAGCACTTTCAATATTTTTTTATTTCATTATCATTCTTTTATTTTCTTCTTTGTCTTCAAGAATTAATTCCAATTTTTTTTGTAATTCTCCATTGACTACTTAAAAAAATAATTCAACCTTCTTTAGCTCTAATGTCAATTTTTCTACCTTCAATAATTGAGAATATTACCTTTTAAACTCTTCTAATAGCTCTGTTACTTATTAATTCTTGTTAGGTTATTCAATCCATTCTAGAAATAATTTTTTAATAATACAATTAATATCTTTTAAGAAAAGACTTATAGTATAGCCTTTAAATTAGTTATAAAAGCCTTTTTGAAAATCCTTCAAAACTCAATATTGACTTGATTGATATAAAACTAATGTCCAAAAATCTTTCTTTAATTTTGCTTTGAAATCCTACTCTTGAATCTACCAAAGAACCTTGGAATCATTGTAAGTGCATGATTTTGTGCCTTGGAATTTAATTTCGATCTAAGTTGACAATTGGTCTTCTTTGGGTATCAATTCTTAGCTTCTTGAGGTAAATTTTGCCAAAATCTACTCTTAACTCCTTCTTACACATACTTATATCATTTTTTATCTTATTTAATTTTATTTGGCTAATTTATGCTTCTATAAAGTAAATAAAAGTCCTTTCTATAAAAAAAAATATTAAGACTAAATATTTTATTATCTTTCTATTTTTTATCTTTATTTTTTTATTACATCTTTCTACTAAGTTCTTCTATAATAACATCTATATTTTTCTTTTTACTATATAGTCATGCTACTATACAATAGTATTATCAAATTTAGATATATTAGAATAACTTAGATTAAATATTACTTCATTTAGAACTATTGGAATACTTGCGTTTGTCTTTAAAAGATTACACATGGATCTTATCAACAATGCATGATTTACATGCAGATATCTTATGCTTTTCATTCTTGATTTTCAATCTTTTAATACCATTTAGCTACTTTTCTTTTTATATTATATACATTAAAGTATGTATTAATGTTCAAAAAAATTTAATAAGTGTAAAATCAAAAATAGATGAACTAATAATTATAGTAATTTCTTTAATCTCATAAGGTATACGATAAGCTTTACAATTGAGCATGTTTTGCATGAGCAAGTTACTTCAAAGAAAAATTCAATAAATTTTATTGTCATCTAAGCTAAACTTACAACCTTTCTTATATAAGATTGTGGCTGATAAGAGTGTATTACATGATCCAAGAATCCTATGTAGATTCTTTATAACTACATGAATGAGTTTTTTTTTTAGGATTTAGAGTTATTTTGTATATCTAACTTAAATCATGTAATTTATTAATGCTACTATTGTAGCATTAGAATTAGTTGGTTACATTTTCATTAAAGTTGAGAAGCTTATTTATGTCTCATTGGATATGTACATCTATTGTATTATCAATGCAAATGTAACCACATTATTGAAATAATAATTCGATTTTTGCTTGTGATTTGTGTAATACTTTTTGGATTGAAAGAATAAAAATACCAATGCTTATTTTACTACTACCATTCATTCTAGAAAACGTTGTATTATCTTATCTATATTCTTTTTATCTGTAAGTTCTACAACTACTTTTAGACTTATTAATCTTTGATTTTTATTTTTATTATGGATGTTGTTTCTTCAAGGGCTAATTTTTTCCTATATACATTGCTATCATATTATGTAAAAATCAACATAAAAAAGTATTAGGCATCCAACTATAGAAACTAAATTATATTTATAAAAAATGAAAAAATTAATAATACTAATAAAACTTTAAAAAATCATTAATTTTATCTTATAAATTATATTTTAAAATTAATTAAATCTTTAAAAATCTTTAAAAAATCCTAAAAGAGTCATTAAATAGATCATATAAAACATTATAGAAATTATAAAGAATATATTAAAAATCTAAAAATATCCTAAAGAATACATAAAAAATTATATAAAAAACATAAAAACTACCTTTAAAGAATTTTATAAAGAAATCTTAAAGAATTTCAAAGTAAATTCTAAAAATATCCTATACAACTTTAAAATAAATCCTAATTAAATCTTAAATAAATCCTAATAAATTATTAATAAATTATAATAAAATTATATTAAATTTCTAAATAAATCTTAATAAATCTTAATAAGTCTTAATAAAATATTAAAATTATCTTTTAAACTTTAATAAAATACTACTCAAAATCTAACTAATTCTAACCAATCCATGACAATCTTAATACTGCAATAATTATTAATTAAATTATTAATCTTATTTTAAAAAATTTACACATTCCAATCTAATGGTTAATAATAAATATAATAATTTAAATGAGAATCCAATTTATCAATTGAAAAGAAAAACCCATTAATTGCTTAGATAATGGTTGTCTTCTTTCTTTAACTTTGATGTTTTTCTTTCAACAATAATAATTTTTTATTGAATTATTCACTTACATTCAAAAATAAAACAAATATTAAAAACTAAGTTCAAAATCTACTTACGAAAATTTTCTTTAATTTACTTAAAGACTTATCAAAGATCAAAGTATTTTCTTACTAATCTTTGAAATCCAAATTCTAAGATTTTAATCTAGTTGAATTTCAATAATCTTTGTTTTAGATATTATATTGAGTTAAAATATACAAAAAAAAATTAAAAGAAGTAAATACGTAAGTTTACAAATTTTCAATTTTCAATGTATTTGAATTCTTAAAAAATTATTAAACATAAAAGCTCTCTTTTATTTTTTAAAACTCCAAACTTCATAAAAAAATCTCACTTTAAAAAAATTCTTAGAAATTTAATATTAATCCAATCCATTTTATATTAATTTTTAATTAAATTCTAGCAAATCTATTTTCTAACATTTATCTTATTATGGCCTACAAAGTAAGTAGAATTCTATTATATAAAAATGCAATATCAATATTCATTAATTTTACTATCTCTTTGAATATTTTTATATTTATAAGATAATTTGTTACTTTTTTAAATGAGTTCTTTTGTAATATAATATTTTTTTCCTTCCATCTATTAGCTAAGTCACAATATAATATTATTAAATTAAAAATAGAAAGCTACTCTTTTCTTTTTTCTACATCTCTTCTTCAAGAAATACAAACCATATAACTTTCTTTTTGGTCATCTTTTGTTTCTTTGATGCAATCAATTAAATAAGTGGATCCCATGATTCTATTAATAAAGTAAGTACAAGAAAATTTATATTTTTTTTGTGAACTTCAGTGCTAGACTCAAAATACTATTTCCTATGATCAAAGATTTTATCAAGAAAACTTTCTATAAATTCTCCATTAACTTATCAAAAATTAAATCACTTTTTTAGCACCATTAACACCAATAGGCAACAACAACAATGGCACCAATCGATAGTAGCAACATGTTTGCAATCAACAGTGGACAAACTAGATGACAAAGCTGCATGGCTGGTGCTCCAAAACAGCCCAGCTCTAATACCATCTTACAAAATAACAGCTAATGCATTCTTCAAACTAACAGATTTAATCTGTTACTATCACGAATGCGCAGAAAGAACGGAGGGTATGTTTGACAAGTCCCAACTTATGATACATTTCTCAAGGTATTATTCAACAAGATGATTGATGACTGGATTAAGATTTGCTAGGCATGGAATGGACCTGGATACAAGAGTGCTTTGCTGGATTTTTAGAACTACAGGTGTACTTATCTGTTTGATCAAGGACTGATTTGAACAACGGTGCATCTCAATGTGCATCCAGCCCATGGCATGATCTATCATCATGTGACTGTCCAAATTGTGGACTGACTTACAACTTTGGAAGCCCATGTGGTGTGTGATTGGTATGTTGACCTGAGTGAAGAAGCACTGATTGAGTACGTACAATGATATACCTTGGGAAAATTTACACTCAAAGTGTTTCCGTCGTCTATTGATACTACTGATATCATAGCTATCTGTAGTTGAAGCTGTTAAGGAAGTAGGTAAGAAAGTGGTACCGGAAGTGGTGCACACTTCTTGACTTGCCCTACTGTACTGATAAGTCCTATGATTCTACCGAGCTCAAACACAAAAATTACCTGTGTGTTAACCACACGACACTGTACACCATAATTCAAACAGAGACTCCAGAGATCACCCCACTACAGGTGATAAGCCGACTGATGATAGATTAGTTAAGCCAAGGTTAAGTACATTAGATTTACCCTGGATGGATAGATATCCTAGTCGAGGACTATGCTCCTTCCGAACTATTGATGTTTAGGTTTTGGTGGTATCAACAAAGGGAGGCGTAATGTTCTGTATGTCCAGCATGTCTAACACCCTCCCTCGCCTCCGAGATTCTATTCTCTATTACTCTAGTTCTATTACTCTGTTTCTAAGCTTCTCAAGGGTTTCCTACATTAGGAGAAAAAATCTGCAATTCGTTGGCAAAGAATTGGCGATATAGTGCAATGGCGCAAAGACTGGAGAACTGTCGAGATGCGCCGGTGAATTCAGTTGTCATTTTTCGTCATTTCCCTTTTTTTTGTTTTGTATTTCTTCTGATGATAGGTTACTTTGATCTTGCAAATTAGAACCTTCTGGGTTGTCATTTGGGCTTTGCTCTCGTTCGTAGCAAGTGTCTGCGAGTGGTTGTTGTGAAAGTTGGAGAGCCGGCTTTTTACTGCTCCGACTTATGATCTTGGTCGTGACGGAGTTGAGAAAGTTTCTTCTGTGGACTCATTTGAGCTTTCTGCTAATTCTTTGATCCCTGCTCATCTTACGGGTGCACCATTTCCTTCACTGTACCTCCAGTGCCAGTGGAGTATCTGAGAAGTGTTTGGTACCTCACAGCAGTATGTACTATGCGGTGAAGTGTGGATTTCACCCTAGAGTTTATGATTCTTGGATAGCTTGTGAAATTGAAGTTAAGGGTTTGAGAGGGACGAAATTTAAGGCATTTCGAAATAGGTTAGATGTTGAGAATTATATTTTAAGCTGATATGTATGGACTAGTAGCATTTTTTTTCTTTTTCTTTTTCTTTTTTCATCTAGTACGACTAAAGGTATTGATTACAATTAGTCTCTCACTAAATTTTTCAAATAAAGTCTGCCCAAGTGGCTTTGTAAATATATCAGCTACTTGCTCCATAGTTGGCACCTATTGAAGATTGATTTATCCAGGTTTGATTTTTCTTTTATGAAATAATAATGAATTGCAATATATCTTGTTGTAGGATTAACTCCAAGATTGGTGGCTATGCTTATACTTCCTACATTGTTGCAATGTATGCTTATTGGTAGTTTGATTTTTATTTGCAAAGCCTTGAGTAACATTGATAGCCATGTTGCTTCTCTTGATACTTCTGCCAATGCTCTATATTTTGCTTGAGATGAAGATAAAGCTAGTATAGATTATTTTTTGGATGCCCATAATATGGATGTAGTATCAATACTAAAAACAAAACCTATAGTAGATTATACTTGTTCCGCATTGCCAATCCAATTAGAATTCACATATCTAGATAGATGAGTTTCATTGTTATTTTTATATAAAATTCTATAGGCTTGAGTATGTTTTGATGTAGCTCAATATTCTTTTTGTTGCCAATAGATGTGATTTTTTAATTCTTGCCATAAATCTATTGATCCTTCCTATGGCAAATTGAATATCTAGGCATAAATAAGGTGGAGGCATTTACCTACAATCCTACAATGTTGAATTGAGTCTAATTGAGTCTTCTTTCTTTCTTATGTCTATCTTGAGTTTTAATTTTTTTGTCCATATGGGTTGTTGCAAGTGTATAATTTTCCATCCCAAATGTAACTAAAATATTATATGTATAAGCTTTTTGAGTCATAAAAATTCTTTCTTTTAACTTTATACATTTGGCCTTTAAATAGAATGTGACTTCTCCTATCAATAGTTTAGATATTTTCAAATGGTCATATAATTCTTTTCTGAATTTAGACATATTTTTTGTGCAATTGCCAATCATAAGGAGATCATCAATATATTATGCAATGAATATAATGTTATCCTTTGATAATCTTAAATATAAGTTGTGATTTCCTATTTTTTGTTAAAATCCTACTTCTTTTAAATATGAATCTATTTTTTCATACCAAGCTTAGAGTGCTTGTTTTAAGCCATATAGCACCTTTTTTGATTTGCAAACCATATATTTTTTGCCAAGAATTTCAAAGCCTTATAGTTGAGTAATATACATTTCTTCTTTTAGGTCTTCATGAAGAAATGTAGTTTTAATGTCCGTATGATATAACTTCCAATTTTTTTGAGCAACTAAAGAGATTATGGCTTTGATAGTTGTCCATTTTATCATTGGTACAAATACTTATTCATAGTCAATTCTTTCCTTTTGTTCAAAAACTCTTGCTACTAGCCTAACTTTTGTTTTTGCAATGATCCATTTGTATTTAGTTTAGCCTTATAAATCCATTTAGTTGAGATAGCAAATTTATTTGGAGGTAAATTTGTAATTATCCATGTTGTATTTTTGTAAATAGAATTTATTTCCTCTATCATAGCTTGTTTCTAGCTTTGGTGATATGTTGCTTCATGATAAATTATTGGTTCTAGATTTGATATTGTCATTAGCCATGCAAAATAATCCTTCATCCATCTTGGTATTCTTGTTTGTTGACATGTCCATATTATGATTAGTAATGGCCATGTAGGACTAGATTTTTAAATTGGGAAGTATATTTGCTCAACAAAAGATATGTCATTATGAGTTTTAGTATTAGGCCATTCATCAATTTCCATATCCTAAGTATAATTAAAAATAATTGTATGAGTTTTAGTATTTATTTTTGATGATGGAGTGTATAGATTATTACTTGAGTTGTTGCATATGTCATCTCTTATTGTTTCCTATTCAATATTATCTATAGTCATCTGAGATGCTATAATTTTGTACCTTGGAGAAATTTCAATATAAATTTGACTTGTATTTGAAAAATCCTGCAACTTTGACCCATACCAATATGATTATAGATGATCTTATAATAGTTCTATAAAGTCAATTTTGATTATGGTGTCCTGGCTACATTTTTTAAGAATATCTTATGATAGTTTGTCATAATCAATAAATTTGGTTTCTTCAAAGAATATATCCCTACAAATTGTAATTTTCTTGAGGTTATGTAAGTAGATTTGATAACCTGTTGTTTGTTTGTCATAGACTACAAAGCTTTCCATAATTGATCTTGATTGCAATTTTTTTCTTGATTGATGTCTTATGTGTACATATGATAGACATCCAAACGTTTTTAAATGACATAATTTTAGTTTATTCTCTGAAAATATTTTTTCTAGTGACATATTGAAAGAATTTATTCTTATTAGCAACCTATTTAACAGATATACTGTTGTTTTAGCTTCTTGCTTTGTCCAAATCTCATCTATTTCTTTTTTCCACTACATTTTGTTAGGATATATGAGGTAGTGTGAATTATCAAATGATACCATTCTGCATACAAAAATTAGAGAAAATTTGTGCTATAAATCCGCTTCCATTATCGAAGTACATGCTTTTTGTCATTATGGCGAGCCCTGCTGTCATAGGTTAATTTATACAGTTGCAAATTTTCGTCCCAATAGCCCAATATGGTGAATTTACGAGGATTCAAATTTGCGTCGGCAGTACAACATTTCTTCCCAAAGATCAGAACCTGGTCATTACTTCTTACATACTGTCCAGCAGAAATCAAATTTTGTCTTAGGCCGAGCATGTAAAGCACGTTTTTCAAATTTATTTCATCGTTGGTTAACAGGAAGTGTACATTTCCTCTTCCTTTCACAACGTGCATTCTATCATCAGCAGTAGCTACCGATTGCTGCTGCGAAGCCTTTTCCATATTAGAAAATAATTCTTGATCCACTCTTTTTCTTGCGACGACACAACTGATAAGATCTTCAATGCGTTTTGAATTTTGTTCGAGGTGGGATATTGATCTCTCAAGACTTCCTTCACGTGATTCCCACTCTGCTGATACTGATTCGCTGGCATGGGCTCCATTGAGCGGCAGTGCCTCGCAATGTGTCCCGGCTTGCTACACCGGTGACACAGCGGACCCTCATGCTGTTCCTTTCGCTCACCTGATCCCATGATGTTTCGTCGTTGTTGTGAGTATGTTCTTCTTTGGTTGAAGTTGATCATTAAGCTCGAAGCTCAATATCGAGTGAAGGGGTTCTGTTTCTCTCTCAATATATTTTTAATCTTGAAAATCAACGCTTCTTCTGTTGGTTCCGTCCTCAAGCTCATCTCCATCTCTTCCATGTGTAATCTGCTCGCGAGGCTTGTGAGCGTGGGTGTCACCTTCTCGGCTCTCAGAATCTTACTAAATATTTCATATGTCGCCGGAAGATTCTTGAGTATTTTGTGTACAACGACTATGTCGGGTGGCAGGTCATAAACATACTGCATGAAGGTGGACACGGACATGTATTCTGACATCTTAATATTCTCCCACCTGTTTAGAATTTTCATTACATCTGCAATGGTTTGTGTTGAATAAACTTTGGCAAGAGTTTCCCAAGCTAAAGCCGGATCTGAAACATTCAAAATATAAGGTTTGACCATATCAGTTATTGAAAAGCGGAGAAAACCCATAGCTCGTGTTTTTTGCCTGCGGAGGAGCTTAGGCTCTTTTGGTGTCGACGATGCTGTCTCCAATCTTGGGCTCCCAACATTTTCTGTTCCACCTTCACCCATTTCTTCTTCTGGTTCCGTCACTGCAGCAGTTTCGCTGCTTTCCGATGTTGTCCTTGCACGCCGACACCTTGGAATTCATGAATAATTAGAATCTAGTAGAAAATGTGAGTAGTCACTAAATTAGTAGATTATATTTAAAAAAAAAAAAAAAAAAAAAAAGCCATTATCACAAACTATAAAAATCCAATATTTTTATTGTTCTTATTGTTTGGTTTGAGAGTATAAAATTAAAGAATAACTTATACTAAGTGGTAACATACTAAATTATAACTATATCACATTTTCTACTAGATTAACTTAGAGACATGAATAATCTATAGATACAAATTAGAGAGCATATCACTTTAAAAAGATCCGTCAATTGTTAGGAGACAAAACAAAAAATACACCTCTAAATTTAGAATATTTATTGGAATATATCAAAAATAGATTTTACATAGACTATTTTAAATATTAAAGAAATAAGGCTATTTATTTTGATTTTATTATAGTTAAGGTAGATAGCCAAATATTAATAAATCAAACCAAGTAGATACAACAAGGCTAGTTGATTACAACCTTTAAATGTTATTAAAAAATTATTAAATATTTATGGATGATTAACCATTTAATCCACTAGAAAGAAATAAATTTATGTACAACATATGAAAAAAATAAAAACTATATAAGAGAAATATTGCCATGGGCAAAGTTTTTGGTTAATATAGAACAAGGTCATGAAAAAGATATTGTTTTGAACCAATTTAATGTAGAATCTATATTAATTTCAACAATCAAATGTTATATATATATGCATATTTGTAAATAAACATGATACTGCCAATGTTATAAAAATGTTATTTAACACAATTACTTATAATATTAAAATATGATTGTCATTAAAAATCATTGGTGTTATTGTTTTTCATGACCTTGATTTTAAAAATTCTATAAAATATTTTTTATTAATTTTATTTATTTAATAATATTTTAAATGCAATAATTTAATATTAAAAGATAATAGTAAACTATATCAAGATCATAAAACTAAGAATCTCTGACAAACCTACCAAATAAAATGGTTGAAAGTATAAAAACAATAAATTCAGATCAACAAGATAGGACTTGATTTGAATTTATTTCATAAAAAACTACATAAAAACATATAAGCTCTAAATAAATCTTAAAATAAAAATAAGTTTATCTATATTTAAACAAAGTTTTTTTTCTTTAAAACTAATTAATTATAAATAAAAATTTATTCAAAAGATGTTTTTGGATGTTTTATATATATATATATATATATATATATATATATATTTTTAGTTCATCAAAGTTTAAATAAAAACAAGACTTTGCAACAAAATATTATGGATCATCTTAATATTATCTTTGTACTACCATCTTTAATATATATATATATATATACATTTGAGTGTTTCCAAAATTATTCAAATGTGTATTTCAATTTTTTCTTTATTTATATTTTTAGAAACTTTATGAAACAAATTTATGAAAGATTTGGCAAAAAACTGGGCAACAAAACTTTCATCATAATTTGTGTTACAAGTTGTTGTAAGATTGGACAGATTGTTTAATTTGAAGTATCGGAAATCAACACAAGACTCAAGGCGATCCTTGGTTATTTTAACTTTCATTTATAATTTTTGTTGTCTTGTGGGTTGTTAACTGTCTTCCATATTTTCATAGGCTAATTAAAATATTTAAAAAATTAAAACGATGCTTTTAGAACTACTCACATTGTAAAATATCCTGTAATACTTTAAAATTCTCAGTTTTTTTTCTATATGAAGAATACAATCTACTCATTAATTGGCAACCACCTTAAAAAGATCTCATTGCTAGAAGATCAACCAAAGAAGTACACATGATACTTATATCTGGAAGCAAACGCTTTTATGAATGAACCTGACTGTTGCATTTTTCATGTATGATATATTCATGGGTCAATTTTAATATAGAAGTTAACACAGGATAGTAATTTTTTAATTCAGTATCAAGATCTTACATACGAGTGGGATCGATTCTGTGACACCTCAAACATGCAATCGCCCACGCTGACAGAGAGTTCACAGGTCGAATGTGCAGGGACCTGCAATGGACCTGAAGATTGTAGTCATGGTGGAAGATGATTGCATGTGGTCGCCATGACAACGCCATGATGGTGAGTACACAGAATGATTTTGTGTTGAGTCGACTGCACAATATTACCTGTACCTATTCGGGCAGATGACCCAACTGTCACACAGATGGGTCCAGCGATGGCGAAAACCTCTGATACTTCTCACCACCAGCATCAAATAGATTCTGGCGTGGAATGCTCGCTATGGTTATTCCTCAATGAATGGAGGACCGAGTTCCTGAGAAAATCCTTACACCCCTCACCTCGCACATCTCGCTGATATCATATTGTCTATGTTACCAGTCCGTGCGAGGTGTTGCTCAGAAATTACGATTTGGCAGATTGGTCAGTCAGATATAATATTCCATGCACACTTTAAGCAACCTTGCCTTGGGGATACTCAGGTACAACTCATTTCTTCGGCAATTCCTTCGCAAGAAGCTGTAAATGTGGTTGACGATGACTCGCTTGTACCACCCAGAGTCACTCTTCGCATGCAAATCAATGTCGCCAAGCAAATACGCCACTCCTGCTTCTCTCCCCTTCTGCAGCAACGCAAGCTCTTCGGCGGTGGAATTGTCGTGTCCCGTCACCAGATCTTCCGCACTATAAGGCCTTTTCCATTCCTGCGACATCTGAAAATTGATGTCGGATTGGTCTGTGCGGTCGAACAACACTGACGTCGACTCGCAATCGCAACCGACGGAATACTGGCCCGGCGATGTTACGCCAGGGGAATCACCAACAATGAAATCAGGAGCTTGCTCCACAGCCTCCGTTCTTATGAACCTTTCTAAGCTCGCCAGCAGCATAGCTTCAAAGCTTTCACCATCTGATTCTGAATGGAGATCGGTGTAGCCATAGCGGACAGCACATCGGAACATGCGATAGTTTCTCGGGCCGAGTCTTCGAAAGAGGATACGCTCGTCATCTGGGACGGCACTCACAGCAATGTGCCTAATGCATACAAACACTAGAGTGGAGTGTATGGCGGGTAAAATCCTAATAATGTGGTCGAAAATTGCAGGAACGCGCTGCGGAAGCTCAGTGTACACAAGCCCCACTCCAGGAACCCGCGAGATCTCCAGGCTATGGTCGACTGAGAGCACCCAATCCCCTGAAAGCTTCTGGGAGATTTCATAGAGCCGTTTCATCCGAGTTCCGAAATGCCACGAGTACATCACCGTGAGAAAACAAGCAGCAATGACGAGGGGAACCCATCCCCCTTGCGTCACCTTAGATAGTACCGCCGAGAAGTAAGTTCCCTCGATAATCACAAACACGACGAAAAATAAGAGACACAGAAAAATGTTGGTCTGCCAGATCATGATCATGATGAGCGTGAGCAGGCAAGTTGAGATGAAAAATACTCCCACCACGGCGATCCCATAGGCGTGACCGATCTCAGAGGTACTGCGAAACCCACCGACAATTACTATGCTCAAGACCATGAGCATCCAGTTTATTTCGGGGATATAGATCTGGCCGTGCACCTTCATCGACGTGTGGATGATTGTGACCCGAGGGAAACAACCAAGTGCCATAGCGTTGCGGATCATAGAGTATGTCGCAGAAATCATTGCTTGACTGGCGATGATCGCTGCACATGTGGCAACCGCGAACATTGGCCAGTAAACAGGCTCTGCAACGCAATCGTCGGTCAAAGATATTCAGTCCATTGCAAGCGTATTTTCTCCGGTACATGTGTGTACAATCAAAAGCGAGCTGCTGCTTACTTGGAATGGATCGGTAGAATGTGTAGGTCACATCATCCATAGATTGGTTCTTCATGAGAAAAGCTGCCTGGCCAATATAGGCGCACAGCAGCGCGGGGAACACAAAGAACGAGAAGGCAATCTGCATCGATTTTACAGTGAAATGGCCCAAATCTGCGAACATCGCCTCACTCCCTGTATCACCATTGCAAGTCACATAATTAATAGCGTTAACAAGTTAACAAGTTAATTGATTATATCGAACCAATTTCCAGGTCTCTGACAGCTGGATTAATGTTTCAGCAGAAGCATCAATTGAAGCATATGGCTTGCCTGTGATGCACAGTACAACACCTCCCAGTGAAGCCCACGCCTGTTGTTTGTTCCTGATGAAGTAGGAGACAGCGTAGTAAGGATTGAAAGCCCTGAATACGGAGGGATCCCATCGAACAATATTGATCAATCCAATAGCGCCGATGGAGAAAAACCAACACAGCATCACCGGACCAAATAAGAAGGCCACCTGCAGCGCTCATCCAAAGTTTTTTCGAAAGGTATGCAAAATCCAATAAAAAGTGCAGTTCAAACAGGGTTAAGTACAAAAGGTTGACAATTTGCATGCTGTGCAAAGCGATTGTGTAGACTCCTTACCTTGTGAGTGCCGAATCGCTGAAGGCTAAAGAGACCTATCAAGACTACTATCGTAATGATCACCGATAAGTCTGAAGCAGCCCACAGCATCGAGCATGTATCACAACTGTGAGTTATAGGGAATTTTGTTTCTTCGCATCACCATTGAGCAGAAATGACAATTAGGGTTTAGTAAGTTACTGGGAGAGAGGCCCTGCACTTGTACGCCAATTCCCTGAATTGCTGAAAGTACTGCCGTGCACAGTGACACAATCCATGAGAACCTTAACCCAACTCAATTTTCTTTTCTGATTGACGCAGCATTTGGATTTGCGAATATATGGTTTTGCAGATAATTGAGCTACCTGAAATAGCAGGGGTGAGTGAACCATCGCCAATCACCAAACATGGTCCCAACAAAACAACCACAAGCAGAATATTCTGCCAAACTCTGCTGTTTTCCAGCTCCTCCTTAACGCGCATAGCCCTGGTCATCCTCGAAGATGGTTTCAACAGTACGTAGCTTGAAATGTTTCGATCAGTTGGGTGTCGGTTGTGATCCAATGTGATCTTGGCATGCCGACAAATTAATGAATACATCGCAAATGTACCACCTGCAAAGATACTCATGCCGAATCATTCCTGGAGTTTTCTTCAACCAACAAATGCTTCAATCTTAGAACCAGAGCAGTAGCATGGTAATGGCAGATTTGAGGCAGCACGTACCTTCACCATTGTCGTTAGCCCGAAGGACGATGAAAACATATTTGATGAGGGGGATGGTGATGAGCGTGTAGATGATCAGAGAGAGCACGCCCAGAATGTCATGGTTCTTTTTGATGCCGTGGGTAAAGGTACTGCTGTATACATACAGTGGGGAGGTACCAAGATCTCCGTATACCACCCCAATGCTCTGAAACGCCAATTTCATAACAAAAGCCAGCGATGCTTTCTGCGCAATACGCGGAAGATCCACATGACTGCAAGTCTTTGTCCATCTCACTTCATTGCCGGAATTTCTATATCTCGGAAAATAATTTTGATGAAACAGAACTGAGGAGCAACCACGTACGAACGCCTTACTTAACTTTGCATATTCAGGTGTAAGAGCAGTGCACTGCATCACTGAACGAAATTGCTTACTGGTGGGGCATGGTCCATGCTTCTCACTTGCAACGACTCCAGATCGAGAGAGTCAGGGCGAGTGAGCTTCGGAGTCATCCGTCGCAAAGATACTTCTGGCGTGATCGCCAGTTCGGCGTGCAATGTCTCGAGGTTCATGACCTTCTCTTCATTTCGTATGACAGCTTCAAAAGGCTTGGCACCCTCTGCCTCTCCTTGCGAAAAAGTCGCCATATTCGAGGGAAACCAGATTCACGGTTGATTTCTACTTGATATCTACTTTACCACCTTGGAATCAGCACCAAAATATGATACATGAGCAAAACCAATGAGCAATTATGTCGGCGTAAACCCAATTCGTTAAGAAAAATGAAATCTACAGACATTGTAAGGTTATTTTCAGTCTCAAGCTCCGTTTCATAAGCAGAATGAGGATTATAACCTATGCGTACCAGATACTTATTCTCCCCTGCTCTCGACATAAAAGTAATTGTCGTCAACACCAAACTCAAGTGCTCACAGCCACAATCATGGATGCGCATCGTAACAGGCTTTACAATTGAATGACAAAAAAATGATAAAGGTACCGCAATGCGCTGCTTATGTGGACATGATAATCGTGAAAGGAATTTCCTCCGCGTAAGTTAGAGCGGTCGTGGTTTGAAACAAAGAGAAGAAGCTGGGTCTAAGTTTCCAGAGACAGACGTACAAAAGTGACGCAGGAAAAAATACGAAACACTACCAATGCACCAAATTATTTGTTGTGTGGCGTTGCTGATTTCTTTTGAATTCCAAAAAATTAAAATTAAAAAAAAAAAAAAAAAAAAAAAGAGAAGAAAACAACAACAACAACAACAACAACAACAATTTATCATCACTTTACATGCTAGCTTTACAACCTGAATTGCTGCGGTGGTAGACGCAACGCAATTGCAAGCGGATTTCATGACTGGCGGCTGTCAACGTGGACAGAGAGAGATCTTACTAATAAGTTACCAAGAGACTTCGGTGTACTTCAAAACCATATCCCAAGAGGTCATACCCCAAAAGAAAACTCCTCAAGCCTATACCTCTCAAACAATTCTAGTAACTGGAATGTGTGAGACAATCAGCCTGCCAGAAGTTGTTCGCATGCAGCATCCACTGACATTCTTAAGTGAAACACGCATTTAGTCCAGAATCATCTGAGTTTTCTCAAGGGAATCCGATAGGTGCCTACCCGTAGGAGCAGTCCCCTGTTGAGGGGTAAAGCACCGCCGAGGAGGTGCTGTAAGATCCACGACCCAGAATCCTTGCTCCAAGAATCCTCTTCAAATCGAAGCAGACTCGAGCTACCACCAACACAACACCAAGCATGGTGAGCATGCATGGTTTCCTCATAGCAATGTTGTTGATGGTGTAAGCGTGCAATTCGTGCTGCTGCTGCAGCGGCAAGAGCCCAGTTCCATGAGGGCGTTGTATCCCCGCAGCACCCACAACGCTGCCAGCTTCCTCATCAGCAATTGTCTACCCTCTCTAAGCGGCGGCGGCGGCGGCGTCAGCGGCAGTGGTGCCTGAGAGCGTTTGCGGCCATCCACGGCACTTACTTGGCTAGTGGGGTTTTTCTTTTTCTTTTTCTTTTGAAGACTACAACGTTTTTATGTGGTTCATTCCACTATCCTTGAGCGGTATTTTTCTTTTCTTTTTACTAAATAAATAAATGTAATTCAAGTTTATTTCGTTTTGCAACTTAACTAAAAGATAAAGCCTCAATTTTTTTGATACATAAACACAGATACTTTTGTGTAAGTGAGTGTGCATGTGGTTTTGTTGTTTGTAATATTTCTGTGTTTTTGCTTATGCAAAGTTGTGAAAATAATTACTATACGTTATTTTTGTGCATGATTTTTGCAAAAATATAAATGATCATGATCCAAGATAAAAAGTTGTATATAGTTTTTAATAATTTACACCATAATGTTTTTCAAAATAAACAAGTTTCATAATATGCTTAAGTTACTACTTATTATAATAAGGTATCATAACTAATATATTAAAACATAAGATATTTCAAAAATTGATGTATAAAATAAACAGAAAGTACACCCTTGTATCATACAATATTAAGACTCAATAGATGTTAGAAAAAGCTTCAATTATTTTAAAATAATTAATTTGAAAATCTTTGAATGGTTTTTAAATTTTACTTTTAAATATGTATTTAATAAATTTAAAAATCAAGATATTATAGCTTAAAATTTTGGTATTCGTAAGTATATCTACAAATATGACAAATAATTGTGTGTGCATACATTTTATTATCATAGAATAAAAATAATATAAATAACCTAAGAAATTTAATGGGTTGTTAAAAAAGAGATTATATGGTTTGTATCTGTGTAAAGATTATTACTAAAAATTATATGAAGATGTTGCAATATATATATATATATATATATATATATATATATAGTTTTTTTTTTCATACAATATATATTTTAAAATAAAATGTTTGGACCATGCTCATATAAAGTTTGCTAGCAATCTAGTATAGTTAAAATTGATGTAATTAAAAGAACATTTCATTTTATCTTATTTTATTCTTTTGAAAATTTTAAATTTTGAAAAATTAGGAGGTTGTATGTTGAGTGTATGAAGAAATTTGTCTTTTTTTGAGGAAATAATCTAATGACATAAGAATTTGAGCAATAGTAGGAATATAAAGAAACTTCAATAAAATACAAAAAGAACATATAATTTAGAAGAAAAGAGAAGCCACGACTAAAAACATTATATTTGATGAGTTTTTTTTCTAATGGTTATATATAAAGGTGTACTATTTATTTTTGAAGTAGAGATAGATACAGACAATGTTTATGTAGAAACAGAACATTTATCCAATTATATTGTGATAGCAAGTTTTACAAGTAAAAGATCCTCAAAAGATAAAATTTAAAAATAATTATTTTAATTTTAAAAAGATCTATAAAAATTAATTACAAAAGAATAAAATATAGAATAACATCATGTTTGCTTAAAATCTAGGTCAAATGACCTAATTAGAAAAAAAAAAAAAAAAAAAAAAAAAAAAAAAAAATCTTTATTTCATGTGCACTTTTCAATCATAGAACCAAGGAAAATTTTAGAATCTTTAAATTTTTAGAAGATTAGAATATATCAAAATATCTTCTTAATTTATATTAAAAAAATTATCAAAGAAATTGTTTAAAGTTTTTAATAAGTAGAAATTAATCTGAAGATATATATAAAAGAATATCCAAATAAAAAAAAATCATAGAATCTAATTAATTGGCATTAAAATTATGCAATAGATAAAATATAGAAATTTGTACCAAGTTTAAAAAAAAATTATGTTATTCTAGTGAATGGAAATAATATAAAGTAGGTATAAATATATTAAATAGATGTTCATTTAGATGTAATATATAAAATATAGAAATTTATACCAAATATAACAAATTTTTATGTTATTCTAGTGAATGGAAATAATATGAAGTAGGTATGAACATATTAAATAGATGTTCATTTAGATGTGATACATTGCTATTAAAACTTGTTCTAAACGTTTATACTTTTAAAAAGCTATTTTAGAAGAAATATAAAAATTACATGCTTAGATTACAAGCCTAGTGGTTTTTAATAATCTTCAATAATGTAGCTAATATTTATAGAAGCAATACATGGCCATCTTTATTCTTGTCAATACCTTTTTGTATTCTTGTTTTTCTTCAAGCTTCTCTATTTGCTTTGTATTTGATAATACCTATTTTGATTATTTTTTATCTTATATCTCTCTTCTTTACATATTTTCTCTCTTTTTAATAATATATGAGTGTATTGACTTTTTATACTTTTTCCTAGATTTATATCTTTGGAAAAAAAATACATTGAATAATAAAATCAATAAATAATAACAAATAGATAATAGTAAATGAAGAATATTTTATATTATTGGTAACTTAAAAAAACAAAATGGTGGCAATAAAACCTTAGGTATTAGGAATAAATATCTTAAATAAAATAATAATATATAAGATAAGAATTATTAAGAGTTTTAACTATCTTTTCTTTTTTAAAACAACCAAGTACAATGTATATCTTTATCATAAGGTTTTTCAAAGACAACTAAGGCAATTCAAAGTCTTTTTTATAGTAAAAAATACTATTAAAGATATACCTATAAAAAAAATCCTTTATAATAGAAAATTAAAAAATTACTCAATAAAAAAAATACATAGAAATATATTATAAATCTATATTTAAATGATATATCTATTAAAATCATACCTTATAGAAAGAAATCTTAGATTAAAAGCTTGACAATAGAAAAAGCTTGGCTACTATAAAATAAAACAAATAACACTATTAAATAAAATATATAATATAAAAATCTAAAAATATAAAACTTAAGAAATAAAAAAATATATAAAAAATCTACTTATATATATATAATCTATTAGATAAAAATAATAATGATGATTATAATAATTAATAAAATTCATAATTTTTTTAAAATACTATATATTTAAAATACTAAAATTTTTTAAAAAAAATACTAGAATTAAAGTAAAACAATTTTAAAATACAATTCCATACAATCACTTATTTATATTATTTTTACATCCTTCAAAATTCAAAAAAAATATCTTAAGGTTGGACAAAGGTCGTTAATATAATTATATATACAAAATAAAATTAAGAGATAATTCATATTGTAAAGATCTAATTTTTTGATTTTTACAAGCATAGTAGCAAAGTGAGAATAAAAAATCATTAGAAAATAAGTTATTACTTTTTCATAGAATATCTCTTAAATAATTACCATTGTGTGAATTATGAGCTTCTTGAGATCTGGTTGACTAACCATTTACTAGCTTATATAGCAAGATATGAGAAATTTGGACTCTAAGCCTTGAGTCTTATAAGTAATTTAAGTAGATACAAAACCAAGGCCCTCCCTAGTCTTATCAATTCATTTCTTAAGTTAGTTCTTTTGGTGGCTTTTAGTCCTTCTTATTCTTGATATTAACCATTAATTATTATCTTCTTAGATTTATGCATCTTAGTCATTAATATTTGAAATTTTTTCTTCTTCATAGAAATTCTAAGTGAATTCCTAACAAATGCTAGAAGATTGAATTCGAGATTGAAAAAAGATGATAACCAATATTCAAGAAAATTAAGAAAATTTTAGTAAATTTGTAAGCTTGATTTTCTTTAAATTTTTTATACTTATTTTTAACTAGTAGATCAAAAAGGATAAAAAATTTGAATTAAGATCAAGAGTTAAACTAATAATTATTAAGGTTTTAAATTTTTATAGAATTTAGTTAAATTTTGATTAAGATTTATTAAGATTTGGTAAAGATTTGAATAGGATTTTTTAGAATTTACTTAAATTTTTTTTAAAGTTAAATTAAATTTAATATATAATTTTTTAGAATTAATTAGAATTTAATTATGATTTCTTTATAATTTCATTATGATTTCTTTAGGATTTATTTAGAATATCTTTAGGATTTAATTGAGATTTTTGAATATTTTTTAAGGTTTATTTAGAATTAATTAGAGTGTGATAAGATATTTCTAAGATTTTATAAAGATTATATTCTTCTATTCAAAAAACATCTTTCTTTGCCAATTATAATTATCATCTATAATTTGATCTTTTTAATTTTTAAAAGTTGATAATCCTATAGCAAAATATTTGGTAAATTATTTGTCAGAGCTACATGCAACAATGAAGGTATAATTAAAGAAAACTTAAGAATGACAAAAGATCAATTCAAATGTCTATTACAAAGAAAAAATATAATTTTATATTAATTATCAAAGGCCACAACCTAATAACTAAACTAGATTATATTATTCAAATAAATTTCTATTTTTTGATTATTTCTTTTAATTAAATTCTTCCAATGTCAATATAAGCTCTAATAATTGATTTATAATGTCTAAATCATTTAAAATAAAATTATATTTTTTTTGAAAACAAACAAGATTCTTCACTTTTAACAACAAACTATTATCCTTCTAAATTATAAATTCTTATATATTTAATACTTCTAACTTAGAAGAAAAAAAAAAAAAAAAAAAAAAAAAAAAAAAAAACTTTTAAATCTATAAAAGTGACTATCAAAATAAAAATTATGAATGAATTTAAGAAAATTATAGACTCTTTAGCACAATTGCAAGTAGAATCCTTATCCCATAATCACTCCATTGAAAAATAAAAAATTAATATTATATCTAATACTTCTAAACTAGGTTGGTAATTCCTTCAAAAACGTCATAAGTCATGAGACTCTATTTCATCAAAATGAAGGAACAAACTAAAATAATATTATAAATTTAAGTAAAAAATATGTCTAATTTGACTAAAGAGCTAGAAAAGGACCAATATAATATGGCTCATATACCACAAAAGCCTTATTGTTAATTTATGGAGAGGACAAACAAACAAAGAAGTATTTTTATTTTATTAATTATATAATCTAAACCTTTCAAAAATAATCATGTTTAGATTCTATAATTACCTTCAAGCTTAAAAAGCTTCAAACTTGGTTATATTAATTATACACAAGCTTACTATTAGTTCCAAAAAAGTTGGCCTTTGACTAGTTTTTATTTAAAAGTAAAAAATTATTTTTTAAGAAATTTTACTTAAATTTAAAAGATTCAAAGCCATATGGTCTCTATTATATGATACATGTCTTTAGACAATATGGAGGCAATGTAACAACTTATCTTTTAATAAAAAAGTATGGAATAATAAAAAAAAAATCAAAAATATGATAAAGTTTAATAGATTATGCTACAATAATATATAAATTTACAAAAGATAAACTAGAAATTGAATAGACTATGGTAAAGCCTTGATTTATAGGTGGAATAGAATTTGGATGGTAAAAAAATAAAAAATAAAAAACAAAAACAAAAAACAATTGGCACTAGATAGATGAAATCATTTGTATAGAGTTTAAAGTTCCATTACTATAATATTATTGTATATGCTAGAACTAGTACTAACTCATAGAAACATATAACTAATTATTATAGGTAATTGTTCATTTATCACTTTGTTTTCTAGATTCTATGTCTTTAAATGCCTTGTACTTAATCCATACTAATCAATGCATCAAGTATACCTGAACTATATTAAAAAAATTAAAAAAATACCATAATTGGTTATTGATATTGTTACACAATAAGTATGGATTTTGATAGTCATTTATCAATAAATTGACACATGATAATCTACTTTATATCGTGATAATAATTATACATAATATTAATTATATCTTATTTTATGAATGAATTGCATGTAAATAAGAATGAAGCTATATATATATATATATATATATATATATATCACGTTTTAAGCCACTATTAACAAATAAAGTGGAATTTTAATGCATCAAATGTTTTGTATGAAACAATATGTTTAAAAAATACTCAAATTTAGGGACGACTATTTTAAAATAAAAAATAAAAAAGTAATAATATCTGATTAGTTTAATTAAGAAAGATCAGTAAAACATGATTTAATTTTTTAATTAAAATTAACTCTTAATAGCCCTTGGATGTCAAAAGGATAAACAAACAAGATAATGCACAAGGTCTAAACATGTTTGGGAAAAAAATCACTAACCTTTTAGAGCCTATGTATTATTTTGTTTGTTTTCTTAAAGAGCCTAAACTTGAAGAGACAAAATAATGCCTATGCTCCAAACCAAATCCACGTCTTCCCTTTTTACAGAACATGATACAACACACAGCAACATGTGTTACATTCCATGTCCTCATGTTTCAAAATATATGTAGGAAAATTAAGAACACGACTAAATTAAAATCAAATAAAAAAAATAAAATAAAAAAAACAAAAAAAAAACAAACAAACAAAACAAAAACAAATATACATGCAGCTGTAGACACAGAGCTTTAATATTTTTCCCTCGTGCATTCTCAAACTACAATAGAAACTTGATCACCACTATCGCATGATTTGCTCACCAATGAAACTTAGGTAGGTTCATGATCATTTATGTATAAATATACAGTAACTTGGGCCTTTCACAAACTATGAGAGATGTTTAAAAAGGAAGCAAGATTAGTTTGGAATGACTATTAGAGGATGAAAAATTGATTCAAAAAACATCTTTCAAAGGTTGGCGATGTGAATCCAGCTGTGAAATCCCAATCCTGCCTGATGGTGTGACCCCCCCAATACAGGGTGTGACCTCCTATTGTTTCAAAAAAAATTAAATTTAAATAGATAAATGAATGTCAATGAGGCCTGCAAAGGAGATTTAACCAGAAGCTTGGCCCTGAGAAGAGAGGAGGAAAGCACTACAGCTACAAAAAAGAAACTGAAGCCCATCAGCGTCCCAAGTTCTGAATCCTCGGAAAGCTCTGCAAAAATTCTGCCCAATTATAGCCTGCATGCATCCTACACTTTACAAACTGACCCAATCAGAAACCGGCACATGGAGCCTGAGCAAAGGGTCAAGAGACCCGAAGAAAGTGCATCCGAAAACAACAAGAACAACAACAGACTGATCATGCAACTGGCGCCGCACAACAAGCAAGGGATCCACAAACGAATGGAATGTACAGCAAGGAGCCATTGCTGCCCTGAGCCGCCAGCCTGCCGGAAGAGATTCGTTAGCCATAGATCTGCTGGATGGTGTGGTTCCCAATCGGCGCAGACCATCTGCAGCGATGCACTTGACTTGATCGAGGTTGACTCTTCTCCCATTTCATTTTGTCCGTTCGCTCAGATTTATGTTCATTGTCCAATGAGGTGGCATCGATGACGCGTCGCAGTTTGGCAGTGAATGATTCAGTTCTTTTTTCTTCTTAACATTCATCGATCAGCTTGAGAATACACAAGTGGCTTGGTTTTTAGAATCTAAACTGGGTCTGATATGCAATAACATGTGGCCAGCCTACTTTGATGTGCAATGCACTATTCAGTTGATGAAGCACCCAAACAGTGCTATTGCTGGAATGCACTACCTTGAGGTGGAATATAGCGCTCGTGAGGTTCGAAAACTAAGCTCTAGTAGGTTGCAACCGCAATGAAGACAAAACAAACGCGATAGAGAGTGTCCGTGATGCTGGAGTCAGACTGAGATGCACAGAATAAGCAAGCTACATTCCCAGCCACCTTACGCAAGCCTGGCTTCTCAGAGAATGCTGCTCCATGAACGCGGCCTTTACGGAATCTTGTCTCCCTAATAGTTTAAGAAAGTACTTGCAAATAGATTAGCAAACTACGCAGCCATATTTATCAACACTCTTCATTCAAATTAGAGTCATGAGTCAAGGAGGTTGCGAACATTTCCTTTTCAGCTGAATCACTAAAAGCCAAAATGATACCTCCAATTTTGGCTCTTTCTCACCCACTATTCCACTGTAAATAACCTTATTATTTTTCCAGTTGTCAGTCTACAATCACACTGCATTACTTGCTCCGCACACGTACGCCACGAACCGTTATATCAATAACCATAACCTTCTCCTAATTATAAGCATCCGACATGATCGCTTTCGAATGGGCATGGTAACTTATCTCAACTGGATTAAACTTGAAAGCGATGAAAGAGATTGAGGAGAACATATCTTTGACATTTTGAAAGTACATGAAAAAGGCTGCAAGCACTCGCCAGGAAGGGAGCTATGGGAAGTATTTCGAGTAAGATTCATGAATAAGTGATCATGAATTAGGTGCCTATATGGATGACTAGCTCCTAGATGCCATTGATTTGCGTGCGCATGTTCGTCGTCTCCCTCCTGACTCTTGAGTAACTATGGTTGCGAAAGTTGAGGAAATTCTTCTTACGCGGAGAGGCATTCAGGATTCAGACCTGACTAGCCGTACCTGGTCCGGTGATAGCCCTATTTAAATATGTAGTCTACAGAGATGTCCTTTTACTCAAAATATCTGGATCGTCGCACTTCCCGAGATCCACCATTCTTTCTCTCAACATTCTCCCAATTTCTAGATGTGCTCAATTGTCGTCGTCACGGTCCTGAACTTCAAGTTTCTCTTCAAACCCGCAGCCAAAGCTGTCTTGTAGCGGAAGCATATGCACTTGCGGAGTGGACTCATGGGTTGAGCAGAGCTAACTGACATGCTTTGCGGGGGAATTACTCACTGATTCAGCAGCACTGGCAGATCTGTGTGAGGCGTTGAAGGTTTTCTACGAGTCGCTGCTTCCCCAGCTAATCCAAAGAGATGCGGATAGAGATTCCGCAACATCATGCTGAAGTGGAAGAAAGTGTTGCGAGTGTGGGTTTATAGATTCGCGCTTTATTGACGATTGAGGTGAAGCAGAGGGTGGGGTTTTCGGAAAGCTGCAGCGTCACTCGAGTGCAGAGGGTGTGCCAGGTTGTAGTGGTTTTCGAATTTCAGCGGACGAGGTAAGGAAGCCTAGCAGACGAGAACGTGAGTAAGTCAGCGCAAGATGGTAGGCAAAGTGCAGGCGTCCCTAGCTGGTGCCCATGGCAAGCAGTCTACTCATCATGCCATGGTTCGAAGCAGTCATCACACCCTAGTTCCGGAGATCATGGGTCGCTCGCGACCTGTTTCACAAAAGCTGAAAGCCGCCAGCATCAAGAGGGCCAAAAAGGTTCAAGAGGGGAGGTACAGAGGGGTGCGGCAGCGGCCGTGGGGGCGATTTGCGGCGGAGATTAGAGACCCCAATACTAAGGAACGGAAGTGGCTAGGCACTTTTGACACTGCTGAGGATGCAGCTCTCGCTTACGACACTGGTAAGAATATCAACTTCTCCATTGCGCATTTGGTTACAAGGTGGCGATGACGATCACGTATCTCTATCCCTGATAGAGCTAACTCTATCCGCCTTCCGTTTCTTGTAGCGGCAAGATCTATGAGAGGACCTAAGGCACGTACCAACTTTGTGTACCCTACGCATGAGACCTGTCTTCTTTCCGCTGCAGCGGCACTGGCGGCGCCAAATGGTAATTCGCAGCATCACCAGGTGGGTCTAATCGCTCAGAAGACCCTTGGGGAAGTGCTGCTGCTCTCAGCAGCAAACAATGCTCGCAACTGCAACTGGAAAAATACTCAGCTGAATTATGATGAACATTCCAACAATATGTTCAATGCACCAGCAGTACAGGAGCAACTGGTAGAAGGATACAGGTTGCCTGGGTATGGGTGTAGGTACGTAGACAGAAAGATCCAACCAGCTTCTCAACAGATGCCTCCTCCCAACGCTCTCCACAGCCCTTCGCAGGATGAAAGATTGGTGATGCCGAAAAGTCCCTCGATCAACAAGGTTGAGGTAGAAGGTTTTAAAGTAAGTCCGGGGAAGCAAGAGCAATGGCATTGCGTCTCTGACGAAGACCAACAATTTCGTCTGACCCAATTCAAACGGAGTCCAACTGTCAGTTCCGAGCTGTTTGTGTCACGCTATTGCGGAGCAGGATCCCAACCATTTCAGGTAATTCTCTTTCACTACTCGATCCAGAAACTTATTACTTTTTCCGGAGTCTTGTGAACCAGCAACGTGAATACTCACACCTGTTTCAAGGTGTGTTTGAAGCAGGCTTTATGTTTCGCATTATGAAGATGCTCGTAGCATTTTGTTTATAACTAGTTTATTTGGTCATTACGTAGTGATGGTGCAGTTGTTATTGGAATAAGCTCTGCTAAATGCATTTCATCCTTGGAGATATCCCACCTTACTGGAGTTCACCACTTTTTCAAATCCTTGTGGCAGGTCTTTGACAGCGATGATATCTCAGTTTCCTCCGAAAACGATTCACCACCAAGCGATTCGATTATGCTTTACAAAAAAGCTTCTACAGTAACTTCTCCTTCGCAAGCACTAATGCAGTGGCAGTTTGAGTCTAAAATTATAAGTGGCACACTGGACCAAGTAGTGTCGAAGTACGTGGACTCCAGCGTGATCGTAAATTTCGAAGACACAGGTTCAGAGCTTGGAGTCATCGAGCCCAGAAAATGTCTGCTATCCACGCAAGTTCCATTCTCAGACGAATCTTCATCCTCAATATCTACGATGTCACGCTCTGCTGATACAGCGTCTTCGCCCACCAGAGCTGCTGCTGACAGCCCAGGACTGTTCTCTCTCTCTTCAGAAGTCGAACCGAGTTTAAGTAACCTTACTGCTAACGAGGGCTGTAACCAATCGAGCCCCGTTATAGCTGTGAATAGATTTCCAAGCCGAAATCCGGACAACTTGGAAAGCATCCTACCTTCCAGCCTCATATGCAACCGGGGGTATCACAGTGCGGCTCCCAATGCAGAATGGGTGTGGGACAAGCCTGATCTTCATCCCCTGACAGCTTTGGATAGCACCGCTATAACTTCCAGAGTCGACAAGGTCACGAAATGTGATCCTAATCACAACACCTGGCAAAATCTTTGCGAGCTACCAGTTTCCATCACCCAGTTCCTGAGTTCTGATTCAACTAATGTTATGAACAGTGCGAAACAGGAGCAGTTACTTCAACGATGCGAGGCGGTATCCACAATGAACCAATGGCAAATGAATCTTCAAGGGGTCGGGGAGAACTTGGAGAGTTTTAACCCAATGGTTGACTGGGACATTTTCAAGCGCTGCGAAGACTCTTCGTGCATGGCGTGTACGCATTCAGACACCAATGTATCTGGATTCTGCAACGATTTGTACATGCTTGACAATGTGCACCATGCTGCCCATTCCATTGCTCTGCAATATCCTTCGTGTGACAATGCATGTTTGTTTCCACAGTTCACGGAAGACTCTATGCTGTACGTTTGATCTTACGGGGTACTGGAGCTCTTTGATTAGTCTCGATCTCCTCAGGGTAACTATGTTCAATGATTGAGGGTGATTCGGTTGCTAGCTGCAGCGCAAGTACAATGAAACATCCTTCTGAGCGGCAGTTCGCGAGTTTAGACTCGCTGGACTGCACTGCTTATTTGCAGAATCTTACTGCTGTAATTCTTATTGCAAAGTATTTGAAATGTCAGTTCCAATCATGTACTTGGAAAGTAGGATGTTTCCTTTGGACGTTAAGGCAGCTGTGAATTTTGGACAACACCCACTTTCTTTTGCTACCCTCAGGATTTGCCGGTTATTTTCCTCTACATTAGTCGTGGTTCACTTCTGCAAGTTGAGGTGAACTTCTGTGAAGTCATGACTTCACAATCCTCCTAAGATGGAGGAATTTGGTATCGAATGTCGTGAAATACGAGTTGGTGCAGAGCGACTGTCAATTGCATGCATGTCATGTGTTCGAAGTATGCTTTGCCTAGTATTTTTCATTTCAGGAAGCTCTGGTTACCTGTCGCATCTTGTTTGTGATTATACTCGCATTCATGAAGCGATCGAACCTTGATATGTATGATCTGCATCGGAAGCAGTAGCAATTAGAAGTGTGAGTGTGGGAGCCAATGTTTTAATTGAAGTAGGACATCGCAGCAGCAACGAATCCTGAAGCGGACAAGTAGGTAACCGGCAGTCGGTGAGCTGAAAGGTTGGAGAACTTGTAGTGCCATAAACTAAGTGACCTAATATGAATCAAATGTTTCTAAGAATTGTTGCAACCAAGCATACTAGATTTGCTCTGGAATAACGTATAGATATGAGAGATTCTGTGTTTTTCATTACGTCGTCAAGAGTAAACTGAGTTCCTCCTTTGCCATTTCTCCAGAGGCTAGAGAAGAACCTGAGGTCAAACGGCTTTTTCCTTCGTCTCTATACTCATGGATGAAGCTACCAACACGTTAAAGATCAAACTTTTTAGCAACCGCAGACAATGGAAGTTACCTCAGATAACCTTCCCAATAAGGCAGTAGGCTGGGTGAGAGGAGTCGGGTTAGATTAGGCTAAAAACCTGCAGCAGATGACAACTACAGATCCAGATGAATCAAACCAATCTCTTCGATTCCTACCTCGACCACTGTGCATTCCTTGCCACGCATTCCCTGATTTCGCATCACATGATGTGAAGGCAATATACGTGAGGATCACCGGCTGTGGGGTTGCGTGCTCATCGTTGTGGTATCCCCAACGAAACCAGAAATCACAACGAGCGACATTATCTGACAGCACCAGTACTGCTGCCACCACCATCACCACCACCCCACACACACAAACAGACAGACACATAGACTTAGCATCCTCACACTCCGAGAAGGGACGTTGGTGTGCGCGTTGAACTCGATGTCAAAGGAAGCAAAGATGCCGGCATCACCTTTTTATTTCCCAAGCTCTCCCTACCGTCATTCTGAGTAGTCGCCACCACTGATGCCGTCTTTTTTTAATGCGATTGACTCCCACATTGTGCAGGATCCATTACTCCTTTGCTTTTATGGTGTGATCTGATCCACGGGTAAAAGGACGTCAAGTTGAGGTTAAGAACTGATTCATACATTTACGCCCGCTCCAGATCCTTCGTTTGAATACGTGCGCTGTTGTATTATGCTACTCATCTTTTTCTTATTTTTTTATTAGTATTTTGAAGACAAGTACACAGGGCGTCCGCCACCGTAGATTAATGAACAGAAGAGAAACACAATTTCTTAACACCCTAATATTTGGGCAAATTTTGGAACTCTTTAGAGTAAAAATTTAGACCTGGGCATTTAGCCACCTAAAAAAAAATTAGAAGCCTAGTCGATCTTAACAGCTAGCCGCGGCTCAACCGTTTAATCCATAGGGTTTGTGCATGTTTGTTATTTGGCAAACAATCATTGATCAATTAGATTTATGACATTTTAATATTTCATTTTTTGTATATATTATATTTTTCTATAGAATAGCCCGCTACGGATTTTCATTAGATGGCTAGCCGTTAGCTGAGCTGTACCTAAGTCTACAAAAATTCCTATTTATTTTTATATATATATATAAATTTGATAATAACTTGTGGAAAAGCTTCTTAAAAGCTTCATAAATATAGATTTGATTTTTAACATATCTCTAGATAATTGATAGGTTGAAAACTTCGCCATCAAGATAGCCATGGATTACACATATTGAATCCTTGTGATACAAGTTGGCCATGTAATACACATATAAAAAAATTACCGTACAAGTTAAAGAGATATTATATATCTAATAAAACATTGCTATGTAGCTTTTACTTAGATAATATAGATATATATATATATATATAAGCAAAAGTGATACCTTCTTCACTCTTATTAATTTCTTTCTTACTTATAATGTAGTTTCAAGAGTCTCTAGTTTTTTAGTCTTTGGCAATAGCCATTCTAGTTATTTCTTAAATAAAACTAACTTATAATCTTAATTGATATATTATTTTTAGATTTTATTTTACTATAATTTTTATCTTTTTTTGACCAATGTGATCTAATATTGGATAATTTAGAAGTTTTTTTTAGCAAAATTTTGATCTATATATAAATAATATGATATAATTTGTATTGCAAATAATAAGATTTATATTTTGCATCAAGACAATCAATTAGTAATGTTATATGCTTAACAATTTTGACATCTTATAATTGATATAAAGTAGATGATACTATACTCATAAATTAATTTTTTTTTACAAATCATTATTTGGAATAAAAGAATTGATATTCAACTTACTTAATCATCAAACATTGAGTCAAGCATTTGACTTTCTTGTGAAATGTGACAATCAGTTTTTTAAATTTTAATTTGAAAGACACACAAATTAATCTTAATGTTTCTATAATTTAATGGCAACATTGATATCTTTTCAATATATATATTTAAAAATAAAAAAACACATAAAATAGCACAATATGTTTTAAACCTCTGTCAAGGACAAGAACTCGATGAAAAAGTAATTCAGACAAGTAAGCCTTCATTCAAAGAAAGATAACAAAATATAAATAAACAAGTATATATATTGAAAGAGAAACTGGAATGGCTATTGCCAAAAGACAAAGAAACTAGAGACCCTTGAAACTAGACTGGAAGCAAGAAAGGAATTGACAAGAGTGAAGAAGGCTTCACTCTTGTCTCTATATATACTATCTAATTAGGGGCTACGTACAACGTTCTATAGGACCTCCAATATGTGTTGACTTTGTAGGACACATTCTTTGACTTACAAGGCAAGTTTTTTTTTGTGTGGGCTACATAGTTAGCTTGGTCTTCAAGCTAACAACATGTGTGGCACATGGCCAACTTGTTGACTACGTTTCTAATCCAAAAAGTCAATTAAAGACACCTATGAAGTCAAAGCAGTATCTATAAAGCTTCTAGGAAGCTTCCATATCAAATACTATAGAATTAACTTACTTTTACCTACTTTTACTTACTTCTATCTATTTGTATATGTAATTACTGGCTTACATGAGTATGGCCGTGACAACCTCTTATTAAGCAATAAAAGAATTAATATTATTTAAAAATATTTTATCTATATTATAAAAAATATAAGTACATTATTTAATATTATTCAAAAAAACAACTCAACTATAAAATAAAAAGCATAGTTCTCAACAAAAGAATATATTAAAAAACAACTTTGTCCAACTATGACAAAAATTGTGCAATTAAAATCTTATATAATACTTAATAAAGATTATATTTTCACTTTGAAATTCTCTTCCTATTTTATAATATATGTTTATTTATAATGTAAAAATCAAAAAGCCTCTATCTTATTAGATTCATAAGCATTAATTTTTTTTCTAGATGAAGAATTTTTAAAAAGACATAAAATATCCTTAATGAAGAAAATTAAGCTTGTTGTCAAGGACAAAGACTCGATGAGGGAAAATATACACCAAAAGGCTATCTCGATATAATAAGTCAAAATATAAACAAGTAGGTATATTAAAAGGAAACTGGAATGGCTATTGCCACAAGACAAGAAACTAAAGACTCTTGAACCTGGACTAGAAGCAAGAAAGGAGTTGACAAGAGTGAAGAAGCCTTCACTCTTGTCTCTATATATACTATCTAACTAGGGGCTACGTGGCGACGTTCTATAGGACCTCCAATATGTGTTGACTTTGTAGGACACATGCCTTGACTTACAAGGCAAGTTTTTCTACGTGTGGGCCACATAGTTAGCTTGATCTTCAAGCTAACAACATGTGTGGCACATGGCCAACTTGTTGACCACGTTTCTAATCCAAAAAGTCAATTAAAGACACCTATGAAGTCAAAGCAGCGTCTAGGAAGTTTCTAGGAAACTTCTATATTAAATATTATAGAATTAACTTACTTTTATCTACTTTTACTTACTTCTATCTATTTCTATATGTAATTATTAGCTTACATGATTATGGCCGTGACATTACCCCCCCTTCTAGAGATGAGTTCCACGAAGAGCGGTCATCATATGTTGAGGAAATCTATGATGCGACGAATTGTATTCGCCACATACTCTGATCTTTGTTCTCTTCGAAGATGATTGATAGGGCCTCTCAACCATCGGTAGTGTCCCATACCAGGGCGGGAAGACCACCCAGTTATTTGATCATTGTTGAGGCCTTCGTAACTTCCTTCGAATAGAATATTCGGAACACCATCAGGAGTTGTTCCTACCTCTAGCAAAATCACCAAACATCGAGAGTCCCTTCCCAAATCCTGATACCAAACGCGTTGTATCTCACCATCTGTTCAAAGAAGAACATGTCGTTCTTGAAGATCTTCATCTCGATTGCGTCGTCTTGAAGGTTGTGACAATCGTAATGTCTCGTCCGGCAGGTCAGCAAACGAAGGTTCTTGAGTTGAATCCGCTGGTTGTTGGCTCTCCATCTAATTAGCGTCACAAATGCAAAGAAGTTACAAACAAGGATAGGAAATTGAATGTTATCTTGCCTCAATCTTGTCTCTTTTATAAGAGAGATTTTCATCTTGGTTTTGATAGATGTCGTTGATGAAAAACTTTGACTTTAGCTGATGCATTTCCTAAATTCCTGGATGGCTCCCATGTGCGTTCACTAATATCATATCCACGCCAATGAACAAGATATTCCAGCTTATTTCGGCGCCGCCTTGAGTCTAATATCTCTTCCACCTCAAATTCTTCATTATTATCTACTTCTATAGGAGGCGGTGGCATTTGTCTTCTTCCTTGTATATCCACTGTCTTATATGGTTCAAGAAGAGACACGTGGAATACAGGATGGATCTTCATCGACTCCGGTAGATGTAACCGATATGCAACTGGGTTGATCTGTTCAGAAACAGAAAAGGGGCCAAGCCTACGATAGTCCAACTTGTCACAAGGTCGAGTAGTCTTGATATTGCGATGAAGTAGCCATACCTTATCACCCACGTTGATTTGTGGTTGCTACTTACGATATAGATTTGCGTTTACCTTTTGTCGTTCTTGAGCTTCCTTCAATTGCGTCTTCATTATTGCATGTAACTTTGACAACCGATTTGCCATATCTTCTGCTGCAGGATTGTCAACTTTTGAAAAATCAAAAGTATCAAGTCGTGGATGATAGCCATAATTGGCAAAGAAAGGTGTTTGTTGTGTGGAAAAATGTACCGTATTATTATAAGCAAACTCTGCCAATGGCAGAAGGGTTGTCCAATCATCTTGTTGGTAGTTGATAGTACACCTTAAATATTGCTCCAAGACTTGGTTTATGCGCTCTGTTTGTCCATCAGTTTGAGGATGGAAAGCCAAAGATAGCTTTATGTCCACTTTTAAAATCTTGAAAAGAGTCCTCCAAAATCTTGACACAAATTGAGTTCCCCTATCTGATATGATATCTTTAGGTAATCCATGATAGCGATAGATATTATCAATGAAAAGCTTAGCTGTTTCTTCACCTGTGATAGATTTTGTACATGGCACAAAATGTGCCATCTTGGTGAAACGATCTACTATCACAAATATAGAATCATAAGATCTTGAGCTTGAAAGATCTGTGATGAAATCCATAGAAACAGAAGACCATGGTTGTTCTGGTATAGGTAATGGCTGAAGAAGTCCGTAAGGTCGATGACGAGGAATTTTTGATCTTGAACAAATATCACATGATTGTACAAAGTCTTTGACTGACTTCCACATTTGTGGCCACCAAAAATCTCTTGATATGAGTTCCAAAGTCTTATTATATCCAAAGTGCCCTGCTGCTGGAAAGTCATGACGTGCTTGAAGAACACGTAAACGTGCTTCTCCTTCTGGAACATATAGGCGTCCTTCAAAATATAATAGATTATTCTTGAACTCGAACTTAGAAGGATCATGAGATTTGGAAGAATTATTCTCGATATCATAAACAAGAGGGTCTGAGGACATACTGGACTGGATTTGCTTGAGAAAAGTTGAATCAACAGTCAATGTTGATTTCATTGCTCGGAGATGAAATTGCTCCGGTTTCAAGAGGACCGTTCTTTGTTGCTCAAAAGCTGCATCTCCTTCTTTTGGTGCAAAATAAGAACGTCTAGATAGGGCATCAGACAAACCTTGTTGTTTTCTTGGCCGATAAGTGATAATGAACTCGAATCTTGACAAAGACATACTCCAACGAGCTTGACGACGATTCAACACGCGTGCTGACATGAAATACTCGAGGTTCTTGTGATCTGTATACACAGTGACTGGACTAGAAGCGCCTATTAGATAATGACGCCATTCTTGAAAAGAATCCACGATCGCAAGAAGTTCTTTATCGTGGATCTCATAATTGATCTCGACTGCTGAGAATTTTCTTGAATGAAAAGCTATCGGATGAAGTTTGTCATCTGTTCCCATTTGTGATAAAACTCCACCCAAGGCAAAATCTGATGCATTTGTTTCCATAAAAAATGCCTTGGAAAAATCAACACGATATAAGACTGGTGCAGAGACAAACGATGTCTTCAAGGCTTCAAATGCTGCTTCCACTTCTTGATTCCATTGGAATTTATCTTTACTAGTCAAGCGTGTAATTGGAGCTGCAACTCGTGAGAAATCTTTGATGAAGATCCGATAGTAATTGGCAAATCCCAAGAAACATTGGACATCTCTTACTGTCCTTGGAATCTTCCAATCCATGATTGTTTGGACTTTCTTAGAATCCATCATGAGACCATCATTTGAAATGATGTATCCTAAAAAGTCAACTTGAGTAGTGTGAAATACACACTTTTCCATCTTGGCGTACAATCCTGCATCTCTAAGTTTTTGTAATACTTGACGAACATGTATTTCATGTTCTTCGACGTTCTTAGAATAGATCAGGATATCGTCTAGATAGCAGACGACAAAATTGTCTAAGAATTCACGAAATACATCATTCATGAGATGTTGAAAAGCAGCTGGTGCATTCGTGAGTCCAAAGGGCATGACATTATATTCGAAATGTCCATACCTGGTTCGAAACGCAGTCTTCCATTCATCTCCTTCTTTGATCCGTACTAGATTATATGCTCCTCTTAGATCTATTTTTGTATAGATCTTAGCTTGATTCAACTGGTCAAGGAGTCCTGATATCAAAGGTAATGGATACCTGTTCTTGATTGTGATCTTGTTGAGTCCTCGATAATCAACACACATTCGTAAAGATCCATCTTTTTTCTTTACGAATAGAATTGGAGCTCCTGCTGGAGATTTTGAATGGCGTATGAAATTCTTCGCTAAATTCTCGTCAATATATGTCTTGAGTTTAGCCATCTCATCTTGCGATAAACTGTAAATTGGTCCAAATGGTGACTGAGTTCCTTTTTTGAGGTCGATTGAACAATCATATGGGCGATGCTCAGGAAGAATATCTGCATTCTTTTTCTCAAAAACGTCTTGATACTCCTGATATAGACTTGGAATGCCAATTGAAGTCTTTACGTTTTCAGAAATAGGTGCAGCATAAATAGCAAAAGTTGATCCTTCTTTTGCTGCGTGTATAAATGCTTTTGCACCTATTAGTACGGGTTTTACTATACTAGACTTATAATTTTTTACTTGGTTGGTAGAACTATTAATAACGCTTTGGAAAAAGTCAAGTTTACGCGAATTCCAATCTATTCGAGGGTTATATTTTTCTAGCCAGGATAAACCTAAAATAACTGGATTGGACGGGGATTTAATTATGTTAAAAGCTATGTAGCTATCATGACCGTCTATTGTTACTTTTATAGGATGAGTTTCATGAGTGACATCTCCAGAAGACAAGAGACGACCATCTATGACTTCTACATGTACTGGTTTAGGTTTCTGTACAAAGGGTATTTTACGACTTTTAACAAATTGTTCATCTAAAAAACATGTTGAGGCTCCCGAATCTAATAAAGCAAAGGCTTTGTAATTCTTAGGTCCTAAATATAAGTCTATTATAAAATAAGGAGAGGGTTCTGAGGAGAGGATAGGACCTTCATTAGGAATTGTACAAGGTTCCAGCTGCACGGTCCCTATTGTAGCTGGACGAATCCGTTTTCCGACATGTTGTCTTCTTTGACCGTCGTACCCCTCATTTTATAGTTGCGTCGTTTCTTTGGACAATGTTGAGCAGTGTGCTTAGGTTCTCCGCAATATAAACATAATCCTTCTTGACGACGACGAATCTTTTCTTGCTCAGTTAGGGGTTTAAAACGTATCGCGTCAATTTGCATGTCTTCTACTTCTGAATGTACGTTTGGCAAAGATGTTGATGTTGCCATTGAGTAATAACGTTGAGGTTCCCGTGAATGATTCTCGGATCGAAATTTGAAAAGTCGATTATCACATTTTATCGCAAAATCAATTGCTTGACTCAAAGTTTGAGGATCAAGTAAGTTGAGCATCAATTTCTTTACTTCCTATTGCAATCCATAAAGAAATTGAGTGATGAGTGCAGCATCATCCCACTTGATGTCAATTGTAAGTTGTCAAAATTGTGAAGCATATACTGTTACTGAGCGATTTCCTTGTCGCAGAATTCGGATCTTATTTGTTGCAACACGAGTTGCATCGTGTTCACCATACATAGATCGAAACTCCACCAAAAAAGCTTCCAAATTGTCCAATATTGGATTTTGTTGTTCAAGAAAAGACGAAAACCATGATAATGCAGAACCAGAAAGTAGAGTGCCAATAAACCTGACTTGTGATCCTGGAGTTGGATAGCTTTGCGGTTGAAGTTCAATTGCCAATTGTACTTGATTGATGAACCCTCGAAACTTTGATCTCGTACCATCAAATTTCTCAGGTAAGGCAATTCTTGGTTCTCTAGTGCTTATAGGGTGTTGTACAATTGGAGAAGGAACGTGATTTGTTGTAGATGTTGAAGCAGCTCCGATCATCTCTATATCTCCACTTTCTGCTATTCTTGTTCTTTCCTGTGTTGGTGAATTGAGTTGATGCATCGCAAGCATTAACTCCCTCATTTGCTCTTGCATTTGTGCCATTGCACTCTTCATTTCAACAAGCTCTGCCATAATGACACTAAGAAGAAAAATTTGTTTGATATTGCTCAAGACAAAAGAAAAGAAAGACTTGATAACAAAGAAGATACTAAAAACAATATCAGTTTAGAAGTGGGTAATCCGCAAACTTCTAATACGCTTATGTCTTGTCAAGAGAAAGGGGTAATCCACTCTTACTCAAGAAAAAACAAAGCTCTGATATTGTAAGTGTACTCTTGTGAATCTGTCAAGGACAAAGACTCGATGAGGGAAAATATACACCAAAAGGCTATCTCGATATAATAAGTCAAAATATAAACAAGTAGGTATATTAAAAGGAAACTGGAATGGCTATTGCCACAAGACAAGAAACTAAAGACTCTTGAACCTGGACTAGAAGCAAGAAAGGAGTTGACAAGAGTGAAGAAGCCTTCACTCTTGTCTCTATATATACTATCTAACTAGGGGCTACGTGGCGACGTTCTATAGGACCTCCAATATGTGTTGACTTTGTAGGACACATGCCTTGACTTACAAGGCAAGTTTTTCTACGTGTGGGCCACATAGTTAGCTTGATCTTCAAGCTAACAACATGTGTGGCACATGGCCAACTTGTTGACCACGTTTCTAATCCAAAAAGTCAATTAAAGACACCTATGAAGTCAAAGCAGCGTCTAGGAAGTTTCTAGGAAACTTCTATATTAAATATTATAGAATTAACTTACTTTTATCTACTTTTACTTACTTCTACCTATTTCTATATGTAATTATTAGCTTACATGATTATGGCCGTGACACTTGTGCATGTAGAAATTAAAGATGATTTTTTTTTTATCATTTAGAGATGTTATCTGTAAAATCCTTCCTACAAATGTAGCAACAAATGGTCATAATAGCTTATTGATGTTTAATGTTATAAAATCTCTTTTTAATCCAATCATTTTAAGTTTATTGTGACTAAAACTATAATCTTTAAATAGATTGGATTTCTTGTAGTCTTGACTTTTTCTAAAATATAACTAAGACTTTTTTTAATCAAATAAAAAGTCGTAAGTCTAATACAATTAAATTCTATAAGATGCAACAATTTTTATGCATGCTATAAAAAAATGTCACTTTTTTTTATTTAGGCCAAATCTATTAGTAGTAATAAAAAGATTTTAAGTGGCATTTAAAATTAAAATAAAGATTATCAAGGCAATTAAAAAAATACAAATATTTTTTTAGAGCATTATCTATATAATTGCTCAATTAATCTTCAAAAAAAAACTCAATTGCTATTTGGATCAATCTGTAGCTTATCACAAAATGAGTTGACTAAACTCAAAGAATATATTTTCATTAATGAGAAATTGGCCAAGAAATTTATATGTCATTCAAAATCTCTAATAAGAGCTTCTATCTTCCTTATGAAGAAAAAAAATGGATCATTATGTATGTATGTAGATTAATAAGATTACCATAAAAAAATAATTAATTTCTATCTTTGATATCAAATTAATTGATTAATTGAATTAAATTAATATCTATAATAAAAAAATAAAAAATAAAAATCTTTAATATATATAGTCTAGTATGCATTTTAAAAATAAATAAATAAAAGATTGTATTTTAAACTAGGTATAGGCATTTTAAATGAAATTTCATATTGTTTAGACTTACAAATGTGCTATTTAATTTTCAACATCTTTTGAATGATGTTTTTAAGAGTTTTTAGATGATTTTATTGTTTATTATCTTAATAACATTTAAATTTGCTCTAACTATATAGAAGAGTATAAATTTTATGTTTGTTGTGTATTATAAAAGCTTAAAGATCTAAAATTATAGGCTAAGATGGAAAAGTGTATATTTTACACAACTCAAGTTGACTTCTTAAAATATATCATTTTAAGTGATGGCCTTGTGATGGAGCTTAAGAAATTTTAGACTATCATGGATTAAAAGATTTTAAGAACAATAAGGAATGTCGAATGTATTTTGAGAGTTGTCACTTATTATTGGATTTTTATCAAAAAAATCTATCAAAATGTAAGTGTATTTATATGTTTGACTTAGAAAGACAAACTTGAATGGAATAAAGAAATTGAAGCAAAATATGAAGCTTTAAAGATAAATTTTACTTCTACACCAATTTAATGTTGCATTAACTTTTTCAAGACACTTTTTATGGAAACAAATCTATTGAATTTTATCTTGGATGTGGCATTGTCACACATAGAAATACATAAAAAAAATAAAATAAAATAAAATAAAAAAACTTAACTTAATAGATCTTTATTTAAGAAACTTTTTAGTAACAAAGATCAACTACAAGATCTATAATTAAGAGTTTTTTATAATTATAGATTTATTTCAAGGATAACATCATTAACTAAAAAATGCTTCTAGTATAGTGATTATTTATACAAGTAATAAGAACTTCAAATGTTAAAGATAGTTAAAAAATTTATACAATTATGTGATTATTAAAGATAAAAAATTCCTCATCATCAACCTTATAGACTTTTCCAAGCACTATATATATATATATGTATATATATATATATATATATATATATATATATATATATATCAAAATAATAATATTTTTCTATTTCTTTAGATTTTATCATAGATCTTTTAATCTTAAGTTCTTATGACTATATTTGAGATGGCAAATTGTTTCATCAAAATCGTACATTTTATACCATATAAAAATTCTATCAAAGATAAAGAAACAATTAAACTTTCCATTGATAATATTTATAACTATTATGGATTGCTAAAGAATATCATATTAAACAAAGAGACTTAATTTGTATCAAGATTTTGGAGACTTCTTTTTAAGATATTGAAGGTGGATATAAAATTGTCTTTGGTTTTTCATCCTCAAATTAATGGGAGAAAAAAAAAAAAAAAATAGTAAATCAAGCATTGAAGTAGTATTTAAGATGTGCCATCAATTACCATTAATATAATTGAAAAATTCTTTTATTATTAGTAAATTTTTTCTATAATAATATAATATATTTTTCTATGTATCAATCATTTTTTTATTCTAATTATGGTTAATATCAATTTTTTTTTAATTTTTAAAAATTTCTAATTATCCAACAAAAGTTTAGGTAAATTTTTTGTCAAAATTACATACAATAATAAAGTCTCAATTAAATAAAATTTAAGAATAATAAAAGATCAATACAAATTTTTATTTTAAGTAACAACATCAATTAAAAATTGGAAATAATATGTGGATATTTTTTTGTAATATTAAGTTTATTTATCCTTATGAAAAGTTATATTACCACAAACTTTGACCATTTTCTATTTGTTAATAAATTAATTTTGTTGCATATCAACTATACCTACTTAAGTCCATAAAGATTCATTATGAGCTTTACAGCAATCAAGATTTAATAAAAATTACATTCTATATTTTATCCTTATTTGTAATTTTTTTGTATTTATGGCTCCAAAAAAATGAAGAATCAGCAACCAACAAATTCAACTCAAGATCTATTTTTTGTTGAGTTATGGACAAGGCATTGAGATTGTCTTAACTTTCAAGACAATATTATAGAAATAAAAACCTTCAAGAATGATTTTTTTTTAAAAAATAGATTACAAAATATAATGCATTTAATATCACAATTTTGAAAAAAAATCTTCATGTTTGGAGATATTATTGGTGGTAAGAACCACTTTTTATGATCTTTCAAATTTTTTATTTAAATGAAGTTATAAAGACCTCAAAAATGATTAATTAACAATGTGGTCTTGTTGCCCTAATATGGAATAATATCAATGGCTAAGAAGACCTATCAACTACAATCAAATATTATATTCAAAGATTAGAGTATGTAGCAAATACAATTTGTTTATTCTTTGACATTGTCAACATGTGATCATTGCTTCTTATTGGACTTAATTTTAGAAAGGGAGTAATGTCAAAAATATTATTTATACTAGTTATTACCTAAATCAAAGAAATTAAATAGAAATAAATAAATATAATATATATTTAATAATATCTTGTAGAAAAGCTTCTTAAAAGCTTCATAAATATAGATTTGAATTTAAATGTATCTTGGATGATTGATAAGTTGAAAATTGGGCCAACAAGTTGGCCATATCTTCCACAAATTGACCACTTGTGGTACTTATATATAAAAAAACTTATCTTGTAAATTAAACATGTGGTTTATAAGTTAGACATGTGTCTTACAAATTGGATTTATATTGGAGGTCATATAAAACCCTCCCATATAGCTCTTAGTTAGATATTATATATAGAGGCAAGAGTAAGTCATTCCTCACTCATTTTCATTTCTTTCTTGCTTCTAGTCTAATTTCAAGAATTCTTAGTTTTTCAATCTCTGACTACAACCATTCCATGTTTTTTTTAAATATAAACACTTTTTTTTTCTTCTTTTTGTTTAGTCATCTCTTTTCAATATGCATCTCACTTGTTAATTTCCATTCTTTAAATTCTTGTCTTTAACAACAAAGAAGTATTTGGTCCAATAAGTAAAGTTATTAAAATATAGCTCAAGTCTCTTTCTTATAGATGGTTTTTATTAAAAACAAGTTTGTGGATGAAGAATTCTTTATATATGCATGTAATGCTTATCAAGACAATTTTTTTATTCTTTGCTTATTATTCATTGTAAATACTATTACAACCACTATTGACATATTTTTAAAAAAAAACTTTGTATGATGTTTCTACTCTCTTATGTTAATATATATATACATATATTTATTTATCTAATAGCTAAGCTATACTCACTTAGATTTCTTAATTATTACTATATAATTTATTATTTAAGATATAAAAAAAATATAATTATATATTTTTTTAAATAAAGACTTTTAATATTAAAGGTATCAATTGAACTTGCTATTAGTTATACAATAATTGGTTATATTTGCAAAATATATATTTCAAGGTTTTATTAGAGTTAAAACAGAATAATATTAAATTCTATTTGATGCTTATAAAAAAAAATCTTACACAATATTACAACATGCAAGGTACATAATGTAATTGAAGCTTTTATAAACTTTGATTGTATTGCCAACGTGGTTGTATGTACCAATATGGTGTATAATTTATTCAAAGCAATTGAATTGTATGTAATGCTAAAGACCAATAAGTTTTTATTATTACATAATTACTATTAAATGTAAATAAACTTTGCCATTCAATACAAATATTAGATTGTTGAAGATTAGTAGAAATTTGTGTAGTCCAAAAAACCATGATTAATTGATTGAGATTAGATAGGCAGACTTAGTATTAGAAGCAAAAGAAAGAAGTATCATCAAGTTGTACTTATCAAGAAATTGTAAAATATGATGGTGGTTTGTTCATAGTCTAGGATTGTTTGATTGCCTAGGGCATAGATTATTTCACCAAGATTAAAAAAAAATATAGATGTAAACTTATATTTTTAGAATCTATGCAAAGAACTAATAGAGATTTTTAGATGTAATAACATAAGTATCAATGATATAATTCTTTGATAAGACAAAAACCAAAAATCCACTTTTAAAAGACAAAGTATTTTGAGGAAGTTAACATGCAATTTTTGCAATTTGCAATACTATCTCTATACATCAATTCAATAGAAAATTTGAATGAGCATCTCAAATATTATTTGAATATTCAATCATTGCTACTATTTAAGATATTGGAATTATAGATAAAAAATAAAAATAAAAAGGTGAGAAAAAATCAATAAAGATAATATTTTCAACCTTATATATAAGATGCCACATTATATAGATGCAACTTAGAAGGCTAAAGAAAGGCCAACAAAGTATTGACTTACTAATCAAAAAAGTGTTTCAATGTCCTTCGTATATATATTGTCTTATTATTCTATGGTAATGCAATCAATTGCTTTGATTTTTGCATTGGATATAAATGTAATAGTATTTAGTTTACCATTTAAGTAGCAAGTTGTTTGGAATTATAAATAGGTTGCAACAAGATAAGAAATAAGGCAAGAACAAACACTAGATATTTTTTTTAAGTCACTGTAGATTATGGTGGTGATGATGCATTGTTCTTCATTATTTTGGTTTTTTTAGAATAAGAATATAAAATTATTACGTTAAGGTGATTATGATCGAATTTCTATTTAGTAAATTTAAAATTTAGTTACAAATAATTTTTATTTAATTTTAAAATAACTTGATGCTCATCTTCTTATATTTTTTAAATTGGTGGTAGTTGTCTTATTTTTAGTACTATAATACAATTTTCATCTCTCTTTTAACTATTAATATAAAAAAATCCTACCTAGATTGTTCTTAGAATTACAATAAGTTTTGTTGTGACTTTCTTATATAAAAATATTATATATATATATATATATATATATATATATATATATATATATATATATATATATATATATATATATATATATATTTTAAAATATATATATTAAAATTATTATATATATTTTGATTCTAATTCTTATACCAAAAATAAAATTTTCATTTTTCATTATAAAAATAAAATTTAAATATATATTTATTTTTTTAATTAAAAAAATAATTTCTATTATTAATATTTCATAACTTAACAAAAAATATTTGACTTATATTTGAAAAAAAAATACTAAGAATTTCTAAAATAATCTAAATTTCTATAATATAATAATATACTTGTGGTAGTATTTGAGTCTGGTTTAATAAGAATTTTTTTATCATAAACAAATTGGTAATGTTTAAAGGTTTAATCAAATATGTTATTTAAAATAAATGAAAAATATATAATTATAATTATAATTATAATAATAAATCATTTATATTTTATAATTTATGCATATACATATATATATTTATAATATATTTTATATTATTTTTAATTTTTAAGATTTACTCAAATTTATTTCTTATACAGCACTAATTATATTGTATAAAATTATAAAATCCTCGTGTTATTGTTTTATTGATATTATGCTAAATTAATCCATGTAAACTTTGTAAAAGATATTTATTTAATTACTAAAATATTATTTTCAATTGGTCTTAACTACTAATCATAAACTTTGTAAACATAGTATCTATGTAGTTTTAAAGTGGTTTATTTGAAATTAATTTTAAGATTAGTTTTAGAATACCTGTAATATTTTTATTATACTGATAAATTATAAATATAAATTACTTATAGGTCTTATTTTCAATCAAATTAATATATAATAATATAAGTTACTTATAGATCTTATTTTCAATCAAAGACATCTTGTAGTATTATTTTTATATAAAAAAATATTTATATTATATCATAAGATTTCTATAAGATATTTATAGAGTAAAATGCTTGTACCAAAGATATTTGACTTAGTATACTTTAGCTTTGTAAAGATAAATAAGAATTGCTCAAGATATTATTGTAATAATTACATTTAGTTGGTTTTTATTTTAAAGTAGAAAGTTTGATAATAAGTTGAAGCTATTTAGGGATTGGACTTAACATCTATTAATAAAAACACTTATGCCTTGTGTACTCTTTTTTATACCTTTATTCATGTCTTATATTTTGAAGACTTAGTCATAAATAATATTTATTGATCCAGGAGGGAATAGCACGAGATAGCAACTGATTTAACCGATAGATGCATAACTTGGCAGAAAGATTGAAGGTGTAAATGAGTCCAAAAGCTATATCAATGTTTGGTTCTGCAAGAATGCATGCTTGAATAATCAATGGAACTCAATGATGTCTGGCTTGGTGAATAGACGACAATAGTACAAATATCTCCAAAATAACCTTAAATCCCAACTTCAATAATGTCCACTGTTCCAGAATTATCCCAAAGTCTATTGTTCTGACATTGACCAAGTGGCAGAATACAGATAAGGTGAATGATTAGTCCGGAATACGGGTTGAGGAACTGGACATGACATGTGGGCCGTTAGCCACTGCAGAGTTTGCATAAGCTCCCAGCCTGTCCTATTCTGTACTTTTCTGATTATAAAATGCAGCATTAACAGTTCTTGTAGGCCTCTTGGTATAGTAAAAGACCTGACTAGTCAATTTAGTGATTGAATTTCATGTCTCGCTTTGAACCAAACTACTTCATAGATACATCCACCGATTACGTTCCAGCTGTAGGGATTGGCCATTTGCATTATGGGATTCCTTGGCTTCTGCCTTATTGCAGAGATACGCTATAGAATGTTAGAACGTCGTCAGCAGATAAAACAAGGTAACAAAAATATCAAAAATATCAAAATTCCTGAAGTGATTATTACAAAAAGAAATGACGTGCTACCGATGGCACCACCATCTTGCATACGGAAACGATGAAAAAATGAGGTCATGCTAAATGCCACATTCAATAGAATAGACCGCATCTAGGGACTCATTTCTCTTACCACGATTGCAGATTCATCTTTGATATTGCTAACGTTTATGGTACAAAAGGTCCATACAACTCAGAATTGGGCTCTATCTGATCCAGCTGTTCCGCACACCTCTCAAGGGCTTGAGGACCGTCAATAAATATGTCTGACCAAAACACTAGATCAATCAGCGGTAATTGTAGCCACCTTCTTGTCATTCCGCATGCGCTTTCTATTTTCTCTTTGTTCAGCAGTATATTGCCTCTTTGACAGCAGGTCTTTCATGGCAAGCTCTGCAGCCTCGGTAGCGGACTGTACTTTGGTAACATCAGCTTCACTTCCTTGTAGCGTTCGTAGTAGAGAATCACCTCCAGGGATCTCTGCTGCGTCTAACAACGTACCCTCCCTTGCAACTTGGACGTGGGTGACCGCAGCTAGAGCAATACCCTGTGCCTGAGTCTGTGCAGCAGCTTCAGCCTCAGGTGTCACAAACTCATCACCCTTCACTACGCATTCAGCAGCCCCCGCAACCATCCAGAGGTTATTATTGCAGTCAAATGATAGACTGCTTGGACAATAACCCGGAGTTACCACCTTCTGTATTAGCCAAACACCAAAACATGAATGATGATAACAAATAGCTAACACTGATTACAACCAAACCATTCGTTGTAAAACAACCGTCTGTTGTGGTCCAAAAGCGATAGGAACGCACAACAAAAGACAGAGAGACACACATAGATGACCCTCTTTGAAAGAATGATCAGAGCACTGCACCAATACAAATGTTATGAAGGTAAAGTAAGAGCTAGACAAGCGTAAGAATGGAAGTTGACCGCATGTAGTTTTGTAGAATCTGAATTAAGATCATGGAGAAGCTCACCTTCAGTAGTTTTAATTTCTTCTCAAGCGGATCGCAACTAAAGATGAGAACTCCCTCAAACCTGCGCCCAAGTGTTGTTCAGAAGCCCATTTAATACCTCGAGGAGCTCAATAAAACAAAGAGCAGAAACGATCCAACGTTTCCCAGTACAGCATATCAACATTATGGTTCCGCAAACATTAAGTGCCGGCTCAAGCCATTTTTTAATGGCAGTTGCACAATACGACACTCGAAACTTTAGCAAGGAACTAAGTACACTAACTAGAATGACAATAAGACGAAAATAACGCAGTAATTAAATTTAGAGCAGCAGAACTAACAAAAAGTAGATTCACCTTTCAAGAATTGCAGCAACCGTAGATGGAGGTGAGGAAGCAAGGGCAACTACTGCTCGGCTGTCTTCTTTTAAATCGCTTTCATCTCCCTTTATTCATACGATACCAAGAATTTTCAGTGCATCAACCAACACAACAATCAGATTCAAACATGGGATTCGTAAAATTAGAAATAAATGCTAAAGTTTGGCATCAAACTAGTTACAGAAGACAAATTCCACAAACCTTAGTTGTGTCAAATGTGTCCAGCAACGTTCCACTTTCATAGTGCCACAACCGAACCTGAAACCATCACAATGAACAGCGACATATGAGGTAGTACTAATATGCTTCGCCAAAGTATTTGATTTCAGCAATTTGGCATAGAAGAAAACCAAAGGATTGCACAAACAATGAGAAAAGAGACAGTTGCGAGGATATTGCAACAAGGTCTTAAGCATTGTTAATGTTTAGATACCATAAAGAAACACACACGGACAAACCTACAAGCGAAGTGCTCAAAATGACATGGAACCTCACCGTGCAGTCACCGCCTCCAGATACAAGTAAACCATAGGAACCTACAAATGCGAGACAAGCCACAAAGCTGCTTGGATTGGGTTAAACTTGCAACATACTGTAGACGCATTTCCGCAAAAGCATAAATTTTAAAATCTGCATTCATCTTAGTTATAGTGCAATATTTCTCGAAAGAATATTAGCTGGGCAAAAAACATGTCAACCATTGGACAAAAGCTATTTCATGTTCAGCTCATGTTTCAGTCCTCAACGTGTTAATGAAACCTTCTATAACTGGAGTAGCCAATCTTCCCCATCAAATTAAGTTTCCCATACACTTCCTTGAACCTTGAACAGTGTTTGATAATGAAACGTTTAACAAGGTAAGAAGGTTAAAAGGCCACATACTTAGTATGACCTAGGCAATAGGAGTGTATCTCATGTGCCCCTGCTAGGGGCTCCTCAGGGAATCCGGTCACCTGCAATGGCAAAAGGTAAGACTAATGGCGTCGAACAACTTAATCAAAACAATATTATAAAGGTTCTACACTGTTCCAAGAATAACGAACTACACATAAGCAGAAGTAAATATTACCCGAATTTTGAAATCTCGATCTGATGTCACAATATATTTGCAGTCCGGTGAGCAAATCTGCAGTTTCACCAGTGCTTTTGTGAGAAAACTTAATCAGTTCAAAAGTGTATTAGGAATATACGATTCATTCAAAATCACACCTTAACAAAAAAAACAAATGCCTTCAGATACAGACTGCTCACATTAAGTGGTTTAGAAGTTTATGTGTTAGAGATGTAGCGCTAGAGTGAGAAGAGAGAATACCATGCAAGTTATGATGCTGCAACAATGAGCCAAAAGCTGAACAGGTTCACCAGCTGGGTCCGAAGGAGAAGTGGAGAAAACATAAACAATTCCAAATTTGTCGGCCACCATGAACCACAAACTATCATTGCTAAAAGTGACTGCACTCACTTTCTTGGTCAGACATCTGCCATTGTGAAATACCAACTTCAGTTATGTGTGCTACATCAATGAACATGATCACAGTACTTTTAACGCGTTTCTGCCTGAATTCAAAATCAAAACAAGAACACCGGGTCCCTGAGATCGAGCAACCAGACATTTAATTTAAGACTCGGGACAGGAACCCTAAATCTTAAACGTTCTGAAAGAGTAAGATTTAGGTTCCCTACCCGGAGACTAGATTCCTTGAGAGAGCCAGTCAGTCAACATCCATATTTCAGAAACACAAAGGTTGCAATTGAATTCGCAATATACATTGTCTTGATGCACGTCCAAGTCTTGGCATCCCATAGCTTAACTCGTTTATCATCACCCACGGTAGCAAACAAAGAACCTTCCACATTAAAGGCGATCGATCGAATGGCATCCCCATGCAGTGTTGGATTCGTATTGTCCTTGATATCCACAGCACATCCTGTACTGCACCAGCACCAACTCACATACCGTTTCAAACACCAAGTTGTGATTTAAGTAATGCATTGTTCTATTCTCAGCATACTCCATCTAGGACAGCTCAAAGCAACCCCAACTACTAAGACGGTGTCATACGAAATCGAAAGCACGAACCAAGCGTCCCTACAAGCGAGACCCGCAGTACCTACTCGAGTCAAGTTAATCAGGAATCTAGAATCAAACTCTCTCATTCCACAAACATGTTAATGTACTGCAACACGAGACAGACTGAGAATTCAACTAAATTTGGAAATTTTGGCGGTCAACAATCACAGACCGATGGCATGGCGACTCAAACGCTCGTATTAGAAGCTCTCAAGTCTAGCCAAAACTGAGCCCAATTTCAAAGGTAGAGTTGCACCATTTTCAGTGACAACCACAAGTTGTGAACATGACCCCAGCAGCAATTCAGCGGAGCACAGAGACCAATGCAAGTAATCAAACCTGAAGTCGAAAATGCGGAGGTGGGCTCCCACGGCGACGACAACACAGGCGCCATCGGGACGCACGGCGATCAATGCCGGGGCCATGCTCTTGCTCTTCACGTGTTGTGGGTGCTGGGGAGCATGCTCGCACAACGCCAACGCATGGTCCTCTGCCATGACTGCAGCTGCGATCGATCGGTGGAGCAGCGGCAACAATAACAATTGAAACACAGCGATAGTCGCAACAGTAGCCGCACGAGAAAACACAAATCGTTTTCCTGGAAATGCAAACAAAACCAGCTTCCGTGTTCACGGCGAATCCAGGCCTCACAACCCTAATTGCACATTTAGTATCTCGTATAAAAATACGTGTATGTGAGTGATGAATGTACTATATGTGTGTGTATGTATGTATGTATGTATGGATTGTGATGCTGTGTGAACGCGGATGTATCATTTCGTGTTCAGAGATTTTACATGTTTACTAAAGTTCTGCTTCTTCGTAAAACGACTCTTAATTCTGTTCTATGCCTATTGTACACTTGGTTAAAATCCAATATTACGACGCCAAACTATAATTGGCTGATAATCGAACAGTCAGAACTAAATTGTATGATAGTTTTTGGATTTGAGTGAAACAGTTATAGTTTTGATGATATTGTACGATGATTCTTGCAAAGTGTCACATGCATAATTTATAACTTTTTTGTGAATTTTTTTATAACTTTTTTATGTTTTGTTGATAATTGGTTACTATTCTTGATAATTTAATAGATTATAAAATATTTTTGTTTCACAGATCTACTTTAATTTCCTGTTCTCTAATGTGATGCAGAAAATGGCATCTGCTCAATATGAACACATTTGAGTAAATTAGATTAAAATAAATTGAGCTCCGATGGAAACTATTTTCTAACAATTGTAATAATGCGTTTTTTTTTTTTTTTTTCTTTCCCATGTACGTGTAAATATAAGAATTTAATCAAATTAAATTTAAAACAATATGGTTTACCTTTTAAAATTCTTAATCCAATAGATGCTTTAATTCTGAAACTTCATTGTGAATCTATCCTGGTTGTCAATAAAATACCATATATTAGTTTTGTTGTCTTTGCTGCAAATGTACCAGAATGTGACACACACACACACTCATTTGGTAATTATAAGATTTTTTATTTTTATTTTTATTTTTGAACTTACTTGTTTCTTCTTCTACTCGTTACTGGAATAAATTCTACACCAATACAGCAACAAGGTCATTATAGGGTAAAACTTGGTCTAAAATTATGAGTTTATAATCCGACATTGAAGTTCATGGGACTTCCTCCAGTGCTTATCCACTCGCACCCTCTCCCAACCCATTAAGCAAAGTAAATTAAAAAATTAAACTTTTTTAAAAAAAGGGTGTAAGAGAACAATATGAAAGTATAAGGAAAAGGAAATAGAGGGAAAGAGACTGTTGAGCTGGTTGCTGGCGGGAAAAGTCTGAAGGCGATAACATAGCTCTATTCAATATCTCCGGGCAGAAGGGGGGGGGGTGAAAAGGAAAAAAAAAAGAAAAAAAAAAGAAAAAAAAAAAGAGGGACCGCGGGAACTGTACGATACTTATCCAGCAACGGGGAAAGGCCAGAAAGCCAAAATATCTGGGCACGAAGAAGGAGACACTGCTGTGGAGGGGCACCCACAAAAAGGAATGATTCCTCCAGTTCCAAGTTGGATGAATATTGAGATTAACTGAACATACAGGCGAAAATTATTCATCCATCGCGATTTGTGCAAACGGAACGGGGTGACAGTGAGAAAAGGTTACAATTCAGACCTTGTCCAGGAGGGGGGGGGGATGAGATGCGTTTGCAGACAAATAAATCCCTATCAGCCAGTCAGCCAGTCAGCCAGCTTGGCCCTACCTGATAGGCTGCGGCCACGCAAGGCGCTGAACAGACAATCCCCACAGATCATATCTGGCAGCTGATTTGTCCAACGCCGATAGGCTCAACTCTGATCCCCATTGCCACGTCGGAAACCATTGCCAATTAGGGAATGGGGGAGGGGTGGGGGTGCCATGTTGACCACAAGCATTATGTGGGGTTAGACTCATTGGGTGGTTGAGGCACCTATACCCACTTGAGAGGGATGGGAAACGAAGGCCCTTCATTGCTGATTAGGCTTCTCGTGTGGTCCAAGGTAGCATTCAAGAGAGTGTATTAATACAAAAAAAAAAACAAAAACAAAAAACAAAACAAAAGGGGGCAGAAGAGCTGAAACCCTAGAAGGGAGCCAGCTAGCTAACCACACACAGAGCGAGAGGCATAAGAGAGTGCAGCAATGTGGGTAGCAGCTCTTGCTGACGTGGAATCCACTGACAGGTCAGAACCCATAGAAGCTGCGGTGGCAGGATGCGAAGTGGAGGGATTGGGTGTGGGCTGTTGATGTGGCATGCTCTCATTATCCCATTCCATTTTGCCCCATCTTACGTAATCGTTTGAATACAATCTTTGCTTTCCACGCAGAGTGGACTACACTTATATACATATATATATAAATATATGTATTACCCGCTTTAACACTGACAGTGGAGAACAAAGGAAATAGCCCATGTGGTACTTGGAAGCTATTTCGGAGGGCAATGCAGAAAACCATCAAAGATGATTCGGGCCTCACAAGGGTGATGATCACCATCATCATCATCCATGTTGGATTTTAATAACCTGTCCATGGGCATTACAAGTTTTAAAAAATAATAATAAAAAAATCCTCTGGCAATTTTAGTTTTGTTGCTAAAATTTCTTACAACCACATTCTTCCCATTCATTGATGTGGTCGTATGAGTAAGCAAATTCATGCAATCATTATCAGCGAAGTTAATGGGAGAAAATAGAAAGAAAAGAAGAAGAAATACATGAAGACTGAAAAGTGTGTGTTTAATTGAGAAGGGGGAGGGGGGGGGGTTGAGATGAGAGGTGGCGATCTATTCAATTAGGGTGGTGGGGAAATAGTATGGTCCACTCAAAGGAAATGATAATGTGTGTGTGTTTGCAGACTATTAGTGGCTTACTCAACACACATTCCTCAAGCTGCAGGCGCGGCGGAGACCTCAGCGTGGGGAGGAGGCTGATGCGCCGCGGTGCCCACTGCATGGCGAGGCCCGGCAGCTGTCCTTCGGGATACTGATGAGTAGCGAAGCAACGGCTATCGATTACATGCGGGGCCGTTCACTCGCATGGGGAGTGGGGGTGGGGGATGAGATCTGCTAGCAAAGGAGGCGGCAGCAGCAACAACAGTTAGTCGAGGACGATCGTGGAGGGGCGAACTCCAAGATCATGCTACTAGCATTTGTCATCAGGTAGAATTGGATCATCGTCGGGCCCCGCCCGATGGGCCGTCTAACCTCGTATGTCGGTGTGATCTATACGCTCTGCAGCTAACCAGAAGCAGCAGTGGATGTGTTTTTTTTAAGTAGCTAGATTTTCTGGTGTCTGAGGGGCCGGCTATCACTGACGCCGGTATGTGGGCGGAGTGGGCTGAGTGGTGGTGAACTAGTCATACATCTGGGATCTTAGTAGACTGGGCTGGGAGATGCGGAGGATGCGATCTAGAGGGGTCGCAGTGCATGCTTAGATCGGTGCGCTGTGGCAAGTGTGGTTTCCGTTTTTTTTCTCTCTGTGTTGGTTCTTCAAGGGTCGAGGAATTGGGGGGAGATGGCGGAGAGTGGGAAGGATGGGCGGGGCTCGAGGCGGCCACTGCTGGTAGCCATGAAGGGGCACCCAGGGTGTGGCAAGACGACGGTGTCTCGCGCCATAGCCAAAGCGTTGCATTGCCCCGTGGTGGACAAGGACGACATCCGCGACTGCAGCATGGATCTCGAGTGCCCGTGCGTCATGTCGTGCACATGCGAGAGCAAGACGTTTAACTTCACCTCGCACAAGCTCAACACGCTGTCGTACGTAGTGATGTGGAGGGTGACGGAGACGCAGCTGGAGCTCGGGCTGGATGTTGTGGTGGACTGTCCGCTGGAGCGCCCAGGTCTCTTCGATAAAGCTGTCGCGCTCAGCGAAAAGTTCGGCGCGACGCTCGTGATTGTGGAATGCTACTCGGGGGACAATCAAATATGGAAGGAGCGACTGGAGAGCAGGGCGGAGCTGGGCATGTCTGATACTCAGATCGTGTTCACAACTCGGCCTAGCTTAGGGTAACACGACTTCTCTGATCAATTTTCTTCTCAAAATAGTTAATTGCATAGAGTCTGGAATGTCTGCTCTTCTCCAGTTTGCACGGAGTTTACTTGTCATGGATGATGCAGTGAAAGGTCATCTGATTGTGTGGTTGGGTTCAGATCACAGGTGATTTGTCCTCTATCAGAAATCGGTCGGGCAATTGCGTTGTGAATGTGCACTAAAAAAAAGTTGAACTCTTCTGTGGGGCGAAGCTTTGAACTTGATTGCGTAATTGTTTAGCAGGGACGAGCATGACTTTTATCATCTGGAATCGAACGATACTCCTCGTAGTCGTGTTCTCACCATGGATTCTTCCGATCTTCCTCAGTTAGCTGCGCGAAAGCTTGGCGCCGAAACCGAGACTCGGAAGGTGAGTGCCGGTTCCCGTATCCTTAAAAGTTCGTGCTCACAGTTATCCTCATCTGAATCACCGCAACGATTCACCCTTCAGTCCATTGAGGAGCAGTTATCAAAATATTCAGTGGGGCAGACATCACTGGTTTAGCATATCTCGAGAAATGTCCCTCCATCATCCCCCCTAAACTCAGCACCAATTTCGGCTCAAACTCAAAACTGGGATTGAATTGGTAATCTTACGTCGGAGAGCTTTGTCTTCTGTTCAGACGGTACTGGACGTAGGATTCGGGGGCCCAACGGCGCCTCCCTCGAAACGGTGGCACAAGCCGGCACGGTGGTCGGATATTGAGAAAATCCTTGAAAAGTATGCAGGCTGCTTCAAGTATGACACAGGCTCAACTAAGAAGATCATGGTGGACACTACAGCGGTTCCCAGCCAAGAGGCTGTGGATGCAGTGCTCCGGTGGCTTGAAGCGCTAGACTCCACCACTGAGCTGGTAACCTATTACCCTTGAAAAAACAATTGCTCCATCAACTAGTAAGAGCGACCCCATCTAGTTTGTACAGTGCTACCAGCAGTTGTTTAAAACTACTATATCGCAGATTCTTTTTTTCCTTTTTCTTCCTTTTTGGGTGTTTTTCGATGATTCCGGCAACCTCGACGCGTTCAATTCCAACGGAAGGGACAGCTCTGCTGCAACCAAAGCTTGCGTGGGCGAAATGGTCTCCAAGGTTTCCCTAATACAGATGAACTCTGCTTTAGATACTTATTCTGCGCTTTTGCAATCCTCTGAAGCGTTTGGATTGTGTGACTAGCAAGCAAATAAGATGAGCGTCGTATCTTCCTTGCCTTATTGATGCCCACGGTGTCATTGAATCATCTGTTTGGTCTCATAGGAATGATCCATAGCAATGATGATGATGATGATGATAAAAGTAAAAATAATAATCATAACAATAATGGGTGCAATAGAAAGTTGAAAAATTGAGAGAAGGTGAGAATTTTTTGGAGATGGTAGTGGATGACTGATGAAGAGATTGTTGGACACAAGATTTGTCTGTTACCTCTTGGAACCGATGATTGTCGCCCATAACTTAAAAAAAAATCGACATCGATGATATCAATGTGTAGGCTGCAATATAATTTATTTAGTTATTTTGGATTAAAATTATAGTACAAGATACAAGTTTAATAAAATTTATATATTTTAAATGTTTTTTTATACTCATCAAAAATATTTTGGTATGATGTATTTTATTTCCTTAATTTATAATTCTAATACATGTTCTACAACATAATGCTTGAAATTGATCAATATGATAATGTAAGTGGTTTGTATTTTCTATATTTTATTCAAAATTTAAACATTTAATGTATATTATTAATTTTAAATATTCTAATCATAGCGAAAGTTAATACTTAATCATACCTCCAATTATATTATTTAATACAAAGATGTTTGGTAGCTCCTTAACATTTTTTGGACAACTCACTAGCAAGCAACCAACTGTTGTGAGCCTTAAAAATATTGGATAAAAAGATAAATAGTAAACATTTTGGGGTATATATATATATATATATATCTATATATGTGTGGTAGAACAATCAAATAAAATAAAGTTTTAGAGATTTATAAAGATGTCATAGTCAAAGAAGTCATTTATATTTTTTGTTCATCCAAATACTAGATACCGGTTAAACACCTAGTTTACTATGACCTTAGAAGAGAATGTGAGAGGCCACAACTTTTAAATCCTTTGATTGGTTGAAATCAAGAAATATCGCTTAGTTGGCTCTATATTTTGAAAAATCTATCCAAAAGTCCTAAGAAAAAAGATGATAATAAATGCATGTCTAGTCTATATTACAAATAGTGCTATCCCTTGGAATTTGTGCTTAATCCACTTCAAGAGGTGATTTTTACAAAAATTCAAAAAGAGATGTTCAATATTGCTTAAAATGACCATAAAAATAAATAAAAAATAAAAAATGCTTGTCATACTTGTTAAAACAAGACACGATGTATTTAGATTTATAATAAAGGAATGATTTGGTTCAATTCATGGCCTCCTCTCATTTTACACTATCTCCAAAAACCAAAGTTTTCAAAGAAAAAAAATTCATTACCAAGTGGGAACCTTTGTAAAACTTCTACACCATGACTTTGAAAATGGACTTCTAGATATAAAGACCTCCTCACTGAAAACAAACAATTCCATGAGCTCCAGACAATCCTGCAAGTGAGGCAGCCACTGCAAAAGTTCCCAGAACTTGGATGTAACCTCACTGCTATACTTTCTAGCAGGGAAATTAGACACAATGGCACTGACATTATTTTCTCCTTTAAAAAGCAAACCCACAAATGTTAGTTCCAAGTTTCAAATTCCTCCTGATTAATCGTCGCAATGTCGACAATGGCACTCACCTTGCGCACCCTAGTGTCACACCTTCTACACAAGTATTTTCATGCGCACATCCCGTTTTCTGAGCTCGCAAGGTCCAGCAAATTTGTCAACAAAAAAGTGAGAGTGAGGTAGCAAAAAGGAACATACCTAACGTGCAAAGAAGAGCAACGCTGGTTCTTGAGTGGGAGCAAGGAAACAAGGATCCGGCGATGCTATGAGCAGAGGGGCCAAAAAATGAGACTGACTAGGACCGTGAGTAAAAATGGATATTGAGAAGCCTGTGGGTGGAGCGCAACTTTGGAGCTGAAAAATTAAGGTGGAAAGAGGTCGCACGGGAATCACGAAATCATGGGATTGCAGCACTTGATGACTGGCTGCAAGCGGACCCACGCTTTACTGGGCCTGAGTATTAGGCTGCGAACCGATAGCCTGGAATGCAAGGAATCGATACCATTGCAGTGACAATTGAAAGAGGGCGAGACTTGGAATTGCATGCGGCTGGTTTATTGGTGGTCGTTAATTCAAGGCATTCAAAAGGCTCACTTCACTCTCCAATCAAATTACGGCAATCAGTGGAACCTAATAAACATGAAAAGTAGTGTTGTGTGTGTGTGTGAGAGAGATGTGAATCGGTGTCAGCGACCAAATGCCCGGTTCATCTCAACCACCCAATCGAATTTGGGAATGGAAAGTCAACGTTCAAGGACGACATGATTAGCAGCATTCCCGTTCAAAACGAGTTAGTACAAAAATGACCAAATTAGAAAATAATTAATGTGGGCAATACAAAGAGAATAAAACAACTAATTAAATAGCACTTCGAACATCCTCAAAACTAAGAACTCAGCAGGAGCTTGAACAAAGCTAGGAAGATTCATTCAACTACTCAAGAAAAAAGAAAAAAATCAAATCAAATCAAATCAAATCAAGTTACGCAATACTCAATCGAACTGTTAGCTTGACAGTGGTTGGGGAAGGCAAGGTGCAAAACTTGCTAATTGTCACTTAGGTGGTCAACAATATGTACAAGGACGATAGTACGGGACTCACGACCCAAGCACTTTCTCTAGAATGTCAGCCTAGGAGAACCTCACCAACTATATGCATCCATGTGCTCTACACCACTATCTGGATCATGCTGCAACTACTACTACGGAAGTCGTTGATATATTTCAAGCCAGGTGATCCTCTGCCATTTCTTAAGATTAACATAAGCGCAAATTCTATGCACTACGAGAAGAGGTAACACTACAAGTGGCAGGGCAGATGTTCCGCTGGGGATGCCATGAAACCATATTCTAGCTGGCACAGTACACCCTCACCTGCATCCATCGCTACTTATCTATTGACAAAAGTGTTTGGGGCCACGACGTCTTCTTAAGGAACCATCTTACAGCCAAGAAAAGAGTAAATGCTCTTTACATCACCTTCATTGTGTGACGACTTGACGGAATGGCACCTCAGACAGAGAGAACTCAAAGGCTTATCATCTGTCACTGAAAGAGGCTCCATCTTTGCCAAAAAGCAGAGCTTCGAAACTTAAACGGTTTTGCAGTTCACTCACCAAAACATGACGGCAGCATCGCTAAGGAAAACTACTTCTGGAATTGTAGGTGCACTACAATAGAAACGCCCTCAATTTCAGCTATAGGAAGTTATTGACAGTGGCTGTTACAGAATTCGTTCGCAGCAAGTCCTGCAGTTCACAACCGGAAACAAGAGCCGCTCAGATGCAACACTTCTCTTAAAATAAATAAATAAAAATAGAGCTCAAGACTAAACAGCTTAACATAGATTTGGGAAAAATTGAAACATACATAGGACATACCTGTGCAATAAGCTCATCGGGGACGTGCGGAAGAACCTCACGCACCATGCCAACCATTGCAGAAATTCTAGGATCCGCTACAGTGCCCAATCCAGTTGAGACATTGTTGCGCAAAAGCAACGCATCAACAGCTTCATCTCTACTGCGCCTGCTAGACTGTACGCTACTTTCCCCCCCGAATGGCCACCAATTCCAGTTGCTTTCCTCAACAAGGCCATGGCCATGACTATGTCCTAATCCTGGCCCTGATCCCGACCCGGATAACTGTCTCATCATCAAGTGCAAGCGACCAAGACCACCCCCTGTATTCTGGGCATCTGTTGACCTATTCGCTTCGTCGATACCTCCTACTACTCCAACTGGGCCAACCTCTTCCGCTGTACCCCTGGAACCATATTGATATCACCAATCAAAATCATGCACATAAAATACAAGCACCATCAATCGCAGTAACCAGCTAAGACGGACATCAGCAAACTCAGAGGAATAAAATTAGAGGCAAAATAAACAAACTAGAACCAGCAATCCTTCACAAATCAAATTTCACTAACATTCTTAAATAGACGTCATGTGACAGCGTCAAAGGCTATTAGGAACGAACAAAAAGGCAGCCACTTACGTCCACGTGCTGGTCACTGGGGCATTCCAGTGAGGTGTAAGTGGAGGAACCAAATTAGCAAGAGGTGGCGATGCCAATGGGGCCAAGTCTTGTCGTTGTGGTACCTGCGCCTGAGTTTCATTTGTGCCAGGGGATGTAGTGGCCGCATCTACTAGACGCTGCAAATTTTGTGTTGCAGTTCGTGACCCACCCATAAAGAGTGGTCTACGACAGGTTGGACAAGAATACGTTTCTGCTAGTCCTTGATCTAGCCTGCATTATCCGATGTGTTCTCAAGATGAAATGACTTATTCAAGCACAACAGGCAGATCTTCGATGAGAAAGAGCATAGTACCTATTTTATGGTTTCCAAAACACGAAAAATATATGACCAGAACCATACCGAGGAGGTGGTATGCCCAAAATCGTAATACATGATCTTCACACTAGGCAATATCCATGCTTCTGAGCGAGAGATTCATGAAATGACATCTAATATATCAAGTGCAGTACTAACCAGACATACTGAATCTACCACATGCTTCTCAAACTCAATTAGCTTATCTGTAAACAGCAACATACCAAGATCTCAAGCACGGAAGATGAAAGAGATGAGCACAGGGGAGACGTTTTGCCCTAGCCATAGGTTCCTGCCAATCCCAATAAAGCCAAATCTTGTTATTGAAACCAATTCAATCATATAGTGCGACATGAATCACATTAGCTTTCAAGCGCATAAGGGCTTTTACAATTTGTAGATCAATGAAACGTGCGTATCGAACCTTGCAAATTGCACAATCATCTTCATACGCCAAAAGCTGCTCCTGTGTAGCATCAGGAAGCGCTCCCTGCAGGGTGGTCATGGCTGTACGGAGACGCATGAAACCTTTTATCCTCTTTGAGATAGCGCTCAGTAATGCCTGCCAGTTGCAAGTTTCTATGAATAAGATACTCACATTTTCAAGGTACAACAATGGTGTTTTAAAGTAGCTCAACCAAAATATTATGCTCTATTCAGCAAACACCAGGCTGTTAAAAATGTCTAATGACCCAATATTACAACATACAATAAATCCCACAATGTTAAAGAAGCTGAATGACATCTAAAAAACATCTGACATGCATGGCCCAAAGTGCTGCTTCGATTGCCGCATTTCGATATAATGGTATGACGGTTTACCCGCAAGTTAAGGAATAGGATGGCATCAACCACTTGAAAAGCAAGACCGCGTAGCCACCAGATGTGAACACAATGGCCCAGTGCCAGCAACAGGCTCACAATATCCATAACAAAACTGCAATTTCGTACAACAGTTCCACGCCATTCCCAAGCTGCACCTGGGCAAGCCATACACATATCCAAGTAAGCTCATTGAAAACGTTTCCCCACAGCAGCTACGTCATAAAATCATCAGTGTCTTGTTGGAAAATAAAGCAGACAAATCAACTCAAATATGTGCCTACAAAAATTCCCTTTTTCACAAAATAAAATTACAGAAACTGGTGAAGAAGTAGCATTAGCCCAGAGATCGTTGATGTTGCAAGATAGAACACCCAGATTTTAAACATGAGAAAAATAAAACTCACCTGCAGCAGACCTCTCAGAAGGCTGCAAATTCACATCGTGCGCAGATACATCAAGACTTTGCCGTTGCCAAGTGTCCATTAGCTGCATACCGTGTACTATTACTGCCTGCCAGAGAAAAATCGAGAGTATAAGACTTCACAATCGCATAACCCCAAAACCTAAACAAAGTCTCAATTTCACAAATGCAAAAGGATGCATAAAAAAGCACGCACTTGGACCAAAAATGGTGACAATTTTACCTGGAGAGTATCAGATGCTATACTGAGAGGCTCGAACAACAGTAACAAGAAGGTGCTAGTCCCTATATCTTTGAACAATAATAAACACAGATGCATCCTGCAACCCAAATGAAACATGCGCTGATTACGAAACTGTTGATATCTGAGAAGATCCTAAGGATTCATGCAACCACTGAAAACGCAAACAGCTTTTCACGACTAAAGTATTACCCCGTCTGCGATACGTGTCGCAGTTGCCTACAGTCCAGAACTACTCCACATGAATATATCTCACAAACTAATCTTTCAGCAATATTCGCGAGCATTAAAGAAAAATTAACGTACCAGAGTAAGTCGAAGAGAAGAACAAACAAAAGTACTGCATAAATTCTTAGATGAGAGAAAACTGTTGCAGATGGAGATGCATTCAAACGCTCCAGACGATCCCTCGCCAAACCTAAGAACATCTGTGTAAAACGTCATTTCTTATTTTAGATCCAAAAAAAAATATAGAACTTGCACATGTAGCTCAAAATGTGACAGAACACTACAGACCTTAAAAATACAAGCAACATAAAGTAAAAGAAGGACCAGTGCAATGTAAAGAGAAAACATCGTTAGCTGTTGTTGTGCCCAAAACGAAGCAAATACTCCGTACTAGGAAGCCAAAATTTGCAAAATCACCTCTCCACAACCTACCTTCAGGAACCCCAAGACTGAAAACCATGCGAGCCAAACCGCAATTTGCATCATTTCTGGTCTTACTACCCAAGTTAAGAATAGCCCCTGTCGTCAATACAACGCTATCAGATGAGAATGAAATACCGCACCCACTGCTAAAACAATCAACCATCGCAAACTGCTAGCATTACATCAATCGTTTAACCGAGTATCTATCTCGAGTTAATGCTGTAACCAGATATACCGAGCATTGATCGCACGATTTTACAAAGTAAGGATTATCACCTTGAACAATACATAATTGATGAGTCGCTCTACCACCTTTTGTGTCTCCACTAGTGATAACTGTCCAAAGAAGATAGTCTGCAAGTGTACGCCACCTCAGATCCATTGACGATTCTTACGCTTTAAATAATCAATGGAATAGACACTAGCATCGCTTCCACACTCCATTTCCTAAGAGCTTAAGGCAATAAGCTGCACTCATTTTATTGATTACAATCCATGCAACAACTTAACATATCAATTTCTCATTTTGATTAAAACAACTTCATGAGAGCTGTTAATAGCAGAAAAGAAACTTTAAAGGCAAATGAACTGGATGAGGACCTTCATCGAAAGTGTAATCAGAAGGAAACAGTTGACCATGAGATTCGCAAGTAAGGCCACCACGACGGATGATTGAAGTAAAGCTTGAAGAGTGCGATCTGCTTCAATAGGATCCAGGCCTTGCAAGTCCTTGTCGAAAGTGCTCCGCAGAGCTGAATTAAGTTTCCAAGCGATCCCGCTTAGACTTAAAGCGGTATATAGTGCAACTACTGGCCCATAACCTACCCCCATCGTGCTCAACTATGATACCAAGCACCCGTGGATGGAAAACCCAAGTTCCTTCAATTTCCCAGAGTCTTGAACAGAAACGAAGAATGGCCCGCGTAACGACAACAAGAAAAGAAACAGAGTATGACGTATAAACACAGCTTTCAACAAAACAAAAATTGAAAATGATCCCTGGATTGGATATAACAGGGTGCAACATCCAAAACTATTAAACCTACAATGCCCAGTGAAACAACTGACAATGACTATGATATTGTAGAGACGATGGCCCAACAACTTAGAAATCACTGCGTGGCACAAGTTTACCGAACATTAAACTAAGGTAAGCTCGGGGAATTTACAGGGAAAAAGGTAACCGAGACTGGGACTAAAAATTTGAAAAGATCCTATCGCGCATCGTGGGAAGGGTGTGGGTGATATCCAGCGTATCGATAATACACCCGACCCGGTAAAGGTGGAGTCAGCCTGAGAGGCCGATGCTGGGGAATTGTACGCACGCCGGCACTGCGACCTTTCAACTCGCTTCCAAAGGCCCGGCATAAAATCACAGAAACATGAGGTACGTCGCGAACTGCACAGGCTCCACATCACAAATGCAGAACAAAATGAATTCACGGGACCAGCACAAAATGAAAAACCAATCACATGTCAAACTAGTACTGTCCATCCTTCAAAAAGTAGTTATCTGATTGATAGCTCTCATTGCAAAGGAAGCCTCGGTATGTTGAAAGAATGATAAAACTTTCGACGGAAGGTCTTTCGATCCCCATGAAACATTGATTAACAATGATCAGCACAAAAGAGACTCATTCTGAGACGTAAATAGACGATCACTTGCACACAGCTTCCGTGGTGTAAATTAGTAGCTGCCCTGCGGCGAATGAGTGCGGAGAATTCCTCTCATGATCTCTTTCTAATCGGTGCAAGAAAGCAACAAACCAAACTAATTTTACTTCGTGTCCACACTGTAATTCAAATTCAAATTATAATCTGCAGAGTTACTCGCACACGAACAGAACTACCAGGCTTCAAAATTCGATTTCATTCAAAAAATCCGCCGCAAGAACCTTGGTTTCCAAGTCACTCTATCAGTCTGAGGCGCACGATCGCACAAGATCTCTAGTAAAACCCACCACAAAAGAGCGTTTTGAAAATCTCTCACTCCGAATCATATCCGCCAAAACCAGACGGAATCCAACAAAATTGTCTAGTGAGAATGAAGGCGGTATACGAGTAAGCCCAGACGACAGGAAGACAAATCAGCCACCAGGCGAAAAAAAGTCGGTGAATTGTAATAGCCATACCCGCGAGAGGATCGACGTGAAGCAGATGCAAATTAAGATGTGAACGACAGACGCCGTGGCAAGCCATCCAGTATCTCCAGTGAGGGCAGCCTACCTGTGAACAGAAAACCCTAACACGAGTAAGCGAAAAAGAAAAAGTAAACAACAACAACAACAACAACAACAACAACAACAGGCATCCAAAACGCAACCAGGGAACAACAATGCGCGACCAAAATCCTGAGAATCAAAATGATCCAGATTTCGAATTGGATCAGCTACAATGAGAGTGCAGAAAAAAGACAGACAGACGCAACACAAACTCGCAAGAGCAACGGAAGAATTTCTCCAAAGACAGCGATCTGCGGGCAGCGAGGAGAGCAGGAATCACCACCTGGGCCATGAAGGGAGCAGACGCCTGAGGGGCAAGGAATGAGAACCAATGTCCGGCGTTGACATGGTTACAGTACAACAACAAGCGGAATCTAAGATCGGGGGGGGGGGGGGGGGGGGATAATAACTAACGCGAGAAGGAGAACAGAGAGGTAGGGAAGCAGCAACAGCAACAGCAGGGAGAGGCTGGGCGAAACCCTAAGTGAGTGTTGACGAGAGTGAGGATACAGTTGGACCACGCCACTTTCCTCTCTAGTTTCACTGTCGATCCCTTCGGCCTTTGACCACGGCCATCACCGCCCAGATTACAAGAATCATAAGTTCAGCAAAAATACGCAACCCAAGCCAATCATATATAAATATAAATATATATGATATCTCGGCCCCGAAGCACATCACTCTCGGCGTTGTCATGACTGAGCTCCATAGCCCCCGAGGATATCATCCGCATACTCATCTCATGTTCATCCGGTGGTCATTCATCTCTTTGGATGGATGTGTGGGTGGTGGATGGATGGTGACCAATGCTTTCTTTGTGAGGGGACCCCATCTGCGCAGAGCATGGCTCCACCTACTACGATACTACTCTCTATCTCTACCTGTTCCTATTAATACTATCTATTGGTTCTCTAGGGAGGAAGGCTCATTGGACATTTTCTTTTGTAGAATCCCATGTGCATTCATGCATTATGGGAAAATGAATGGAAAGTCATGCCTTTCCAACAATGTCATGTGAATTCATTTTTTTTTAAAAAAAATTAAGAAAGATGTTATTTTTAAATTTATATTTTATGGAAGATATGAAAATATCTATGGAATGGTAAGATTTTTTAAAATTTTATAATACATAGTGTGTGTGTAGTTGTAATGTTCTAATTTTTGTTTGTGATACATTTTTATTTCAACATCGGATGTAGAAAGGAATAAAATTTCTTTAAATAATTGTTTTTTAGAACACCAAACTTGAATGATTTTATTAATTTTTCTTTATAAATGATTTTTGTTCTAATGTACAACTCCTCTCCCCTTTTTAAAAAAATTATCTGAAAAATTTGTGGCATGTGAAAGTGAAAAGATTTTTTTAGAAAATATTACAAAGTTCATTTGTGCAAAAATAAAAAATAAAAAATTCAATATTAGTTAGCTTTTGAATAATATTGAAATGCGATTTTTTGTAAAAATAATGCATCTGAAGTAAAAATTGATATATTACAAACTCTTCTTACTTATAAATATATTTTTTTTAAAATTATAAACATATGTTCAAAGCTTAATTACGTTGATTGTAAAATAACTTAGTATAAAAAATACATTAAAAGTAATATCAATTAACATTTTCTTACAAGGATTAATCTTAACCTTTGTTTCTTATACATATATATGACTTACACACACACACACACACACACACATATATATATATATATATATATATATATAGATATGTGCATAAACATAATAAGTTACTAAATATTTAAAATTTAAAATTTTATTAAAATATACAGGATTTTTTTTTAGTATTTAATATAATTTATGTTAAAATAATTTCTATCCCAAAATCAGAATTTATTATCTTTTTGACATCTATGTATTTAATTTGAGTTTCAAAATGTTATTATTTAACTTAAATTAAATTTTATAAGCTTTTACCCCTTAGAATAATATGCATAGATGTACAATTATAGTCAACAATAAGTTTATTTATTTTTATTAAATCTTCTTAATGATAGAGCTTCCAAGCTTATTTGTGCCTTAAGATAGACACATGTCAAGTTTGTGACAGTTTTATTTATTATCCTTTTTCAAATATTTTTGTATGAACATCTATAATTTATTTAATGTATATGATTTTGAGTATTTGAATATTTTTAAAATTTTATTCAAACAAAATAGAATTTAATATTTAATATATTATCATATATATATATATATATATATATATATATATATATAATTGATATAAAATAAAATAATAATTACTAATTTTGAGATAGATTTTAAGATTTATTATATAATTTTCTTAAATAAATATAATAAATTATTTATAATATAAATTATAAAGAGTATTTTTATAATCTTTTACTTTTATAAAAAAAAATTATTTATTGATATCTTATAACTATTAAATTGAAAAAAAATTAAAATTAAAAAATTAAAAATTGCAGCACATATATATAAAAAATAAAAAATGATAGATAGAATAAAACAAGCTCAATCATTTTTTCCATTATAAAAATTCAAGATCTTTATTAAAAAAAATATAAATTAAAGCTCATAGCCTATTTGATGTTTAATAGTGAAGAAAACTAGTGGATAATAAGAAAGTGTTCCATCAAGACCACAAGGTCAATATAGAAATGTGATGGCACTATTGAGAGGATTAGGCAACAAAGGCAATGGTGGGATGAGGCAATAGCAACAAGGAACATGCTCCAAAAATGTAAAAAGTCTTTAGAAACTTTGTGTAGTAGCTTCAACTTTAATCTTACAAAGGTCTAGTAACTCTAGAAATTAGTGTGTGAAATTTTTGTTTTCATTTGAACAATAATCAGTCTAAGATGTTCTAATTTTTTCAATATTGGAAGTTTGGACTAAAAATTAATTATGAGTGTTAGTGGTAAAATACTACATACATCTAAATTATTATTATTATTATTATTATTTAGGATTTATTTAGAATTTCTAGAGTTACTTATAGATCCTTTCTATAAGTATTTTTTAAGCCTCATTTAAACCTTATTTTTTATCCATCTTCAATTATCTTTTTTTATTTCTCATACCTTTTCTATTTTGGATACATTCATTGTAATGTGGCAATAGAATATTAATATTGGACTATAATACAATTATATAGTAAAAGATAAAAATGTGTATTTTATTGTAGAAGAGCCTAGTTGAAAGATAAAGTAAAAAAATATAAATAAAAAATATGGAGGTAATAATTTTTTTTAATATTAATATTATATTTTATAAAAAAAACTTCTACATACTTTGTATAACCATAAATAAGGCAAAATAAGATAGATTAAGAAAATAAATAGTATAGATATCTTTAAAAGACAATAAATAATGGTTTATAGAAAAAATTGCCTTAAGATAACAAGAATTGGTACCTAAAGAGGACCAATTGTGAATTAGAGTTGAAATTAGACTTTAAAGCAAAAAATTGCAGACCTAAACATTTTAACATTAAGCTTGTAAGAGATTTTTTGATTGTTGATTTTTAGTGAATTAAATTTGTAATCACTTTGTAAAAGCTTTGTAAAGCCATCATTATTTTGGGATTACATGAGATTTTTAAAAATACAAAAGGTTTATACTTTACAAAATTGTACAAGATTTATAAATGATCTATAGATGAAATTTGATGATTGTATGAATAATATTGTTGTAAACTTTTTTTGTAAGTTTTTGCTTGATTTAACCATTCATTTAAAGATTATTGAAATTAAAACATACTTAAGTCTTGGAAATTGTATTTAGTAAATTAATGAGGATTTTTAAGATTTAAAGTAATTTATCAATTGGATTGAATTAAAATTTTGCATGGTAGTAATCGACTTGATTTTTTAAAAAATTACAAAGCTTAAAAATAATTTAATTGCATATTTTTGAGATATTGGTGCTCAAAGATTGGCATCAAGATTGAGGAAGGACGCTAGCCAATACTTCTGTGGATTATAAAATTTATCTTTTATGGGATTAGTTTGATCTTTTTAAAATTTTTTGTGCTTGTTGTCAATTTAGTAATTAAGAAGTTTTAAATTTTTGCATTTAAATAAATAATTAAATTATTATTTATTAAAGTTTTAATCTGTTGCAAAATTAGTTAAGAGTTTATTTAAGGTTTAAGATTTTATTATGATTTCATTAAAGTTTAATTTAAGGTTAAGGATTTGATTAGGATTTGATATCACAAATATACATATTTACTTTAATAATTACTTAAGTAATATGAATAGATATAAATAAATAAAAGTAGATTAATTTCATAATATTTTTTAGAAAAGATTTCTAGAAGATTTGTAGATGTAATTTCATCTTTATACATATCTATAGGTGATTGATAAGTTAAAAACTTGACCAAAAAATTAGCCACGTGTTGTACACATTGATAGCTTATGGTATAAGCTAACAATATGGTACATATATAAGAAACTTGTCTTACAAGTTAAGACATGTGTTGGAAATCTTATAGAACACGCCATGTAGCTCTGAAGTAGATAGTATTTATGGAAGTAGAAGTGAAGCCTTCTTCACTCTTGTTAATTCTTTTCATGCTTTTAGTCTAGTCTCAAGGATCTCTAGTTTTCTTATCTTTTGACTATAGCCATTTAATTTTTTTTAATGTATTATTCTTTATTTCTATTTTTTCATCTCTCTTTGAAAAAAATTTCACTTGTTTATTTACATTCATGAAGTTCTTAACTTTATCATTTGATTATAATTGATTTAGGATTTTATTAGGATTTAATGAAGGTTTAATTAAGATTTTTTTAAAATTATATTAAAATTTGATTTATACTTATTTAAAATTTTTATTTTTAGTATTTTTAAAAGTTTTTAAATAATTTTTTACAGATTTTTTTTAATGTTTGATTAAATTTTGATTAGAATTTTAAAGATTTAATTGGAGTTCTTTTAGGATTTTATTAGAATTATTAGGACCTTGTTGTTGTAATTTCTATTTTATCTTCTAAAATCAGGTGCTTAATGCATTTTCAAGCAAACTTCATGTAATATAACATTACATGATAGAAAAATTTGATAGAAATAATTAACATCTTTACAATAGAAATTTTAAGTTTATTTTTATAGACAAAGATTTATAAAAGGTTGTTAATAGAAAGTAAAAAAAACCTATTGTGTCACTTATAGATCTAGCAACATTAAAAAAATGAGCGATTTATTTTGGAGGTAATATACAACTTGCCATCAAAGAAAATGATAAGCTTTTCTTTGATTTTCCAAACAATGTTCAAAAAGTTGTAAATGACATTTTGCATATATAAAGACTTATTATGAACTTGCTATTAATTAACAAAATGACAAATTAAGGTTATGAAGAGAATTTCAAAGCAAACACTTGTCTTATGAAGAATGACAATACTATCATCAAAGGTATAAGAGCATGCAACTTATATAAGTTGTTAGGCTCTTTTGACGAGAAGAAGACTTTATTTGTTTATAAGACAAAAAAAAGTTTAAATAAGGTTGATCTATGGCATCAAAAATTTGATCACCTTGGCATTTTTGGCTTGAAGAAACTTTATATGGATGATATGATTATGCATTTGGATCTAGGCAAGTATTCCAAATTAGTGTTTTACAAAAGATTTATTTATAGCAAATAATATTGTAATATTTTCTTAACATAAAGTCGTACTCTTATAATAAAACTTTTGATATTGATATATTTTGATATAAATAATTATATGAAAACTATATTATATCAAGGAACAAAATAATTTGTTATTTTTATTGACAATTTTTCAGGAAAGACTTTTGTATACTTCATTAATAAAAAATTTGAAGTTTTTGATAAATTCAAATCATTTAAGGCTCTAGTTGAAATAAAAATGAGCTTGAATATTCAAAAATTATGCAATAATAATGGTGGTGAATACACATCCAAAATTTTAGGTAATTTTGTAAAAAAAATAGCATTGAATGGCAATTTTTTCTACATCTCATATACCTTAACAAAATAGAATTAAAAAATATAAAAATAGAATATTATATAAGAATATAAGGTGCATACTACAACATAGTATCAGGGACATAAATCTCAAAGAAAGAGAATCCTTGATACACTCTTATGTCATTGAAGAGAACTAAAAAATCACTCAAAAGATAATATAATATTAATTAGAATGGCTATTGTCAAAAACAAAAAGATTAGAAAGTCTTGAAACAAGATAAATGACTAGAATGGCATTGACAAGAGTGAAGAAGGCTTTAGTCTTGCCTCTATATACACTCTTAACTAGGAACTCTATGGCAATGTCCTATAGGACCTCCAAATCATATTGACTTTGCTAGCCACATGTCTTAACTTGCAAGGCAAGTTATCTATGTATGCGCCACATGGTTAGCTTATTCTACAAGCTATTATACCGAGTTAACTTATTCCACAAGCTACCAACATGTAGTTAAATGTTGGCCAAGTTTTTGACCTACAAACACATTTAAAGACAAAATTAAGTCTATGAAGCTTTTAAGAAGCTTAACTAAAAGATTTTATAAAATTAATCTATATTTATCTACTTCTACCTAATCTTATAAGTAATTATTGAAGTAAATGTATATGTCTATGACATTACCTTTCTTTCTAGGTACGAGTTCTATGAGGAGCGGTCTTCATATGTTGAAGAAGTCTAAGATGCAGTGAATTGTATTTGCCACATACTCCGATCTTTGCTCTTTTTGAAGATGGTTGATAGGCCCTCTCAGCCATCGATAGTATCTCATGCCAAGACAAGAAGACAACCTTGTTATTTGATCGTTGTTGAGGCCTTTGTAACTTCCTTCAAATAAAATATTTGGAACATCGTCAAGACTTGTTCCTACCTCTAATAAAATCACCAAATAGCAAGAATCTCTTCCAAGGTCGTGATACCAAACACGTTGTATCTCAAAATTTATTTGAGTAAAGACATGTTATTCTTGAGGATCTTCATTTCAATTCTATTGTCCTAAAGGTTATGACAATTGCAATGTTTCATCTAATAAATTCACTAATAAAAGCTCTTGAATTGAATATGCTAGTTGTTGGTTTTCCATCTCCTTAGTGTCACAAATACACACAAGCTACAAAAAAAGATAGAAAGTAGAATGTTAAATTCCTTTGATCTTGTTTCTTTTATAGCAAAGATTTACTATTCTTCATCTTGGTTTTGATGGATTTCATTGATGAAAAGCTTCAACTTTCTTTGCTGCATTTGTAATATTTTTTGATGGCTCCCATGTGTGTTCATTAATATCATATCCGCATCAATGAACAAGATATTCTAACCTATTTTGGCATTGCCTTGACTGTAAGACTTCTTCAACCTCAAACTCTTGATTATTATCTACTTCTATAAGAGGAGGTGGCATTTGTCTTCTTCCCAAAATATTCACTGTGTTACATGGCTCAAGAAGAGACATGTGAAATATATGATAGATCTTCATAGACTTCGATAGATGTAATCAACAAGCAATAGGATTGATTTGTTCATAAATAAAAAAAGGTCTCAGGCTACAATAATCCAACTTATTACAAAGATGAGTAGTCTTGATATTGCGAAAAAGTAACCATACCTTATCATCTATGTTGAATTGTCATTGCTCCTTGCAATAGGCATCCACATTGGTTTTTTGCCATCCTTGAGTTTCTTTTAATTGTATCTTCATTGTTGTATGTAGCTCTAACAAATGATTTGTTAAATCTTTTACTATAGAATTATCAACTTTTGAAAAGTCAAAAATATCAAGTCGTAGATGATAATCATAATTAGTAAAGAAAGATATTTGTTGAATAGAAGAATGTACAAAATTATTAAATGCAAACTCTGCCAATGGCAAAAGAATTGTCCAAACATGTTGATGATAGTTGATAGTATACCTCAAATATTATTCTAAAATTTGATTCACTCGTTCCATTTGCCTATCAGTTTGATGATAAAAAGCCAAAGAAAGCTTTATATCCACCCTTAAAATCTTGAATAAGATTCTCTAAAATCTTGATACAAATTGAGTCTCCCTATCCGATATAATAACTTTTGGCAATCCATGATAGCAATAGATATTGTCAATAAAAAACTTAGCTATTTTTTCACCTGAAATAGATTTTGTATATAGTACAAAATGTGCCATTTTGATGAAGCCATCTATAATTACAAATATGGAATCATATGAACTTGAGATTAGAAGATTTGTGATAAAATCCATAGAAATAAAAGACCATGGTTGTTTTAGAATAGGTAACGATTGAAGTAGTCTATAAGATCTATGACGAGGAGTTTTGGATCTTGAATAAGTATCACATGATTGTAAAAAGTCTTTTATCGCCTTTTACATTTGCAGCCACCAAAAATCTCTAGATATAAGCTCTGAAGTCTTTTTGTATCCAAAATGACCAACTGTTGGAAAGTCATGGCGTACTTGAAGAATACGTAAATGTGCTTCTCTTTCTGAAACATATAGGCGTCCTTCGAAATAGAGAAGATTGTTCTTGAACTCAAACTTTGAAATATCATGAAACTTAGAAGAAAGATTCTTGATATCATGAACAAGAGGATCAGAGGACATATTTAATTGAATTTGCTTGATAAAGGTTGAATCAACAATCAATGTTGATTTTATTACTCGAAGATGAAAATACTCGGACTTCAAGAGAATCATTTTTTGTTGATTAAAAGATACATCTCTTTCTTTTGGTATAAGATAAGAATATCTAGAAAGGATAACTGATAGACTTTGTTATTTTTCAAGTCAACAAATGATCTTGAAATTGAATCTGGATAAAGACATGCTCCAACGGGCTTAACAACAATTCAAAATACATACTAACATGAAGTATTTGAGGTTCTTATGATCCATGTATATAGTAACAGGACTTGAAGCTCTTTCTAGATAATGACACTATTCTTGAAATGAATCCAGGATTATAAAGAGCTCTTTGTCATGGATCTCATAATTAACTTCGGTTGCTAAATCTTTTTAAAATCGAACCGAAGCCTCCGTAATCGGGACCTCATTAGGTTGCTCAATCGAGTGACGTCTCATACTAGGTAAGAGGCCCATAACATGACTTGGATTAGATGTCCCCGTAATTGGGTCAAATTGGCCCTTCGCAACAAGATCATACAAATGTTGAATTGGTTCTTTCTCATTTTACTGACTCTTGGTAAGAACGGCTTGGACACATTCCACCCAATTTACTGGAGAATCTTTAGGACCTTGATTTATCTCCTCAATTTTTCATTGGCTTTGGATTTGTTAATTTCAATTATTAAAATTGAACAGAGCATTACATTGCTGATAAGTATGCCCCGACTGCTTGCTATTCCCACACATTGGCGCATAATTGTCATTGGATGTGGGATTGGCACATTCACTAGCATAATGACCAATTTGTCTACAACGAAAACAACGAAGTGGTCTTCTTGCACCCCCATCAGGCATATTGGGTATCTCCACTGGTATATACTTACTAGGCTTATTCTATGTAGGGTTAGAAAATGATCCAAGTCGTCCCATTGGTATAGAGGGTACTTGATTTGATGACACCGGTGGAGCATACGCTGTTGTCATGTTTGGTGGTACAGCTTGCAATGGGATGACATTAACTGGCCCTTGAATATTAGCACTAGAATTGGCCAATGTTTTTAATATCCAAGATGATTAAATATTAATAAATCTTTTTCATTTATATTTTCACCATATAGTCATATTACAACATAATAACGGCAAGGATCATGATCACCTACTATATGTGCTACCGAATTCTAAAATCTTGCTTGTGATATGGACAAGAATGATAAAACACTTATCAACCAATTTTGATATGGATTGAAGGATAGCGTCAAAGATTTGTTATTAACAATGCTGATGCATGCAACAATCGTTTATTTGAAAGGCATCAAGAACAAAGATTTAGTTGAAGATGAACAAGTCAAGTAATGATGGCAACTCCCAAGTTTTCTGAAACATATTCGTTAAAGCCGGAACCTATGCAAATTGATATGATATATTTTAAACCTTTCACGAAGCAAGAAAAGACTTGACATCACCAAGAGGGATTGTGTTTATATTGTGGAGATACTAAGCACACTCCTCAACATTATCCAAAGAAGCAACACAATTACAAAATGAGGAGTACAATTATCAAAGAAGATAATGTGTCAAAAAATGAATTTCTCCAGCTATAATAGGGACTGTGTGGCTAGAATCATGAGCAACACCTAGTAAAGGTCCTATCCTCTCCTTAGACCTCTCACCTTGTTTTATAATAGAAGTATATTTAGGACCTAATAATTACAAAGTCTTTGCCTTGTTAGATTCAGGTGGCTCAACATGTTTTATACATGAAGATTTTGCCAAAAATAAAAAAATACCTTTAGTGAAGAAAGTTAAATCTGTACATGTAAAAGTCATAGATGGTCGTTCATTGTCTTCTAAAAATGTTACCTATGAAACTATTCCTTTAGATGTAGCAATTAAAGATCATAACTGAGTAGTAGTATTTAATATAATAAAATTTCTTTTTAATTCGGTTATTTTAGGATTGGCATGGCTAGAGAAATATAACCCTCAAATAGATTGGATTTCTTATAACCTTAACTTTTTTGATAGTATAATTGAAGATCGCATTAGCAAAGTAGAAGTATGTAAGTCCAGTACGTCCAAACCTTTACTAGTAGGTGCAAAAGCTTTCATGCATGCTGCAAAAGAAGGATCATCTTTTACTATGTATGCTACATCCATTTTTAATGGTGAAACAATGTCGAGTGGTATTCCTAAGCAATATCAAGAATTCCAAGACGTTTTAGAAAAGAAAAATGTAAATATTCTTCCTGAGCATTGACCTTATGATTGTTCAATTGATTTGCAATAAGGAGCTCAACCACCATTCGGACCAATCTATAGGTTATCGTAGAATGAATTGACTGCATTAAAGCAATACATTTATGAGAATTTGGCAAAGAACTTCATATGCCATTTTAAATCTCCAGTCGGGGCTCTTATCTTATTTGTGAAGAAGAAAGACGGACCTCTACGAATATATGTGGATTATTAAGGACTCAACAAGATCACCATTAAAAATAGGTATTCTTTGCCTTTGATTTTAGGACTTCTTGATCAACTCAATCAAATAAAGATTTATACCAAAATAGATCTACGAGGAGCATACAACTTAGTTCATATCAAAGAAGGAGATGAATGGAAGACTACTTTTTGAACTAGGTATGGATATTTTGAAAATAATGTTATGCCTTTTGGACTCACAAATGCACTAGCCGCTTTTCAACATCTTATGAATGATGTTTTTTGTGAGTTTTTAGATGATTTTGTTGTTTGCTATTTAGACGATATTTGAATCTACTCTAAGAATACAGAAGAACATGAGCTTCATGTTCATCGCATGTTACAGAAACTTAGAGATGTAGGATTATATGCCAAATTAGAAAAGTGTATTCCAAACTACTTAAGTTGACTTCTTAGGATACATCATTTCCAACAAAGGCCTTATGATGGATCCAAAGAAGGTTCAAACTATCGTAAATTGAAAGATTCCAAGAACAGTATGAGATGTGCAATACTTTTTGGACTTTGCTAATTACTATAAAATCTTCATCAAGAATTTTTCTCAAGTTGTAGCTGCACTTACACGTTTGACTTGTAAAGACAAACTTCAGTGGAATAAAGAAGCAGAAGCATCATTTCATAGTTTAAAGAAGGAGTTTATTTTTGCACTAATCTTATGTTCCGTTGACTTCTCTAAGATATTTTTTATGGAAATAGATGCATTAGATTTTGCTATAGGTGCCATGTTGTCATAAATGGAAATGGATGACAAACTCCATTTAATAGATTTTCATTTGAAGAAATTTTCAATAGTCGAGATTAATTATGAGATCCATGATAAAGAGCTCCTTGCAATCGTGGATTCATTTTAAGAATGGCGTCATTATCTAGAAGGTACCTCAAGTCCAGTTACCGTATATACAGACCATTAGAACCTCGAATACTTCATGTCAACACGTGTCTTAAATCATCATCAAGTCCATTGGAGCATGTCTTTATCTAGATTCAATTTCAAGATCACTTGTCAATCCAAAAAATAACAAGGTGTATCAAACACTCTTTCTAGACGTTCTTATCTTGCACCAAAAGAAGAAAATGCATCTTTGGATCAATAAAGATCAATTCTCTTGAAGCCTGAATATTTTCATCTTTGAGCTATAAAATCAATATTGATTGTTGATTCAATATTTGTCAAGCAAATTCAATCAAGCATGTCCTCTGATCTTCTTTTTCGAGATATCAAGGATACTTCTTCTAAGTCGCATGATACTTCTAAGTTGGAATTCAAGAATAATCTATTATATTTTAAAGAACGCCTATATGTTCCATAAGGTAAAGCCAAAATACGTGTTCTTCAAGCTCGTCATGGCTTTCGAACAGCAGGATTTTTTTGATACAATAAAACTTTGGAACTAATATCCAGGGATTTTTGGTGGCCGCAAATATGAAAGGAAGTCAAAGATTTTGTACAATCTTGTGATATTTACTCAAGATCAAAAATTCCTTGTCATCGACCTTATGAACTTCTTTAGCCGTTACTTATTCTAGAACAACTATGGTCTTCTGTTTCTATGGATTTCATTATGGATCTTTCAATCTCAAATTCTTATGACTCTATATTCGTAATAGTAGATCGTTTTACCATGATGGCATATTTTGTACTATGTATAAAATCTATCATAGGTGAAGAAATAGCTAAGCTTTTCATTGATAATATCTATCAATATTATGGATTGCCAAAGGATATTATATTAGATAGGAGGATTCAATTTGTATCAAAATTTTGAAGAACCCTATTTAAGATTCTAAAGATAGATATAAAGCTTCTTTAGCTTTTTATCCTCAAACTGATGGATAAATAGAACGGGTAAATCAAGTTTTGGAGTAGTATTTGAAATATTCTATCAACTATCATCAAGATGATTGGAGAACTCTTTTACCATTGGCAATGTTTACATATAATAATTCGATACATTCTTCCATGTAGCAAACACCTTTCTTTGCCAATTATGGTTATCATCTATGTCTTGATACTTTTGACTTTTCAAAATTTTCTAATCCTATATCAGAAGATACAGCTAGCAAATTGCTTGTCAGAGCTACATATAACAATGAAGATACAATTAAAGGAAGCTCAAGAATGACAAAAGATCAACGCAGATACCTATCGCAAGGAGCAACCACAATATAATATGGGCAATAAGATTTCGTTACTTCGTCGTAATATCAAGTCTACTCGTCATTGAGATAAATTGGATTATCGTAAGCTCGGACCTTTTCCTATTTGTGAACAAATCAATTTTGTTGCCTATCGATTACATCTACTGGAATCTATGAAGATCCACCCTATATTTCACGTATCTCTTTTGGAGCCGTATAAGACAAAGAATATCTTAGGAAGAAGATAAATACCACTTCCTCCTATAGAAGTTAATAATAACCAAGAATTTGAAGTGGAAGAAGTCTTAGACTCAAGGTGGTGCCGAAATAGGTTGGAATATCTTGTTCATTGGCGATGATATGATATTAGTGAACGTACATAGGAGCCATCAAAGAATCTTACAAATCTAGCAAAGAAAGTTGAAGTCTTTCATCAATAACATCCATCAAAACTAAGATGAAGAATAGCAAATCTTTTCTATGAAAGAAATAAGATCAAAGGAAAATAACATTTTATCTTCTATCTTTCATTGTAGCTTTTGTGTATTTGTGATGAGATGGAGCACCAACAACTAGCAAATTCAACTCAGGAGCTTTCATTTGTAGACTTACCAGATGAGACATTGCAATTGTCACAATCTTCAAGACGACAAAATTGAGATGAAGATCCTCAAGAACAACATGTCCTTCCTCAAATAGATGGCGAGATACAATGTATTTGGTATCACCACCTTGGAAGAGAATCCCAATGTTTAGTGATTTTATTAGAGGTAGGAACTATTCCTAATAGTGTTCCAAATGTTTTATTTGAAGGAAGTTATGAAGGCCTTAATAATGACCAAATAATCGGATGGTCTTCTTATCTTGGTATAGGACACTATAGATGGTTGAGAGGACCTATCAACCATCTTCGAAGAGAGCAAAGTTTGGAGTATGTAGCAAATATAATTTGCCGCCTTATGGACTTTCTCAACATATGAAGACCGCTCCTCGTGGAACTCGCGTCTAGAAGGGAGGGTTATGTCACGGATATATATATTTACCTCAATAGTTATTTATATGATTAAGCAGAAGTAGATAAAATAGAATAATTTCATAAAGTATTCTAAAAAAGCTTCCTAGAAGCTTCATAGATGCGGTTTTGACTTTAGATGCGTTTGTAGGTTAGAAACTTTGCCAAAAAGCTAATCATATATTGGTAGCTTGTGGAACAAGTTACCTCCGTTAAGTAGCTTATAGAACAAGCCAACTATGTGGCACATACATAGATAACTTGCCTTGTAAGATAAGACACGTGGCTAACAAAGTCAACACATGTTAGAGGTCTTATAGGACATCGCTATGTTGCTCTTAGTTAGATAGCATATGTGGAAGTAAGAGTGCAGCCTTCTTTATTCTTGTCAATGCCTTTCTAGTCTTAGTCTTGTTTCAAGACTTTCTAGTCTTCTTGTTTTTGGCAATAGCCATTCTAGTTAATATTACATCACCTTTTGAGTGACTTTCTAGTTCTCTTCAGTGATAGAAGAGTGTATCAAGGATTCTCTTTCTTTGAGATTCATGTCCTTGACACTTGGCATATAATCCTTTATCTCTATATTTTTATAACACATGACGAATATAAAGTTCATGTTCTTTTATATTTTTAGAATAGATTAGAATATTGTCTAAATAACAAACGATAAAATGATATAGAAAGTCACAAAAAATATCATTTATAAGATATTGAAAAGCCACCAATTCATTCATAAGTCCAAAAGGCATGACATTATATTCAAAATATCCATACTTAGTTCAAAAATAGTCTTCTATTTATCTCTTTCTTTGATACAAACTAAGTTATATGTTCTTCATAGATCTATTTTGGTATAGATCTTTGGTTGATTGAATTGGTCAAGTAGTCCTAAAATCAAAGGCAAAGGATATCTATTCTTGATGGTGATCTTATTGAGTCCTCGATAATCCATACACATCCGCAGAGATCCATCTTTCTTCTGTACAAATAAGATAGGAGCTTTAATTGGGGATTTAGAATGATTTATGAAGTTCTTTTCCAAGTTTTCATCAATATACACCTTTAATACATCCAACTCATTTTGTGATAAGCTATAGATTGGTCCAAATAGTAGTTGAGCTTCTTTCTTCTAAATCAATTGAACAATCATAAGGTCAATGCTTTGGAAGAAAATCTGCATTCTTCTTTTTAAAAACATCTTAGAATTCTTCATATTGGCTAGGAATACCACTTGATGTTTTTTCACTATTAGAAATGGGCATAGCATATATAGCAAAAGATGATCCTTTTTTTACAGCATGTATGAAAGCTCTTGCATCTACTAATAAAGGTTTTGAAGTACTAGACTTTTGTACTTTTATTTTTCTAGCTCGATCTTGGATTATACTACCAAAAAAGTTAAGGTTATAAGAAATCCAATCTATTTTAGGATTATATTTTTTTAGCAACAATAATCCTAAAATAATCGAATTAGAGGGAGATCTTATTATACTAAATACTACTATATTTTTATGATCTTTAATTGTTACATCTAAAGGAAAAATCTCATAGATAACATTTCTAGAAGACAACAAATGACTATCTATGACTTCTACATGTACCAACTTAGTTTTTTTGACTAATGATATTTTTTGATTTTTGACAAAATCTTCGTCTATAAAAAAAGCTGAAGCTTCTGAATCTAATAAGGCAAGGACTTTGTAATTTTTAGGCCCTAAACACACATCTATTGTAAAACAAGGTGAGGGATTTGAAGAGAGAATAGGACCTTTATTAGGTATTGTACATGATTCCAACCACACAATCTCTATTGTTGCTAGAAAATTCATTTTTTTACACATTATCTTCTTTGATAATTGTGCTCCTCATTTTGTAATTGCGTTGCTTCTTTGGAAAATATTGAGCAGTATACTTAGATTTTCTATAGTATAAAATAAATCCTCTTGGCGATATCGAGTCTTTTCCTAATCTATGAGAATTTTAAAACATATCATATCAATTTGCATTGGTTTTGGCCTTGATGAATACATTTCAAAAAACTTGAAAATTACCGCTATTCCTTGATTTATTCCTCTCCAACTAAGTCTTTATTCTTGACACCTTCAAATAATTGATTATCACATGCAATGGCTTAAGAAATAAATTATTCCAAAGTTTTTATTTTGGACATTGTTAAAAATAAATCTTTGATTCTATCCTTTAATCCATATCAAAATTGATTGATGAGTTTTTTGTCATTTTAGTCCATATTGCAAGATTTTAGAATTTAATAGCATATGTGGTAGGTGATTGTGATCCTTGTCGTAAAGATAAGAGTTTGGTCTTTGCTACTTGTTCTCAATCACTTTCTTTGAATGTCACTGTAAACACTTCAAGGAATGAATTCAAATCACAAAGGAGTTGCAAATCTTTTTCCATTAAAGGTGCAAATTAAAAGAAAGCACTTCCCGATAGAAGTACACCTATGAATCTAACTTGAGTAAATCCATCAAGATAATGAAAAGGGTGCAACCTTAGATAAAGCTTGATTTATTATAAAAATCTTTGAAATTTTGATCTTTTTCCATCAAACTTCTTAGGCATACTAACTTTTATCCCCGTCATACTTGTAGAAGCAAAACTCCTTGGATTTCATTGTGAGGTCGATCTACTTGCTTCCTTCAATTGTACAACTTCTTGCCACAGACTCTAAACTTCTTCCATAGGAATAAGCATAGTACTTCCATAATTCACGTTAGAAATACAAGAGATTTCCACTCTAAGAGTGTTGACAAGGTCATGAAGATCTGTAATAGTTGCAAATCTATTCTTACTTCCGCTAGGTATAGCATCCACAATCTTTCTTTCCATAGGAATTCTAACAAATCTAAAAAGTTAAATTAGAAGAGGATAATCTACAACCTCTAATAAAAATTTCATCAAAGAAGGTAATCCACTCTCTTTAAAGAAAGATTAGTGTTAAAAAATAAGATTTTTTTGTTTAAAAGGTGGATAGTCCACAACCTTCAAAATACAAAAATAGAAGTAGGATAATCTACTTACTTCTAAAATAAGATAAAAATAGTATATTAGCACTCTTATCAAACTATCAAGGACATGAATCTCAAAAAAAAAAGAATCCTTGATACACCCTTGTATTATTGAAGAGAACTAGAAAATCACTCAAAAGGTAATGTAATATTAATTGAAATGGCTATTGCCAAAAATAAGAAGACTAAAAAGTCTTGAAACAAGACTAATGACTAGAATGGCGTTGACAAAAGTAAAGAAGGCTTCACTCTTGCCTCTATATATACTCTTCACTAGGAGCTACGTGGCGATGTCTTATAGGACCTCCAAAACATGTTGACTTTGCTAGCCACATGTCTTAACTTACAAGGTAAGTTATCTATATATGCGCCACATAGTTAGCTTGTTCTACAAGCTATTATACGGAGTTAAGTTGTTGGCCAAGTTTCTGACCTACAAACACATCTAAAGTCAAAACTGCATCTATGAAGCTTTTAAGAAGCTTCACTAAAAGACTTTATGAAATTAATCTATATTTATCTACTTCTATCTAATCATATAAGTAATTATTGAAGTAAATGTATATGTCCATGATACATAGATAACTTTCTAATTCATTTTGAACAAATGTCATCAATACAATAGCATATGTCCTTACTCAAGCTCCTATTACAACTATGGAAAGAAAGACATCCAAAGCAGTATGGTTTAGTAAGAAATTTTTAGTCTAACATCTTTATGTATTTGAATGTGATACCATTGCACATGTCCGAGATAAAAAAATATACAAAACATGATTTAAAATATAAATTTTTATTTTTTAAGGCTATATTGAGGATATTAAGTGCTATTATCTTTATGATGTTGAAAATTGCTAAATTATCAAGAGTAATAATATTAAGTTTGTTGAGTGTCAGAATAATAAACAATGAGAAGGAACTTTAGAAGTTTCTAACATCAAATATATATAGACAATGATTAAAATTCAGTTTATAAACTCTACATGTAATTATGAGAGTGAAAGTGGAGATGTAGTAGGAGATTTATACAATAGCAATAGTCAAAAAGGTCTTGTTATTGAATCTTCATCTTTATTAAGAAGATTTAATTGCAAGCTTGTACACTTAGTGATTAGCAAACTTATACAACTGTACTTCTTTGTCTACCTCTAATTCTACCTTTATCTATTTTACTTTATTTACTTACATATGAATTGGCACAAATATAAGTAATTAATAAATTGACATTGCATTGAAGGTTAGGAATTAACTGCCAAATGAGTAGAAGAGAAATAGGAAGCAAATTCAGCAGTATATACTGAAAGGTTATGGTTATTAAGAATGAGAACATTGTAGTAAAGAAAACACATCAGATATATATACCGTTAAGAAAAGTGCCACGAGCACTCATAGGAAATTTTGTCAACAGCCTAGTGTATCTCTTGAGTTTGTTAACTATAAGTGCAAGAAATACAGAAGAATTGGATACTCCATTGGATACCTTTCTAATAGCAGAAACTGTCGATTTTGTAAAAATTGGTTCTGTAGAATGGCATAAATTGCTTGCCAATAAGGGCCAATTCAGCATATATCAAAATCCATCGTTTTTACCTCCAATTCAACCAATAAACTTATTCAGGGATAATAATAATAAATTGAGGAAGTTCGAAAGTCTAGAAAAGACAATTGGAGAAGGCAGTGGTAATTTTAATAAGACATTAAGTGGCACATTGTCCTCTTCAATGATGACGAGTGGTCCAGCAGTTCCAATAGCAGTCCAAATGGGTGACATGGATTATCGCACAACTTGCGTGGCTCCATTACCTACTTTTAGGGGCTTTCTGGATGCGGATCTCAATTAACATTTGTCTCAGTTTTTGACAGCATGTATAGCCAATAATGGAAGAATCAAAGATATTTGGTTATGATGGTTGCCAGCAACCTTAAAGGACATGACGTTTGAATGGTAGAACCGTCAACCAATGGATCAATTTTTCAATTGGGAAGCATTGAAGAATGCATTTTTAATCCATTTTTGCCCAATTGGATTTGAAGATCGACTTCGAGAAAGATTAATGAGTAGCAAAATGGATCCAAGAGAGGCAGTGGAATCATACTAGGTCGTGTGGCAGATATACTCTGTAAGTAGCCAAATCACCAAATGCTAGAGGCTTTTGTATTGTCCATATTAATCAACGGATTGCACCCATCCGAACTAAAAATGTTTGTAAAAGAGGTTCAACCAAACACGGTAACTGCATCTCTTAATAGAGCCAAGGTTTGAGAGGAATGCCATTATGATTAGTTTTTAACTATGGGAGCTACGATGATTCCAGTTTAAGGCAGTTATCAAAATCCGACTTGGAACGGATCAATAAGTAGTTATCCATGGATGTTAGAAAAAGGGGCTAATTCCAGTGCCAATATTCAGAGGCCAGTTAATATCACTCTATTGCAAGCTATGCCACTGAATGTGACAACAATGTTGTTGTGATGTAACACAAATAATAAGTGAAAGGGTGAAGAAAATATCATCTTTTGAGGATCTTACTTCAAAAATATTGTAGCAAATTATCTTGGAAAAATAGATATTAGTCAAAGGGTAGAAAAATTAAAGGTGCTAATGCTGCCTATTTGCAAATTATGCTTCTATTTACTATGTAAGGCCATAAATAAGGCAAAAAAAGGTAGATTAGAAAAATAAAGAATATAGGTATATGTATGGAGGAGTTAGGAATGAAAATTAGTAAAATTTACCTCAAGAAGACGAAAGTTGATACCCGAAGAAGACCAGTTATGAACCTAGATCGAAATCACACCTCGAGGCACAAAACTGCACTCTTACGGTGACTCAAGGGTTCTTTGGAGAGATCGGGAGCCGAATTAGAGAGAAGACTTGTAGAGGGATTTTTGAGAAGTGATTTTGTGTCGTTTGGATCAGTATTGGAGTTTTGAGGGATTTTCAAAGTGAGTGATGTTCCCTGTGAATTCAGATCTTTGAGAAATAAAACTGGTTTACAAATTTTTGGATTTCGTGTCTTTTGTAGTATTTTTACGGGTGAAAATTTAGAGACTTATTGGTATGCTTGTTGTGAATGTGTATAAAAGATTTGAGGTCAATCGAATAGCTAGATCGATACATATGAAGGTTTTTGTGGGCTAAGGTCTGAGGATTTAGGGTCTTGAAGTCAAGTAAGGTTTTCTTAGATATCTAGCAATTTGCTAGTTGGATTGGAGAGATTTTTGGTTTTATGAGTAGAAGACTTGATTTCCTATATGTAAGTAAAATTTGGAAGCAATCGAATAGTGGAAAGGAGAGATATCAGTGTTGGAAGTTGGCATCAAGATTGGATAAGGAGAGACCAGCCGACATTCGAGTGGAATTTTGAGATCATCAATTAATTGGTAAGTGCGATTTTCTTCAAAATTTGTATGCTAGTTTTTAACTTAAACTCCAAGAAGTGTGCAAATTTTGAATTAGAATCAACGGTTCAATCTTTAGTTATTTAATTTTCAAATCTATGATTAGGATTTGGTTTGGGTTATGATTTGATTAGGATTTAGGATTAGGGTTTGGTTAAGATTTGATTTAGGGTTTAGAATTTTTTAGGATTAGGGTATGGTTTAGGATTTAGGGTTTAAAATTTGATTTAGGATTTGATTTAGAATTTAGGATTTGAATTAGGGTTTGGATTAGGATTTGGATTAGGATTTAGGGTTTGGTTTAGGATTTGGTTAGGGATTGGTTTAAAGTTTAGGATTTGATTAAGATATTATTAGGGTTTGGTTTAGGATTTAAGGTTTGATTAAAGTTTTATTAGGGTTTGGTTTAGGATTTAGAGTTTGATTAAGGTCGGATTAGGAATAGGGGTTGGTTAGAATTTAAGGTTTTATTAGATTTTTGTTAGGATTTGACTAAGTTTTCTTTAATATTCTTTTATATTTCTTTAGGATTTCCTTGTGTTTCTTTTATAACTTGAATAAAATTTAATTGAACTTGTTTAATATTTGATTATGATTGTTAACATTTAATTATAAATTCTCTATAATCCTATTGGATTGTTAGGACTTTTTGTTGCAATTTTCTTTTACCTTCCATAGTTAGGTGCTCGGTGCATTCTCAAGCAAGACTTCACGTAATACGACAGTGTATGCTCCATATTTTCCATATCAACAACAAACAGTAGATTTACCAATAATATCAACTCCAAAAGATTCTAATGAAGCCTTGTTGTTGAACCTGACAAAGAAAATGGAGGAAATGGTCGTCAATATTGCCAAGGATAAGGAGAAGAGGCAAAAGCCTACCAATACTAGGATCAATGTCTGGTGTAGTAATTGTAAGGGCCATGGTCATTTGGTAATAGAATGCCCTTCACCTTCACAAATGATGGATCAATGTACATTTTACAAAGGAAAGCATTTAACAGCTAATTGTTGAAATTTGCAAAGGCAACAACAATTCTGTAATCAGATTATGATCCCACCAACTCACTGGGATGTCAATCAAGTTCAATCGGGAAATATGTTTGGATGGAATGGAAAGCGATCTAATCGATAAAATCAAGCATTCAATAACTTTCAAAGTTCCAATTCTAATCAGGGGTCTGCATCAAACTCCCAGTACTATGGGAAGGAGCAGCAGAGATATCAGCCATATGCTCATTGGGCGTCATCGAACCAAGTATCCTCTGTTCCAATATGACAACTAGGATCATTTTCTAACCCTACATAGAACAAGCCTAGTAGGTATATACCGATGGAGACACCTAATATGCCTGATGGGGGTGCAAGAAGACCACTTCGTTGTTTTCGTTGCAGACAAATTGGTCATTATGCTAGTGAATGTTCCAATCCCACAGCCAGTGACAATTATGTGCCAATGTGTGGGAATAGCAAGCAGTCGGGGCATACTTATCAACAATGTAATGCTTTGTTCAATTTCAATAATCGGAATTAGTAGATCCAAAGCCAATGAAAAATTGAGGAGATAAATCAAGGTCCTAAAGATTTTCTAGTAAATTGGGTGGAATGTGTCTAAGCCATTCTTACCAAGAATCAGCAAAATGAGAAAGGACCAATTCAACATTTAGATGATCTTGTTGCGAAGGGCCAATTTGACTCAATTACAGAGCCATCTAATCGAGGTCCTAAAATGGACCTCTTACCTAATATGAGACATGATTTGGTTGGGCAACTCAACGAGGTCCTGATTACGGAGGCTACGATTCCATTTCAAGCTGTTTCCTTTTCTACACAGTTTTGGAAAACATCCTTTCCATTGAAAGATCCTCTCAAAGGCATGAATTTCAAGGAATCTCCCTCTTCTGCTTCAATTTCGAGTTTAGGGTGGAAGAATAACTTACCTTACGGAGTTAAACTCAAACCAATGAAAAAAAAGAGGGCATTGGGCATTATCCTAAATATGGAATCCTATGACATTTTGAAGGATTTGAATGCTATTCAGCCTTCTAATTCTATGAACCAACTTCTAGCGGTCACACCAAAGTGCCGTTCTACATTGAATTCATCATTAACACGGCATAGGCAACATAATAAAGAAGTTTGTGAAGTCAGTTTGAACCTGATCCAAGTGCACCAACCATCGATGTTTTGATTGACGGTGTTATGATCTCAGGCGTTCAGGTGGATGGTGGTTCCAGCATCATTTTAATGAATGCTAATACAATGGATGCTTTAGATTTGGAATACTTAGTACCCACGACATTAGTATTACGGATGGCAAATCATAGCCGGGTTAAACTAATCAATATTTTACGGAGTGTTCAAACTATAATTACTGGTATTGCATATGCAATTGATTATATCATCTTTTATCTACAACGTTCGACTTTATCGTATCCAATTTTATTGGGACGACCTTGGCTTTATCAAGCAAAGGTCAAGAATGATTGGGGTCAGGATATTTTGACAATTGGCAAAGACAGAGATAAAATGGTATTATAAATGTATCCAGTATACTATCACGGGGAATCTCAATTACTAGCATCTAAATTGAGGTCAGACAATGAGCTTAGCTCCGATGATGAAGCAGTCGCACCAATTACGGAGGCGTCCATGGAGGCAATGCAACACCTTGGAGTGGTATACCAATGTGGAGGTCCGGAAGACTACTTGATATACCCGACGGATTCGGAAAGCTCTGATTATGTTAGTATTGATTGGATGACCAAATATGATGAGTACTATGTTAGTGCCCTAGACATAGGATTCAGTACTTCACAAATGTCGGACTTATCGACTGATTTTCAACCAACCCGGGGATTGAAATAGAACATCATCGTTGCACCTTTATATCAAACTATTAATATGGCGACCACATCAGATCTTCGGACAATTATGGTCTACGAAGGTATTAAGGACTATGAGTAGACCTGTTAGACAGAATTTTTCTTGCATCATAAGTCCACTTTTGCTTAGACTTATGCTGATTTAAAGGGTATTTCCGCTAACGTCTGTGAGCATTGTATCATTTTAGAGGAGAACGCTAAACCGGTATGGTAGAGGCAACATCGCCTTAATCTTAAATATTCCCTCATGGTGAAAGAGGAATTGGACAAGCTTCTTGCGGTTGGTTTTATTTACCCAGTATCAAATAGCGAGTGGATTTCTTCAATCGTGATGGTGTTGAAAAAGAATGGAAAAATCCGCATTTATCAGGATTTTCGGAAATTTAATGCGGCCACCAAGAAAGTTTACTTCATATTGCCTTTCACAGACAGTATGGATAACCTATTGTCAATATCACCAAGTAGTAAAAGAATAGAAGTGAGGCACCAGTAAAAGTCATTTTGTGGTGTCATTTTGGGTTTGTTGGAGTACCATTTCTTATGTTTCTTGTGTATTCGAGAGTAGTAGTTCTAGTTAAGAGCTTGATAGAGGGAGCGTCATAGCAATTGAAAGTGCAAAGAGAACTATAGACAAAGAGGACAGTAGTAAACAAGATTTGGAGGACAGTAAGAAAGTGATATTAGAGCAAAATCAAAGAATTGAAGAGCAAGAACGGACGATAAAAGAAATTGGGGAATCCAAACTAGTATTGGAGCAAAAATGGGTTCACCAATATGAGTCTTGGATGAAAGAAAAAGAACACATCTTACGGATTATGGAAGGATAATAGGACAAATTAATCTAGAATCGCAAGACATGGGGTTTGGAATGGGAAAAATTCAAATGCCAGTTGCAGGCAGAAGGAGACAAGGTAGAGTTATTGGCGAAGAGAAAGAGGCATTGAGTGATCAATCCAGATGCGAAACGGAGAAGTTGAGGTCCGAAATTGAAGTTTTACAAGCTGAGGTGGTGAAATTAACGGAAGAGTTAACAATGAGAAGCTAGTCACAAGTGTCAATTGAAGATGTTCCAAAATGGATGAGTCAGCAACAGCATCAGTTTGAACTCCGTGATGCCCAGATCTTGAAACTGGAGGCTCAAGTCCATGAATTGGGTGAGTATAATGAAGATCTATCAAACCAATTGAGGAAGGAGTCGATGGACGGATTGGAAGAGGAAGAAAATTTGAATTTAGAACAAGAATTGGTAGAACCCACATTAGATAATGCAGCAAATGATCAATTGGGTGGGCCAGAGGAAATAGTAATTTTGTAGAGTTTTATTAAGTAGTTTTTAGATAGGTAACAATTGTGTGTTTGTGAAGACGTTGTACAGATAGGAGTGGGGCTATGTAGAATAGATATTAGTTTGTTTTTGTAAGATATTGGTAAAATAGACTAATAGTCCATAGAATAGTCAATTCAAGAGGACGGATGATTGATTTAGTTATTAAAAGCAGTTATTATAGGATTATGGTTAGGATCTAGAAATCAGGAGGAATTATATAGGAGTTGTAGAAGTTTGTCGGGGTGCCAGACTGTGATAGTCATGAGCCGAGGTTAAGCTTGGTGCTACCTCTTTGTTTTCTTTGTTTTCTTTGTTTTCTTTGTTATTGAAGAGTAATGGATAGTTTTTGAATACTGAGAAGTGAGTCTGTGGAATAAATCAGAGATTGATTTATGAGTTATTGATTATGTAATTAGAGTATTATGTAATTGAATTATATAAGAAGTTATTGGAAGATTGATTATGATTGGAAGATTATGATTGTTGTTTATTGAGAGTTGTAGGTGTTTTGGATAGAGAAAGTCTATGATTACAGAAATTGTGTGGATCTATATTGGTTGGAGTGAAGTCTATTTTCCTGGTGTTGGATGGGAATTATTGTATATTGAGTAGTCTTTTGAGAGTATATGATTGCACATTGTGGTTACTAGTTGATAAAGGAGTATTGTTCCTAAAAGGAAGCATTGTAGTGTTTCTTGGTATTTTAGTGGTTCGGATTACAGTTAATTGAGTGACCCTAACTTGTAAGCTTATGCACTTAGTCTTTCCCTAAGTTCGAATTCCCCTATACAGGTTTATTCTGAAAAGAATTTGTAGAATAAGTAAAACATCAATTACATAGATCCTAATATTTATGTGTTGAAGAATACTAATGGATTCATTATCATTACATTATACATGGATGTTTTCATTATAGTCTGCAACAACAAAGGACTTTTTTCAAATACAATAGGTTACTTAGCCAAAAGATTTGAAATGAATGATCTAAAAAAAATCTATTATATTTTGGACATACTTACTATCCAACTATGATGATTCAAGAGAGCTAACCACTTAAAATGAACCTCAAGTTTTAGTTCTTATTGCACAAGTGAGTGGTCTATTGATATGGACTTTCTAGTGCAAATACATAAACAAATAGCATAGCTGATGAAATCCAATTGACATATAGACTTTTATCTTATTAGATTACATGATAGCTTGATAGGTGGAAATAACAATATATTGACTATTAGCTAATATGGCAATTAGAAGTTGTCAATCAATATCATGGTTTCAACCATCTACATAAGTAATCACATAATGTCTAATAGAAATTATACATGTATGTGAATACTCTTTTAATACTCCTACTTAAAGACATAATAGACTAATTCAATTTAATGATTACCATCATCTTTTTGAATTTATAATGTTTCTCATAAGTTAAACTTTTAGTCAAAATATTTGCAACCACATCTTTAGTCTTGAAAAAAACTAAGTTGATCTTGCCATTCTCAATCTTCTCACAAACAAAATGATGTTAAATTTCAACATGCTTAGTACAAGCATGGAATATAAGATTCCTTGAAAGAGAAATGCAACTATGGTTTTTATTGAAAATAATCATAGTACCATCTTATAAAAACCCACAAAACTACAAATATTTATTTTTTTGAGTATTTTTGTTGACTGAGGTAATTTGTACACTTTAGGTATTTCCTAAGGTATAACTTGAATTAGAATTCTATGTAACAGAATCAAATATCATCAAAACCTATGAACTAATAATTCATTTTTGACATTTTGAAGTGCATTTATATTATATTATATATATACACACATACAAAGACATATTTTGTAATCTTTTCTTTTGTTCAAAATCTCCTGTAAGTAAATATAATAAGAAGTAAAAATCATTGTCAACATCAATTACCAAAACAAAGCAATTAATTTGTTCTATTGACTCTTTAAGGAAGCAATTTTTTAGTCAATAGGCGGCCCTAGCCAACATAATGCAGTTTCAAAAACACTATTTATACTCATCAACCCTTCCATTCTTTTTCTTGTTAGTTTTCTAATTCCAAAACCAACCACAGCATACAAAAAAGATCCAGACCTACATTAAACAACAAAACTCACAAAACCAAAAAGACACCAGAGGATAAAACCATGACGTCGAAACATGAGACATCTGCACCAGAATTGTGCCACAGCGATGGAGTTTGTTTAACGTATATTTCAAGTCACACAAGACGCCAAATCTTCAACATAGAATCCGCCGAGGTGGGTAAAAACAAAACTATAAAAACTACCAAAATAATTATTGCAAAAACGGGGCTAAAATGGTATGCAGAACCACCAACTGGAGGACAACACACCATGAGCGCCACAAATGAAAATTACATGCATTTGGAACTGTGGGTCTCGTAAGAACCAGGTTTTGTACTCTGATGGTGGTTTGCGGTGATCGATGTTGCCTGGAGGGCGAAGAGTGTGGAGATCTCGGTGCTGAAGAAATCGTGTTGTTGCTGTCTCCCACGACATGTTTCGTGTCGGGAGCTTCGAGAGCCTCTTCAACTCACACAGCCGATGAAGGCGGAGTTCACAAGGGTGAGATATGCTACTGGACCTTATCCAGCTTGTGTGAATGTGTATGTGTGTTAAGATCCTCCCACCAATCCCACCACGGATTGGTGTAGTTTCTGGAAGAAACATGTGAATTCGTCGATGACTGCCTCGGCAGTTCCGCTGTCGACAAGAGGTGGGTAGAAGTACCAGACGGCCGTGAGCAGTGTGAAGCCCAGCGTGAGCGGCGTGGAAATCCATTTGGATGGCCGAAAGGCAACCTTTCGGCGAATTGCTAGCTCCAGCAATGTTGCAGCGCCGTGCAGAGTGAAGAAGACTGTCACCTGCCATGTGGGCTTTTGTCTCGTCATGTTATGGAATATCAGCTCGTGCATCAAGCCTGATGTTAAGAATGCTGCCATCATCGCGATCGACCGCGCCCACAGCGGCGGCTTGGAGATAATCGATGTTGATATAGTGGATGGTGGTCCATCTGCACATGGCCGCATCGAGAAAGTTGAGGTTGGTTGATTGGTTGGGTGCACTCAGTTAGACATAGTCCGCGCTCTGGTGTAGGAAAACAGAGAGTTAGGGGGGTAGAGTACTCACTTCTAGATTGCTCCCCATTCGAAGGTTCCGTTCTTGAATGGTGCTCGGACTGATTCCACAACAAGAATCGCAGCATTGGATCGTAGATAGATACACGCATAAGATTACTAACCAACAAATTCCATCTCTTACCCCAGAAATCTGAGAGAGAATGTGCTAGAAATGGCTTATCGAAAGCCGCCTCTAGCTCAATTCCCATCATCGGCGACACAATTGCTGCGATGCCTTCAAAAATCAGGCTGGCGACAATGTAGATGTGGAACGAGTAGATCACGTAGAGCAACCCTAGGGGCATCGAAGAACGGTATGCGTAAGAGCAAGTGATGAGTAATACAACTACGAACTTGAACAACAACCTAAGAACCACCATGTGCCAGTCAAGCGATCCATCCACGCTCTTCAGAAGTGACCTCCAGCTTGATTTTGTAGGTTTTTGGGGTTCAGTGAGTTTAGATTCGTTGCCGTTCAATGCAACATCTGAGGGAATTGCGGCACTGTTCGAATCCCTGGATTTCGACTTTATTCTATGACCCTTCAACCTCTGACTAAACTTCTCTCGTTTGATTTGCAAGGAGAGGTTCATAACAGCGAGGAATCTAGGAAACGATGCTATGGCCCAGGGGTCGGAAGCAGGCCCATCGTCCCAACAGAGCAACACGATTTTGAAGGACGTCAGCCAAATGAAGAAAAACGAGTAAATCGATCTCTCGAATACTGTATCAAACCCCTTCGCCACAAACACGTAGAATGCAATCAATGGCAGCGACGCCGCAAGGCGCAAGTGGCCTTTCGGCAACCGCATCACTCCGTAGTAAACGTAAGCCATCGCTGGACTGCTCACTGCCCACACTTGCAATGAAGGAAAATTGGCCATGGTGATCAACTCTGAGTGACTACTTCCTTCCGACTTGTTCAATCCCACAGATCCCAACTTCCAGCTGGGCAGTGAAAAGGGCGCGAATAACCCACATTCCACTCTCGCGGCGGATTTGCACACAGAAAGAAGCCCGCAAATTCGGAGTTCCAAACGAAGTACAACCCAAACTCTATGTCACACGAGATTGAACTCTGATATCACTGTCGTTGACCTGGGCCTAGATCTGTCAAAGAGAGACTACCGGGTGCAGGTATGGTCTCAGAGCTCCCAACCGAACCTTAAACTGGGCCGAAGCATCACAGGTCTTACTAATGTGTGGAAAAAAGTGTGTAAAGGTGCTCCCTGCACAGGAGCACGGTGTGGAAAAGGGCAGGTGCACGACCGCAACGACCCTACAAACCGTACCATGAAAAAGGATTCACAACATAATGTGTAGACAATGCAAAAAAGCTACAGAAATACCCAGCACGGGCAGAGCATTACTGGCCACCCTTCACAGATGCGGTTTGAGGAGGTATCCTCCACAAAGAGCGTGAGCACCTATCATCGCTAAACTCTACAGTGAGTTGCTAAACTAGCACAAGACCTGGCGGCAGATTCCGCCGGAATATTGATCACACAAGGAAAACATGGAGCTCAGTAGCCCATGGTTAGCCAAGAGAAATCAGAATGTAACGGAGGGAAGTTCGGAATCTAGACCTGCGGGAGTCACGCTACTGTGCGAGGTCGTAAGATTCAGGTCATCGAAGACCTAATCCTCAGATTGACAAAATCTCCCATCAGCCTTGACGAGATTGCTGTTGTGCACATCTCGCAATCTTTCTTTCTGCGACACCTAATTCCGACCATGTTTTGCCCGGTTGGTGAAACCTGCACCAGGTGCTCCATTCCGTCACTTTCAGCTGACAAATAAAATGCAGTAAGTTCTGTTTTTTATATGCCACTTTTAGACTAGTGCTCCTCGAGTCGTGCCGTGTAATTCGAACACGGCTCTAGATCTGCTTTCTGCATGGCAATTTCATGGGATAGCAATGTAGTTCAATCCCAAACCTAACTCGGTTGGTGTAAACGAGACATAAAATTAACGTGACAATTGTAGTCAGGTTTGGAATAAAACGTGACAATTGTTTTTGAAGTAGCTCTTCAATTCCAAACCTGACTACAATTGTCACGTTTAGATGCATTTGGGTCGTCACCTTCTTCAACACAGCACTCACACCAGTGACAGGTTTGACAGGACATCCATTAGTATTCTTCTGAAGTGTATCATCTCCGATGGATATCCATCCACTGGAAGAACTTTGGTAGCTAGGCATTGCTAGATGTGTCCAGGGAGTGAATAAATACACATTTGTGTTTCGAATAAATGCATTCTGTACAAGTCAGTCATAGTTTAGGGTTAGGATTCAGAGGATGCAAGTAGCTGGAGCTCAAGGTTGCTGCCTATCCTTAGCCATTAGGGAGAAGAGGAGGAAGACTAGCAAGTGATGGAGACTTTGGCATGGTTGGGGTAATTAGGATTCTCATCATGGACACAGTATTGGGTTCAAAACCCAGGTGCATGCAGAAGACAAACTTTCCACACTTTGCATGTACTATTGTTGAGCAAACACATGTTTTATCCTTGTGCAATAATGAATCTTAAGTACATCTCATCAACCTCAATGCCTTTTGGGTACCCAGGTAAGTAAGCATGGCAAGGTACTTTGGTCCTACCTGAATTAGTGATTATCATCTGTATATATATACATATATTCATGTATTCTTGCTTGGGTGAGGGTTTGACTGTAGTTTCTCCTTTGACTCCCTGGAATACTTCCACATGTAAGCAATGAAATGTGAACCCACCCAAGAAATAAATAACTAAATGGTGCTACAGTGCAGTGGTACTCATAAGAAAACCTAGAAGAAGCTTTTGGGAAAGAGCACCATCTCCATTAATTGATTATACCAGTTAGCATTGCACAGAAGCAATTGCAGAAACTACCCTGTCAATGCTTGTTTGTTTTATTCATTAAATGTAGTCACTGCTATGTGTTCGACAAAATGCAGCAGAATTCAGTTCTATTCCGAAATTCTGACACGACACACATGAAGATTCTGTTATTACTCATGCAAGTGAAGAATGAAGAGCAGTCTAGGTAGTTCTCAGAAATGCACAGTTTCATGGTTAGACTTGAAGACATCCACTGTTGTCATGCAAAAAAACAGGTTCCAAACACAAGCCTTTAACCCAATCCAGGAATCTTCATTCAACCCCAATTTTTTAAACTCGCTCCGATTTATCAATTCATATGGCAGGGTTTGTCCAAGTGTTCCGCTGGCCTCATTATGTATGTATATTTAAAACATTAGCTCGTTTTCCGGTTCAGACACAGGCCCGAATCCAAGGCTTTTCTGAACACGATGGACGTCAGCATGACAACCTTCGCGTAGAGCCTCACGTCATTGTAGTGGAGATTGGGCTCAAATCTCAACGCAGACATCAGAGCAGAAGCTGGGCGCTGGATATGAGCTGCGGTGAGTGCAGCAAACCTTCGTCCCAGCGATGCCACGTCGAGTGCAGACAAATTTTATTATTAATTTACTAAAATGTAAAAATGAAGAATGAAAAACAACTTACAAATTATGTGCATGTATGTATGTATGTACGTCTGTATAACAAATTATGTGTGTGTATGTATATGTATAAGGAGGATCCTTGTTTTACTTTGGAAGTAATATGTTAATGCAAGTTGTTGAGGTGTGATAAAGAGTGACATAATTTGTATGAATGGATTGATGAATGTTGAGGGGTTTGGGTGGATGCACATAAATCTTTGGTGTGTAACTTCAAATAGTTCAACAAACTAAATTACAGTGAATCCTTGTGGATTTGAATCATAACAGCATAAGCTGATAGTTCAGTCACGAAAGGAAATCAAAGACCAGGTTAGTTTACAGCATACAAATTTATCAAGGTCTAATTCAGAAACAGACTTTTGTTTTTGGATCATATTAACATCTCACAGATTGGCATCAAGAATTTTATGATTCAAACATATATATATATATATATACATGTATGATTAATAACTTCTTATCTTTCTTTTATTTAAGAGTGGTAAAGATTATAAATTGCTCACCTAGAAAGGCAGAATTTCATACACAGGAAGTGTTAATAATAAGCCTAAATATTTCTTAATGATAACAAAATAATAATAATGAATAAATAAATTCTAAGGTATTAAAAAGATCCACTTAAAGTACATATTGACTTAAAGCTAGCAAATTTTTAAATCATTTTCATATGAGTTCTAAAATGATTAACATAGTTTCCAAACATGTCAATTTGTATTTATATTAGAAAGTATTTACTTTATAAAATTTGGCATTGCAACAATATTCCTATACTTGCCAATTTAAAGAAGTTTATTGAAATCCATGTTTTGTGGTATTTTTTATAATGAGAAGACTCTTAACAAAATTTCACCAGCACAACATAGCAATAGCCTATAATATTTATAAACATATGAGTTCTAAAATGAATGATTCTATTACTATGGTGAAATGCTTGTAGCCACAATTTTTTCATCTTCATTTATTTTTTAAAATCCAAAACTACTGAATGATGGTAGAAAGGCACAAACAAAATACATGTGGGTTGATACAAAGGCAGTTCATAGGGTTTGAGCCATCTCATAGCATGATTTGGAGTAGGGCAGGTTCATCCCACTTGAACAGTAGTTTATATAAAGAGGTTATAATGTATATGTCTCTCTCTATCTACTTCAGAATTGGACGTAAGCACAGTACAGATTCCAACAGCATTTGTGACCATTCAATCACATGAAATAAGCCAGAAGATCCCCATGTCTTGTGTGTGGAATGAAGCCTTTCAACCAACCTATGCTGTGGACTCTACACATGGCACAAAATAAAGATTATAAATTCTGAAAGGAGAGGCAAAACTTGCCAAGAATAGGGCTTTTTGGTTGGGTGGATTGCAATTCTTTGATACAGAACTTTGTTACATTCTGTAACAGGAACACAAAAATGACAAAACAGAAGTTCTTAATCATAACAATGAGTAATGTAAAATTCTATTGGGTCAGTAACCTCCAATCTGGTACACTTCCTTATTTTTTTAATAAATCTTTTGTCGTGCTGGATCTGTCAGGTAATAATAGAATACTAGGACCACTTTAAAAAGCAAAACTACCTCCAAACTCACTGTGGCAGCTCTTTATGATTAACTGTCTGTATTCCTGCATTCAAAGGAATTCATGGCTTTGAAAGAAGGGCATAGATTTCAACTTGGGAACTCCATGTTGTTCAGACATATTGCTGGCTTTCATTTGCCTCCCACTGGCACAACACTATAATTGTGGTAAGCTGCAAAGAAATATTCCCATCACAAGCATTTTAGTGATATGGGTTCAAATAGTGTAATCATTTTTAATACTAACTTGTGTTCAATATAAATAATGCTTAGGCTACAAGCACACCCCAAGTTGCTACACACACACCCCAAATTGATGTATGCACACCCAAAACAAATAGAGGACCTTGATTAGGTGGTTGATATTGTGTGAAGACTAACATCCCCCTTTGGTGGCCCCATTGGCTGGTCAGTGGGCATAGCACCACATTGACAGCTATGGATATGTATGACAAAAGAGCCTGGATAGCATTGCAACCACTTCATGTGAATTCATGTGACAATGACTTTCATAGCATTCCAATTTCATCTACACAGCAAAGAGATACACTTGTTGATTTTCAGGTAGAGAAGAAGCAACTAGTGCCTATCCTTCACAACTTTTGCTTGAAGCTCATGTAGAATTTTATGATCATCTTGCAAAACATTGTCCCTCTTGTCCATTTCATGTACAAATAAGACTGAAGACCAGCTAGGCGCCAAGGAAGAATATAACAGCCAGCCCTTCCCATGCAAGACCATGTACGAAGACCCCCCCCCCAAAACTGATCCCAACAGGGTACCAACCTCTGTTCCCATGCACACAGGGAACGCTGGAGAAACGTTGAAAATGACGCATGAACTTCAGACAGCCATGGAAACACAGACACTCTCAAAGGCCGAGTCCGTACCAATTTCGTTTTCCTTGCGCCAGTCAGAGTTGCCACCTCAGCTGCCGCTGTGATCTATCCCGCCTCAATCCTAAACCACATCCACTGAAAGACGACCAGGTGCAAGACATTCCCCTCCAAAAGAAAACAGCTTCGCGGACGTTTCGTGGTCCCCCTACAGCCTCCTGACAGACTCCTGTCAGCTTTCCACCATCCGCGGAGTCTGGCGGTAAACGCACATGCAGCTGACCCACACCCACCACGACCCCCTACCAACCACTAGTCTCCAAGAGACGAATGTAGTCCAATTAGATGAATGAATTACACCCTCCTAAAGGGGTTGCGGGTCCCCGAACATGACCTGATCTTTTGCTATTCGGTATGTCTTGGTACATCCATAAATGTCATTCATTATCATCTCTCATTCATCCGCGTGGTGACGGGGTGGGTCAATCCATTTGGGCCGGGCCGGGCCGGGCACTGGTGTCTCGTCATTCAACCACTAGCTGCCACGTGACGCCTACGTGGCGTGGCTATGATATTTTTCTCGTATTTGAGAATGGTTCGCTGGCGGTGTGCGAATGACGGGGATAGATCATGATGGGGAACCTCATTCCATAGACTTGATTATGATAAGACTCCGTTTTAAAATTTTATCTTTCCCTATTTGTTTGACTTTAGATTGCAAGTGCTTTAAAATAATGAATTTGCAATGAGTTCTAGTTACAAGAGTGTGTGACACAGTAAAAGCCCAACTTTAAAATAAATAAATAAATACACAAAGTACGCACAGTCCAAAACATTACAACAAAGAACCAGCAAGGTAGACTGCCCATTTCTGCTCACTTAAGCCTTTTAGCATATTTGCAGTACGAGTATGAAACACTTTAAAAAATTCCCCATGTAGAGAAATAGAATTCAGAAGGAGTGCAGGTTTTATCACATCATTTTCCCCAAAAGAATAACTACTATGAATTTTTTAGCTAAAGATTTTTTTTTTACACAAACTTGTCGTATAGGTTAACCTAATTTTCAACCAATGGCTGGTTACAAAAATCGAGAATGCTTGATTCTAGCCAATTTTTTTGAGTTGGCATGAAATTATCCAATGGCTCTATAGAGTTGAGGGGAAATGTGCACTAAGTGTTGAGGTGTTACAACTGATTAGTGAACGTTGTCGAGTTGATCAGAATTAAACTACCCTGTATGACAAAAATGGGGGGTGGTCAAAAATGGGTTGTCTACATTAGCTGAAATAGAACATGACATTTTGGGGCTATCTTGGCATACAAATTCAATGTTTAATCTAGAATGTTTTTTCGGCTTTTTTTACTTTTTTATTTCTTTTGTTTTAAGCTTTTTGAAGGTAGAGGGTTTGAAACCTCAAGAATATCAAACTTTTATGCAAAGACTGTATGAGAAGTTGATAATGCATATGTATTTTTTAGTATGAAACTTAGACTTTCTGAAACCAATAGGACAGTGAAGTCCGTATTTGCAAGTAGACACAGTCAAAAAGATCAAAACATAGAACCAGAAGTTGAAATAGAACAAGATATCTTAGGGGACTGTCGTGGCATACAAGAAAATCTCACAACCAATCTTCAAATGACAAGTATGCATGATAACACTCATGATGCTAAATATAAAACATAAAAGTGAAATAATAACTTTATTCATTTTGTACTTTTGAGGTGATGTTTATAAATTTTCTATTGCAAAGGTAAAATCAATTTTTTTGTTAAAAAAAATATATATATAATTGTTGAAATTACACACACACACACACACACACACATATCTATATATATATGTATATATTGCAACATACTTGAGCCTTGAATATCAATAGTTTGGATTTAATTTTGTATAAAACATCCACATTATATCTTAATCTTTGAATGCATTGCTAATTATATATATGTAGATATTTTCTTCTTTATTAATTTTGATTTTATATATCGTATCATGAAAGCAGAATGTGAAATGTATGCATGTGTAGACACATTATTTGAATTAGATGTACTGTATACATTTACATTGGAGCATCTCTTTTTCAATAAAGTTGTTAGATTAAATTAGTAATAGTTAAATTAGATCACAAATATTTTTGTGCCCCCTTAGCTAATATGGTACTCAGAGAGTTGGTTGTGGGTTGGTGGTTGTATCTGTATTGATATAATTATATCTAAAAATTCAAGGCACAACAGGATTTAAAATTATTTAATCAATTTTATAAAATGATTCTATGGAATGAGTTATTTTTTTGTAAAAATAATTTAAACAGATAGAAAAAATAACAAAAATATACCATAAATAAAATTTCATAAGTTGTGTTTAAAATTTATATTTGTTTATTTACTTATTTTTTAAACTCCATCAGAGTATCTATAGTATTTGGAAAATGTTAAGTTCTATGCTACAAAATAATTTTAATGTGAATATGCTTCATTTTATCATTATTATTATGTTTAAAATATGGGTTGATGTTATATATCTGTAAATTGACTTTTTATAAAACACAAATATGCGATTGCAAATTGAGTTCATATTGCAAGTTTTTATAATGACTTGTGGTTGGATTTATACAAAAGATGGAAGTTCATTTTGCTTCCTCCAAAAAGGACAATGGAAATGGTTGCAATCAAAGCAAAAGAAAATGATTTTTATGATATTAATAGAATAATTAGGTTATCATAAACTTGTATTGTATTTTGTGATTTGAATGCATGGTCACTTTCTTATACATATTAATTCATGGTTTATTACAATGCTTATGGTCTTCGAGTTTTATATACAGGCATATATACTTATCTGCATCCTCGAATTATTACAAATATGTGCAATTAAGTTTAATTTTTATTTTTATTTAAAAAATGATTTCACTGCATTCCTTACTTTTAAGATACGTACTAATTCGTAGATATCTTATGCAGTCTTCTACCTCAAAGACATTTGACTAACATCCTTTCACCTGTAAAATCCTACCAACGTTCCTTCACCTAGAATACATGTCTTTTGAGATCTGCATAAACCTTACAGTATATTTTCTTGCCTTGAAAACATTTCTTTTAAACAGAAGTTCCTGTTCTATAAAAATAATACACGAGTAAAAGTTCGGTAAATGAGAAGGTCTGTGTGACTTCTTTGTTTATTTCGATATGGGTTGCTTATTTCATAAATTATTTATCCTTACTTATATAGAAAAATGTAGAAAATAAGCCGTGCCATGTCAAGTTTATCAAGCAATCTTATAAACTTAATTGTAGAAAAATGAGAGAAGTGCATCAAAGTATCAAAGAATGATGTATCAAAGTGTAGGAATATGTTTGGGAATCAATTTTTAAAAATTACATAAATATAAGTAAAGCCTTCATGTGTAAATTTATTCGAAATACAAGTTGCATGGGAGGCAAGAGGAGGTTTGTTTTGTCTCATTCTCCTTTTTCACAAGATTGTGGGAAGTCTAGCCTACTTTGAGAGGCTTTACATGGCTGGACTTGCATTATTATATTAGATTTCTACACACACACACACACATAAATATATATATATATATATATATATATTTTCACCAAATCATGAACATTGCTTCCAAGAGCAAAATACTGTACCCAAAACCCAATAAAAACCAAGCCCTTGACCTCTTGGGGGTATGCGTGCTTGCTCAACCCCTACAGTAAAACCTCAAGTCATCAAGTGCAGCATCAAGTGCCACATTCAACACTTAACCATCACTCCACCTCGATTCTCTACATACCCATCCTCCACTAGATTCACTCTCAATGTTGCTCATTAATAAAAATAAGATGCAATGGGAAAAAATGTTAGAAAGATAAAAGTTCGATCTTTGTTAATAACCCTTAAAAGCTAATTATCAACACAAAGCAAAATCTTGCCACAAGGTTTGTAGTTGATTTTTTGGGCTTGATGACTGCACTTCAGTTAGGTGATTGGTCGTAAGGTGACAGCAAAATCGCCTTGTAATAAAAGGCATTCATTAGAATGAACAAACATTGAAACTTGTTGCATCCGACTCCACACGGCTCTCCTTTTGGAGTCCCCCAAAAAGGCAAAAAGGCCTTTTTCGCGTCAGCAAGCAACAATAACGACGAGGGGTAGGACCACGACAACGAGAGTGACGACGACGACGGAGACAACGACGTCGTCGACGATAGGGGGACGAATGTCGAGCCGTCAAGCGTGTCGACGCTGCGAGTCCTCGAAGCAAAGGACGACTTTGCTTGTAAGCGGGAATAGGAGAGAAGCTCCTCCTCGTCGTCGTCCGAGTCTTCCATCACCACTCGCTCCGCGTCACGGTCGCCAGAGTCTTGTTCTGTGCTCTTGCAAGGGGATTTCGCTCTGCCGAAGCACTCTAGCTGTGTCCCGATCGAGGGGTACTGAATCTTTTGCCTTTGACTGATGAATCTGAATCCCCCCCGGTTTCTCGTGGTAATTGCCGCCTGGTACTGCTGCTGCCTGCGTGGTCGTCACTGATTGTGGTTCACTCGTCTGGCGGGGTTGTCCGTCCAGCGAGTGGAAGCTTCACTCATGGTGTCTTTATATTGCCACCCACTCCCTCGACTTTCCCTGCACTGAAACCCACTCCCCACAAGCCATTCTGTCATTGAACACTAGTACGGACTGTGAGCTCTCATAGTCACCAGTTCTTTTTAATGTGAGCTAAGGTGGAGTTGAAGAGATGTTTGAGTGAGTGAGTGAGTGAGTGAGAGAGATAGTTAGCGAGATTTTGCTGCATTGCAGCTAACGTGCGGACAGTCCTCGCACACTGCGTGAGTACAATGATAATGCCCACTTCAGACTCGTGCATTGCAACACCCGTCTGTCAGAGGGACTGGTTAAGGTCTGGTGAGTGCTCGTGGAGCTCAATTTGCACTTCTCTGGATCCGTGACTCTGATCTAGTTCTGTACCTTAAGGCTCTTTGCATGAAGTTTGGGTTCCGACAGTGAGGACCGTTTGCCGGACATCACTTCAATAAGGTGACGGTGAGGAGTAGTAGAATAGCGGCATCAAGTTTTTATCAAGTTCATCTCTGCAGGAGTTCTTATCAATCGATCAGTAGTCTCTAGTGGAGGACTGTTGATAATAATAGGGGCTCTTTGAAGGACCACGACTTCCTGCTGGCTTCACTCTAGCAGAAAACTGCCATGGTGAAGTTTGAGCAGCAGCTCCAGAGGGAGCTGGTGCCAGAATGGCAGGAGGCCTACTGCAGTTACGCCGACCTCAAGGCTGACCTAACACGCATCAAGCAGCACCGAATCATGGGGCCGACCTACACTCGCACAGGGTCGTTGGGGCTCTTGAAGTCTCTGGCCTCCTTCAAGCCGTCCAACTTTAGCGGCCCTCTAAGCCGCTCAGGAAGCCGTGCTTGGAGACCAGATCACATGATCTCGTTCTCACCACGGGGATATCAATCTAAGGATATTATCTCGGTACGTTTCTGCTAACTTATGCAATTGTTGAACTGTAGTTGCTAGTGCGTTCGAAAGGGCCGGTGTACAGCATCTTCCAGCGCAGAGAACTTCAAAGCTGGACCTTACTTGGTTAACTTTAGTTCGTTCAAGTGGCTAAGCTAGTCTTGTCTTGGCGATGATATGGATACCGGAAGGGACATAAATCAGAATCGTAAGCTCACACTGGCAAGTGCACAGGTAAACAAGAAATGGACGGCGCAAAAAGAAGTGTACATCACTGAGCTGCGAGAACCGCTTGCGCTCTCACCGCAAGACAAGACCTTCTTTGTCCGGCTCGATGCGCAGCTGACTGAAGTGAACAAATTCTTCAGGAGTAAGGAGGCAGAGTACATCGACCGAGCACGGGTCCTGGAGAAGCAGATGCTGGCTTTGATAAACTTGGAAGAGGAAATGGCTCGGCGGGGTCTTACAACATCGGATTGCTTGGCGACCAGAGATGACCACCTTCCAGGTATGCGCAAGACCGTAGTAACATTAATGGTGTTTATGACTGAAAATCAGATTACTACATCATTTTGAAGAGTTGGTAATAACAACATCATGGTTTTCCACTTCCCTAACTCTTGCAGCTATGAAGGAAGGCGCTGATGAGCTGCCTCTCTTACCGGATGGAACGGACAAGTCCGGTGGGTTCCAGGTGCAGACATTTCCAATGCAAGCGTCCAACGGGGATCGTGAGCACAGCGATGATTCAGAAGAGGGTGAACAGGACACCGTCATTCAAGATTACATTTTTCAAATGTCAAATTTGAAGCAGAGAAGAGGCAGTTGTAGAGACGCTGAACTTGAGATAGACGTACCTAATGGGTCACAAGGTTCAATTTCGTTGATAGCACCAGGAACCCAGTCTCCTCGATCGGTGCGATTTTCCCCGGTCTCTTCGGATGGCTCTTCCGTGCTACCCTCCCCAAGGTCGGTGCTGAAGAAAGTTTCCCAGTTTTCTGATGACTCGGAGCGTGCCCACCCAGGGCCTGACAATACTAGCGCTGAAGTCGAAGAAGGTGAAGTGCCTGACGAGGCTGGCGACATTCCAGAAGATGACATCGAAAACCAGAAGAATCAAATCTATAAATCCGAGAAAGAGCTCAATCATGCAAAGAGGCTTTTGCGTCTTGCTTTTGTAGAGTTTTACAGAGGGCTCGGCTTACTATCTAGTTTCAGGTCTTTAAACATGACAGCTTTCGCTAAAATTTTGAAGAAGTATGATAAGACCACAGGATGGAACATGTCGCCAATCTACATGAAGGAAGTCGAAAGCTCTTACTTCGTCACTTCATCAAAGGTAAGGAAATTGAGGGGAGTCCTAATTACTTGCACTGATGCTGCGCAGCCCCACTCCTCCCTTGATGTCATTGATTATCTCTTTGACAGAACCTCTCGTATCCAGACTCTCTGACTTGGCCAGTTTGCCCCGTGCAGCTTTGTGTAGCGTTCATAGAAATTCTCATGATTATATTGTCTTCTTAATGATTGCGCAGGTACACAAGTTGATGAACAAGGTGGAAGAGTTATACGCAAAGCATTTTACCGATGGTGAGCGAAAGAAAGCTATTTCTCATTTGCGGCCAGAGCGAAAAATAGGGTCTCACAGGACGACATTCTTTATAGGTATGAACATCGAGTCGTTTCAGGTGGCCAGGTTTGGCATAGGATGAGCTTTGATTTCAGATATTTCCCTACTCAAAGCTTCCTTGAAGAGACTCGTTTGAATCACAAGTACTTTGAGGGGTTGCACTCTACTAACGTTCTGTTTCAAATGGCTGAAATCAGGTCTATTTTCGGGCACTTCCGTAGCATTGATCATTTCGTTCTTCTTCTTGGTGGACAACAAAAATGCTCTGGGTCGTGGTCATACAGACACTGCGCACAATTACGTGAAAAACGTCTTCCCCATATTTAGGTCAGCTTTCTTAACACTTTCAATACCAATGTGAAAGTTCAAGTTTGATCGATTCAAGCGTTTTGCAACATGAGTCTAGGAATTCAAATAGTGGTCTCGAATTTCTGCTGATACCGAACATGTGTTGTGTGTGCAGCACGCTGATGTTGCTTTGGCTTCATATACTCTGCTACGCCGGCAACGTGTATATGTGGGCAAAGACTCGTATAAATTACCCATTCATCTTCGGGTTTTCTTCAGGCACAGAGCTCCGATACCGCGAAGTTTTGCTTCTAGCCACTGGATTGTCGACTTTTTTACTGGCAGGCATGAACCTTCATATTGGAGTGACCTTGTTAATAGCGCCTGAGGAGACAGTGAACGAAGAAAGTATCGTGATAAATCATCGCATGGTGGCTGATGTGATACCCTTGCTCCTAGTCTTGGTAAGAGTTCTCCCAACTCACTTACTCTAGAATTAACCAACTGTGGTGAATGAAGGTATCATCATCTCTGCCCGCTTCCATTTTAGTCTTAGCGGTTTAAGTGAAAGGGAACCATCGATTGAATTCTGTATCGACTCACATGCCCCCAGTTGCCAGATTACTAATCTCGATCCAATACTCATTTGGCATTTGTGCTGTACAGGTATGTTTGGTGGCTTTATTCCTTCCATTCAATATTTTGTATAGATCCTCGCGGGCGTTTTTTCTGGGCTGCTTTCGACGTCTGGCTTCCGCTCCATTTGTCAAGGTTAGCGTGATTTCCACCATTTCTCCATCAAATTTGATGACCCTATTTAGCCCAGAACTTAATTAGCATAGGAAACAACTATAAGTGTGTGTGCCCTTCGCCAAGTATAGTCCCTGAAATTTTCTGTGGTTGAATGGTGTAGGTCACACTACCAGATTTCTTCCTCGGTGATCAGTTGACAAGCCAGGTGTTGCTGTTCAGAAATCTTCAGTTCATGACTTGCTACTACCCCACTGGATACTTTCTGAAAGGAGAAATCGGCAAATGTGACCTGGATGATGTCTACAGAGGGTTTGGATATGTGGTGGCGCTACTCCCATTTTGGTGGCGTTTTTTGCAGGTATGATCGCGAATAACATGGGAACCTTTTATCACAGTGGTGTTCCTTAACCTTTAGTATAGCCTTTCTCTGTCGTATTTTGGTTGAAAATGTGGCTGTTCAAAAGACACGTGTGCCACTTAGCCACTGAACTTGATTGCCTGACGTGGTTACGTTGTCTTAAACAGTGTCTTAGGAGATATTATGATGAGAAGGATACACACCAGCTAGAGAATGCTGGAAAGTACATGTCAGCGATTGTAGCATTGGAACTGAGACAAGCGTATTCGAACCACGAAAATTTGAAGGTATTGGGGGCGTTTTCTGTGATAACATCCATCATTGCCACCATCTATGCGAGCTACTGGGATTTGTGTGTCGATTGGGGTCTGCTCAACCGCAAATCAAAGAACAAGTGGCTACGAGACAAGATCATCTTACAGAGGAAATCCGTCTACTTCGTGTGCATCGTAAGTTACCAAATTGCAGAAATCTTTGTGGAGATCTTTAATTCCTTTCCCTTGTGTTTATGAAGTGTCAAAGAAGCCTTTATGATGTAACATAACATGCTCATTAAAAACATTGGAGTTTTATTATGTCATCTGCAGTTCCTGATTCTGGTGGTTTCGATTTGTGTATCTTCCAGGGTGCAAATATTGTGCTCAGGTTAGCATGGATGTTGTCAATCATGCGACTCGACAGAATGCTTGGCTTTGTGCAATACAAGAACGCTTTCAATGCGGGTCTTGCTGCATTGGAGATCATCCGCAGAGGAATTTGGAATTTCTTCCGGTAACGATCAAGCTTCTACTCCCTATCAACGCACTGCTGTACGCAGCGTGCGCGTGTCTTGTGTTTGATGTTGATCCACATTACGAGTCAAAATTAGAATCAGCAAATTTCCTTGAGAGTTTGTCTGCTTGAGTTCTGCACGGCTGAAATTCCTAAACTCTAACCATTAGGTTGTAAACTCTTTTGCTTGTTTGTATGTTAGCAATGCCCTCTGTTGTTTCCAAAGTCTTTTGCTTCGGAGTCAAGTGGTAAAACAAATCTGGAGAATTTAGGGCCAGCTTGCTGACTGGAGAGGGTGACCTTGTCAACGTGTGCAGCATTGAGAATGAGCATCTGAACAACGTTGGCAAGTACAGAGCAGTGAAAACTGTTCCGTTGCCATTCAATAACGATTAATCAAGAATGTGGCGCTGAATCCAACATCATGAAACTGTCGGAGGATGGTCTAACCTGAGAATATACTAAGAGAGCCAGGGTCCGTATCATTCCAAACGAAGCCTCCACATCAGCAGGTGGGGTGAAACGAGCACCATGGCTACGCAATTTTGTTATTATCCAAGGTAATCCAATCAACCGGAGCTGCTCCATAAGGAAAGCTACAACTGCAAGAGTTTCACATCTCCGAAGCTGTGCACCCACCTGTTCGCGACTGCGAACAACACATCGACGTGCCACTAGCCATTGCATATAACTGACCTAGCCATAATGGTGGTGGCCGAGAACTATGCCAATTTCTGTTCTCTTCCCTGTACATTCATTTTACCACAATTTTCTTCATACGATTTGAAAAGTTATGAGCTTATAACTGCGATTGTACGAAAGAATTTTCCCATTTCCTCACGCACCACAAGCCAATGGCCATTTTCTCATCCCTGTAGATGGCTCGTGGTGCGTGAGGAAACATTATTTACTTGCTGTGAACAAGTTGACTTGAATTCCAGGCTCGACCCAGCCAAATTTAAAGGTGGGTACAATTATTGTCATTGTCAGAAAGGTGTCTGTATGTGAACAGTGTGTTCGAAGTAGAAAACCTGGCACTTTCGCTATTCGATCACCCAAATCGATGCCAAATAAATACAATGCTTACATTTTCAGAATTTCAGTTTGTGTGCTTTGCAAAAGAGGCGTTTGCGCGTGGTCAGTGCTCTCAAGAAAATGGCGCTGTCTGGATGCAAAGAAAAGGCCTGTCTTGCATCATAGACATTTTCAGGAATGAAATCACCACTAATGTACACACAATCTAGAAAACACTCTTTTATCAACCCAACATGAATCAAAGGGTTTTAGAAAAACATACTTTGCAAAATACATGATATTTACACCAAATTTAATTAGATTAGGCAAAATGATGTTTTCATATCCTGCTTTAATAAAATCTTCGAGTTGTGTTAAAGTAACATTGAAGTAATCATTGAAGTAACAGCTGTTTTTATTTGAACATGATATTGAACATCCATAACCCAAGTAATCATTTCTAAGCAATTAAAACACAATATATAACATATTCGTGTGGTTCGTTTTGATATTAACTGAACTCACGAGCACATCGATGGGTTATTAAATCTTGCTGGATGGTTTTGAATTACATTAATAACTTTCAGTAGCCTTCCGTGACAAATGTGATGGAACAAACTGCATTACAGATGCGTGAATGTACGTTTGTATTGAAGTATTTGTGAACCAAGTCAGCACGTGCTAGTGCTACCTCGGTGTGCATCTAAACAGTTGACAAGTTCTAACTTCCAATTCTCAATTCTCAATAAATACAGACGACAGTACTGTTCTGACAGGCTTTCGAGACTAAAACAAGGTGCATAGCATGCCTTGGTAAACGTTCTGAAAGTATTTTTACAATGATTTTCATGCGACGAATTTAACTTAGGTACAGTAATTTCACCAAATATTGGGGTATTTACGAATTGTGACCACACCTGGGTCATTGGGCTGACGAATCGATCGGCGACAACGGGGCGCCCTACATAGCTTAACATCACGGGCAGGCGAAGTAGAGGAATACTTTTAGGAGGTCGTCAAGGACGCGGTGCATGCCACAATCGCACTTGAACATAGAGCGGCAGAAAAGCCACCTGCTTCGTTTTACTTTAACTATATATCGGTATGTGCGTGCTACGTCTTCCACTTCATATTATTTCAGATTACTTGAACCAATGCAAGATTCTCATAGTGTGTGACAAGTGTAACCGAAGGACCTTGGACGGGGGCTTCAGTGGGATTCACCTCATTCCCATTGATAAGAGCCGGAGAATTGTGCGTCAACAACTTTCTCATGACCAAATTGGCCAGTGCGTTTGGTACTAGCTGGACTCCAGTTCAGTTCAATGCGACGTCAGGATAACATTTAACAGTTCTCTAAATGCTAGCTTGGAGTAGTCCACATGTCGGGATAAAATCCCGATCAGCCTTAAACAACGGTTAATAAAACGAAAAGAAAAGAGCCCCTACTTCAATTACTTGGGGCATGCACAAAATAAACTAAGGGAAAACATCCGTGACTTAGAAACTCCCGATGAAAACGCACCAGACCATGCTTGAACACTAGATAGTAGCCCACAATCAACTTGTGCAAATTAAGGGTTAGGTGAAAGACATTCGCCAAGAACACCAAGTATGAAACCAAGGCTCCAAGAGCTTCTTACAAAATGAGTGGTACACGGTGAAAACCAGTCCACAATTTTAACATTTCAATTAAGACATGTAGTTTAAAAAAGTTGGGTACCCTTGCCCTTCTTGTCTCCTCCAATCTCGAAGTGCTTGCAGCGCTGCAAAATATCACTTTGAGTGTTAGTCACCTGAAGCCTGAGGATTGTTCAAGTAAGCAAAGAGACTAAAACACTATGAGGGCTTCCGCACGCGAAACCAACAAAAGAAGACTAGCAATTGATCGAAAGCATGTCGAAACTACATAGGACCGCAAACCGAAGTTGCACAGAAACTGAACAACATCCCGAGCGATTCAGTACGTCTGCTCTAACAGAAAATAAGTCTGCCGGTAGTGCAGGTTACCTTGATGGGATGTTGAGTCACATGCTTGCAAGCCTGACATTGCAACCTAAGCACAATCTTCTTTGTGGTCTTGGCCTGAGAACAAAATATCAAACAGGACTTTCTCAGTGCCACGTGCCATCGATACCAGCGAGACAAAGCGAAGAGGGGGTTCTCAAATTTGTTATGAAATCACATCCAAATTCTAAACTTCAGCAATAAAATTTAACCGAAATAAAGCAAGTACGCTGTAAGCGATAAAGAAAACTAGTATTAGAAATTCTCATGACGAGTAAGAGGGTTCAGCTAACCTTCTTGTGAAAGACAGGCTTGGTCTGACCTCCGTAACCGGATTGCTTCCTGTCATAACGCCTCTTCCCTGTCACGAATAGAGAAGACGGAGTTACGTATAATGACAGTCCCACTTCGATATCGACCCGAACAAACACTAAAGCCTAAAATGACCAACTCCACGCAGAAACCCTAATCTAGAACAAAGTGCAGCGGCTCCCACCTCAAGTTCACAATAGACTAAGACTCAATCGATGTAACATCACTCAGGCAGTTCAAAAAATACTGTTCTCATCAAATCAACACTTATCGGTTCAGAGGTTGGTCGCAGACCACCAAACCCCAAACGCCCTGCATGAGACTTCGCCAGTCTCATGCGTGTAGCCCAGTGATTAGGTCACGTAGACAAAAAAATCGTCACTGCCAAAATACCTTGGGCGTACAAGCTGTCCTTTCCCTTCTTGTACTGCGTCACCTTGTGAAGGGTATGCTTCTTACATGCCTTCCCCGGGCAGAAGGACTTCTTGGTCTTCGGTACGTTCACCTGTAAACCGCGATGGATTAGAAATCGCGGAGAAAATTGACATCATGACCCTGGCCCGCACATCTTCACATCAATTTCAGTCATTCAAAAAAAAAAAATACAAAAAATACAAAAAATACAAAAAAGCCCTAACTCTGAGTGCTTCACTTCTCCTCCAAAACAAGACTTGGTCAGTAAAAAATCGAAGAAGGGCTCTTAAGCTCAATCGACGCTGCGAGTCGCCACAAGGATATCGACATGAGCTACTCACCATGGTTGCCGTGACCAACGCGCTCCTGCTGCCTCGCCAAACCAACGCTCCTGACAAGAGGTGAAAAGGAGTCCTTCCGAAACCCAGCGTAGGGTTTGTGCTCCGCCGCCTAGGACGGGTCCCTGCTTCCCACCACGGGTCGGCATTTTCTCACCCGTTTCAGGCACATTTTCGTTCAACGCTTCGTCGTCGTCCAATAGGTCGTTGTTTTCGTTCGTTCCTCCTACAATCAATGCTTTTCATGTGTTGACGACTGTTAAAAATATTAAGATTTTTAAATTGAAATTTTTTCAATGTGATTCATAGCTTCGAGATATTTCAACATTGTTTGTGTAGGAATAAAATTTGGTTTGATGTCAACAAGATATTTAAGAAGAAACCCAAGGCCAAGGATAAGTTTGAGAGCAATGCAATTGAGCCACATGGTACAACACTGCTGATCTACAGCTAGGATAAACATATATGTATTATGCATAACATCTCATTTTTAAGTGCACATACAACTTGTATACATGAATAAAATCTTGCAAGAGACTCTTAGTAACTGGTAATATTGTTAAGACCACAGTGACATACAAAAAATAAAATAAAATTATAGCCTTTTTTATTGGTTGCATCTCTGATCTCTAAAATAATCCAATTTTATTACTGAAAAAATATTGTTGGCAAAGGAACTCAACCTAAATTTCCATCTTTGCCTTCTTTTTTTTTCTTTTTTTTTTCCTATTATAAATGTGCACCAAATGTACCAAATGTAAAAAAAAAAAAAAAAAAAAAAAAAAAAAAAGAAGAAGAAGAAGAAGAAAAGTAGTATTAACTTGCCAATGCATCATATATAAAAATAATTCGTATAGAATGTAATTACATTTATTGCAGTATAAGATCCTTCCAAGACATATAATTTTTTATTGTAGTGGATGCTCACTTCCATTGGATTTTGTAGAGTTGGATATTACTAGTTTCGAATTAAAATATAAACAAACATATAAAACTATTCATATATTTATTGGCTTAAATTTAATCCAAATAAAATTTATAAAAGACTATAAATATGTGCTGAAAATAGAAATTTTAAAAAATTAAACATCATCTAAATTGATGTTAATCTGAAGGTGTTTAATAGTTGGTTTAAGAAAAGGACTTGAATTAATTTTCAAAGACACAAAAGTTTTAGACAAGATATATATATTTTTATCAAAACTATCATATATGATTTGAATTTAAGTAAAATAATCTATCATTTTTTGCATAATTTAATTATTTAATTTTTTTTGAAAACTTTTAATCACCAAAACTAACTATAACCATAGAAAACAATGGCAAAACAACTACAATATATATTAGTAACAACAAGAATAAAATCAATCAATCAAAAACCACCATTACCACTTATATCAACTAGTTCTTACAATCTATAAAGAATACATATATGTAACTCAAGCTTTCAAGGTTATTGGCAAGCACAAGACACAACCTTACGAGATTGGACTTGAAATACATGATGATTGAAAAAAGACAAAGACTAGTTTATTGCTTAATCAAAATTACATGGCTTCCAATCTAGCACTAACTCAACTCATGGTACTATTGTGTGGGACCTGCTACATACTATGCTACTTCTTGATTGATTGCTAAGAACTTTCCTCAATGCTTAAGTACCTCTCTGCCTTGTGTCAAGGACATGAATCTCAAAGAAAGAGAATCCTCAATACACTCTTCTATCACTGAAGAGAACTAAAAATTCACTCAAAAAGTGATGTAATATTAACTAGAATGGCTATTGCCAAAAATAAGAAGACTAAAAAGTCTTGAAACAAGACTGAGATTAGAAAGGCATTGACAAGAGTGAAGAAGGCTTCACTCTTGCCTCCATATATACTATCTAACTAAGAGCCACGTGGCAATGTCCTATAGGACCTCCAACATGTGTTGACTTTGCTAGCCACATGACTTATCTTGCAAGACAAGTTATCTATGTATGTGTCACATAATTAGCTTGTTCCTCAAGCTACTACATGGAGATAACTTGTTCCACAAGCTATCAATACATGGTTAGCTTTTTGGCCAAGTTTTTAAGCTAGAAACACATCTAAAATCAAAACCGTGTCTATAAAGCTTCTAAAAAGCTTCTCTAGAAGATTTCATGAAATTAATCTATATTTATTTACTTCTACTTAATTATATAAGTAACTATTGAGATAAATGTATATGTCTGTGATATTATCCCTCCTTCTAGGGACGAATTCGATAAGGAGTGGTCTTCATATGTTGAGGAAGTTCAAGATGTGGCAAATTGTATTTGCTACATACTCCGATTCTTTACTTTCTTTAAAGATGGTTGATAGGCCCTCTCAACTATCTATAGTGTCCCATACTAGAGTGAGAAGACTACCATGTTATTTGATAATTGTTGAGGCCTTCATAACTTCCTTCAAATAAAATATTTGAAACACCATTAGGAGTTGTTTTTACCTCTAATAAAATTACTAAACATCAGGAGTCTCTTCCAAGGTCATGATACCAAACACGTTGTATTTCACCATCTATTCAAGAAAGGACATGTCATTCTTAAGGATCTTCATTTCGATTCCATCATCTTAAAGGTTGTGACAATTGCAATGTCTTGTCTGGTAAGTCCACAAATGAAAGCCCTTGAATTGAATCTGCTAGTTGTTGGTTTTCTATCTCCTTAGCATCACAAATACACAAGCTACAAAGAAAGATAGAAAGTAGAATGTTATCTTCTTTTGATCTTATTTCTTTTGTAGCAAAGATTTTTTATTATTCATCTTAATTTTGATGGATATCATTGATGAAAGACTTCAACTTTCTTTGCCGCATTTGCAAGATTCTTTGATGGCTCCCATGTGTGTTGACTAATATCATATCTGCACCAATGAACAAGATATTCCAACCTATTTCGGTGCCACCTTGAGTCTAAGACTTCTTCCACCTCAAATTCTTGATTATTATCCACTTCTATAGGAGAAGGTGGCATTTGTCTTCTTCCTAAGATATTCACTGTCTTATACAGCTCTAGAAGAGACACATGAAATATAAGGTGGATCTTTACAAACTCCGGTAGATGTAATCGATAGGCAATAAGATTGATTTGTTCACAAATAAAAAAAGATCCTAGGCTATAATAATCTAATTTATCAAAAGGATGAGTAGTCTTGATATTATAATAAAGTAATCATATCTTGTTGCCCATATTATATTGTGGTTGCTCCTTGCAATAGGCATTTGTGTTGGTCTTTTGTCATTCTTAAGCTTTCTTTAATTGTATCTTCATTGTTGTACGTAACTCTAACAAGCGATTTGCTAAATCTTCTGTTGCAGGATTATCAACTTTTGAGAAGTCAAAAGTATCAAGACATGGATGATAACCATAATTGGCAAAGAAAGATATTTATTGAGTAGAAGAATGTACCAAATTATTATATGCAAACTCTGCTAATGGTAAAAGAGTTGTCCAATCATCTTAATGATAGTTAATGGTACATCTCAAATATTGCTTTAGAACTTGATTTATCCGTTCCGTTTGTCCATCAGTTTGAGGATGAAAAGCTAAAGAAAGTTTTATATCCACCTTTAGAATTTTGAATATGGTTCTTCAAAATCTTGATACAAATTGAGTCTTCCTATCTGATATAATATCCTTTGATAATCTATGATAGCAATAGATATTATTAATGAAAAGCTTAATTGTTTCTTCACCTGTAATAGATTTTATATATAGTACAAAATGTGCCATCTTGGTAAAACGATCTACTATCATGAATGTAGAGTCATAAGAACTTGAGATTGGAAGATCCGTGATGAAATCCATAGAAACAAAAGACCATGGTTGTTCTAGAATGGGTAACGGCTAAAAAAGTCTGTAAGATTGACAACGAGGAGTTTTTGATCTTGAGCAAATATCACAAGATTGTATAAAATCTTGGACTGCCTTCCACATTTGTGGCCACCAAAAATCCATAGATATTAGTTCCAAAGTTTTATTGTATCCAAATTGTCATACTGCTGAAAAGCGATGACGAGCTTAAAGAACGTGTAATTGAGCTTTATCTTATGAAACATATAGGCGTCCTTCAAAATATAATAGATTATTCTTGAATTAAAACTTGGATGTATTATGGGACTTAGAGGAAGTATCCTTGATATCCTAAACAAGAGGATCAAAAAACATGCTTGATTGAATTTACTTGACAAATATTGAATCAATAGTCAATGTTGATTTTATAGCTCAAAGTTGAAAAATGCTCGGGCTTCAAGAAAATTGATCTTTGTTGATGAAAAGATGCATCTTCTTCTTTTGGTACAAGATAAGAACATCTAGAAAGAGTGTTTGATAGACCTTGTTATTTTTTGGATCAATAAGTGATCTTGAAATTGAATCTAGATAAAGACATGATCCAATGGATTTGACGACGATTCAAGATACATGTTGATATGAAGTACTCGAGGTTCTTATGTTTTATATACATAGTAACTAGACTTGAAGTGCTTTTTAAATAATGATACAATTTTTGAAATGAATCTACAATTGCAAAGAACTCTTTATCATGGATCTCATAATTAATCTCGATTGCTGAAAAAATTTCCTCAAATAGAAAGCTATTAAGTGGAATTTGTCATTTGTTCCCATTTGTGACAACATAGCACATATAGCAAAATCTGACGCATATGTTTCCATAAAAAATGACTTGGAAAACTCAATGTAATATTAGATTGGTGCAAAAATAAACTCCTTCTTTACAGCATAAAATGATGCTTCTGCTTCTTTAATCCACTCAAATTTGTCTTTACAAGTCAAACATATAAGTAGAGCTACAACTTGAGAAAAATTCTTGATGAAGATTTGATAGTAATTAGCAAAGCCCAAAAAGCATCGCATATCTCATACTCTTCTTGGAATCTTCCAATCTATGATAGTTTGAACCTTCTTTAGATCCATCACAAGGCCTTTGTTGGAAATGATGTGTTCTAAAAAGTCAACTTGAGTAGTATAGAATACACACTTTTTCAACTTGGTATATAATTTTACATTTCTAAGTTTTTGTAACCTGCGTCAAATATAAAGCTCACGTTCTTTTGTGTTCTTAAAGTAGATTAGAATGTCGTCTAAATAGCAAACAACAAAATCATTTAAAAACTTACAAAAAATATCATTCATAAGGTATTGAAAAGTAAACGGTGCATTTGTGAATCTAAAAGGCATGACATTATTTTCAAAATGTCCATACCTAATTTGAAAAGCAATCTTTCATTCATCTCCTTCTTTGATACGAACCAAGTTGTATGCTCCTAGTAGATCTATTTTGGTATAAATCTTTGCTTGATTAAATTGGTCAAGAAGTCCTGAAATCAAAGACAAAAGATATCTATTTTTGATGGTAATCTTGTTGAGTCCTCGATAATCCACACACATTTGCAGAGATTTGTCTTTCTTCTTCACAAATAAGATAGGAGCCCCGGCTAGAGATTTAGAATGGCATATGAAGTTCTTTGCCAAATTCCCATCAATATACTCCTTTAATGCAGCCAATTCATTCTATGATAAGCTATAGATTGATCCGAATAGTAGTTGAGCTCCTTCTTGTAGATTAATTGAATAATCATAAGGTCAATGCTTGAAAAGAATATCTGCATTCTTCTTTTAAAAAACGTCTTCGAATTCTTGATATTGGTTAGGAATACTACTCAACATTGTTTTACCATTAGAAATGATTGTACCATATATAGCAAAAGATGATCCTTCTTTTGTAGCATGTATGAAAGCTTTTGCACTCGCTAGTAAAGGTTTGGATATTCTAGACTTACGTACTTCTACTTTACTAATGCAATCTTGGATTATACTATCAGAAAAGTTAAGGTTATGAGAAATCCAATCTATTTGAGGGTTATATTTTTCTAGCCATGATAATTCTAAAATAATCGGATTAGATTGAGATTTTATTATATTAAATACTACTACGCTGTTATGATCTTTAATTGCTACATTTAAAGGAATAATTTTATGGATAACATTTTCAGAAGACAACGAACGACCATCTATGACTTCTACATGTATAGATTTAACTTTCTTCCCTAAATGTATTTTTTGATTTTTGATAAAATCTTCGTTTATAAAACATGCTGAGGCTCCTGAATCTAAGAAGGTAAAGACTTTGTGATTATTAGGTCCTAAATATACTTCTATTATAAAACAAGGTGAGAAGTTTGAGGAGAGGATAAGACCTTTACTAGGTGTTGCACATGATTCTAACTACATGGTTCCTATTGAAACTGGAGAAACTCATTTTCTGATACACTATCTTCTTTGGTAATTGAGCTCATCATTTTGTAATTGCGTTGCTTCTTTGGGCAATGTTGAGCAGTGAGTTTACCTTCTCCATAATATAAACACAATCTTTCTTAGCAACATTGAGTCTTTTCCTACTTTGTGAGAGGTTTAAAATGTATCATATCAATTTGCATTAGTTCCGACTTTGACAAATACATTTTGGAAAACTTGGGAGCTGCCACCATTACTTGACTTTTTTCTTTTCAATCAAATCTTTATTCTTGACGCCTTTCAAATAAACAATTGTTGTGTGCAATGGCTTGAGTAATAAATTGTTCCAAAGATTTTACTTTTGGCATTGTTAATAACAAATCTTTGACGTTATCCTTCAACCCATATCAAAATTGGTTGATACGTGCTTTGTCGTTTCAATCCACATCGCAAGCAAGGTTTTGGAATTCAACAACATATATAGTAATTGATCATGATCCTTACTGTAAGGATAAAAGCTTGGTCTTTGATACTCGTTCTCGATCACTTTCTTTAAATATAGCTATAAACACTTTTAGGAATGAATTCAAATCACAAAAGAGTTGTGAATCTTTTTCTATTAAAAATACAAACCAAAAGAGAGCACATCCTGATCGTAGTGTGTCTATGAATCTGACTTGGGTAAATCCATCAAGATATTGGAAAAGGTGCAACTTTAGATACAGCTTGACTTGTTGCAAAAATCTTCAAAATTTTGATCTTGTTCCATCAAACTTCTCAAGCATACTAATCCTTGTCCCTGTCATACTTGTAGAAGCAAAATTCCTTGGATTTGGTTGTGACATTGATCTATTTGCTTCTTTCAACTGGACTACTTCGTGTCGCAGACTTTGAACTTCTTCCATAGGCGTAGGCATAGTATTTCCATGATTCACGTTGAAAATACGTGAGATTTCCTCTCTTAGAGTATTGACAAGCTCATGAAGATCTGCCATAGTTGTAAATCTATTCTCACTTCCATTGAAAGTAGCATCCATAATCTTTTCTTATATAGACAACTCAAACAAATTCAAAAGTCAAATTAAAGGAGGGTAATCCACAACCTCTAAAAACAAATATCACAAAGAGAGGTAATCCACTCTCTTTAAGAAAAAGATCATTATTAGAAAATAAGTTTTTTTCTTTAAAAGTGGATAGTCCACAACATTCAAAACACAACAATAGAAGTGGAGTAATTCACTCACTTCTAAAACAAGACAAAAATAATATGTCAGCATTTTTGTCAAACTGTCAAGGACATGAATCTCGAAGAAAGAGAATCCTCAATACACTCTTCTATCACTGAAGAGAACTAGAAAGTCATTCAAAAGATGATGTAATATTAACTAAAATGGCTATTGCCAAAAATAAGAAGACTAGAAAGTCTTGAAACAAGACTAAGACTAGAAAGGCGTTGACAACAGTGAAGAAGGCTTCACTCTTGCCTCCATATATACTATCTAACTAAGAACTACATGGCGATGTCCTATAGGACCTCCAACATGTGTTGACTTTGCTAGCCACATGACTTATCTTGCAAGACAAGTTATCTATGTATGCACCACATAGTTAACTTGTTCTACAAGCTACCAATACATGATTAGCTTTTCGGCCAAGTTTCTAAGCTAGAAACACATCTAAAATCAAAACCGCATCTATAAAGCTTCTAAGAAGTTGCACTAGAAGACTTCATGAAATTAATCTATATTTACCTACTTCTACTTAATCATATAAGTAACTATTGAGGTAAATGTATATGTCCGTGATACCTTACTACATCCCATGTTAATTTTGATGACTTCGTAATGATGTCTTATTTCCTTGCTTACCACTCCTTTGATGGCATGCCATCGGAGAACTTTGGCGAGTATCATTTGCAATAGGTAGTAGCTCTTTGAATGGATAACATTGTTGTAGTCAAGTGTGGTTACTTTGAACATGTAACATTATACAAATAAATAGAAGACATTTTATTTCGGAGAATGGTAAAGTGATCCAAAGTTTTACTAAAGCAGCCCAATCTATCTTAACCATCATTACATCATTGTAGCTCCTATCCATGTTCTCAGCCATTCTTTGTTTCCAACAATTATTAAAGATGGGGGCAAGGAGTTGGAAACATTAGGAACAAGGTAGTGGTTAGGAACAAGAGAATGGCTGAGAACAGAGATGGGGTTGGAAGAATACAATGATGGTTTAAATATGTAAATCAATTTAGTAAAAAATTATATTGCTTTATCATTTTTCTTTTTTTAAGGTGTATTTAGGTTTGATTCTTCACAATAATGGATGGGCGGCTCTCACATGGACGGATGATTGAACAAATTTGAAGGACGACGAATGAAGGAGATGAATGGTCGAACGTCGGGATGAGAGTAGGTTTCATCCAAAGCCGAGGAATCCGTCGACCACGGGAAGCACGAGCGGGAAAGGGAAGCACGAGCATTGAAGCGGGAGCGGAAGGGGGCGCAATCCAACTGCAACCCCACGCTAGCGAAGGGGCCGTAGAATCGAATTGGTCGTCGGCATCTTGCTTTACATCTTCCCACGATTGCCTCGTTTTCGCTACCGCACTCCACCCGGAGAATCGAATCGCCTCGGATCGCCAAAACCGGCACGCCACTGCCGATCCTCCGTGTGAAGCTCTCGCTCGCTCGAATGCCGCAGTAGGTACGTCGCGACGCCCTTGTGAGCTGCTCCTACTTTGGACGAACAGTCTGATGTCCAATGTGAGACGAGTCATGGTCTCCTGAATGCCTGACTGTACCCCACATGTTGTACGTGTTGGTTCACTGCAGTCACGCGTGAACCCAGCTCGGGAGGATTTAGAGGTTTCGTGTCATTCCTCTTGTGTGTCTCGATCTGGAGTTTTGAGAGGCTTGCTGTCGTAGGGGTCGTGAGGTTTTTGCGGGGTTAGGCGGATCGCCGACGTAGGTAAGCAGACGCCGATTGCATCCTTACACTCTCAGAAGTTGTCGGTACTGTTTGGTGGCCTTGTGCTGATTTGTAGAGGTTTGCATTGGCCCTTTTGTATAGTTACGTGGCTGTACGTCAGTTGGAGTTCTGTCCGTTGGGTGCGGATATTCGCCGTTTTCTCTGGACTGTTCCTTGATCAGGTCAGTAGTCGATCGTGTTGGGGCTCGCGATGTCTAATGTGCCGGAGTTGTGTCAAATCATTGCCTCTGTCGAATTGAAAGTGTAGTTAAGACAGGATCGAGAGGTGTTCTAAGTCATCTCTTCTGTTAGTCATACCCAGTTATGTTCTATCAGACTGCTGCAATTTTCCAAGCCTCTGTCAATGCTCTGACATCCTCCTCGATCTAATTTAAATCATTAAGATGGTCTAAAGCAGTGCTTGAATGCTAGAACATTTGTGCTTGTATTTCAAGTAACTTTTAAAATGGTCGTGTATGCAGGAAAGATTATTCAAACAGAAGAGATACGAGAGTGGTAACTCCTGTTTGGGATCCAATATTGGAATAGACTACGCCATCATGAATCGCGGTGAGGGTGAGCCTTACAATCCATATCCTGAGAAGGAAGGCCATCACCATCACCACCACCACCATCACCGCCATTTTTCGGATGAAGAGCAGCCTCGATACGGCAGCAATCTCGAGCACAGGCCTCCTCCCATGCCAGTATCTGGAGATGCTGCTCCATATGGCTATGGTGAAGGATCATATGGACAGGAGGGGAGGCGCGGTGCATACGAAGAGCAGGGATACCGCCATTCTGGAGGATACCCTCCATCAGGTTAGTTGGTTCATGAGTCGAGCTTGTAGACATGGAAATTCTGCAATTAGGAACACTCAAACTGTGTTTCCCTTTCCGATATGTTTAGAGTTTGTAGGATTTCAGGTACCGAGCAGGTATTTGAACTCGGAATGTTGAAACAGGTCCTCGTTATGTCGGCCCGGAATATCACAACTCGCCCTATGTACCCGCTCCACGTCATCACAGCGTAGTGACCGAGGATGAGGGTTCTCGTCGGAGGCCAGTGCTTGGTCTGCCTGTAAGACTCCATTGTAAGGCGGATCCTAATTTCAACCTCGCTGCTGTTCCTGGCCAAGGCCCGGTTATGGTCCCATTCAGTCCGAACGATGATTTCCAGGTGAGGGATTCAAGTTTCTGTGAAGACGCCCCCTTTCTTTTGAGACTAGGTAGAGGAATTAGATGCAAATTTGAAACATGATGAGCCTTTCGTGTCCCTTTTCTCTTTCTATCTTCTAACTGTCCGCTAATCGTGCCACTGCTGCACTTATAATCATAGTCATTTGAATGTGTCATCTGCCTTCCGGCCTTAGCGTGACCTTGACTGTAAATTTGCTTGATCTTGAAAAAATAAAATATATATCAGGTGTGGTATAAGGATGTGACCATGAGCACAAGAGTCAAAGACGAAACTGGATCGAGTGCCTTCTCTCTGATCAACAAGGCTACAGGTCAAGCTTTACGACATGCACCTGAGGACCTTGCACAGGTGTTTTTTCATTTGCAAGCACCAAATTTACCCCCGAGCAATCCTTCTTTAAAGCGCCTTTACTCTGCTATTATGACTAACTTCAAAAAACCTAAAATTTCTGTTACGACTGTCAGTTTAAGGTGCACCAACCTGCATTGGGTGTGTTGTGTTATTGCAGTGCTTGTTGGCAGATTACGACAGTAATGCTCTCGACCAGACCGTGTTGTGGACAATGAGCGAGGATATGGGTCAAGGCTACTGCTGCATTCGGCTAGCGTCTCAGATCACACGGAACTTGGATGTTCTTCGTGGGGATAAGAAATCGGGGGGAGTGAAAGAAGGCTCACCTGTCATCACCTTTGCATGGAAAAAACAGGATAACCAAATCTGGAAGATGATTACCGCCTGTAAGCTGTTCTACCTGCATCATCCTTATGTTCCGAGTTATAGATCCTTTTGAGTTCAGTGGAACCGGGATTTAAGGTCTTTAATTTGTTATACCTGAATGCTTATAAGTGTCTGGTTCTAAGGTGTACTTGTGGTTTGCAGGAAGATCTTACGGGCAGCGTGTTAGAGTGCAGACTTGCGGATGTTGATGTTTAAGGACTCGTCAATGAACTTACTCTACTTTTTTCCGCACCTTTCTAATTGTCAATATAATGCAGAGAATGTGCGTAAGTATAGATGCAGGAAGATTTTAAATGAACCAGTTTTAAAGTTTGGACAAGTTAGTTGAGGATAGTTTTGAAAATTTGTGTATTTTGTACTGGAAGGTACCTATATGTTCAATGTGTGCTTTGCCGTGAAACTACAAAACACATTTTAATATCTGCCCAGAGTCATGGGAATTAAATTGTAATGAGTTTCACATATTAGAGCAAAGCAATAAGCGTGTCCTATATCATTTATTACTTGGAAGATCAAACTTCATTCAATTGTGGAAGTTTTGACACATGTAAGGTATTGTTCGACCATTAAGTTTTGACTCATGTGAGGTCAAATTGTCCATTGAACTTTTAACGGCAGTCGACTCTCATCTGCATTGAGATACGCAAGTACCAATTTGCTTTACTGACAGTTTCTAGTGAACCAATACCAACTCATCGGCTATTGCAGCGTAGCCACTGCTGTTGCTACTCTCACAGCCCGCAAGCACAGATGCATACAAATCAATGAGGGATCTGGAGAGGGGATTATGCCTCCACTTTACCGACATCCGACACAGTACATGGTCTTCTCATCTATTTCAAACACTTCGAATGATATTCAGAATGCCATCTTGTATAGTGCCTTGAGCGTGAAGGTTCACACCAAGCAAGAGTGTACAAATCAAATTTAGATAGACTGCTGCTATATCTAGATTGTGCAACCACTCGAAAACGCTACATCTAGAACAGAAAGATCTTCCAGGGAGGAAAGGGAGGACCCAGGTGATTCTGCATGAACCAAGCCAGCTCTGCAATCAGATTATGTCACAGATGTTGGCACTCCACATACCTGCAACATTTTATCAATTCAGCTACGATGGCTCTCACCAGGATAGCACACAAGGCGCAACACCCTTGGATTTCTCCATACTCGACAGATTATGCACTTCCCAAAAATATGATAAACAATGCTGGAAACAATGATATTTGATGTGCATTGTTGCTACGTATTTATATGTTTGTAGGTGGATGTTCTGCACCTTCAATATATGTGGTAAATATATCATAGTTGAAGTTGGATTTAATATAAAGGTTATAATATATGGTGCCGAGGATAACCATTGGTACGATTCATTGGATCAAAAGTGATTAGTACAAAAGTAGTGTGTTTTGTGTGAAAGAAAGAAGATTGGCATGAAGATTTATGTTGTCAATGATTTTACAATAGAAATATGGTATTTCAGTATATTATTAAAAAAATAAAAAAATATAGTAATATTTTTTCATATTAACTAGTTGTTTGATATGTTTTATTTTTCAAAATTTTATATTATTATTATTAAATATAAAAATAAAAAGACATCATTTCTTTAATTATAATTTTAAACTAATATCAAACAAGTTTTGAACTAATTAGCTTATTAAATGTACAAAACTGTTGCAGAGCTTTATTTAAACCATTTCTTGAATCTTCTTCTTTGTCACACAATCATTCTATTGCCAATTATAACCAAACACAACTATGGCTAGATTAAATGTAAAAATCCTATATAATATTCTTTTGTTCCAAAAAATAGAGAATTTGTACTTCTAGCAATATATACCAACAAGATTTTATGCTTTGAAGGTGGTTTGCTTCAATCACTATCATCAATCATAATATTATAAGATGATACTAATGATCAAGAAGCAACATGGTCTATTCTTAATATCAAGACAATACTAAATATCTATAAAAAAAACATTTACAAGATTTTAAATTTTTGAGTAATTTATAATTACTATTTTTTTTAATCATTCTTAAGTATGTTAATCAATATAACAATCACAATCTCTTAAAGAACATATTGCATCTAGTTTAATTCAATTTGCAGAAGAATAAACCAAGTTATAATATTTAGCTAAATTAGAGCACAAAGTAGAGGTGATGACATATTATTTTTTACTAAAGGAGGGTCAATTAATGTGCTTAGAATCCCAAGAATACTAGTAGAAGGAATAAATGACTAATATAAAATATGGAGCCACAAGAGTACATCATTGGGAGTCAAATTGGCTCCACCAAAAGAAAAAATAGTAATGGCCAGAAACAAAATGAAGTCACATGAAGGATCAAGCCTTGCACTCTTGGATTTCTCCAACTATTTCCAAATCAAACAACCAATTAACATGAATCTTGTAGAGAATGAGGTAAGTATCTTTAATATTGTTTACAAATTAATGGAAGCTCCTATTGCATAATCACTAGATAGAACACTATACCTACTATTAAAGACAATTGCTGAAAAAATCAAATCAAATTCATTGTAGAGCTACTTACATAAAGAAATTTATTTTATACTCAAAAAATAAATATAAGAAAAAAAAACACTAAAAGATTTGCTAAAACATCAACACTCTAACATTAGACTTGCATATACAACCACAAAATTAGACGACTTATAAAAATTACTTAAAAAAATATTTTCAAGCTTAGAAGAATTCTTTATAAAAGAGTATCAAACATATGAGATCTTAGACTCAATACTAAAACAAATAGTTGTTGACACTATAGGTGAACTACTTCAAAAGGCATGGCCAACATCTGATTCACAAGTGATTGCTCTTTTCAAAATGCTTGAATTCCAAAATCAAAGGATATATTAAGAATGAAGCAATCTTTGAAATTCAAGATATTAGTTGTATCAAAACAACTAGTAATACATGAAATTCCATAAAAATTAATCCTTAAAAATAAAAATAAGAAAAAAATATTAGAATCAAAATATACATTAAAAAATTAAGATTTAAAAAAAAAAATTAATATATGGAGTAATTTTAAATCCAAAAAAACTAGAAAAATACAAAGCCTTGTTATTACAAGCATAGGACTTTATAATATTGAAATAAATTGTAGGCAAAAATCCAAGAGTACACAAACTAATAATTTGGCCTTTGCAAAAGCTTCACACATCCTTTTCAATTCTATCAATGAGATTCAACAACTACTTTAAAATGGAATTTGTACAAAAAAATAGAAACATCACAATATCAAAATAATCTTTCTATCAAGAAGGTGAAGAGATTTTAGTAACCTCATAGACATTCTATTTTGACACAAACAACCTTATAGAATCAAAAGGCACAAAAATAATTTTTTAGGTACAAATTATGAAACTTTTCTATCAACTAAGGATAAAATCCTATTTTATCAACATCTTCTTCAACTTTTGTGAGGTCTTCTTAATAGATGAAAATAAAAAATATAGATCAAATTCCTATAAATCCAAAATCAAAATCCTCATAGAAAGTAAAGAAACATTATCTAAGATAATAACATTGCAACAACTAAATGAAAAAAAAGAATGTCCAATTCAAAATAGAATATAGTAGCTTTTTAATATAATACATAAGATGTAGATTTAGAGGTTACATAGTACAAGATTATTTTTCAAATAGAAGGCCAATAGAAAAAAAAAGAAGATTGGCATAAAAAAGAATTAAACTGCATACATCACAAACATCAAGTTAAGAATAAATTTATTACACAAGCAACCTAAGAATCCAAAAGAAAATCCTATCAATCTTTTTTTTCTAGCATACTACATGGCAAGTCAAAGATTGAAATTCATATAATAATCTATCAATAAAACCACAACTACAAAGTAAAGTTTATTCTAAAAACAAGTAATAAATAATTAATAAGTATACTCTAGTACATGGATTTTCAAAACATTTTAGAAGACATTGAATTTTGATGGCTTTGTAGGAAAAACTATATATTTTATCATAATATCCTTATTACTTATAAGAAGAAATAAAGTTAAAATCTATGAAGCAATCATAGAACATATTAATAGAGATTTTAAACCAATATTTATCTTTTATCAAATACAAAATAAAGACATTACTAAGTGGACAAAAGAGGAAGCCCTAACTTATTTAGTGAAGAAGATGATACTTCATCTACGGTTAAAATTTATACTAAAAATAAAAAGAATCAATTCAATTCTAAGTTAGAAGGATATCAATTAGTTCTACTCTTGGTTTCAACTAATAGAAATGACAAGTTTCTATACTATTATATCAGCTTTAATTTACAATAATAATATAAAAAATGATTAAAAATCCACTCAACTATAAATAGATCTTAATATCCATAGCTATATTTATATGGCTCTTGGCCTATACCAAAAAGTAAATATTAGCATAAAACCTTGGAGGTACAAAAAGACTTAAGTTTATACCAAATAATAATCTACTAAGGACACTCTTTAAAGACACCATCCAACTAATAGTTGATGCAAACCTCGACAAAGAGGAAAAAAAAGACTCCAACTTTATGATAATATTGGATTTTATTAATGATTAACAACCAACTCATGATTATATTGCTAAACGTCCAAGGTTTACAAAAAGCCATCACAAGAATAAAAAATAGTGAAAAATTAAAGACCTACTTTAACATGCAAATCTTGTATTAAACATTATTTTATTTCAAGAATATAATTTTTCTTGTGATGAATGACTATAAAAAATGATGCTTTAAAAAAAAGATTACCTTGTGTCATTTATGCCATGCCTATTTCTAATAGTAGAAAGTTTTCAAATGACATTCTAAGCCAATATCAAGATTTTCAAGTTATATTTGAGAAAAAAAATGCAGATACTCTTCTGGAATATCATTCTTATGATTGCTCAAGTGACTTTCAAAGAAGAGCTTAACCATCATTTGGACTAATCTACAATTTATTATAAAATGAGTTGATTGAACTCAAGGAATATATTAAAGAAAATTTGGACAAGAAATTCATATGTCATTACAAATCTACAATAAGAGCTCTAGTTTTATATGTGAAGAAAAAAGATGGATCATTGCAAATGTATGTTGATTATCAAAGACTCAACAAAATCACCATCAAGAATAAATATCCACTACCTTTGATATTTGGACTTCTTGATTAGTTGAATCAAGCTAAGATCTATACAAAAATAGATCTACAAAGAGTATACAATCTGATATGCAAAGAAGAAGATGAATGAAAGAAAGCATTTTGAACTAGGTATAGACATTTTAAATACAACGTCTTACCTTTTAGAACTATAAATATAGGAGTAACTTTCCAACATCTAATGAATGATGTCTTTTGACAGTGTTTAAATGACTTTATTATTTATTACCTAGATAATATCTAACTCTATTCTAAGAACAAAAAAAGAATATGAATTTCATGTTTGTCATGTATTATAAAAATTAAGACATATAATATTCTATGCCAAGATAGAAAAGTGTATATTTTATACTACTCAAGTTGACTTCTCAGGATATATCATTTCAAATGATGGATTTATAATAGATCTTAAGAAAATTCAAACTATTATTAATTAAAAGATTTCAAAAATGATAAAAAATATTTAATATTTTTTAGAATTTATTAATTATTATTAGATCTTTATGAAAGAATTCTTTCAAATTATAGTTCTACTAACATATTTGACTTATAAAGACAAACTTCAATAGAATCAAGAAGCAAAAGCATCATTTGAAGTTTTGAAGACAACCTTTATTTATGCACCAATCTTCTATTGCATTGACTTTTTTAAGCTATTTTTTATGAAAATAGATGCAACAAAATTTACTTTAAATTTTTTATTGTTACAAATAGAAATAAATTATAAACTTCACTTATTAGCTTTTTATTTGAAAACATTCTCAATAGCCAAGATCAACTACTAGATTCATGACAAAGAACTTTTTGCAATTATGGATTTGTTTCAAGAATGGTGCTATTATCTAAAAGGCACTTTTTATCTAATCATTGTTTATATGAATTAAAAGTTTGAATCATTATCAAGTCCATTGGAGTATGTCTTTGTCAAGATTTAATTTCAAGATTACTTATAAACTTGGAAAACAACAAGGTTTGTCAAACGCCTTTTTTAAACATTCTTATTTTGTACCAAAAGAAAAAGATTCATCTTTTGATCAACAAAGAATAATTCTTTTAAAGCCAAAGTATTTTCATCTTCAAGCAATAAAATCAATATTTATTATTGATTCAACATTTGTTAAAAAAATTTAATCAAGTATATGCTTTGATCTTCTTGTTTATGATATTAAGAATCTTTCTTTTAAGTCTCATGATACTTCCAATTTTAAGTTTAAGAACAAGCTACTCAATTCCAAAAGATGCATATATATTCCAAAAAAAAAAAAATACGTTTAAGTATTCTTTAATCATGCCATAATTTTGCAGTAGTCAAATATTTTAAATACAATAAAACTTTAGAGCTTATATCTAAAAACTTTCATGGCTATAAATGTGAAAGGCAATGAAATAATTTTTTTAGTCATGTGATATTTGTTAAAGGTTAAAAATTCTTCATCATTAATCCTATGGACTTCTTCAACCATTATTTATACCTAAACAATCATGGTTTTTTTATTTTTTTATTTTTTATTTTTTTATTTCTATGGATTTTATCATGGATCTTCCAATTTCATATTTATATGATTCTATATTTTTGATATTAGATTATTTTACCAAGATGGTATATTTTGTACCATGTACAAAAATTATTACACTTGAAAAAAATAGTTAATCTTTTCTTTAGAAATATTTATTGCTATCATGGATTATTCTAAGATATTATATCAAATAAATAGATTCAATTTATTTTAAGATTTAAAAAAATATTTTTTAAGTTTGTAAAGATAGATATAAGATTATCTTTGGCCTTTCATCCTCAAATTGATGGATAGAGAAAGCATATTAATCAAGTTTTGAAGTAGTATTTGAAATGTACCATCAACCACTAACAAGATGATTGGATGATTTTTTTGACATTGATAGAATTTGCCCATAATAATATAATACATTCTTCTACTTATCAAACACCTTTTCTTGCTAATTAAAGTTATCATCTATAATTTGATACTTTTGATTTTTTAAGAGTTGATAATCTTATTGCAAAAGATTTGGCAATTTTTTTCTTAAAACTATATGCAATAATAAAAGTGCCATTAAAAGAAGCTCAAGAATGACAAAAGATAAACACAAATGCCTATTGAAAATAATAAAAATAATTTAATGTGGGTGATAATGTAAGATTAATTTGTTGTAATATCAATATTACTCATCTTTATAATAAGTTGGACCATCATAAGCTTAGATCTTTTTTTTATTTGTGAAAAAACCAGTCTAATTACTTATTGATTATACCTACAAAGGTCACTGAAGATCTATCTTGTATTCCACATATCTCGTTTTGAACCACACAAGACAATGAACATATAAAGAAGAAAACATATGCCACCTCTTCCTATAGAAGTAGACAATAATAAAGAATTTGAGGTAGAAGAAGTCTTAGATTCAAAGTGGTACCAAAATAGGTTGAAATATCTTGTTCATTGGCATAAGTGTAATATTAGTGAATGCACATGACAGCTAGCAAAGAATCTTGCAAATGCAATAAAGAAGGTGGTGGCTTTTCAACAATGACATCCATCAAAACCTAGATAAAGAATAAAAAATCTTTGTTTTAAAAAAAAAAAATCAAAAAAAGATAATATTCTATCTTCTATTCTTATTTATAACTTTTAAGTATATTATGGCACTAAGAAGATGGAAGATCAGTGGATTCAACTCAAGAGTAATCATTTGCTAACTTGCCAAATGAAACATTGCGATTGTTTCAACCTTCAAGACTATGTAATTGAAATGAAGATCTTGAAAAAAAATATATTCTTCTTGAAATAGATGGTGAGATACAAAGTATTTGATATCATAATCTTAAATTAGACTTCCAATGTTTGGTGATTTTATCAAAGGTAGGAACAACTCTTGACAATGTTTCAAATGTTATATTTGAAGGAAGTTATGAAGACCTTAACAATGATCAAATAATAAGGTAGTCTTTTTAGTTTGTTATAGGATATTATCAATGATTGAGAGGACCTATCAATTATCTTCAAAGAGAACAAAGATCAAAGTATATAATAAACATAATTTATTGTATCTTAGATTTTCTCAATATATGATGATCGTGCCTCATGAAACTCATTCATAGAAGGAAAAATAATGTCATGGATATATTATCATGGATATATTATCACGGATATATATACTTACTATAATAATTATTTATATGATTAAATAGAAATGAATAAAAATAAATAAAAGTAGATTAATTTCATAATATCTTCTAAAAAAGCTTCTTAAAAGCTTCATTAATATAGTTTTGACTTTATACTTATTTATAGTTAAATTTTAGATTAGAAACTTAGTCAATAAATTAGCTACATGTCACATATGTAGGTAGCTTGTGGAACAAGCTAACTATGTGGTGTACACATAAAAAACTTGCCTTGCAAGTTAAGACATGTGGCTTACAAAGTCAATACATGTTGGAGGTCCTATAGAACATGGCTACATAGCTCTTAGATAGGTAATATATATAAATACAAGAGTAAAGCCTTCTTCACTCTTATCAATTTCTTTCTTAATTTTGTTTAGATTCAAGAGTCTTTAGTTTTCTTGTCTTTTGGTAATAGCCATTCTAGTTTCTTTTTAATATACATATATCCTTACTTCTATATTGTCATACTTTTTTGAAAAAAGTTTCACTTGATTATTTGCTTTCATTGGATTTTTGTCCTTGACACCACTACTCTAATTATAAAAAAATTGTCATAATCAAAGGACTTAATGATAATGACAAAATCCTAATACAAAAATAAGAAAAATAAGCTAATGTCAAGAGCTAAAATACTAGAATATATAATCAAGATGAAGAAGTAGAAGCTAATGAAATAATAAGGACAAATTGTTTTACCAACGTTTGATAAAAAGTAATAGCAAAGCAAAATGAAAATCTTACAACATTATTTTTATTACAATAACTACAAGATACCATCAAAGACCTTTCAACTAGTATTATATAACATGAATTTTAGCTTGAGAATACAATGGAAACTTAGTTATGGAAGGTAAATAGAAAAAAATGGAATAATAAGATCTTAATAAGTCTAGCAAAATCTTGAATAAACTCTAATTAAACCTTAAAAATCTAATTTAACTTTAATCAATTCAAAAGAAGTTTAAAAAAATTTATCAAAGAAACATTAAGCAATCATAAATTACTCTTAAAGAAAAATAACAAAAAAATTTAAAAGAAATATTAAAATAAAATCTTTAAAAAATAGAAAATAATTTTAAAATATGTTAAATATAGAATTATTTAAATAATAAAAAAATACTTTAAAAATATTAAAATTAAAAATCCTAAATAGATCCTAAATAAATCTTAATAAAATCCTTATAAATATCAAAGAAATCTTAAGAAAAATCTAAAAAAATCCTAAACAAATCCTAAGAAATCTTTAATAAAATTCTAATCAAATCTTAATAAATCTGATTCAAATTCTAAACAAAAATATAACCAAATTCTAATCAAATCATAATTAAAACTATATCAAAATCCTAATTAAGTACTAATAAAATCCTAATTAAAATTTGACTAAATTCTAATAAATTTTAATCAAATATAAAATAAATTTTAAATAAATTATAATTAAATATTAATTGAATCTAATCAAATCCTAATTAAATTTTAAATCCAAACCAATCTCTAATCAAATCCTAATTAAATTTTAAGTCCAAACCAATCTCTAATCAAATCCTAAACAAATCCTGAAAAAATCCAAAAAAATCCTAATTGATTCTTATAGTTGTTTTAAGATATTTATAAATATTTAAAAAATAATTTATTTAAATTTAAATTTCACCTTCGTTCCAACTCATAAGAAATTGATAAGCATAAAAAACTTGAAGAAAATTCAACTTACTAAATGAAAGAAAAAGCTCCTAAACCTCTCAAATATTGACTACTCTTCTTCTCTAACCTAGATGTTGATCTTTTAATCTAAAAATTCAAATAACATCAAATTTTTTAAAATATTTATAATAAGTATAATAACAACCTTACAAAATTTTACTTATAAATATTCGCTGATACTTACACAATTTTCAAAACTGTACACTTCTTTTTATTTCTCAAAATCTAAAACCATTAAATACATTATTTTTTTTGAACAGTCTTCAAAAATTTAATATGCCTCTAAATCACATGAAATCAAATCCTTATAAACCTTTCACTAGTTTTCTCTCAAATCTCATTCTTCATTCAACCAAAGAACCTCAAAATTATTGTAGATACATAGTTTTGTGCCTTAAAATCTGATTTTGATCCTAATTCACAACCAATCTTTTTCATGTATCAATTCTTAGTATTTTGAGATAAATTTGCCTAAAATCTATTTTAAATTCTTTTCTAAAGTTGTCTATATGATTTATTTTCTTAATCTATTTTATTTTATCTTATTTATGATTTTATAAAGTAAATAGAAGCTATTTTTATTTATAAAAAGGTAGCATTAATACTAAAAAAAAATTAATACCTTCCTATCATTTATCCATGTTTTGCTAACATATCTTTTTATTGGACTTTTTTATAATAAAACTCATATTTTTATCTTTCACCATATAATTGTGTTATCATATAATACCAAAAAGGTAGCTAGAATTGAAGGCATATCCATTAAATTCTCACAAGAGATATTTAATTATATTAAAGAAGTCTTTCTAATATTAATTATAGAAAAGATGCATACCTATATATTATGTTGATTATTAAATACTAGCAAACTTTGTCTCTTATCAATAACTAATAACTTGATATATGTAATTAATTACTACTTTATTTTCTTTAAATCAATCTATAAAATTATTGCCAAAAGTTTTACAAACAAAATGATTCTTTACTTATTATGATGGATAAGAAAATTATAGACTACTTTTATAAATGATCATTGCATTTTTAATAATATATATATGGCTTTTGAGACCTGTCACAAACATACATATGTAAGCCAGTAATTACCTATATAAATAGATAGAAGTAAGTAGGAGTAGGTAAAAGTAAGTTAATTCTATAATATCTTTTGTAGTAGCTTCTTAATAGCTTCATAGATGCTACTTTGACTTTATATGTGTCTATAATTGACTTTCTAGATTAGAAACATCGTCAACAAGTTGGCCATGTACAACACATGTTGTTAACTTGAAGACCAAGCTAACTATATGGCCTATATGTAGAAAAACTTGTCTTGTAAGTCAAGGCATGTGTCCTACAAAGTCAACACATATTAAAGGTCCTATAGAATATTACCATGTAGCTTGTAGTTAGATAGTATATATAGAGACAAGAATGAAGCCTTCTTCACTTTTATCAACTCTTTTCTTGTTTCTAGTCTAATTTCAAGAGTCTCAAATTTTCTTGTCTTTTAGCAATAAGCCATTCTAGTTTTTTTTTAATATATGTACTTCCTTATTTCTATTTTGTCAGTGTTTTTGTGACATGGATTTCATTGATTTATGCATCATTTTTTAGTTCATGTCCTTGATAGATTGACAAGAATATACTTATAATATCAGAGCTTTGTCTTGTCTTGATTAAGACTGAATTATTTCTTTCTCATGATAAGACATAAGCCTACTAGAAGTTGTGGATTACCCTCTTCTAAAATAATATTGCTTTTAGTATTTTCTTTATTTTCAAGTTCTTTCTTCTACTTATCTTAAGTGGTGTTAGATATTTTTCTGAATCTTATTATTGTAGAGCTTATTAAAATGAAAAGTGCAATGGTACAAATAAAAAAGTAATTGAGGGAGTTGATGCTTGTAATGCATCAACTTAGCTTACCACCACAAAGATTAACAAGAATGGCAAGAAGTGAAGATATAGAGATGATTATGTTGAAGATTAGTAAGTACTTGCTTAGTTACAACCACATAGAGATTAAGCATAGTATATTGCTAATAGTAAAAAAGCAACAAAGAATTAAAGTAAGTTATTGTGGTGGAATCAAGTGTTTAGTTGGATGAGGTAGAAATGGATGTAATATCAAAAGGATGGAAGTTACCTCGTTGGTGAGCAAACCACCACCTATAAATAAAGAGTATTGGAAGTAAGAGTCATCTTTTTCCATACTTTTCTTAGACTACAATCCTTGGTGATGCTAAGTGTTTGTAGCTTTTAGACTTCTTTTCTTCAATAGGTTATGGGCCCACTCACATTTTCTTGAGTGTTTTTTGAAGTTTTTTGAAGTGGTTTTATAAGTGTGGAGTTGAACAAGTTGTTGTGGCTGATGTTATACTTTTGAAAAACCTAACTTTCAGATTCAGATATAGATCTAGATCATAGTTTGCTCTTACTTGTGGTTAAGAGCATTTTGGTGTTAGTATCTTGTTTTCCACCTATAGAAAAAATTTGCATTGTGTATTTGTTGAGATAGAACTTTGATAATCTAACTTTATGATTTCATGTCCTAAAGTTGCTGATTGTGCTTAAAAGGCCTTTCATGGTATATAGAGGTGATTTGTGAGCATAAGAAAGATATTAGAGTGGCAAATCAGATTTGAAACACTTAGATAAGTCATAAGACTTGTGACAAGGTTTAGAAGTGAAGTTGAGAGAGTTTTTGAGAGTTAAAACACTAGTTTGTTCACAAAAAAGGATTCTGTGATTCTAAGACAAGAAAACCTTCTTGCTGATTTTTGAGAGCATTAGGACTTCTTCTTACAATCTTTTTTGATATAACTCTTCCTTAGACATGGCTTCAAGTGAGGATGAAGGATTGAGAGTTATTGAGAACTTAAGAGGTGACAATTTCTACCATTGGAAGGTAAAAATGGAGCTTTTGTTGGCGTCTTTGGATCTTTGGGATATTGTAGATGAAAGTGAAGAGGCTCCAAGCAAAGATGTTGATATGAAAAAGAAGAAGGAGTTCAAACGTCGTGAAAAGAAGGCTTTTGGATTGATTGCAACCAATATAGATGAAGCCAACTTCTTCCACATTATCTCTTGCAAAGGACTTGCGGAAGCATGGAAGACTCTTTGTAACATCTATAAGAGGAAAAACTTATCCAACATCATCTATATAAGGAGGAAGTTCTTCACTTGCAAGATGGAAGAAGGTGAAGACCTCATGGCTCATGTCTATAAGATAAAGGCTATTGCAAACCAACTAGCAATTGTTGACAAGTCTTTAGAAGAAAGTGATATTGTCATGATCTTGCTAATGAGCCTTCCTGAATCCTACAACTACTTTATTGTGGCATTGAAGTCCATCAAGCTAAAAGAGCTTACAATGGATTATGTGATGGCAAGACTTATCCATTTAATAACCAAGAAGAAAGAAAATGAGCCTTAAAGTGAAGATTCAGTACTCTACTCACGTCAAGGCAAGGGTAACTATTCAAATCAATGGAGTAATGTCAAATCTTGCTTCATTTGTGGCAAAGTAGGCTATTTTGCTCGAAATTACTACAAAGGCAAAAAGATGAAGAAAGAAAATGCAAATAATTTGCAAGATGAGTTTGGAGAATAAGATTATGCATTCACGGCAACAAATGGGACCTCTATGGCTGCCATGTCAAGATGGATTGTGGATTCAGGTTGTTCCAAGCATATGACACCTTATAAGTGTTGATTTGATACTTATGAGACTATTCTAGTATCACACGTGGTACTGGCAAATAGTGGTACATGTGAAGCCATTGGAATTGGCTCTATTATGATAGAAGTGGTTGTGAATGGACAAACCAATAGGATCAGATTCAAAAATGTCCTTCATGTGCCTAAAATGAAGCAAAACCTACTTTCGGTGAGTAAACTTGTAATAGAAGGTTTTAAAGTTCAATTTGATATAAATGGATGTTTTGTAAGAACATTAAGTGGAAACAAGGTCTTCAAAGGCTTGAAAGAGGGAAATTTGTACTACCTCATTTGTAAGAAGGTGAATGGAGTGGAGATAGCTGCATTTGCTGAATTTGCATCAAACCAAGATAAGTTGAATATATGGCATCGTTGCCTTAGCCATTTGAATGTGAAGAGCATGAAAGAGCTTAAGACCATAGTAACTGGCTTAGATCTTGGAAATACAAACCATAATGCAAAACAACTTGCATGTGAAGGATGCATATAAGGCAAACAACAAAGGGCCTCATTTCCAAAGAGTGTAGCAACATGTGCTACCAAGTTGTTGGAGATTGTCCATTCGGATGTATGTAGACCTATGAAAAAAACAAGTATTGGAAGATCAAGGTATTTTCTTACTTTCATTGATGATTATTCAAGAAAGATTTGGATCTACATTCTTAAAGCCAAGAGTGAATGATTTTGGCAGTTTAAAGAATTTAAAATACTTGTTGAGAAACAAAGTAAATGTAAGATCAAGGTGATGCGTACGGACAATGGAAGTGAGTACATGTCTAAGTAATTTCATGTTTATTTGAAGAATGAAGGAATTACTAGACAAACCACAACTCCATACACTCTACAATAAAATGGTATTGCTGAAAGGGCAAATTGAATCATTGTAGAGATGGCAAGGAGCATGTTTCATGCTCAAAACCTTGGCTATGAGTTTTGGGCAGAAGTTGTGGTAAATACAATATATAGAAGAAATAGGTGTCCAACAAGTACTCTTGCATCAATGACACCACAAGAAGCTTGGAATGGGAGTTAACCTTGCATTTTCCATATGAAGACCTTTGGTTACATTGCATATGCAAAAACACCAAATTGTATGAACTCAAAACTTGATGCAAAAAGTACAAAGTGTGTGTTTCTTGGTTATTATGAAGGTACTAAGGCATATAGGCTAATGTGCTTGGAAACCAAGAAGATCATCAAAAGTCGTGATGTTGAGTTTTTGAAGCACAAGAGTGCTTGTGAGCACTTGGAGATGTGTTGAAGTGGGAGTAATGGTGTGTTTGTGGACACATCTTTGAATTCAACAAAGAAATAAGAAGATAAAGATAATAAAGATGATGAAGATGAAAAGCCAAAGAAGGTTGAAAAGATGAAGGCTCCTACAATTAGTAGGACCATTAATGAAAGAAATGAAGATGTTGAAGATTGGGATGATGATAATGATGAAGAGTACCAACCATTGAGGGAAAAACGATAAGGTTTAAGAGTTGGAAAAGAACAAGGAATGCAAGAAGGTGAATGTTCTTCTACAAGTGAAAGGAAATATCTTTTGAGAAAAAGAAGGCAATATGGCGAATGGTAGAAGGATCACATTTTTCTTCAAGTAAGTAAAGAACATACAAATATTACTCTTCTTGGTGATCCATTATCTTTGTGTGATACTATGAAGTGTGAAGATGTAATCAAGTGGAAGAAGGCTATGGAAGAAGAGTACCAATCTCTTATAGACAATGGTACATGGGAATTGGCACCTCTTCCAGCAAATCGATCTAGTGTTGATTGTAAGTGGGTGTTTAGGACTAAAAGAGATGCAATGGGTGTGGTGGTGAGGCACAAGGCAAGATTAGTTGCCAAAAGATATTCACAAGTTGCAGGAATCGATTTCAATGAGACTTATGTATTCGTTGCCAAATTCACCACCATTAGGACCATTGTAGCAATTGGGGCAGCAATGGATTTGGAAATATATCAAATGGATGTGAAGACGGCCTTTTTGAATGGAGAATTATAAAAAGACATCTACATGGATCAAACTCAAGGATTTGTACTATAAGGCAAAGAACATCTTCTGTGCAAATTGAAGAAATCCTTGTATGGATTGAAACAATCACCAAAGACATGGTACCAACGAATTGACACCTTCTTTGTTAATGAAGGATTTGTGAGGAGTGAAGCTGATCATTCATTGTATGTGATGCAATCTAGAGAGTTCTTACTGATTGTAATCTTTTATATTGATGATTTGATCATCTTGGCTAACAATTTTGAAAAGATGGATTGGATGAAGGCCAAATTAGCGAATGGCTCCCACTCCATTTCATCGAATTGCAAGAGACTTTCTACCATTGCAAGATCAACGATAGAGGCAGAGTACATGGCAGCAAGTCATTGTGCAATGGAGGCGTGTAAGATAAGAAATTCTTAGAAGACATTGGTCTAGTATAATTAGAAGCAACTCTAATTATGTGTGACAATCAAGGATGTCTTGCATTTACCAAGAATCCAAGCATATTGATGTTCAACATTATTTCATATGAGAGAAGATTAAAGATGGAATAATAGGTATGAAGTATTGTGCTACAAATGACATGCTTGCTAATGTGCTTATAAAAGTATTAGTGAAGGATAGACATCATGACTTGATTTAGAGATTAGGATTAAAAGCCTTTTGAATATTAGTAAAGTGAGAGTATTGAAGATCATCAAGTACTTATTTAGTTACAACCACATAGAGATTAAGCATAGTATATTGCTAATAATAAAAAGGCAATAAAGTGTTAAAGTAAGTTATTATAGTGGCATCAAGGGTTTAGTTGGATGAGGTAGAAATGGATGTAATATCAAAAGGATGGAAGTTGCCTCGTTGGTAAGCAAACCACCACATATAAGTAAAGAGTATTAGAAGTAAGAGTCATCTTTCTCCACACTTTTTTTAGACTACAATCCTTGGTGATGCTAAGTGTTTGTAGCTTTTAGACTTCTTTTCTTTAGTAGATTAGACCTGTTTCAACATCTGCACCAAATCATGTCCCTCTATCCACAATGGAACTTCTTTCAAGTGTTAGAGAACCAAGAGTTGCCTGACTAAGAAGTTTGATGGTACAAGATCCAAATTTTGAGGATTTATCAATTAAGTAGAACTTGTGATTGAACTTCCACCTCAAAGCTATTCAACTCTAAGATTATAAGTTAGATTCATTGATACACTTCTTTCAAGTTTAGCACTATCATAATATTAACTTTTCTTGAATGATGAGATCCAATATTACATAATCTAAAGGCATTTTTGGCAGAATTTTGATCCATATATGGAAAACATGATGCAAATCATGTTGCAACCAATAAGATCTATATTTTGTGACAAGTCAATCAATTTGTAACATTATATGCTTCATAATTTTAACAACTTGTAACTGATATCAAGTGAGATGATGCTACACTTATTAGCCAATTTTTCTATGGATTATAATATGAAGTAAAGAAATTGATATTCAACTTACTTGATCTTCAAACATTGAGTCAAGCAATTGACTTTTTTTTGAAGTGCGACAATCAACTTTTTAAATTTTAATCTGAGAGTCACATAAGTGGGCCTCAACATTATTATGATTTGATGGCAACAATAACATCTTCTCAATACATACATTCAAAAGTAGAGGATATGCAAATTGATGTGGTACATTTTAAATTTCTTATTGAGCAAAAAAACACTCATTGCCGTCAAGAAGGATTGTGCTTATATAGTAGAGAACCTAAACACATTGTTCAACATTGTCCAAAAAAGTGACAAAACCACAAAATAAAGAGTACAACTGTCAAAGAAGACAATGTATTGGAAAATGAATTTAAAGAGCTATAATAGGGACCGTGCGGCTAGAATCTTATATAAGATTGTCGTAGATGATCGACCATCTCCAAGAGACAATAGACGACCATCTATGAAGGTCCTATCTTCTCCTCATTTTAGAGAGGGTTCTTGCATGCTACAAAAAAAGGATCACCTTGTGTTATTTATGCCACACCTATTTCTAATAATGTAAAGACTTCAAGTGACCTTTCAAGCCAATATCAAAAATTTCAAGATGTATTTGAGAAGAAGAATGTAGATACTCTTCCAGAACATCATCCCTATTATTGCTCAATTGACCTTTAAGAAGGAACACACCCATTATTTGGACCAATCTATAATTTATTATAAAATGGATTAGTTGAATTCAAGGAATATATTGAAGAAAATCTATCCAACAATTTTATACACCATTCCAAATCACCAACAAGAGCTACAATCTTATTTGTGAGGAAGAAAGATGGATCATTGCGGATGTGTATTGATTATTAAAGACTCAACGAAATGACCATTAAGAATAGGCATCCTCTCCCTTTGATATCCAAACTTCTTGATCAATTAAATCAAGCTAAGATCTACACAAAAATAGATCTATGAAGAACATACAATCTAGTACATATTAAAGAAAGAGATGAATGAAAGACAACATTCCGAACTAGGTATGGACATTTTGAATACAATGTCATGCCTTTTGGACTTACAAATGCACCGACAGCTTTTCAACATCTAATGAATGATGTTTTTCAAGAGTTTTTGGACGATTTTATTGTTTGTTATTTGGAAGATATCTTGATCTATTCTAAAAACACAAATGAACATGAACTTCATATTTGTCATGTATTACAAAAATTAAGAGATAAAGGACTCTATGCCAAGATAGAAAAGTGTATATTCCACACTACTCAAGTCGACTTCTTAGGATTCATCATTTTAAATGATGGACTTATAATGGATCTTAAGAAAGTTCAAACTATTATAGATTGGAAGATTTCAAAAATGATAAGAGATATCTAATGCTTTTTGGGCTTTGTCAACTATTATCAAATCTTCATCAAAGACTTTTTTTGATTTGCAGCCCCACTTACACATTTAACTTGCAAAGACAAACTTGAGTAGAGCAGAGAAGGTGAAGCATCTTTTGAAGCTTTGAAGCCATCTTTTATTTTTGCACCAATCTTATATTGAATTGATTTTTCTAAGGCATTTTTTATGGAAATAGACGCATTAGACTTTGCTTTGGGTGCCATATTATTATAAATAGAAATAGATGATAAACTTCAACCAATAGCTTTTCATTCCAAAAAAATTTCAACAGCCGAGATTAACTATGAGATCTACAACAAAGAGCTTCTTGCAATCGTGGATTCATTTCAAGAATGACATCATTATCTAAAAGGCGCTATCAATCTAATCACCATGTATATGGACCATAAGAATCTTGAGTACTTCATGTCAGTACATGTTTTGAATTGTCGCCAAGTCCATTAGAGCATGTCTTTATCAAGATTTGATTTCAAGATCACATGTTGATCTGAAAAATAAAAAGGTTTATCAGAGGTCCTTTTTAGACGTTCTTATCTTGCACCAAAAGAAGGAGATGTATCCTTTGATCAACAAAGAATGATTCTTTTCAAATCAGAGCATTTTCATCTTTGAATAATGAAATCAACATTGATTGTTGATTCTATCCTTGTGAAATAAATCCAATCAAGTATGTCTTCTGCTTCTCTTATTCATAATATCAAGAATCTTTCTTCTAAGTCCCAAGATACTTCTAAGTTTAAGTTCAAAAAAAACCTATTCTATTTCAAAGGTCAATTATATGTTCTAAAAGGAGAAATATGATTACATTTTCTTCAAGCTATTACAACTTTCCAGTAGCATAACATTTTGGATACAAAAAGATTTTGGACCTTATATCTAGAGATTTTTGGTGGCTACAAATGTAGAAGGGTGTGAAAGACTTTGTTCAATAATGCAACATTTGTTCAAGATCAAAAACTCCTCATCATCGACCTTACAAATTTTTTCAACCATTATCTATTCCAAAACAACCATGGACTTCTGTTTCTATGGATTTTATCATGGATCTTCCAATCTCAGGTTCTTATGACTCTATATTCGTAATAGTAGATCGTTTTATTAAGATGGCATATTTTATACTATATACAAAATCCATCACAGGTAAAGAAATAGCTAAACTCTTTCTTGACAATATCTATTGCTATCATAGATTATTCTAAGATATCATATCAGATAGAGGAACTCAGTTTGTTTCAAGATTTTAACGGATTCTTTTCAAGATTCTAAAAGTAGACATAAAATTATCTTTGGTATTCCATCTTCAAATTAATGGACAAATGGAGTGTATTAATCAAGTTTTGGAGCAGTATTTATGATGTACCATCAACTACTAACAAGATGATTGATAACTCTTTTGCCATTGGCAAAGTTTACTCATAATAAAACAATACATTCTTCTACAAAACAAACAAGTTTCTTTACCAATTATGGTTATCATCCACAACTTGATACTTTTGACCTTTCAAATATTGATAATCTTATGAAGGAAGATTTAGCAAATCATTTGTTAGAGTTACATGCAACAATAAAGGCACAGTTAAAAAAACTCAAGAACAACAAAAGATCAATGCAGATGTCTATCAAAAGGAACAATCATCATTCTACATGGGTGACAAGGCATGGTTACTTTGTCGCAACATCAAGACTACTTGTCTTTGTGACAAGTTGGACTATTGTAGACTTAGACCATTTTCTATTTTTACACAAATCAATCCAGCTGTTGATTATTTACACCTATCGGAGCCAATGAAAATCCATCCAGTATTTCATGTATCTCTTCTTGAATCATACAAGAAAATGGACATACCAAGAAGAAAACAAATATCATCTCTTCTTGTAGAAGTGGATAATAATGAAGAATTTGAAGTGGAAGAAGTCTTAGACTCAAGGTAGTGTCAAAATAAGTTAGAATATCTTGTTCATTGGCATGGATACAATATTAGTGAATGCACATAAGAGCTAGCAAAGAATCTTGCAAATGCAACAAAGAAGGTGGAGGCTTTTCATTGACGACATCCATCAAAATCAAGATGAAGACCTTCTTTATAAAAGAAACAAGATCTAGGTAAAATAACATTCTATTTTCAATCTTTGTTTGTAGCTTCTTTGTATTTGTGACACTAAGAAGATAAAGAATCAAAAATCAATGGATTCGATTGAAGAGCCTTCATTTGTTGACCTACCGGATGAGACATTACGATTGTCACAACCTTCAAGATGATGCAATCAAGATGAAGATCCTCAAGAATGACATATTTTTCCTTGAATAGATGGTGAGATATAATGTGTTTGATATCACAACCTTAGAAGTGACTCTCAATATTTGGTAATTTTATTAGAAGTAGGAACAATTCATGATGGTATTCCAAATGTTTTATTTGAATGAAATTATGAAGGTTTCAAGAACGATCAAATAAGAGGATGGTCTCCTTCCTTTGATATTAGACACTATCGATGGTTGAGAGGCCATATCAACCATCTTTGAAGAAAACAAAGATCTAAGTATGTGACAAATATAATTCATCCCATCATTGATTTCCTCAACATATGATGACAGGTCTTCATGAAACTTGTCCTTAGAGGCGGAAGAGAGGTAATGTCACAGACATACACATGTAAGCCAGTAATTACCTATATAAATAGGTAGAAGTAAGTATGAGTAAATAAAAGTAAGTTAATTCTATAATATCTTCTATAATAGCTTCTTAGAAGCTTCATAGATGTTTCTTTGACTTTATAGGTATCTATAATTGACTTTTTGGATTAGAAATATATTCAACAAGTTGGCCATATACCACACATATTGTTAGCTTGAAGACCAAGCTAATTATATGGCCTACATGTAGAAAAACTTTCCTTGTAAGTCAAGGCATGTATCCTACAAAGTCAACACATATTGGAGGTCCTATAGAACATTGGCACATAGCCCCTAGTTAGATAGTATATTTAGAGACAAGAATGAAGTCCTTTTCACTCTTATCAACTCCTTTCTTATTTCTAATCCAGTTTCAAGAGTCTCAAGTTTTCTTGTCTTTTAGCAATAAGCCATTCTAGTTTTTTTTTTTAATATATATACTTTCTTATTTCTATTTTGTCACTTTTTCTTTGACACGGATTTTATTGGTTTATGCATCATTTTTCAGTTCATGTCCTTGACAAGACCATATACTAGACTAAAGTAAGCAACTTGAACTAATCATACTTCTTTTAGACTTTGAAAAGCCATAAGATTGTGTTTAATGGAAATTTCTAGAATATGCCATGCTATCACTAGGATTTTCAATACAATATATAAAAATGATAATAGTCTTATACTTATATGCCAATACTAATGTATTTCTTAATGGACAAGTAGGCACATCTTTTGAATTATAAAGATATGTAAGATAAGGTTGTTTGCTTGTCCTTCATTTATATCTAATAGTAGAAAAAATCTTAGGCATTATATTAAATGACTCAAATAGAAGACTTCATGGATTTATCTCATTAGATAAAATTATTGCTACTAATTAGATGTTTGCTAAATATCCAACTTGATATCTAAAAAAAATAAAATATGACCATGAATATTTTTAATATATTTTGTGAATGTAGTGAAACAAAAATTAATTGAAAAAAATCTATTGGTATATGAATAGCTTTAAATCTAAAGCACTAGAAATAATAAGCTAACATTAAGTTGATGTGGTTAGAAGAAGGTAAGAACACCAAATACAAATGCTTTTCTATTGGATTTAGAATGCAAAAGGAAAAAATTGACAACCAACTTATTTAATAAATTAGCGATTGTTTCATCTATTGGAATAAATAAAATCTATTCCTAATAAATATTATATTTATAATAAATTAGATCATTTTAGCTTCTATATGATATCTTTCTTCTTACTCTTGCATAGATAAATGTATATTCAAACAAATCAAAGGCATGGTCAAAAACTACTTTGAGTAGCATCTATAGGAAAATCTATTAAAACTAAAGTAGCTTGAAAATATGTGATTCAAACTATAGTCAATGATGGACTTAAAATCTTGGATCCAACTATATATGAAAAAGTAATATTGACAAAACTACTATTTTACAATATACCTTAGTACTATTAATCCACAATATATTCTAACGCTCTAACCATTGACGACCACCAAAACTAGACAAATAAATCATTTTATTATCATATGGCCTTATCTAATATATATATCACATAATCTAAGTAAATTCTAGTTCTTTATTAGATAACAAACATTGACTAGAATAAGCAAAAAAAATCACAAATACAAGAAAAGAATATATTCCTATTAGACCTCTAGAACATGCTATAATTCTTATTACTATAAGCAACTACGTCATATAATACAATCTAATGCATTAGCCATTGAATTTTAAAAAAAGTTTGGTTTTTTGACAAGATACTTATTATTATACTACCTTAAAATCTTAAAGACTGAGAGTGGAGCAAGAAAGGCATATATAAAAAAATAAAGTTCTTTGAATATATAAGTAAACTAGTTTATAAGATAGGACTAGATTCTTAAATAGCAATTATGCTAGAAAATTAAAAAAAAAATGGCAAGTATGGAATTTAGTCTAGGATAATACAAACTACTTATCAAATAACTCTAGGATCTATGGATGGCAAAGAAAATTTTAGGAATGCATTAGCTTACATAAGTAACCACCCTACTAATTAGAAAATGACATTACAAGATAAGTTGCGAGAATACATATAAACTATGTAATAGTCCAAATATCAAGTCCTTCAAGCATATATTCTATAGATATCTACTGGTTGCCAAAGCTTCAACAAGGCTCAGCCAATTGCAAATATATGCCAATCTTTATAATCTATGTTATATATGAAATATAATCATTATAAAAATCTATGAAATAGTTAAACAAGATACGATTGAAATCATATTTTTTTAGACTAACAACATAGAGATTAATTCCAACACAACGTAAGAGATACTTAGAGGCACACTAATATGGAATATACAAATAAAAAAATATAACCAAGAATTAATCAACACCTCCTTTAACTTGAGAAAAGTTCTATACATTCTTAGAAAAACAACTATATAAGTAGGTATGGAAGTGTGAAAAGAACTATACTAACATAAAGAATCTAATGTCAAAATGAAAGAAATGGAATAATCCTTCAATAAGATCTTGGACTATAAGTGAGGTTTTTGCAACTATATGAGGAAGAGAACCAAAGTAGAAATTAATTTCACAAAAGGCCTTTCTACTCCTACGGCTAGCAATATATGCACTACCTATCTTTTTTGAAATTGCAATCTAATAATCTCCACAACAAGACTGCAATTCTTACAACTTTGAGAAAATAGATCTAGACCTTGATGTAGATTTAGAAGATCCTATTGAACAATTTTTTTGTAGAAGTCATACAAAAAATCAACAACCAAGCAAGAACAACAACTAGAGATAAGGAAAAAATTGGCACAACAAATAGCAAACACACAACAAAACTCAAGTAAACATTATTTATCCTTGCACTTTGTAAAACCAAAACCTAAGCGCAACACTTAATTACAATACTTGAAGCAATATTAAGAAATTCTCAACCTATGTATTGGTAGAGTCACTACCAACCAAATTAGACAACAATCAAGTCCAAGAACAAGAGCCTTCATCAAAAAATCCCTAATGTTCAAGATGGAAGAACTCATGAATAGACCCACAGACAACCAACAAGACTCTATGGAAGAGCCAACAATGACGAAAGCTGAAACAAGGGAGCTACAACAAAGAGAAGAGATAATCAAGGAAATGACAAATCCAGCACCTCACATGGCAACCATATTCCAAGACGTTGCCAGAGCATTTGCAGCAAGAGAAACATTTGAAGAACAAGTCACCTTGGAGATTTACACAGCCACAGCACAACATTTGCGAGGAAAAGACTATAACCGCTAGATGAGCAGAGGCCATCAATTGAGGCAGACGACACCCACAATAGAGTATACACACAGAGGTAAAATATAGCGACAAAATAGGAGAGAGACAGTAAACAAGAAAAGAGAGACAAAGTGAATAGGGTTTGATTCTATGAATGATCAAGTCATAGTCCAACACAGTCACTGGACCACCGACCATTTAGGCCATCAACCATATCTTGAGATACCTTTACCAGCGCAATTTACAGTAAAGTCTTACTCCGGTGGGGCTACACGCTTCACGGTCTATTTCTAACATCAGAAACCTGATGAAATCCATTGAGTAAATATACTGTTTAGCACCATTGTTAATGAGATACCATAGTAATTGAGGGAACTTTCATGACAAACATGCCAGTATCAACATGGTATTTTGTACACAGCTTACCAGCAAATGTCAGCTTTGAGAATGTTACCAAACCTGTATTGATACTGGCCTTTTGAAAAACTATACTGGTTGCTTTCACAGTACAGTACCTGCAAGTGCTACCACATCAAAACTAGACCCCATTTCCTGGCAGAAAACATAAAATTGACAGTAAATAGGAAGGTATTGTGCTGTAGAATTTCGTACTAAATGTGGCAGTAACTCAGCATCATCATCTTGGGGGTTTGAATATATTTGTGGCCAGTGCAAGAACACCAGAATGTATGCATTAATGGTGGCCTGTACGAACTGAGACCAAAGTTATTCTAGACGAAGATCATTTTGTTTGCAATGTATCGTTCAAACAAACCTGCAAAGAGTGATGAAGGAGCGATCCTTATCAGTGAGGCTGCAGTACTGTGCATGCAACAACCGCGTGTCCACATTCGTTGCAGACAATGCAAATTTCTAGGATGAATTAGAATGCCCTTAGTTGCATTGAAAGCATTGATGCTTCACTGAGAGAATGGTAATCGCAGTCCATGTCTGACACTAATTCACATGAATATCAGGGAATGGTCAGAACAGAGGAAGAAGTATCTCTTGTACTGTGTACTTAATTAGGCTGTACTGTGAAGTCGTGAAGCATAACTGCAATCGGGTGTGATTTAGTTTTGGTGGTTTTCGGCTTGCACGCAAAAATTATGGCTTGACAATTCAGACTTCAAGGTAGCATCATCGCAAAACATAACTCGCAAGAAAGGCTGGATTTTGTTCTTATGATTGCAAGTTCTCCATGTTCCTATAATTTCTGTGATTGAAAACTCAAGCATGCCGGTCTTGGGAGATTGATGCGTAGGCACGCCTCTGGACTAGCGTGGGAAGTCCGTGACTATGGCATCCATGACAATTTTGTTTTCCCTGCCGCGGCATTTTATGGAGGCACACCGCACACCGCACATCGCAATTGAGGCAACAGCTCCCTCTAGGTTTTTCGAGATCACATATGTCGCGTCATCTCATAGACTGAGGTTTAAAACTCTCATCTGCACTCAGTACACGTAAAACCTTAATTTCTCTCGACATGTCCGCTGTTGTGCAGGCAGAAAGATCTTCGTACAAGTGATGCTGCTGGAGCCCTACTCCTGGTTAAAGCCTATCTAGTGGTGGAATTTTTGGATTTGAAGAAGTACTCAGAGACGAGCGATGAACTAAGACATGAGTTCGAGAGGAGAGAAGCGCTAACACAAAATAACAATGATGTGTCACCAGCTGACAAAATTCCGCTGCGATGTTCAGGCATGGAGCGAGATGAGGTTTGCCAACAAATGGTTGCAAAACTTTCCAGACCTCCACGAGTACACAACAAACGTCCATTCTTATCCTCACAAAGAGTGAAGGAATGATTGATTCAAGACATTCTGCGAAGGTGATTATTACCTTTGCGATTTCTCGGTGGAAATCACATACAAGTTACGAATGCATTTACTTGTGTAAATTTCTCAATAAACTGATTTCTCCTTCTTCTGCAGAAGTAAGAACTTCTAACATTTTTCTGTGCCTTCTAAGACAAAGAAATATATATTTTTAAATTTTAAATTTTAAATCGAAATGTTTGTCTACGTCAGGAAAACACGTACGCTGCAAGATACCTAGAGCACATACATGCGTCCGTCTCCTTCCGAGGGATGAGGCGAGATTGATCAGAAACTTCTTAAATTTGCGAAAGAATTTCGTTATGTACAAACCTGAGAAAGTTTGCCGGTAGGAAAGAGACGAGCCTTGCGCATTGATTCGCTGGAACATGAGAGGCGACAGAGCCAGATCATTTGAGCACTGTCACCGGACCAAATTGTTAATGACAGCGAATCGCTAGTGCATTTACAGCTGAATTCAATTCAATTATGTAAATGGCCTACTCGTTGGTTCAATGAGGATTTAAGGGGGTAGCTTCCGTATAAGTAGGTGCGGGGCGGCTGAAATGATTCTGAAGCATGCTCCTGGCCATCTGCACATCGCGCACGAACGTTGTGCGTGCCTTGGCGTACGGCGCATCACGGGCTGCAACCAAGAAACACAATACAAAAGCGAATCAGGTCGTTGAATTCACAGATAAGCAGTTTTACTGCACCAGACTCTGAGCTAGCACATCAGTCATCAATGAACGAAGCAAATCCCATTTACTTACGTAATCGTTGAGCACCTCGGGAACTGGCCTTGTGCTTTATCCAGAGGAACATGGCACAGGAGGCAAGAATTGCAGAGCCGATAACGAGCGATAATATAAGGGCTAACTTCTCAGAGGCCGACATATGCGTGCACGGTCCTATTCCAACGCCGCAAAGACCAGGATTATTAGCAACGCTGCACAGAACGGAATGCACGTGAGCTGCCGGAGTGAGTGAAGAATAAAAACATTTTCATATGGAAATTCAGCTGGCATCGATAAACACAAGATCGCACACATAAGAAATGAATGTAGCCATACTTCAAGCTTGCACCGCGGATTAGAAGCGCTCCCAAAGCCGGCGGCACTTCTCCACTTAGAAGATTGTCATTCAGCAACCTGAAAAGGCGAACACCCCTAATGAGGAATGGACGGCGGCATACCTCCATAACTGCATTCAAAGATAAGAAAGCTTTTTCAAAATAGGCATTCGTTAGGGAAGCTTACAATTCTTTGAGGATAACCAGTTGACCGAGAGTGGAAGGAATAGATCCATTCAGACGGTTGTGCGAGAGGTCCCTGTCATGAATGATCAAAGAATCAGTTACTCTGGAGGTCGCAGAACTCGGAGTAATTGATTACTACGTATTGAATATAGAAGCAGTTCAAAAATAAGACACCAACTATCACAATGCATGTGAAGGTCCTCCAGGTGAAAACAGACGTTGAAGTACTCACAAAGAGGTAAGGGAGCTCATGTTGCCGAACGACGAAGGAATCTCTCCAACCAACAGATTTTTGCTCAAATTTCTGCTCAATGCCAGGTATACGATTCAGCAGCTTCTACCTCATATGATGAAACTTTGCGTCTACGAAATCGCAAACAGTGCTATCTTGCGCCTGACCCTCAGCCTTAAACCCTAAACCCCAACGACTACACGAGAAGCACACATACAGCGATTGAAGTTGCCGCAGGCCGACCCAAGCGTCACCAAGCACACCTCCAACGCCCTGCTGATCCAAAGCTCTGAGGTCATGCCATTTACGTACATTCAGTAAATTCCATCACAAGTCGGAACCGGAGCTTCGAAATTGCTCAAGTGGGTGTATAGAAAAAACTTCGGCCAAATGATTCAAGTCAAGATTGCATTAACAATACGACACGCGGCCAATCGGAGACAGCTTACTCACAGGGAGGAAACGAACCAAGCACCGGCTAGAGCGTCGAATACACACTTCACGCCAATCCAAGGATGCACTGGTGGAACACATGGGTCTCCGTTCCATCCCAAACGTGGAGGTAAATTCTGGCTTTGTTTGATAGCCTGAAGCGCCCACACTGTGGCCAACAGACACCAGTGGCCATTATCATGAGAAGATTTCTACAAGCAATCATGTTGTGAAACAACAAAAAGAAACCGATGGAAAGATTGGCTTGGTTTTAGTACCATTCTCGTCAAAGGAAGCATACTCGCGCGGAATAACGTGGAAGACTTCAAACGCGTTCACAGCAACCGACCCCTTAAGCGGAACAAAGCTGATCGTTAGGGTTCTGCTCTCGGCCGTGATCGTCTTGTTCAGGATGAGAGCTCGGAATGGCGATCCGGTTATGTTCACGATGTCAACAGCTGGAAACAGGAGAGCGTCATTGGCCATCACATTGAACACTCGCATACCAGGACCAGTGACCTCTGGTGCAATCTCCGCGAAGTGCAACCAAATGGAGTAGTTCTGGCCCGGCTGGACAGGAACGATGTACGAGAGCTTGTTCGATGGCTCCGTCGTGGTCGCGGATTGGTATATCGCTTGCGGGTAAATGTTCGGCGGATTACCGAAGTTGCTGATGTTGGCTTCAGTGCGCAGGACACCAATTGGAGACCCGGGGGCGAAAAGTGTCTGGTCTGTGGCCCAGTAGCGGTCGCCACCCCACGCGTCGGCGTGCATCCGCGAGCCGTATCCAGATTGCGCTGCGCCCGCTGTCACTCTCTTGATAGTTCGCATAACCACATTCAAATTCGCCGATGATCCCATATTGTAGGCATCCACGTATAATTGTAAAATCTCGAGTGAGCCAATGGCGGGGTTCCCGTGACCCGAGCTATGAAAACAAATCGTCGCTGCTCCGTCCGTGATGTGAAGGAGCGAGTCTCCATACTCGTTGTCGACCATTGAACTCCACCCTGACGTCAACGAATACACCAGCGTTCCCTCTACAGAAACTTCAAAAACTGGCTCCTGTCCCGCATTATCAGTTTCTCCAAACGTGAAGAAAAACCTGAAGGCAAGAGCACAAACTGTTAAACACGCACTTCAGCCTGAAACAGACGCCACCAGATTTCAGACATCGAATCGGGCAAAACCTCGTCAAGTAGTGGCCACTCGGGACGCTAATGTTGTAGCAGCTCTGAGGTCCATCTGTGCTTTCGAAGTAGCGAAGTGTGTGCAGGTGTCCCGCAATTCGGTTCGTTGCAGGCGCAGCGGCACCCTTTCCCCCTGAGTAGCCAGTGTCTTTCGACCAAGCGTAGCCGGTCTCGTTTGCAACTGAGTCGACTGTGGAACCACACGCTATCCGAATCGCAAATGGGCCTGAGGGAAGATATAGCGCATTCCTCGTGATGAGTCAAATAGCTCCATTGATGATTTAGTACCAAACATGTGAAAATTGTGAACAGGATCCCCTGCTCATTCACTGTTCATTCACTAGAGTAACAATCAAGACCCAATCCTACTTGCTCCTGGGAATTGTGTGTAAATTGATTGCCGACACTGCATCGCCACAAGCTCTTCGGTTGAATTGGGAGCAGAGGGCAAGAAAAATGAGGTGGGAGTTCATTTGACAACCTTACCTCCAGTTTGAGCAGCGGCAAAAGGACTCATACAAGCGCCACACAGGATCGCTACGATAACGACAAAGCCGACCCTTTCAAAATCCATCTTCTAAAATTCCGGCGTTTCAGGCGATAAGGTATTGACTCCAGTTCTTGCGTAATGCTCTCCTTCTACGCCACTGCCAAATCAAGTTTCTGAAGGACAAGGGAATAAAAAAAAGAAAAAAGAAAAAAGAAAACTGCAACTCTGTCGCATTACGTCTCTGAAGCACAATGCCAGAACCAGCCGTGGCGTCACATCCTCTGAAAAAACACAATCCGCTCCGTCGCCGTGTTGATTGATCTTCAGCAATTCGAGCTCAGCGCCGTATCAGCAGGCTCTCCAGCGCGCAGCTCCCCAACTGCCGCGACGCTCAGATTCCGCCTCATACTCATATCTCCGCACGCAACCCGTCACGGGCAAACAACACAATGCAATTCCCATCATACACTCCCTACTCGTGCAAATCCCGCCACAAACCTAACTCGACTCGTCCAAGATCGCTAAGGAAAACCAACACCGATCCCAAAATTCTACTCCAACTGGCTGCCACTACTCACACAGCCAGGATCCAGCAACCGTGCACCCGCAGACCCACTCCAAACCAACCGTTGTTTCCCTTACTCCGCAACAGGCAGACACCTAAGGAGATACCGAACACCAAACTACTATCGAAGCTCAATACCAGCGTCGACAATTTCTCCACACAATTACATTCATGAAAAAACGCTCAATGTGCATGGGAGCTGTTCCGCCGCCGCGAACACACATAGCCAAGCACGCCGTGGGGCGCGCGGGCAGATTACAAGAGCGGCAACGTATCGCTGTGAGAGCTAGAATTGAGCCGCGGCAATGATGGGTAGTAGATCCACTGGCAGGGGACGCATGAGCAGGTCAGCTAGAAACGCGACGGATTTTCAGTCCACGCCCGCCGCTCCACCCGCCCCGCCTACCCATTGCGCGCCGATGATCCGCCACCCCGAGCCCCCCCCCCCACCATAGTCTCCAGTTCCGGTGATCAGCCCCCTCGCGCATTGCCACAGGCAAACCCGGTCTCCGCATTTCGCAGCGTTAAATCGCCCGCTCCCATTCAAGTCTCATTTTTGAGAATCCCACCACCACGCTAAAAATATAAAAAAGGCTTCTGTCGCTGTTCCCCGTGTTGTTGAACCATGGGAACCAGCGAAGTGGGTTTGACCTCACCCAGATGCTTTGAGGGGAGGGGGGGATGGTAGTTGAATGGGCCTCCTCTTTACTGATATATTATTAACCCCCTTCAGGTTAAGTTGGGTGACAGTAAAGGTGCCACGGAAACGGGTGAGTCATGTGTTTTGTTTTTTCTTCTGAGCCCCATAACTGGGCTCTCACTCACTCACCCACTCACACTCTCTCACTCTCTCTCACTCTCTCACTCTCTGGTCATGAAGTGTAAATGAACACAGCTGTGTAATTCCATGCATCAGCAGCACGCATCTCAAGGCTCCAGCTGCTCATTTTCAGAGGTGGGTTCCAATGGTTTTGTGGGTTTTGCCTGGTTTAGGGTTTTATTGCAAGCTGTGGAGTGTGTACCTGAGGTGAGGTGAAGGGGGGTACTGTGTTTTGTGTGGGCTTGGCTGCTCCTCCCATCTCTTTCCGAAATCCTTCCTCCCTTGTGTTGCATCTTTTGTTGTTGAATCCATCAAGAGAGAGAGAGAGAGAGAGAGGCAACATATCCCATGTCGGGTGCTTATTCCAAAGATGAAAATAAAATAAAATAAAATGATAAAATGTCCAGGACAACTGTGGAATCCATCTGGGTAAAATCCTTTGTGCTTTTATAAAGTCACTTTGGGATGCAATAGTTGTGTAAGGCTTGTGCCCCACAATGTGTCTTAAGGGATGCACTATTATACCTCTTGCATGCACTATTATCCCCTTCCTTATATCATGTTGATCCTAGATTAGCTTTTTAATTCATGAGAGTCAAATTCAAACTTTGCAAAGGAGTAATGTGTATACATGGAAAATAATGAATTACATAAATAATTTTGTTTTTTTATTTAATGGGAGGGATTTATTTTGCAAATTATTCATTATCTCAAGGTTTCAATATTTCTTTGAACTTTTTTTCTACTTATACTTGAAATTAGAATAAGAAACCACCAAACAGATCCAAAATGTTTTTGTATACCTCTTAAATTTATAATAATTCTTTCCAAGAATGTACTTTTATTCCTTTAAAAGAGAAAATTTCTACATATATATATATATATATATATATTTACGGACTTGTTAAAGCCACACCCCCTTCCCACCTCATGACTCATTTTTGTACAAATTCCTTTATCCCCACCCCGTTCCCAACCACGTCCTCCGTTCCCGTACCTCGCCAACTGGCCCCACCCGCCCCACCCCGTTCCCATCCCACGTCCTCCGTTCCCGTACCTCGCCAACCGGCCCCACCCGCCCCACCCCGTTCCCATCCCACGTCCCCCGTTCCCGTACCTCGCCAACCGGCCACACCCCGCCCCACCCGCCCTGTCCCCACCTCGTGCTCACTCTCTCCGACCCCACTCCCTGGTCCCACATGCTAGCAGTATATCAAACCAGGAAGAATCATACTGGCACTCGCTTGCATTTCATTTTCGCCTTCATGTGTCGAACAGATCATCAATGAGAAACTTATCTTCCATCAAGCCTCATGTCATTGTTTACTAGCCACACAATCACTTGCATTGCGTCACCAAGTCATGTAGTATATCAAGAACATCATGCTCAGCAAAAATTCGACAGTTGCCATCACAGATCATAAATATACAAGAACTTGATTAGATCTGTCTCAAAGTAAGTAAACCATCCATAAAAGATCCTTTATCAACTTGATAGCTGGTGATTCAATGATTTCCAGTACAACTCGCAAATGCCTTCGCGCTACGGCGATACTCAGCGTCAGCATAAGTTCCTCGCAAGAGAATACTAGGGGAATTACAGCTTCTAAGAAAGACACCTCAAATCATGGAACAGTCATTGGAAGAACTAACACTAAAAGAGACGAATGGGGTTGCAAGCTATTGCAAGTAATGCGTGATTAGATGGGGTGCCCAGTAGGTTTTCTTAAAGACCAGATCTGCATAAATTGATGATTCGGAGGAATCGAAATATTTGTTCATGTCAAGGAGCACAATTAGGGATTTAATGAAGGCAATCAGAGAGGGATCCACACAGGCCTTGCGAGAAGGATCACGACGGGCTATGACTCAGGTCTCGCCCGAATCTAGTCTAATCGCTGACATTGTGAGATTTTGGCCGCTTCACTGGTGATGAACATCCTAAGCCATGACACCACCTGCACTAAACGATTACTAAATTACGCATTGTCTGCAAGGATTACGAGCAGGAAATTTTCTAAGGAACTGCACCCAACACACATCAAACTTGGAATTGGAGTAGATTTTCTGATTAGATTGATACCTCCAGTAGCAAGAGTGTCTCAATAGCGCAGCAGCGATGGCTGAGGCGGAGAAGATACCGCATCAAGTAAGAATATAGAGCCAGTTTTTCTTCGACAGTGACACGTGAAGATCGCGCACAGCTTCGGCAGCGTGCACCGACCACGTTCCTGGTAACTGAGAGGCCTGCTAGCGACAGCGGAGTTTTTGCATTACGACTCAATTGGCATCGGTTGCGCACGATGATCCTCAGATTTGTAACTACTTGGTCACGCGGTGAGATGGATAACCGCAGAACTCTGATTGCATAGATTTGGACGAGAAGCTCGAAGGTTCCTCCTCTGCTGACCAGTATTCTGTTTCACAATCCAGCGTATGCTCCTGGTCCTGCTGGATTTGGACATCATGATGGCAGCCACCGTTCGAGACAGCCTCCGTTTCATGCACTGCTACGTCGGATTTCCAGTTGTTGTCGGTGTAAGGATTTTCACGTGATTTTCTCCTGGAACAATTCCTTGAGAAGTAATAGTCATCTGCAAACCTCTTGGAACCGTTTCTTAACAGCATGGGAATACCACCAGTTTTACTACAGGACCTGCCGACCTCATAGGGTTTCACTTTGGAGGAGTTTCTGGAGAATGCACTATTCTGCTGGAACTCGATTTCCAGTTTTGACCTGCTGAGCTCCAGCTCTACAAGCTTTGCTATGGCCTCCTCGTCAAACTCTCGAGCAGAATGAGTCGCAGATGAATTAGTGTAGTTCAGGTCATAATTCGCTCCAATCACAACGCTGGAGGCGGTTCCATTGCTCATCTTGTGAATATAGGTGTCCCAAATTTTTGCCCAATCAACTTCAGGTGAGGCAGGGGTGGTGGAGCTGGGGTAGGGGAACGGGGGACATGGGATGGGAACAGAGTGGACACGGGACTTGTACAAAAATGAATCATGAGGTGGGAAGGAGGGTGTAGCTTTAACAAAGTTGAGGTGTGACATTAACAACTCTGTTCCCATATATATATATATATATATATGACAACTCTGTTCCCATATATAAGAATATATATGGCAAATTTCTCAGTTAATAGTGAGTGGTGCCCTAGAAAAAATGCAATGTAAAATGTCTATTATGATGTAGAATGTTTTCTTTTTTTTCTTTTTTTTCTTTTTTTTAAATCCTCAAAAAAATATTACAATAAAAAAAAATGGAAGTTATTATAGAATGCCATAGAAGTTATATAATATTGTAACTAGTGTCTTGACCTTATTACCAGTGACTTTTGCTTATATGTAAATTAGTAGTATGGATGTATTATTCTAAGAGTATTTAAAACTAGAATCAACAATTTTTGATGCAAGTGCAAGGATAAATATATATATATATATATATATATATATATTATTTACCACAAGTGAACCAAAAACGACCAAATAAAAACAAAAAAGAAAGCCCTTAAATCACTAAAAAAAAGTGGTAAATACTTAGGCAGTAATTGAATACAAAGGATACAAAGGTAATTTCAATATATTGTGTCCTGTATACCTTCGAAGCAATATCTACACTATCACAATCTTAAATGAAGTTTCTCCAATTAACCAATTGAATTCAACCATCAACACTTGATCCCCAAAAGGCTTGGTTGATTATAATCATTTGAGATCATGATACTCAGAAAGCATGTGCTAAATAAATATTTTCAATTTTTTTTTTTTTTTGTATTGTAAGTGCAAGTCAGTGTTACAATATGAAGTGTTTTTGCTGGTTTAGCTTTGTGGGTTTTCTGATGTTTTTGTTAATAACTGAGCCTGTCCATGGAACTGTTGACGGCATCCTCTACATTGGGAATTGTGTCCAGTCCTGTTTGGGCTATTCTATTTTTTAAGTGTTGTTCTACATATTATCATGGGCTATTTCTCCAGTTAGGTTTCTGTGCCTCTAACTCTGTGGCTCAAGTGGTTTAGTCATGACTACTTGGTGGATTTCTTGGACATGGTTCCCAAGAAATTCTAATGTATTTTAGTGATTGTAATCTTTTGGTAGAGAAATTATTAGGTTGAGAATTTTGATTTCATTGTTAAATTATAGATTATTTCACAGGCCTTGACATGTAAGTGCCTTGTTTGGGAACTCAACTTTACATACAAGGATTTTGGTTGACATTTTTTGGAATATAATATGTACTAAATACATCCAATTACAATTATTGTGAAATTTAGAGGTATGAATATAGGTAAAAGACAACCTCCTTTTCAGAGTTGAAGAGTATGGTTGTGAGACATGCATTTTTGAGTTGGGATGGTAAAGTATCAAGGACTCACCTTCAGCACTCATATAAAAATACAAACATGTGATAAAAAGACATATGTTTCATGGCACTTAAAAGAATTACCAAATGTTGCAATGTTCAAGTTTGATCTGTTCAATTTTATTTTCTTTTGAAGGCCTAACTTGATCACACTTCATAAGCTCGGTTAAGTCCATGGTTAACAACACATGAAAATTAACACTGGATGTGATTTGGTGGAGAGATAGTGAAGAAATATATAATATTATATATATATATATATATATATAGGAAATGTGCCAGCTGCTCATTGATAATTTTGTCTCTGCAATGTCTGGTGCTAAGGGGGCTGGAAGTACAACAAATGCTATGACTGCTGGCTTGTCGTTGTGTGTTGGCTTAACCATTTTGAGATGAGACTACAGTTCAAAATATGCCTGCATGCAATCTAATACTGGAGGGATGGGAGATTTCCCATTCTAGGGAATATCTTAAGGTCCTTTTGTGCATGCATGCAGTGGTGAGAGATAAACTGTTTTGGGAGTTTTTGCAGTGGGCACACAGCACTTGGTTACTTGTTCTGTGTCTTGGAAAGATCGCAGCCAACAGATCTTTTCTCAGCAAGGGATAATAAATGCAGATCTTTGGGTGTGCTTAGGATATTCGTAATTAGATTGATATCAATAAGTACACATATGGAAGCATACACAAGTCCTAATTTGAATAACTTTTGCAGTTTGGTTACTTCAGCACAATTTATATTGGTTCAGGAAATATTTGTGGTCTTCCAGATAAGAATAATTCAATTTTGCATGTTAGTTTTGGTATTGAAGGGCGTGATTTGTCACATTCTTGTGCAGGAGTGGGATTGGGGTTGCTTTGGATTTGTTTGCAATGTAATTTTCCATTATGGAGTTTTAGATACCAAGTAGTGGTCACATGTAGAAACTGTGAGACATGATATACATTTGTTCGACTCAACCATTAGGTTCCTTTTTTCCCTCGGAGTTCTCATCTTTGTGGGATATAAAATGGATTATTTTTGGACGAAGTAGTGATATGATTGGAAGCTTCACAGAAACCAAATACTTTTGGATAATTCATTTCCAGCAAGAACTCATTGTTTTCAACCCAATGGGGTGATTTGTTGAGAATTCTAGCAGTTCTGGTGAATCTCAGTTGAAAGTGTAGTAGGTTTCGTTCGAGACTCATCACACCAACCTGTTAAGACTGACGTAAGAAAACATGTGAAATCTTAATGCAACTTAGAATTCATTACAAGATTTCAATTACTTTGGCACCTACCAGCGGCAGTACACTAACCTAGGATTGGCCGGGCCGTACAATCCATCACCCCCTAGACATATTATCGAAACTTACAGTGATTCCAAACATACAAGTCACAATTAAACATGGTCAAGATGGCTAAGAAATTATGCCATCACTGCAATTTCAGTTGCAATGAAACCTCCAGTTACATTTCACATGGAAATGTCAATGGGTAATGCAGTCAACTTGTTATAAAACGACAAAATAGGAGACCCAGAGGCATTTGCGTTTAGGGCTTGATCAGCTGTAGAACCACCATGAATATCATCAAAGTACGTCTAAGATGGACAACTATGAACAGACTATTTCGAGATATGTGTAGAAAATGTAACAAGCCACAAATAGAAATAGTGGAACCTAAGTTCACCTGAAACAAATGGAGACCAACGGTACATCAAGATCGTTTCCATCGACGTCTTCACACGCAACCACTATGTCGAAGTGCCGGCGGTTAGGCGGAATATCAAGTTTGGCAATATCCCTTGCCAGGTCCACCACCTTCTTTCCCATGCGCTCACGATGCTTAGGAAATATATTGTTGTACAACAGAGACTGGCCACAAGAAATGCTGTACGCAGTCAGGCCCCTTTCTCCAAACCATTCCAATAATTCCTTTAGGGTAAGATCCCCAGCAATAACCCAACGGTCCCAGATAGACCACTTGAGATTTTGATGAGTGAACATCTTCGGAGGTACAGGCTCAGCCATTGAAAACAAAGGAAGTGCCAGGTTAGCAAAGGTGTTCCTGTAACGTTCGACATTATGCCCTAGTATAACCTTGTACAATTCCAAGCAGACGAGTCCTGTAGCCATAGCTGTGGTTGTGGCTATGGCAGGAATGATGCGGCCAGCAATGAACTTTGCCTTCAATCTATCCACTTCAGGTACGCTGTAATTTCGTGCTCGCATGTTGGCGAGTCCTGCTATCAGATCCATGTGAAAGTTGGTATCATCATCCTTCTCGAACGTCACAGGATTCATTTTAAAACCAGGAGGTAGTTTTTTGACACCCTCATCCAGAATTTTGATCAACATCTCAATCTGGTAATCATCGTCCATGCTAGAGGAATTAATACTAGTGGCTTTCTCGTCAGTCACAATTTTCACGCCTTGCTTTGGTGCAAAGTCAGGCACCTTAACCTTGTCTACAGCTTCGGCCAGTTTCCTCGCATCCAAGGCCCACGCTGGCACTGAGATACCGAACGTAGTAGCTCGCAGAATAGCTGCCGCAGCGACAAAAGAGAGACAGGAAGGATCAGATGAAAAGAACTGCAGGGGTTTGGGAAATCGCTTCGGAGCTGACCAGAATGGCAATCCATTGCTGGTGGTCGCATCTTCTGGAAACGTAAATGTGAGTTGCTTAACTCGGTTCGAGAAATAGTCTTCAAACCTAAGCCTGGCCCATGTAATGCACTCTTCGAATGAGGCACAGCGCTCCGTGACCAGGCATTCCACAACTCGCTCCAAAAGTTCCCGGGCCTGAGCATCACCTGCATTCTTCGCTGCAGTCTTATATTCTTCAGGCTTAGATAAAAACGCATTCGCCTCAGCCGGGGTCTTCTCTAGTAAACCTTCAAACTCCGAGCGTGCCCACGTCAAGCAATGGTCAATATTGTGAGGGAATGAGTGTACAGTGCACATGGGAGCTTGCTTCTCAGGAGGATCACGTGATGCGCCGTAGTTTTCTGTCAGGTTAGGAATTACCACCTGTGTGTTGCACTTTGTGCCCAAAGTTCCTGACTCGAGGAGAGGCTTCTGGAAATAAACGCACCGAGAATCGATGTAGAGCCTCGCATTAACGTTGTCCAAAGCATTGACTACCAAGTCGAGACCTTCCCAGAAAGTATCGTCGAAGACATTCTCTGTATTAGGACTGACACGGTTCTGCAACGCCACTGCATTGAAGGAAGGGTTGATTGCAATGGCCGCTGATGAAGCCACTGTCGACTTCGCTTGTCCTATGTTCCAGTCACGAAACAAAAACTGTCTGCTTAAGTTACTCTTCTCAATCACATCGTCATCCGTTACAGTGAGGTTTCCTTTCGGGCCACATGAGACTCCCATAAGCGCAAGGTTCTTGAGAAATTCACAACCCAGAGCACCAGCACCAACCAAAAATAATTTCGACTGTTCTAGCTTTTGTTGAACTTTGGAGCCAAATACAGCGATCTGTGCATCGTATCGTGAGTTCAAAGGCTTCACATCCTCTGGTGTCAATGGCTCCGCTGGTAGCGACTCCACAGAATCGAAGTAGAAGAATTGGTACAAAGGGTGAAATTTTCCAGAGCAGGCTTTCACAACTTCCTGGCCAACGATTCCTCCAAACATTGCTGCCATAGGACTCAAAACTGCTCGAGATCCGCTCCCCAAAAGTTTCACAATACTGCCATCAATTGTGTCTAGTTTCTGATCGATGGGCTTCTCCTCATTTATTCGGTGTGCAATGTCGACCAACTTGTTTGCATCTGACTCCGATGCAGGCGCAGGAAAGCGGCCTACCTCGACACGAAAAGCATCTAAAGCCTGGAATGCTAAGTGCAACAACGGGGGTCGATCAAACTTCGCAAAGTCACTGAGTAAAAATTCCCCTGGATTGTCTAACGCCTCCCTCAGGGGTTGGAATTTGAGCACCTTAGGAAGCTTCACCTGCGTAAAAATTCCACCCTTCTCATAAGCCCCGTAACCAGTCGTATCATCTTCCAATAAAAATGAGTATGGTCTTGTGCCCTTGACACGCCGGGGTCTTCCGTCGTTAAGCTCTGACATGCCATGCACTTCAGAGAATGTAACAAGGTCCCCATCCTGCAATTCAAGCCGCTCATCGTCCACACACGTGACCAGTGCAGGATTATCATTGCTAATGGATGCGATGATACCCGTGTGAGGCTCTTCGCCATCGACATCAACAACTGTGAAAGATGGTCCAAAGTCACAGAAAACGGATCCAAACACCCCTCTTATGTCTGCCTTGATAAAAGCGATGGCTGGCTCACGTCTATGACAGAATTCGTCGATCTCAATAGCCTTGTCCAACGTTATGTCGGTGAAGACAACGACCGAATGAGCTGACAAAAGTTGCTCCGTAATATCACCTGTGCTGGTGGTGACAAGAACTGCCGTGTTCAGCTCCTTGAGCTTATCTGCGCATGCCAAAGCACGGTTCTTCCCTACATCCTCCTCAGTGAAATAGAATTGAGCAGAAAGATCCCAAAGCTCTACATTTCCAGCATCATGCAGCGTGACCGACTTCACCCCCGCCAAAATCACATTTTTGGCAATCTCAACACCGAGACCCTGCAGACCGGAGATGAGAACCTGAGCCCCAAATAAACGACGCATAGTCTCCCTGCCATATACAGCGAGCTGCCGACTGTGAAGATCCTCATCGATCTCTACTTCCATGTTGCTGTCGGGCGCCATGACGAGCTCTCGGTTCTTCCCCAACACTACACTGCCGCTGGAAGGTTCCACGCGCTTCCTTTTCAAGCTGTTTTTTCCAAACTCTGCCTCCTCCCCAGACTCTCTCTTTTTAGGCAGCATGTAGCAAGACGGCACCTACACGTTCTCCTTTCTCTGCGTGCCTCTCACGCATTCCGCACTTGCAATTCAGCTTCACTAAAGCTCCAAACCCTACTCAACATCCACAATCCTAACTCAATCGCCTGCACCATATCCCACAGAACTTGCGTCACACCACATATACCACAACCCTAACACACTCGACGCTCCCCAGCCTGGCGAAAAAACATAGCGTTCGGGGTTTCCCAACTCTCAGTCCTCATTCAAGTACATTCAAACCATCACTTCCCGAACCCCTAAATGCCCTCACCGTTTCCAAATCTGCACCGCAAACATGACACCCCGACAATTTCAAGCTCGCCACACACTACGCCACACGTAGGTCGATCCAAAAGACACCGATCTACTCGCTCTCAAACCCCGAACCGAAATCTCCCTTTCCGATCCTTAATACACATTTCAAAAATTTCACCAAAAGCTTCGAATACCTACCACCAGCGCCCACCGTGTAGCGCAAGCATGCAGAAGAAGAGGAAGAAGACGAAGAAGAAACGGACCTGGCGACGGGGAGACGAAGATCGGAGGGCGAAGCAACGTCACAGCTTCCTCCGCTACGAAGCGTCGCTCGGCAGGAAGGACAATGGTTCCGCTGGAGCCCCTTAAAAACGCAATTGCTGTAAGAGAGCGCATTGCCAGACGTGGCATAGCAGTTGGGGAACAGCTTGAGAGCGTCTACCCAGTTGGGTGTTCACCAAGTCAGCTCAACTTCCAGGCCTTCTGTTTTTTTCTTTATTCCTTTTTATATGAGAAAAATGTGGACCTGGCAGGCTCCTCTCCAGACACTGCCCATTCTGACTAAGCCTGTAATGATTTTTCAATCTCTTTAGAGCACCTCATTATTTGCGGTTTGTTTAGGGGCGACAAACGTGGAAGACGTAGCCTACATACTTTGGATCTTTGCACGAAAGGCACAAAGGGACATCTCGTGTTGTTCACCACCTAATGGTCGAAGGACACCCTGACGTTTCTAGTGAGATGGCTTTGTTATCCAGATCACAATATTTGCGTATTAAACAGAAACTCACCACAACAAAGGTCAGTCTACATTAGGATGAACTTAGGACTGCGACAGAGTTACAATAACAGGAGACACATCTAACAAATTGGAAGGAAAGCAAAGTGCACTCAGTTACTACGGATAGGTTGACCAGTAAAAATGGGACGATCCAAATGACAATATAAGGATTTTGACGTGTCATGGAGACTAGGCTCCCGACACCGAACTCGAGCTTTAATCATAGATGTTACATGATACGTTCGTACATAATCGTTGTCTCAATTGCAGAGGTCATTGGGACAACAAGCTATGAATTAGGTCACAATCTTGGGCATCTAATAATGATTCTACAGAGCATATGGTGTGGACTAGCACGTGAATGTATGTACGCAATTATTTACACTTTCTGATTTGGGGTGGATTTGGCTTGATCTGTTTCCAACAAAGCAACGAAGTCCTCCTTGCTGAAGAAAAGCGAAGAGGAGTCATCATCACCAGAGTCCCAGTCATCCTGCGCACTTGGAACAGGGGACAAATTCACCGTAGCGTTGCTATCATCAATCGTTTCATCAATTGCTTCCATCGTTGGAACATCCTCAGACTCTGGTTTTTCAGGGATGTCACGGTATAGATGCCTCAAAATAAACAGGGCTGTATCCTGGTCTTGCCAATAGGATCTGTTTCACCAAAATACACAACGCTTGGCTTATTCAATTTGCCATGCACATCAACTGCTGTCAGAATCGTTGGGATGATACAATGCCAAACATGTCAGGTCTTACCAGCGAAACCAAAAGCCAATACAGCAACTTACGTGTGAGAACTGATTGCAGATATATACTGATGCTCAAATGTGGCATCCTGCAGCATCAGATAAATATAGTGTTAGTGCATACCACCAACGGATGACTTTCGAAATCTACAAACAGAATACGTTGAGACTATATACCTGTAACATGCAGTCAATGCGCCCTTCTGCACTTCCCGTGAGACGCTCCATGACCATTTGTCCATAAGTTTTAGGTTTCTTTCGATTTCTCTCTTTTTCCTCTTCCTCTACACCCACCCAAAATAGTATCAACCACCCGTCTTAGTTAGATAAACAAATCCTCAACCATAAAACTCATCCCTGTAACGTTGAATTATCCACATACCCAACAGTAATATTACTGTCAATAGGAATTCAGGTGTATCTAACATACTTCTTCAAAAAACCCCAAGCTTTAAAATTAATAACAATTAACTAAAGCCCTGCAAAATCATCGACTGGTAAATAAAGTTCAATACCTCTCAAACTCTCATCTTTCTTTGAAGTACAAGCGTAAGCCACTCGAGTCTGTCAATCCCAACGAACAGAATTATTAAAATAAGTGATTTACATCAGCTAGTACTCGCAAAGAAACTATGCTTTCCAAAATAGGGTGATTTGAAAGTAGAACTGTTTCGTGGGCAAGAACAAACAAACACATGTCCCAGAACAAAACAAAATAAAATAAAATGATAAGATAAACCCACCCCAACAGCACTAATAGTATTCACGAAAGCCTTGGATTTCATGCTTATATCCTCACCGAACTCCTGTAAATCGATCACCATTTCATTGTCATCAGTTAATGGTGTTCTCATGTACATGTCGCAAAGCGTAAATTATTTCCTATGTCCACGATGCATACAAAACGTTATCTCACCAAAATCATCTCTATTCAAATAGTGAGCTCAATACCTGGAGTCCAATATGAATGCGTTTCCCTCCTTTATGATAAGGAATAAATACAGGTTTTTGGTCGACAAACTCCTTACAAACAAGCGGCTCTAGCCTGAATCATACGGGTAGAGACAGTGAGTGACACTTGCAGCACATGGTCGAGCAGTTTCTCTTCAGAATTCTTATCAAGTTCGACATCACGACAAGATTGCTTACCTATATGCTACTGGATCATAGGGGTGAAAAATATTCAGTAAAAGGCGGCAGGCTGGCATTTCTTCATCAATGCCTTCATCTTGCCAGTACTCCGTCCCTGTTCCTAGTCCAATGCGTATATTGCGAAGTGCTAAGAACATTCCAAGTGGAGATCCTACTGCATAGAACGTTTCCACCTGCTCCACCCAATAACATAATTAGCACTAAATACAACACAACCCAGTCACAGATAATTGGTAATTATTACTTCGGGGTAGTTCAAAGCGTCAAAAGGTTGTACCTTGAACTTGAGTTTAGGATAAATGATGAAAGGCCGATGTTGTTTACGAGCACTAATAGTTGGCTCCAACTTCCCTTTTACATTTTCGGAGTCAACATCTGGAGTGCTTTGCCGCAACTCGGAACAATTTTCTCCAGAACCATGGTGCATTTTCCCGGCTTCAACTGAACCTGGTGAACCTTGCGGATTTTCATTTTTGCGCGATATGGAGTGGTCTAATCGTTCTCTATTTTCAGAAGAGGTCTCCTGTTGTTTATGGTGAACCCGATTTTCAACCTCCATCAACCTCAATTTTTCTTTTAGCGCAGATACCTGCCAATTATGAGTCATGCACTTTATCGTTAAGACGTAAACATGTGCAATAATCTACGCCCAAGTATCCAAACAAGGTAAGACACTCTTGATGAAAATCGCAAAGCATGCATTAAAACGAATATGAAGGGTATCACTAACAAATGCATCAACAGGATACCAATCCAAGGAAACTGAAATTTAGTTCAACTTGTTGATGAGGTGCGAAAGTATACCTCTGCCTTTAATCTATCAATCTCAGGTATCTCTTCGTAGTCTTCAACAGAATTCACCATCACTTGATCAAAATCATCTGATACTTTCTTAACCTCAACACCCGCCATGTCCTGCACGGCTTCTTGCTCTGTGTCCTGAAGCCGCGCATTCTGGGCTGCATCAGATATGTAATTTTCAAAGTTTGCACCCTCAAGGTCCGGTAAAGACTCCCGCCCTATGATGTTAGAATCCACTCCAGCATCCTCATTCTCATTTTCAGAATTTTTCATCTCTAAAGCCTGAAATTCTTCTGAGGCATCAGCATGCTCCTGTGCATTATCATGCTCGTGTAAGGTTTGTGTATACTCCAATGTATCGTCATCCTGCATCAAAATCTCTGTATCCTTCTTTACAAGGTCATCCTCATCTGAGATTTCTGAGTGTGATTTTGCAACACCTGCCTCTTTTGAAATCTCTGAAAGCGATTTTGAAACCCCTGTCTCTTCTGAAATTTCTGAATGTGATTTAACAACGCCTGCATCTTCTGAGATTTCGGTATGCTCCTTAGCAATTTCATCTTCCAACATATCACCTACTTTGCTAGTGAAAATATTACGCGGAAAAACGTCCGTATCTTCATTTGACACTGCGATATTTCCAATCTTATGTGCTTCTAACGCGACATCCTCAGCTGCTGTAGCGTCTTCATTTTCAACTGCTTCTACTTCTGGTATAAGTTCGTTTGCTGAAATAGCGGTAGAAATAATATCAGAAGACTCTTTAGGGTTACTGGCCGACCTCAATGAGTCCGGAACAGAAGTCCCATCCTCAGGAATGAACTCATTTTCTATCCTAGAAGGAAGGCGGTCTATCTTCGGCATGTCATCCTCACAATCATTACGTGTGATGGCAGCATTGATACTTTGAACTGGAAATGGGGATTTCAATGTATCTTGATGACAAAGAATATCATAAGTTAGAACGCTCCCCAGAGAGTGTCCATACAGTGACACCTGCACATACAATAAATCACCATATCGAAACTTTTAGGCAGGAACAAGTACAGTGGATGTACTTAACATTTAGTCTTCGTGTTCCAATAGAAGAATTTAAGGGCCAAAAGATAATACTTATTGCGTAAACATATTGATGCGCATACAAACAATTAGTACCTTGCCATCAAAACTTGGGTTTCGCTTTATGAATCTGGCGTAAAGTCGATTTAGGGATCGAGTGACCTGCAATACCACAGCAGTCAGACTCGAAAAAATTCACCTTCTTCGAAACTAAGCATCACTTCAACGAAGGTGGACAGAAGGTTGAGAGCTATCCTGAACTCTTCCTTAGACAACTACTAAACCCAAAACCAACAGCAGCACAAGACAGCACTTGAGAGTGTAGAATAGTACAGAATCAATAATATCCTGGCAGTAAACAGGGCTCATGTAATACAGAACATCGTGCACAGTTTTCGTAATCATTGTCCGAAGAGCACGAACACCATCTAAAGTGACATGCTCCATAGCTACCTCGCCACCTAGCTTCAACTCTCTCCTCCACTGCCATCAACCACATATAAAAACTTACTGAAGATCACCAATCTGACTTGCATAGAATACATCCTAAAACTGGAAAAAACTCACTTGTACGTTATTAAAGAACAAAAATCACCGTTTACAAATGAACGTACCTGGCACGGTATAAATAAAATTCGTTGTGCATTACGTTGATGTGGCGTAAGATGTTGCTCTGACAGCGCTGTAACAGTTTCCCGAAAAGCGCCAACATCATCAACCAAATTTGCCTTTTCGAGTCGTTGTCCAATACCATGCACCATAAACACCACGTGGCGAACCGGCACCTGGTATGCAACAAAATTTACCGTTTCAAATTTATTCCTCTCTTAAAACCTCTGCTTGAGCCAACTTAGGCCGACGTGTCGTGCATATACCATTATGAATCTAATACAAATTTCTTGAAACAATATATCTTAATGTACTCATACAAACGCATATGATGATAAGCTCGTTCAAATCATATATAAACCTGAGAAGCATAATCATCCAGCTCTTCCTCCTTTTTTTGCCTCAGTTCGTCCTGTATAACAAGTCATTCAATGTTACTAACTAACACAAGCAAATTGAAGTTGACATACGTTAGGACTGCAAATGTTATCGACATAAACCTCTCTTCACATTTTAGTTATATTCAACGACTCGTCCTACTAACAAAGACATACACACCTCCTTGTCACGTTCCTCTGCAGTGTTTTATACTAACGGCTACATTAAATCCCATGGCTGGTTTCCATGCGGGATTCAAATTGGGTGGGCTCAGATAGTACCTGAGTTTGATTTACACCGTCTGGGGGAGCAAAACCACGTCGAAGCTTCACACCACTTCCTTGAAAACCAAGTATAGCTGAAATACCTGAGGCATCTACTCCAAGCGTTGCTTCCCAGTTGTCATCCTCTCCCGTAAAAAGCGCATGAAGTCCCTGCGACCAATAAACAAGGTCAACAGGTTTGAAGGAATATCACCTAGTTCGTCGTGAAACTTGATTTGCATCCTACTGTTCTCTAAGGCCATGCCACTCTAAACACATGCTTGTGAAGTCCTGGTACTAGGAAAACCACAGTTGGTTTATTGCAACACCATATCCCCCCAAATGCAGCCAGAAAACATAGAAACCAACAAACTCTCGTGGGTAATGAACAAACCATAGTTGTGCCAGTGAGATTGACACGGGCAGCATACAATCCTGATGGTTGAAACTTTCGACGGCGCCATATCTACACAGTTGAGAACCAAGGGGCAAATCATTTTAGTCCATCATCTAAGTGTACCAACATAGAGCAGCACGCAACACATCCAGAGATTGGTGCTCACATGAGCAAAACACTGAAATCCAGTACCTTCTTATGGTAAGCAATCTCTAGCTGTTCAGCCACATCTTCCCGAAGTGGCAACCAATCAAGTCCACCTTTCCGTGCGTACCAGTGACCGCGTAATACGCGGCGATGCTCCCCTCTCCAGTAGACTGGGATACACCTCCGCCGCATAAGGTCAACCTACAAAGTAACAGAAACAATGGCCTATAATCCAACTAAAAGTAGCATGTACTCAACAATCAATTCGACGTACGAAAACCAATAACAGCTCGTTTTGAAAAGCAAGGTACGTCACATTCAAGTATTTAGCACCATTATCACCTCATATAACCCGGCCTTGACAAGCACGCCCACGCTCTCCTCATCGTCATCGTAATCGGAATTAGTACTACCGGGACCTTTTTGGCCTGTTCTACCATCGCTAGCACTACTAATTGATCCAAACTTCTCTTCGGTTGATCCCTTATCACTTTGGAGGATATTGGGAAGGGTACCAGAAGACTTTGTCGGGCCGGCACTGACTTCTGCATACTCCTTCCACCATCCTTTCACCAGTTCTTCCTCTCTCTGAAAAATAATCCAGAACTACCCATAATTAGATATTGATCGTCGCGAATAGTTAGTTCATGACCAAAGTTTGTGGCGTGACTTAACCTGCGGTAGGTGCTGGCAATATGGAAGCAACTGTTCAAGTAACTTCAAGTTGACAACTGTGAAATTGTTTGCCTCACCCACTCTGAGATAATCAACATCATTTCCACTTTAACCAAGCTTGGAGATAAAGCTCGTCTTCACCACCGCCTTACAACAACTAACGATGCTCCTAACTTGCCTTCAATATCTAACAACTGCAATGCACTTCATGAGATATAACAAACCTGTACAAATGAAGCCTCCAGTGAAAGTGAATCCCGTAGACTAAATCGGAAGTACTCGCCTTTGCCTACAACCTCGGATGCTGGCACTTGTGCAGCAGCTTCTGCAAAGCCTCAACTCAGCTACAATAAGGGGATAGGTTTATTAGAAGCCCAAGGACTCAGTGGGCACTTATTCACATATTCCAGCTTTTTCTTAACATCCATTGTAATTCGGACAAGAATCAAACATAATGTGTGATGTTTATTTACTCCCACAACAGCACTGCTTAAAAAGTACACTGAGAAATAGAACAAACTAAAATTCCCACAAAAATATTTTTGACAGTCCCTCAAGAATCAGCGAACGCCCACCGCCAAAGCACAGTTCCATTCAATTCTCTAATTCTTGTCTTATGGTTATGTGACGAAGGAAGATGCCAGCATGTCAGTTGATGAGAAATAACAGCTACGTCAGGAAAGCTGAGGGCTGCAATCACGACTACAGCTTATTTAATAACTTGACATAGGGATATGCACTCCTCGGAGTGTGGATTCATTGACAGTACTAGCAACGGTGTTCATGCAGGTGAACTCATTCCGTACAACTATTGATGGCGGGATGAAGAAGGTTATACCATTAGGGCGGAGTGGAGTCTTGCAAAAGTACCACCGGACGTCCGCACCATCTGAAACACTTTTCGTATGCGCACCATACTTCGCAGCAGCTGCTGTCTGCTCCAATGCAACTCTAGCTTCAAGGCCCGCCGAGGAAGGCATAATCTCCTGCTCCAAATTTTCTTGATTCACTTTTGCATCAAGTGCTGCAATTGATGAGGAATCAGCAGCTGCATTTGATGCCAGGTTAGAATTGGAAACCTCTGCCGGCCTTTCATGGAATGAACCCGACAGTAGGTAGTCTCCGGTTATTCTTTGTGTAGGATACTTAGAATCCAAGCCTAAGTAGGAACTCTTTAACGGAGAGCTCTTCGGTGGACTCTTTGAGGGGCTGGCAGGGAGAGGGGGAGGCCCTCCGCTAGAATCACGACTAGGAGTTCCAGGTCTCGCGGTAGGCCGAGAGGATGACGGCGATAGAGACAACGGAGACAAACCAGGCTCTGCCATTGAGAGTACGTCACTTGACGAACACCACTCCCTAAGCAATTGTAACTACTTTTGACACCCCACCGCAACCTATCGCGAAATACCGCACAACAAACCTAAACTTACTAAAGCCTTGAGCAAAACCCCTGACAATGATCAGAGCATCGTATCAGAAGGCAATTGCAATTCATGTGTATTAGAAGAGATTTTTTCTCAATTCTCCGAGCTGAGCTGTACATTTCCCAAAAGCAATCAACCACCAGCAAAACCTTCTCAACTGAATCGTAACCTGTACGGGAGGCACCACAACACACATCGTCCGAAATCACACAATTCTAACGACTTCCAATCTCCCGGGGCCTCGCATTTTTCGCCACCTCCCCACACCATCACCATTATAATAACAACGAAATATCCACCACTCCACACACCATCTCCCGCCCTACGTATCCTCCACGTCCATCCGAGAGAAGAAACCAATTCGACTGTTCACAATTCACAGAAACCAAACGCCAAACTCACTTTCTCCACCTCAATACGGCAAAATACTCGCCCATCGCAAGAAGATCTAAGACCAACACGTATTCACCCGGATGTTCGCTGAATAGCACCTCAAGCGACGGTACTTCCAATCAAGGGCAAGCTGGTGAGGAGGCCAACCGGGCGCCGTGAGACAACAAACGCGCGCTTCAGGAGCTTCCGAAAAGGGGACTGGGGCCCAACCGGGCAAGGCTGGTGGGTCACCCAACCGTTCGAGAACTGAGATTAGGAGCCGGGCGTTTCGCCGGGTCGGCTTTCCATGCTACTATTCCAAAAATCTCTTCTTAAGTTTGCTCTCAAATTCTACAATCTAATCTATCAAAGAACCTTAGAGTCACTACATATATGCATGGTACTTTGGAATTTGATTTCAACCTAGGTTGATAACCAATTCTCTTTAGATATCAATTCTTAGCTTCTTGAGGTAAATTTTGCTAAAATCTATTCTTAATTTTTTCCTATATATGCCTATATTATTTAATTATTTAATTTACTTTGTTTTACCTTATTTATAGTCTTTTAAAGTAAATAGAATTCTATTTTGCAAGAAGGCAATATTAATATCCTTTAGTTTTATTATCTTTTGAATCTTATTTATATTTTCTAGAATAATTTGCTATAATATTTTAAAATAAGATCTTCTACAACATAATTTTTTTTCTTTTTTCTTTTATTTATTAGTCATCTTACATCACAACACTGCCACTTACAAAAAAAGCACCACCCTTTTTCTTTACACCACTATAGCAATGTCACAGCTTAGTTCAATTAAAAAGTCTCTTCTTGAAACAACTGTTGTTGCAGCACAAAAACTTGATTTAAAAAAAAAAAAAAAAAAAAACTAACGTCACCACATTAGGAGCCTTGACTACTAGAATGACTACATGAAAAATGTAGTATTAAAAAAAAAAAAAAAAAAAATTGCAACATTGCTATCGTCAATTCAACACACATTCTCTTAAGTAGCACATATTAAGAAAGTCGGAGCCTCCTTCTCTAAAAAAAATAAATGAAAAGGCAAGATCTAAGGTGATTCTAGATTCTTATTGATACCTTTTTCTTGAATTTGAAGACAAGCCTCATCTATTTAGATGCAAAAGTCTGATACTTGCTTTTGACATCCTAACAACTTGATATTTAGGTATGCACAATCTAACCATATGTATCTATAGCTCATATGTGATACAATACCATATACATTGTATATTATATAATACTATATATATTGTATTAATACATCATCAATATGGTATTGGTATTATATCTTGTATAATTTTAGATTGTATCAATTTTAAATATATATTATATCTTATTCAACATAGTTCATAATGAAGATGGCTATATATAAATTATCTAATATTATAATCTTAAATATTCTAAATTCATTTTAGATTCTTTTAAGCTATTAAAATGATGCTCAATTGATGCTTTCTACATGAAAATTTCTATTAGATTTTTTATATTAATTATTTTTTTATTAATACTATTTTTCCTATCTCTAAATCTTTTAAATTAATCTTCACCTAATACTTGCAATGTTGACACTTTTAATGCACATTTTTGTTCTAAAACAACTAGTAATTCAACTTAGTGACTCAAATCTTTTATTTTTAATAATTAATTGTTAGTTTTAATGGATGTAGTTAAATATATATATATATATATATATATATATATATATATATAAATACTTAGATAATTCTTATGTATATTTTTTAATATTATATCTATTCTAATATATAAGATATTTTAATTTGAGTTAATACAATTAATTTCAAGATTTATTTTATATTAAATTCTTAATTGGGTTTTTTTAATCAAAAAACAGTATTATTTTTTTCTTTTCAAAGTATTAAACATACTATCAGATTCAATAAGAGACACATAAAAAAAAAAAAAAAATCATACATAATTGAATTAAGTGTTTTTTAGTATTAAATAAGCTAAATCTTATATCAAGATAAAATTCATTCTTTAATCTATACTACAAGGTTGTATCAATTAAAATATTTTGGTAAATAAATAAAAAATTAAAATAACATAATTAAAAAATACAAGTAATAAAACTTAATGATTAAAGGCTACAAGTAGTATAAAAAAATGTCTTGCAAAGCCTCAAGGTCTTAGTCTTATCATCTTATCCACATTTAAAGTACTAAAATTTATATAAAGTTAGTGTATTTATGATTCTATTAGTCACTACATATTGATTTTTTATAATAATATTTTTTTTAGATTTAATCTTTTTTATGAGCTAATAGTGGAATTTATTTCTAAAATTTTTATAAATTTAAAAAAAAAATAAGTAGCAAAAAAAAATATTAATGTTGAAAAATTATTCATTTAGATTGTTAAAATAAATTAGCCAAGTATCACATATGTTGACCACTTGCTTTATAAGTAAGCTAGACATTGCACATGTAGGTTTTTTGATGTGCAAGTTGGTCATGTGGTGCCTATATTATAAACTCATTTTGCAAGTTAGATACATATCTTGCAAGTTGGGCATATATCAAATGATCTATAGAACATTGTCATATTATATTTTACTTAAATAATATATATGGAGGCAAGAAAGAGGCCTTCCTTGCTCTTCTCAATATCTTTCTTGTTCTTAGCCTTATTTCAAGAATTCCTAGTCTTATTATTTTTTATAAAAACCATTATCATGTATTCTTAAATATAAATTTATTTATTTATTTATTTAATTTTCTTCTCTTTCATAATAATTTCACTTTTTTATATATAATTTTTGAGTTATTATCTTTGACATATTGATAAGAATATATTTATAATATTAAAGCTTTGTATTTTTTTTTAATTATAAGTGGTTACTTTTTCTTTTGATAAGATATAAGCATACTAAAAGTTATAGATTATCTACTTCTAAACTAATATTATTTTTAAATTTTTATTTATTTATTGATTCTCTTGTATATTTTTTTCTAAGTAGCATTAGACATCTTTCTTTTTTTTATATTATAATGATAAAGCTTGTCAAAATAAAAGATGCAATAGCATAAATATAAGAACAAAAAAATGAATTAATACTTGTAATGTATCAATCTAATTCTCCACCACAAAGATTAATAAGATTGACTTGATATGAAGATATAAAGATGATTGGAATGGCTTCAACATTTAAATTAAAACATATTACTTCTATTTTATTGGAATATTATTCAAATATTAGAGAATTGAGAGTTTTTTTGCTAAAGAAGTTTGATAATTAAAGATCTAAGTTTTTAAGATTTATTAATCAAGTACAATTAGTGATTGAGCTTCAACCTCAAAGTTATCTAATTCCAAGATTAAAAGTTTGGTTTATTTAAACATTATTTTGGATTCAACTTTATTACTGTTTTACCTTTTTTTAAATGACATAATCAAATTTTAAATAATTTAAAATCTATTTTTCCAAAATTTTAATCCATGTATAAAGAATATGATGCAATTTATATTTTGCATCAAAGCAATTGATTAATATTATTATATGCTTCAAAATTTTGATAAATTATAAGTTATATAAAAAAAAATGATGTTGCACTTATTAAACAATTATTCTATGGTTTTTAATATAAGATACAAAAATTGATGTTTTAATTACATGATTCTTAATCATTGAATTAAGCAATTATTTTGGATGTAAAATATAACAATTAACTCTTTAAATTTTAATTTGTGAATCATATAACTATACTTTAATGTATTTATAATTCAATGACAATATTAACATTGTCTCAATATATATATTTGAAAATAGAAGATATATAAATTGATACAATATGTTATAAACCTCCCACTAAGTAAGAAAATATTTCACATAGTCAAGAAGGATTGTACTTTTATTAAAGGAAAAATAAGCACACTATTAAATGTTATCTAAAAAAATCCTAAATCTACAAAAAAATTTGCTTGGTTGTTAAAGCAAACAATTTGTCAAAAAAACAAGTTTGTTCAACTACAATATTAATCATGCATTTGAAATCTTGTACAATACCTAACAAAGGTCTTAATTTCTCCTCAAAATTATTATCTTTTTTTACAATAGATGTTTGTTTAGGATGTAAAATTACAAATCCTTTGCTTTATTAGATTTAGAATTTTTAGCTTATTTTCTAAATAAAGACTTTGTTAAAAGATATGATATATTTTTAATTTTAAAAAAAAACTATACATGTATTAGATAAAGATGGTGGTCTTTTGTCTTTTGGAGCTATTATTTATGAAGTTATTCTTATAAAAATAATAAAATTTGGTTATAACTAATTATAATAATATTTAATATTATTACATCTCTTTTTATTTTAATCATTTTAAGTTTATTGTAGCTGGAGAGATATAATCTTAAGATAGATTTGATACTTGTAACCTTGATTTTTTCTATAGCATAACAAATACTATTGCTAATCAAATAAAAAGTTACAAATCTAGTATAACCAAATCTTTATTTTTAAATCCAAGAACTTTCATTCATGCTATAAAAAAAGATCATATTTTTTTATTTGTATTTTATTCATTTTAAATGGTGCAAAGACTTCAATCAACATTCTAATCTAATGTAAAGATTATTAAGACTTTTTTAGAGGAAAAATAAGAATATTCTTCAAAAGCATCTTTTATTGATTTCTTATTTGTTTTTTAAAAATGAACTTAATTTCCATTTAAATCAATCTATAGCTTATCAAAAAATAAGTTAATTTTACTTAAAGAGTAAAATTATAAAAACTAGGATAAGAATTTTATATGCCATGAAAAATATTCAGTAAAAATACTTATTTTAATTGTAATATATATATATATATATATATATATATATATATATATATATATATATATCTATATATATTCCAAATGTGTAGAAATTATCAAGCACTTAATTAGATTATTATCAAAAATAGATGTCTTTTATTTTTGATATTAATACTTTTTGATTACTTAAATGAAGTAAAGAGGATATAATAATAAATCTATAAGGAGGATATAACTTGGTACATAATAAAAATAAAAATAAATGAATAAAAGACTACAATGCAAACTAAATATGGACATTTTGAATATAATTTCATGCCATTTGGATTCACAAATGTATTGACTATTTTTTAATATCTAATACATGATGTTTTTTTGAATTTTTAAATAATTTTATTGTTTATTATCTAGTTATTATTTTAATTCATTATAATATAAAAGAACATAAATTTCATATTTGTCATATGCTATATAAACTTAGAGATGTAAGAATGTATGCTAAGATAGAAAAGTATATATTTTATATAATTCAAGTTGATTTTGAGAACATAACATTTAAAATGATGATCTTATGATAGATTTTAAGAAAGTTTAGACCATTATAGATTAAAAGATTCTAAGAATAATAAGAAAAATTATATATTTTTGATATTTTTTAATTATTATTAGATTTTATTTTAAAAAATATTAATTTGCTACTCTACTTATAAGTTGATTTTTTAAGACAAATCTAAGTGCAATAAAGAAGTTAAAGCAACATTTCAAGTAATAAAGATAATTTTTATTGGAGCACTAATTTAATATTATATTAAATTTTTTAAGGCATTATTTATAGAAATAGATGTATGATACTTTATCTTGATGAAGTATTATCATAAACGGAAGAAAAAAATAAAATTCACCTTATGATTTTTTATTCAAGAAATATTTTTGTAGGTGATATTAATTACAAAATCTACAAAAAAGATCTTCTTGTAATTGTGGATTCATTTTAAGAATGACAACACTATCTAAAAGACACTTTTAATTAAATGATTATTTATACAAAATACACAAATATTGATTATTTTATATCAACATGCATTATTAATGGTTTGTAAGCTTATTGCAACATGCATTTATCAAAGTTTGTATTCAATATCACTTATAAGTTAGGAAATCAATAAGGTTTGTTGGATGTTATTTCCAAACTTTCTACTCTTATACTATGAGAAGAAATAGAAACTAGAATAATTTCATCTTTGAGCAATAAAATCAACATTAATTGTTGATTCAACATTTTTAATCAAATTCAATTAAGTATGTCCTCAAATTGTTAATCAAATTTTTAATCAAATTCAATCAAGTATGTTTTCAAATTACAAACTTATTATAATTTTCTAATTACATGATATTTTTGATATAATAAGATTTTGGAATTAATCTTAAGATATTTTTGGTGGCCTTTAATGTGGAAGGCAATTATAAACTTTGTACTATCATGTGATATTTTTTTAAGATCATAGATTCTTTGTCATCAATCTTATGGAATTTTTTTAACCACTACCAATACCTAACCAACTAGGTCATTTGTTTCTATGGACTTGAATCAATGCCTAAACAACTAGATCATTTGTTTCTATAGACTTGAATGGCAATTGAGTTGGATTTTCTTTGTTGGAGGTAGAAAAACTATGCCAAAACTTCACTCCACTTTCCTAAAAACCAAACATAGTTGAGATACCCAAGATAGCTATAACAAACCTTCCTTCCCAATTATCATCCTTTCCAATAAAAAGTGCATGAAGTCCCTACAACAGATACATACAGTCAACGAGTTTTTAGGCATATCACCTGATTTGACATGAAATTTTCTTTGTTTCCTACTATTCTAGAAGGCCATGTCACTGCCATGCCACTCTGCACACACATGCTTGTGAAGACCTGGTACTACAAAACCCACATTTGGTTTATTGTAACACCATATCCCCCCGAATGCAGCACGAAAACATAGAAACCACCATTCGTTCGTAGGTTTGGAACAAACCATAGTTGTGAGATTGACACGGACAGCATACAATCCTGATGGTTGAAACTGTAGACGGCACAATATCTATGCAGTTAGAAATCAAGAGACTCGTCATTCTAATCCATTATCTGAGTGTGCCTACATGGAGTAGCACGCAACACATCCAGAGATTGGGGCTCATATAAATGCAACCCGAAATCCAGTATCTTCTCACGGTAGGCGTTTTCTAGCTGCTCAGCAATAACTTCCTGAAATGGCAACCAATCATGTCTACAATTCCGTAAGTACCAGTGACCGCGTAGTACGAGGGGATCCTCCCCTCTGCAGTAGACTGGGATACACCTGCGCCGCATAAGATCAATCTACAAGTAACAGAAACAATGGCTTATAATCCACCTAGAAGTTGAATATACTCATTGTTCAATTTGCTGTACGAGAACCAATAGCATCTCGTTGTGAAAGGCGAGATTCACGTCACATTCATTTCTTTGGTAGCATTCTTACATCGTATTCCCACGCTCTCCCCATGATCGTAATCAAAACTAATGCTACCAGGACCATTTTGGTCTGTTCTTCCGTCGCTTGCACCACTGAGAGAGCTGAACTACTTTTTGGACCATGCTGACAGCAGTTCTTCCTCTCTCTGACAAATAATCCAGAACTACCCATAATTAGATATTGATCGTCGCGAATAGTTAGTTCATGACCAATGTTTGTGGCGTGACTTAACCTGCAGGGGGTGAAGCTAACATACAAGAAACGGTTCATGTGACACCAAGTTGATCATTGTGAAATTGTTTGCCTCATTTTCTCTGAGATAATCAACATCATTTCCACTTTAACCAATCCTGGAGATTATGCTCGTCTTCACCACAGCCTTACAAAAACTAACTTGCCTTCAAAGTCTACAACTGCAATGCACTTCATGAGATATAACAAACCTGTACAAATGAAGCCTCCAGTGAATGTGAATCCCGTTCACTAAATCGGAAGTACTCGCCTTTGCCTGCAAGCTCAGATGCTGGCACTTATGCAGCAGCTTCTGCAAAGCCCTCCATTCGGCTACAATCAGGGGCTAAGTTTATTAGAAGCCCAAGGACTCAGTGGGCACTTATTCGCATCTTCTGTCTTTTTCTAAACATTAGATGTAATCCAAGCAAGCATCAAATATACAGAGTGATATGTATCTACTCCAACAACAGCACTGCTTACAAAGAAAAGAGAGAGAAAAAATTTAAAAATTCCCTAAAATGTATATATGACAGCCCTCAAGAATCAACGAACGTCCACCGTCACAGCCAGTTTCTTTTAGTTCTCTAGCTGCAGGCTGCAATCACGACTACAGCTTGTTTAATAACTTGACATAGGGACATGCACCCCTTGAAGCGTGGAATCATTGACAGTACTAGCAACGGTGTTCATGCAGGTGAACCTATTCTGTACAAGTATTGACAGCGGGATGAAAAAATATTTACCATTAAGGCGGAGTGGAGTCTAGCAAAAGTACCACCGGACGTCCACACCATCCGAAGCACTCCCCCTGTGAGCACCATACGTCGCAGCAGCTGCCGTCTACTCCAATGCAACTCTAGTTTCAAGGCCTGCCTTGAAAAGCATTCTCTCCTGCTCAAAATTTTCTGGAATCACTGTTAAATGAAGTGCTGCACCCGATGAGGAACCAGAAGCTATATTTGATGCCAGGTTAGAATTGAAAACCTCTGCTGGGCTCTCATGGTATGAACCTGACGACGGGTAGGCTCCAGTTATTCTTTGCGTGGGATACTGAAAACCCAAACCTCAGTAGGATCTCTTTAACTGAGAGCTTGTGGGTGCACTCTTTGAGAGGCAGACAAGGAGAGCGAGAGAGGTTCTCGGCCGGGATCACAACTCAGAGTTCCAGGTCTAGCTGCACGACGAGACGATCGAGATAACGGAGACAAACCAGGCTCTGCCATCGATATTACGTGACTTAGCGAACAGCACTCTCTGTGGAACCTTAACTATTCTTGACTCCCCTTGACAACCTATCGCAAAAATACAGGATGGATTCAGAAAAAAATTTGCGAGAACCTCTCTCCTTGACAAATTCCTTCTAATAAAGTGCTGCCCCGTACTGAATTGGCACTGTTTCAACACATATCCTCAGTCAGCGACTCACAAGTCCAATTTGAGGTCAGAGAAACTGTGCAAAATAAGTAACCAAGAGAAGTAATTTTTTAGTAAAACTAAATTAATATTCAACAAGAAAATCCATTAAGTATTCAGTTATGGGTTTCAGCGTAGGAGACTAATATGGAGAAGTATGTTTTGAAAAAACCAGTATAGATTAATAGTTAAACAAAGAATCAAACACTTGTCGGTGTCCCTTATTAATCATTAATATTAAAATTACTGTTTTCCAATGGCAACACATGCTTACCTTCATTACTTTCTATTTTTCTGATAATAAAACTTTCTCTTAATTCAACTATTCAAAAAACAAAGAAAACAACGACTAAGTTAGATAACTTTTAAGTGGAGTCCATGACTATTGAGTTTCATACTTCATAACATCAATTCATAATCTCCTGAAATTATAACCCATCTTCATGTTGTCTCCTGGCAAGTTACATTCCTTGGATACTTTTTATGTTTGATTTTCTCATTAGCATCTCAATTTGATCCATGTTTGTTTTCTCCAAAAAATCACATTATCCATGCCACTGGTTATATAGAAATAGGTACCCAGTACTGGATGAACAGAAAATCCAAATAGTTGCCAGTACCAAAACAATTTATTAAAAATGTGTAACCTGATAGGCCAAAAAAATAAAAATAAAAAATAACTTTATTTTTTGTTTTCAAAACTTTAAACCCTTCTGTCAATATTTCAGGATAATCCAACAATTGCTTGATACTCGGCATCCATTCTTATCAACACGCATGGATGATGAGCAGAGGACGAATGAATAGGAGTTGAGTTGAGGGCTATGTATCAGAAAATTCTGGGTGGACCTCCAGAATTAGAAAAGTTGTACATAAATGTTGTTTATGCCGCATACGTGTTTTGCGATTTTCAGATACTATTATCACTGGATTGCTTTTGAAAGTGTACCGCCATCACGTATGTGTAGATCTGTGGCAGTGGTGAGAAATTCAATAGTGAAAAACAAACTTAAACAAAACAGAATCGCATGTTCCCCATTCGAGAATGATCGACATGTTTGTCAATTTCAACGACTTGACCACAATCTCACTCACTAAGACTCCATTCATGTGCCAAAACCACACAAACACTACACTTAATATGAATCCAAAAGGAGCTGTGTTTTGCAGCTCAAGACCAACCACTTTCACTTCAATAAAATCTTCCCAAACCCATTGATTAAATGTCATATTACAACCTTCTTTGTGGCACCCCCAAGTTTTTTCTTTACAGATCTACAAACCGTTTGCAGACTAGCGTCATGACCAGTAATCCTGTGGCAGATATGGAAGCTATTACACAGTCGCACAAAAAATAGTGAGATATACATGCTGTATTTAAAGCATGCAACTAATGAATGTTATCACCTATCATCTGTTGTTTGAAATGATCTACATAAGTTATACAACAGTCTGTTTATTTCAAGTGAACTAATGAATAAGAGTCTAATCCAAAGTCTGTGTCGACTTCACACGAATTCACTCTGAAACCACACTTCATAGACCTCCATATCTCCAGATGTACACAAAGGACTACAGATATGTGGATGCTGATCAAACAGAAGAAAATCTAAATGTTCGAAGTAAGCTCATAGAACTGCGTACCAAGGTAGACAAATGTTTAATTCTCCGTTTCATGTCTACGGAACGTCGATGCAGCCCCAAATTTGCGTCTCACTCCTGAGTCATCGTCAGATGACTCCGATGACGATACCGATGAAGGAGTAGCAGAAGTCGACTTAGCAGTAGCAGAATCCGTGACTAAAACAACTGATTGCCCCAGTTGCGTGATTTCAAGCACTGTCGGCTTCGATGATTCCGGCAGAGGCTGCAACCAAGGTTCTCCGTCCATGCGCATGTATGCCTCCTTTGCCGCTCCGGAATGAAACTCCACTCTAACCCTATGTGCCTTTGAGTACAGAAATACTTCTCGTTAGTTCAGAAAGTTCCCACTCCATTCTAGCAAAAACTGTGGTATTTCTTACGTACATATAATTTGGTAACTTTACAAAGTAATACTTAATCCACTTAACACGCATAAGGAAATGAACAGTCTGGAAAAATCATCGAAGTGAACCACAACCAACCTGTGCAAGGCGTACTCCATGCCCATTAGGAGCAAAGAGCATGGCTCCATGCCAAGCGTCCCTGAAGCCTACAACCTCCAGAAGTCCATCATCAACAAATGGAGCGGTGAGGCCTCTCTGTTTTCACAGAACAATGGCCTTGCTTGTCAAAAAGCAATCATACCATGGTGCGCACCTTTGCACGATAGATGAGTAATAATACGACGATACCCACACTGCTTGACAGCTGAGAGGAATATAGTAAGCAGATTCAGAAACATCGAGCATGCTGAACAAGACTCAAACACTATCAGAAAACAAATATCCCAGTGAATATGTATCCAAACACATTTTAGACTCTCGTCTGAGCATCATATGCTGAATTCAGTTTGGGTGATCGTAGCAAATTACTTTCTTGGATTTGTGATCACTCGGTGTGCCCCATGGATTGAGACCTCCAGAAAAACTGGGAAGATTTAGCACCACAATTGACCTTATGCTGCATCCCAAATTGCGCGTTATTATAAACTAACAGGTTGACACGAACTTCATCAGTGACAAATGTATGAAGGACACCATGATCAATGTCCGGCATTTTCCCTCCAGTCCTTTACTGTGAACCAGCCACAATGTAGCCTTAATGGGATCAACGTTGATAACCATAAAATTTCTCGTAACAAGGGAGTGCTTTGTACCTGCTAGAAACGTCCAAATCCTGCCAAGCTTCACCTCTTCCAGCAACTTTTAAATTCGCCAGGTGATTGGTATTTCTGCATTAAAAAGCCACCGTTCAGTGATCAGCCCAGAAGCATTATCCTTACAACTTCGCTTCGTCACGTCTCTCATTATGCAAACTACGATTACAGCTACTGAGACACATTTGATGTTAATAACAATGCAGACATCCCATGAGTGTCTACCTTCTAATAGGATGTACAAAAAAGACTTGGTGCATATTGAACGTGGAAGGTAAGACTCAGGTAAGACACGGGCCTAAAATTGTAGCAAAACATGAAACTTAGTGACCCTGTTCCCGAAACAACTTGAAACAGGAACTGGATTCAGACACGAAACAATGTGATGACATAATGTCACAGTGCGTACTTGGATTTCGGATGAACACAAGATGCACAAAACCAGCCTTGCATACACGTGATCTTCGCATACTGAGTCTGCAGTGAAACGAGCGAAATAATAAGAAAATAAGGAAATCAACCAATTTCACCACAGTGCCAAACCTAAATAACGGCATACACGAATCATTTAGGAGTGACGCCACAATGCATGGACAGGGGTCTAGAAACTTCAACAAACATGAACGGACAAGAAGATGATCATTAACCTGATTAGTAAACTGGTTTTTGAATTTCTCTGGATGTGCTTGTCTCTCAGAATGAAACTGGTATGCTACTTGAGAGTCCATTCCTACGCGCTCAAAATACAATTTCAGAACTTCGTTGCTACTACATTGATGCAATTAAATCTGAAATTCCCAGTTATAATGAAACTAGAGATTCAGACGACCATAAAAGTTGTTGACTGACAGCACAGCTCCACTCACCAATACTGAAATAGTTCCAAAACCCTCCCCGGAAAGTGATACGTTTATCCTGCAACTTCAAGTATTTCCAACATAAGGAAAAAGAAGACGGGACAACTATTTCGCATCTTAGACAGAGGACATTGAGGAACTCCAGTAAGTGTATATATATATATATATATATATATATACATTGAGAGAGAGAGAGAGAGAGAGAGAGAGAGAGAGAGATTTCTGGATATAAAACCTCTTGCACGAAGGGACTGTGAATTCCCATTTAAGCTCTGTTATTCGTGTGCTTAAGTGCAGTACAGAACCTGCTCAATCTCACGATAACAGTAACCTCACAGTACAGTGGACAAAAGGAGTCTGGGCATACTTGCCTGATGATCGGTGTCAATCCGACGGAAAGAGTGTAATGAGTGGGGAAGCTTCACAGGTTCCAAAGAATCATTGTCTTTTTCCACATCCATATACAGCGTTACATGCCAACTGCAATCCCAAGCCCTCCAATACTTTTGAGATATATTCAGGTGGTTGTCATCCTCATTGCTATGGTTTGACTAGCATTGTTGAGAATCGACCACTTTAGTGCTATGAAAAGTGATACAGTACCTGTCAACATGTATGGGAGTGGCACGCTCAACTTTCCTCAAAAACCTCCGCACCGCTCTAGTATCTGTGCCGGGGTTTTTCTTGCCCTGCAACCCAAAAACCGTCATGGATAACCAATGTGAGGTTAAGTTCAACACAGCATGAGCCAACACGTGTGGGTGGTGGACAGGGCTGAACACTTACCCATCCGAAAGAGTAAGGTAAATTGTTTCCTGTTCCAAGAGGCATTGTTGCAATTGGTGGAGGGTCATCCAACCTCATGTCGCCCATTACTCCAAGCAACCACCCGGCCGTCCCATCCCCTCCTGCCACCTGCCCACCCAAAGTAACTTGAGCAGCATATCTATGTCCCTGCCTCCACTAACTGACTTAAGAGTTTATGACTGTCAACAAGGATATCAAAACTTTGACGATTAGTCTCCAATATACATTTTTTAATTTTTTTAATTTTTTTTTTTTCCAGAGATACTCAGAAGTGCTTGTTGACACGATATGCAGATCACAAAGAATCATAATACAGTTGGAATGATAGAAGAAGCTTACAATTACGCGCAGATGTTCTCGAATGTACTTCGCAACTTTATCTCCATTGTCTTGAAGCTTCTCAATATGGTCCAATAGTTTCTGTAGTATTTGCTCAGGCTTCTCAACAGCTAGATCAAACACCTGGAGTTTCAAAACATATCTTGAGTTCTGAAAACTCCTCAATATAAGACAACTTCAGCAAAAACATACGGCTTTTTTTTTACACTCAGTCTATCAGCAGCAATAACGGCAATAGGTGAACGTAAACAGATGGTCTGATTCTCAAGAAAGACCTGTTTGGGATTTAGAAGTTCGCGGAAGGACTTGATGATGAGGCTACCAAGCTGACCTCCACTTTTCGAATTCACGAAGACGATCATCGGAGATTTGGGAACTGCTGGTATCTCATCCTTTCCAGGAGTGCCTTCGTAGTCTAAAATGTAGTCGGGTAGGCGCATGTCTTTACACTTTCTCTTGCGACGCTCTAAAAGAGCGTTGTCCGCCATCTTTCAGACTCTTCGTGACGAATCACTTCCTAACCAAATGTTGCTTAAGTCCCGTTATTCCTCCAAAAAAGCTGCTACAATAGCGGCAAAGGACGTGTTCAGCAGCACAGAAAAAACACGGGAATCTTATAATGGTTGTTCGCAAAAAGTGAATTAAAATCCCCACAGAGAAGAACTAAAGACGGAAGGTGATCCTGAGCAGAGGCGCCTAATGCAGCAAGTGAAGCAAGAAAATAAATTTAAAATTAAATTAAAATTTAAAAAATGACAGAGTTGACTACGTTTCCAAAAATTAGTTAATTCTGTTCCGCTCAGTGGAAGAATCGCATAACCAAATCGGCAGAACCAACCCACGCACCTCGGACTCGAACAAAAATCTGAGCAGGCGGACGACAGGACCCTCCCATTCCAACAGCGAAAAAAACAATAACATGAGGACAGAAAATTGCTTTCAAATAATTCCCCCAAGTCGCTACAATTAAAGAAAAGAAAATGAACCAATCGTATAAATTTGTCACATTGAGCCAAATCTTGCGACTTTTGAAATGCTCGGCTTGTGAGAGTACCAAAAGAAAACGTGAAAAAGTTCAGATGCAATCGGAGCAAATCCCTCTCATCCAAAAATACATATAAAAATTGGGTTCTACCGGAAAAGCCACACCAAGAACCACAGACAGATGCAAGGGCTGTCACACCTTCCAAAAGCTTCAGAAACCTAAGAGCAAGAAAACAGCAGCGTTCAGCTACAGCTCGAGCAAAGTGCCACGCAAATCATCAACACTTGCTGTCACCAAACATGAACCGTGCATGAGCCCACAAAACGCATGGATCTGTAGTACAAAGCCCAAGGTAGGCACTAAGCGCACTCGACTTGATCCACGAAAAGTTGACAAAATACTTCCGGAAAAAAAATGAACGAGACTCAAACCGAGTTCCGACTCAGTGCTCACTTTGCACAGGCGCTTGTAACTGACCCGCATTCGTGCGGCACCACCCACCTCCACTGTGAAAAAACACACACACTCTAAGTCCCACACCTAATTCGCAATACCCCCAGATAAACGAAAACTCTAACGCCCAGAATATCATGAGCCAGCTCACAATCACTCCTTAATAAGAAACTAGCAACTAAAGGTGCCACAAGACGCGATTAGACCTTCGACCCGCGCCCGCTCCGCCCCCATCCCAAGCCCTCTATACCCACTCACTCATTCACTCACTCAGTCACCCACCTATCCCAGAATCCACTTCCGAAGTCCATTCCAGAATACGTAATAATACCACGGCATCATCGAATTCCCAACTCGGCACACTTTGCGACTGTAGCAACAGGGATCCATCCAGGATGGTGGGCATGAAACGGACCCGAATCGACAGTGCACACACACACACACCACGTGGTGGTGGGTGCTCAACGACCGCATTGCAGCTCACCACGTGCCGGTAACCTTACCATGAAGGAACACCCAATGGAACGCTAAAAGCATCGTCCAGTCAAAGTTCCATCGAATTACTGCTGCAGAGTTCGGGATACCCCACCGGGCTACCTCCTCGCAACCGAAACCAAAGGGAATCCCTCCCCTTCCATTCAGCCACCACACTTCGCCATGCCAGTCATCGGTTGCGGCATTTTGACTGGCGTTCTCTTCCCCTGACACGGATTCGGATCCTTCCTTGTTGACGGAGACCGACCATCGTCGTTTCCCCAGCCGACGACGAGTCCCCCAGTTTTCTTCCTTCCTTCCTTCCGCGTCCTGCGAGGCTGCTTCGTCGACGGTAAGACCCACACGTTCGTTGCTTTTTTGTGTGTTTTAGTGTGTGCATGTGGGTGGGAGGGTGATAGGGTCGTGTGTTTTTCCTGCATGGTTTCTGGATGCCCTCGGGAACATCTCCTGAATGAATGAATCTGCAGACGTGTGAGATACGGGCGCCGTTTTCGTTGAATTCTATGCTGCATGACTCGTCTCCTATGATAACCCTGGTTCGGTCTTGAGTTGCTGAAGCATGATGTTTGTGTGTGTGGGTGTAATTTATTTATTTATTTATGTTAACATAAATTTGTAAGTTTCATGTTTAAGGGATGTTTGTGGGTGGGTGTAATTTTATTTTATTATTTTCTTATTTTCTTACATTTATTTTTAAGTTTTGTGCATAAGGGATGTTTGTTGTATTGAAGAAGCAAGATCTTCCACTAGTTTTGATGTTGCTAAATTGTTTTTGCAAGTAAGAATAAAATCTAGTGCAACAATAATATTATTTCTAATTTGTTATAAGTGTACATCATTGAGCTTGTTTTAATTTATCTATTTAAAAAACACAACAACTTGATATGAATGTTTGTTCCTAAAGTTTATTTCTTATTGTTTCCATTTGCACTTTGGATTGTTATGATATTCAACAATGGCACACAATTCATGTTTCTTTACTTTTGTTGTTTTAAAAAAATTCCTACAATATGTGATAACTAGCTTGTTTTGCCTTAATTATTTGTGAGCTAAATTATTTATGATATTGCTTATCTAGATAGTTTAAAAAATAATCATGATTAATATCAAATAAACAAGTAAAATCTTGGTGCAATACTTATAAGTTACAAAATTTGAGTATTGCACCAAGATTTTGTAACTTTTAAGTATTACACCAAGTTATAAATGATACTATTTATTACAACACCAATCTTATGTTGTATTGACTTTTCCAAGATATTTTTTTTTGGAAAAAATTGCATTATATTTTGTCTTAAGTGTAGTATTGTCATAAGTAGAAAGAGATGACAAATTTCACTTAATAGCTTTTCATTCAAGAAAAATTTCAATAGTCAATATCAATTACAAAATCCACAATAAAGAATTTTTTATAATTATGGATTCATTTCAAGAATAAGGCGATTATTTAAAAAGTACTTCCAATCAAGTGATTGTTTGTACAAATTACAATAATTTCAAATATTTTATGTTGACATAAGTTTTAAATTGTTGTTAAGTTTGTTAAAAGATGTCTTTGGCAAGGTTTGAATTTAATATTACTTATTGGCCAAGAAACCAATAAAAAATTTTAGATGTCCTTTCTAGATCTTTTTATTTTATAACAAAAGAAAGTAATGTAGTCTTTAATTAATAATATTTTTTTAAAAAAAATTAAAGAAAATTCATCTTTGAAAAATAAAATGAACATTGATTGTTGATTCAATATTTATTGATTAACCTCAATCAAGTAAGTCCTCATATTATCTTATGCTTGGTATTAAGAATAATTCTTTTAAATTGTATGATACTTCTAAGTTTGAATTTTAAAACAATCTTCTCTATTTTAGAAAATATTTATATATTCTAGAAGGTAAATTACTATTACATGATTTTTAAACTTATCACAATTTTTCAGCTCATTACAATCTTTGAGTTCTAAAATATTTTTAATACAACAAGATCTTATAAATAATCTTAAGAAATTTTTGGTGGCTTAAAATTTAAAAGGCAATTCAAGCCTTTTTACAATCATAAGATATTTGTTCACAAGCAAAAAATTTCTTGTCATTGCATTTATGAGCTTTTCTAACCACTATTTATATTAGAACAACCATGGTCTTCTGTTTCTTTGGATTATATTATAATATTTTTTTTTTATCTTGAACTCTTTTGATTTTATATTTGTGATAGTAGATCATTTCATTAAGATGACATATTTTATACAAATCTATCATATGTAAAAGAACATCTAGATTCTTTTTAATAATATTTATTGCTATTATGAATTAGTAAAATATATTATATCAAATAAAAAAATAAATTTATATCTAGGTTTTGAAAAAATCTTCTTGAGATATTGAAAATAGATATAAAACTATCTTTAATCTTTTATTTTGAAATCCATAAACAATCAAAATGAGTGAATTAATTATTTGAGTAATATTTTAAATATACCATCAACTACCATTAAGTTGATTGGACAATTATTTTTCCATTAATAAATTTTGATAATAATAATAAGATACATTCTTTTACTAAACAATCACTTTTTTATAATAACTATGGTTATCATCTATAATTTGATATTTTTTACTTTTCAAAAGTTGATAATCTTTTGGCGAAAGATTTAAAAAATTATTTATTAAAACTACATCTAATAATATTGGTACAATTATAAGAAGCTTAAGAATAATGAAAGATCAATGCAAATGATTGTTTTAAGGAATAACCTTGATTACACATTACTAATAAGAAATAATTATTTTATTTTAATATTAAGGCTATTTGTCTTTCTAATAAGTTGGATTACTATAGACTTTAATCATTTTTTGTTTGCAAACAAATAAATTTAATTACAAATTGTTTAAACCTATCAAACTGTATAAAGATTTATTCCATGTTCTATGTAATTCTTCTTGAGTCATACAAGACATTATATATACTAGGATATTTTATGAGATATGTAATTTTTTTTATAGAAATAGATAATATATCTTATTTTATAAGTTATAGATTGTTCAAATAGGGATTAAGATCTTTCTTAAAAATCAATTGAATAATCATAAGGATAATGCTCTAAAAGATTATTAACATTTGTCTTTTCAAAAATGTTTTAATAAACTTCATACTAGTTTGAAATGCCACTTAAAGTATTTTGACTATTACAAAGACATGTGGCATAATTGACAAAAGGTGATCCTAAAAGTTTTTTTTTTGTCAATCTATCTTTCTATAGTAATACAATCCAAGTTGATATATTTTTTTAATTAGCATAATATGTATTTAACTTGTCATGAACTCAATAGGCATATATTCTATTACTAAACTATAAATTATTTGATCATTCCACAATACAAATGATAAAAATCAAGGCCATTCTTTCATCCTTCTATAATAAATTTTATTTTATGTATTTATAATTGATAAATTATTATGTTCACTTTTTATATTTCTATTTAGATTATAAGTAATAATCAATAATAATTTAATTAAAAACCTTTCAAAGAAATCTAAATAGAAATATAAAAAGTGAACATAATAAATAAGATTGACAAGAATATACTTACAATATTAGAACTTTGTCTTTTCTTGATTCAGAGTGAAATTTTTTTTAATAAGACATAAGTATATTAGAAGTTGAGCATTTTTTTCTTTTAAACTAATATTATTTTTAGTATTTTTTTTATTCTCAAGTCCTCTCTCTTTTGCTTATCTTGAGCAATATTTGATATTTTTTCTTTAAGTATTATTATGGCAAAGCTTCTTGAAATAAAAAGTGCAATGATACAAATGTAAGAACAATTCAAGGAATTGATGCTTACAATGCATCAATTCAGTTTATGACCACCAAGAATAACAAAAATGGATGGAAGTTAAGATACAAAAATAATTGAAACCACTTCAACATCTATACAAAATCACATCCTTTTTGCTATAGTAGAACATCCTTCCAATGTTAGAGAATCCAAAGCTACCTTATTCAAGAAGTTTGATGGCACAAGGTTTAAGTTTTGAGGATTTATTAATCAAGTACAACTCATGATTGAACTTCAACCCCAAAGCTATCCAATCTCAAGATCACAAGTTAGATTCATTGATACACTTTTTTAAAGTTTGGCATTATTATTGTTTTTATCTTTTTTTAAATGATGAGATTCAATATTAAATAATTAAGAGACTTTTTTGGCTGGGTTTTGATCTATGTATAGAAAACATGATACAATTTGTATTACAACCAATAAGATTTGTATCTTGTGACAAGGCAATCGATCAATGACATCATACACTTCATAATTTTGACAACTAGTGATTAATATCAAATAGGATGTTGTTGCCCTTATCAGCTAATTTTTCTAAAGATTACAATATGAGGTAAAGAAATTCATACTCAACTTATCTGATCCTTTGACATTGAATTAAGTAATTGACTTTGTATTTTCCAAAGAAACAATGCAACTACAAAATGAGGAGTACAATTGTTAAGGATGAAAAAATTTCAAAAAATAAATTTATCTAGCTGCAATAGGAACCATGCAGCTAGAATCTTGTACAAATGAAGGTCCTATCCTTTCTTCAGAACCTTCTTCTTATTTTACAATAAATATGCATTTAAAACCTAATAATTATAATGCCTCTATCTTAAGAAACTCAAGAGCCTCAACTTATTTCTTAGATGAAGAATTTGTTATAAGCCATAGAATATGGGTAGTATAAAAAATTAAATCCATACATATAGAAGTCATAGATGGCCATTTGTTATCTTCTAGAGATATTACTCATGAAATACTTCCTACAGATGTAATAATAAATGGTCATAATATTTTCATAATTTTTAATATAATTAAGTCTCTCTCTAATTCAATCATTTTAGATTTATCATGCCTAAAAAAATATAATCTTCTAATAGATTGGATTTTTTGTAAACTTGATTTTCTTCAGAGCATTATTAAGAGTTATATGAAAAGCCACGAGTCAAGTGTAGCCAAATTCATACTCTTAGGTGCCATAGCTTTCTTAGATGTTGCAAAGGAAAGATCATCTTTTGTTATTTATGCTGCACCCATTTTTAATGATAGAAAGACTTCAAATATCATTCTAAGTCGGTACAAAAAATTTCAAGATGTTTTTTAGAAAAAAAATACAAATATTCTGTCAAAGCATCATCTATATGATTATTCAATCAACTTTAAAGAAGGAAGTCAACTACCATTTGTTTTAATCTATAATTTATCACAAAATGAGTTAGCTAAACTCAAAAAGTATATTTATAAGAACTTAGCCAAGAATTTCATATGCTATTTGAAATCTCCTATAAAAACTTCTATCTTATTTGTGAAAAAAAAAGATGGATCAGTACAAATGTGCATAGATTATTAAAGATTCAATAAGTTTATCATTAAGAATAAGTATCCTTTATTCTTGATATTTGGACTTCTTAATCAACTAAATCAAGTTAAGATCTAAATAAAAATAGATCTACAAGGAGCATATAACTTGATCCATATTAAAGACAAAGATGAATCGAAGATTATATTTTAAATAAGATATGAACACTTCGAATACAATTTCATGCCTTTTGGACTCATGAATGCGCCAACTACTTTTTAATATCTTATAAATGATATTTTTTGTAAATTTTTAGATGATTTTATTATCTGTCATTTAGATAACATTTTAATCTATTTTGAAAACATAAAAAAAATATAAAATTCATATTTGTCATGTGTTACGAAAACTTAGAGATGCAAGATTGTATGCTAAGTTGGAAAAGTGTATATTTCATACTATTCAAGTTAATTTCTTTGCATACATCATTTCCAACAAAAGACTTATGATGGATCTGAAGAAGGTTCAAAATATTATAAATTGGAAGATTCTAAAAATAATAAAAAATATGTAATACTTTTTGAGCTTTGCCAACTATTATCAGATCTTCATTAAGAATTTTTCTCAACTTGCGACTCTTCTTACACATCTTATATGCAAAGACAAACTTGATTGGAGTTAAGAAGTTGAAACATCTTTTGAAACCTTAAAGTTAGTATTTATTTATGCACCACTCTTCTATTGTATTGACTTTTTTAAGGTATTTTTTATAAAAATAGTTCCATTAAATTTTATTATAGGTGTTATTTTATCACAAATAGGAAAAGATGACAAGCTCTATCCAATAACTTTTTATTCCAAAAAATTCTCAATAATCAAGATTAACTATAAGATCCATGAAAAAGAACTTCTTGCAATTTTAAATTCTTTTTAAGAAACATGCTTCTAGTCCAATCACTATATATATGAATCATATGAACTTCAAATACTTCATGTTAACACATATTTTGAATCATCGCCAAACTCGTTGGAGCATGTTTTTGTCAAGTTTTAAGTTCAATATCACTTATTGGCTAAGAAAACAATAAGATTTGTTCAATGTCCTTTCTAGACGTTCTTGTTTTGCGCCAAAAGAAGAAAATGCAACTTTGATCAACAAAAGATAATTTTATTAAAGCCAAAATAATTTCATCTTCAAGTTGTGAAATCAACATTGACTATTGATTCAACTTTTCACAAGTAAATTCAATCAAGTATGTCTTTTGATCTTCTTATTTATGATATCAAGAATATTTCTTCTAAGTCTCATAATACTTTTAAGTTCAAATTCAAGAACAACCTACTTTATTTCAAAGAACACCTATATGTTCAAGAAGGAGAAGCATGTTTATATAATCTTCAAGCACATCACAACTTTCAAGCAGTGTGACATTTTGGATACAACAAGACTTTGGAGCTGATATGTAGAGATTTTTTGTGACTCAAATGTAGACGGTTGTAAAAGACTTTGTTCAATCATGTGACATTTTTTCAAGGTCAAAAATTCTTTATCATTGACCTTATGAACTTCTACATCTATTACCTATCTTAGATCAACCATGGTTTTTTGTTTTTATGGATTTTATTACGGATCATTAAGTCTCAAATTTGTATGATTTTATATTTGTGATAGTTGATTTTTTTTTATTAAAATGGCACATTTTATACCATGTACAAAATCTATCATAAGTAAAGAAAATGCCAAGCTTTTTTTTAATAATATCTATCAATATCATGAATTGTTAAAAGATATTATATTAGATAGGGAGATTCAATTTATATCAAGATTTTAAAAAATCTTTTTTAAGATTCTAAAGGTAGACATAAAGCTTTCTTTGACCTTTCATCTTCAAACTGATTGATAGATAGAGCATGTAAATACAGTTTTGAAGCAATATTTAAGATGTATCATCAATTATCAATAAGACAATTGAAGAACCATCTTGCCATTAGCAGAGTTTGCTTATAATAATATGATTTATTTTTCTACACATCAAATATTGTTCTTTATCAATAATGGTTATCATCCACGACTTGATATTTTTGACTTCTCAAAAGTTGATAATCTTGTTGCAAAAGATTTGGCAAATTGTTTGTCAAAGCTACTTGCAACAATGAAGGTGCAATTAAAAGAAGCTATAAAATGACAAAATATCAACTCAAATATCTAACAAAAAGAATAACCATAATTCAATGTAGACAACAAGGTATGATTACTTCATTATACTATCAAGACTACTTATCCTTACAACAAATTGGACTACTGCAAGCTTGGACCTTTTCCTATTTGTGGACAAATCAATTTAGTTGCTTATTGATTATATCTATTGGAATCAATGAAAATCCATCATGTATTCTACGTGTCTCTTCTTAAATCATATAAGAGTGTGAACATACCAAGAAGAAGATAAGTCCTACCTCCTCCTAGTAGACAATATTGAAGAATTTGAAGTGGAAGAAGTTTTAGACTCAAGGCAGTGCCTAAATATGTTGGAATATCTTGTCCATTAGCACAGATATGATATTAGTGAATGCACATAGGAGCCAGTAAAGAATCTTGCAAATGCAATAAAGACAATGGAGGCTTTTCATCAATAACATCCATCAAAATCAAAATGAAGGATATCAAATCTTTGCTATGAAAGAAATATGTTTAAAGAAAGATTATATTCTACCTTCTATCTTTGTTGTAGTTTCTGTATAATTGTGGCATTAAGGAGATGGAAAATCAATAGCTAGTGGATTCAACTCAAGAATCATCATTTGTTGACTTATCAAATAAGACATTGTGATTATCATAGTCTTCAAGATGACATATTAGTGGTGAAGACCTTTAAGAACAATATGTTCTTTCTCAAATAAATGACAAAATACAATGTATTTGATATCACAATCTGAGAAAAGTCTCTCAATGTTTGGTGATTTTATTAGAGGTAGGCACAAATCTTGATGGTGTTATAAATGTTTTATTTGAATGAAGTTACAAAGGTAAAAAAAAATGATCAAATCATAGGGTGGTCTTTTTGTCTTAAAATGGGATATTATCGATGGCTGAGAAGATCTATTAATTACCTTTAAAGAAAACAAAGATCAAAGTATGTCACAAATATAATTTGCCACATCTTAGACTTCTTCAATATATGATTATTGTTCCTTGTGGAACTCTTTTTTAGAAGGGGGGGTAATGTTACGGATATATATCTACTATAATTATTACCTAAATAATATAAATAGGTAGAATTAGATAAAATTAGATTAATTTCATAATACCTTCTAAATAAATTTTTTAAATTTTTTTTAGATACTATTTTGAGTTTACATATGTTTATAATTAATTGATAGGTTAGAAACTTGGTCAACAAGCTAACTATGTGGCACCTATATAGAAAACTTGCCTTGCAAGTCAATATATGTGTCATGCAAATTCAACACATTTTTGGAGATTCTATAGAATGTCATCACATAGATCCTAGGTAGATAATATATACAGACATAAGAGTGAAGCCTTCTTCACTCTTGTCAACTGATTTTTTGTTTCTAATCTAGTTTTAAGAGTCTCTTATTTTCTTGACTTTTGGCAATAGCCATTCCAATTTCTTTTTTAGTATACATAATTCTCTATTTTTATATATTTTTTTAAAAAATCTCACTTATTTATTTGCTTTCATTTACTTCTTGTCCTTAACAATGCATACAGAAGCCATCTAAAAATCTTGCAAATGCAATATAGAAGTTTGATATTTTTCTTCAACAACATCCATCAAGACTAAGATGAATAGTAAAAAAAATCTTTAATATAAAATAAAAGATATTCAATAAAGATTGTATTCTATTTTTTATTATAATTTTTTGTTTTTTTTAATAAGTGTCACATTAATATATCAAAGAATCAATAGTTAGCAGATTTTATTCAACAAGTATTTTTTATTGAGTTATCAGACAAGATATTGAGATTGTTGCAACTTTGAAGATGATGTGATAGAAATGAACAACATTCTTTTACTAGAATGGATTATAAGATATAATGCAATTGATATCACAATCTTACAAGAGACTCTCAATATTTGATAATACTATTACATGTGAAAAACCACTCATGATGGTTCTTCAAATGTCTTATTTAAAAGAAGTTATGAACATCTCAATAATTATTAAATAAAAAGGTATTTTTTTTAATTTGATATGAAATACTATCAATTATTGAGAAGACCTATCAAATATCTTTAATATAAACAAAGATTATAATATGTAGCAAATAGAATATATTACATCTTTAACTTATTTAATATGTGATTATTACTCTTTGTAGAACTTTTCTTCAAAAAAAGAGGTAATATTATAGACATATATATTAATATTAATATTTATTTAAATAAAAAGAATTAAATATAAGTAATTAATTTTAATAATATCTTATAAAATACCTTTTTATAAGCTTTATGAATGTGGATTTGATTTTATAAATATTTATAGGTAATTTATAAGTTGAAAGCTTGGCTAACAAGTTAATCATGTATTGTACATATTAACAACTTGCTTTATAAGTAGACCACATATTATACAAGTTGGTCATGTGGTGCACATGTTAGAAACTTACTTTATAAGTTAGATTCATGTTCCACAAGTTAAATATGCATTGAATAACTCATATAATGTTACTACATAATTCTTTATTTAAATAGTATATGTAAGAGCAAGAATAAGGATTTTTTTTATTCTTACCAATTTTTTTTTTGTTGTTGGTTCAATTTTAAGAGATTATAGTTTTTTTTGTCTTTTGCAATAGCCATTTTAATTTCATCTTATATATATATATATATATATATATATATATATAGACTTTCTCATTTTTTTTATATCAACTTTTTTATAAAATATACTACATGTATAATTACACTCTTTAAGTTCTTATCCTTGACATCTAATACCAATGGTTGAGGTTTCTAGTATCTTCTCAATAGTCTTGAATTCATGTTGATTCTAACTACTTATACAATAGACTATTTATGCTATAGTTATGTTTTGATTCCTCTTTGTAATACTTAATTTTATCTCTCCAACCAATTCCCTTAGCTCTTATCAAATCTCCATAGCTTCTATTCTTTTTAATATTAAGTTCCAAATTTAGTGGGAAAATAGGTATATATATATATATATATATATATATATTAATTATCTAAAATCTCTTCATAAATGAAGAATAAAAATTATAAAATTATATTAATGTTACAATATTAAGAAAGTATAGTGTAATTTAGTATAGAATTGTATTCATTTGAGAGTACTTTTCAAGTAGTACATTATTTGCTTTGATCCGTTTTTCTTTTGTTTCTTTGAGTCTATACCTTATAATGTCATAAATAATAGTAGTACAAAGCTTAAGATTTTATTATCATCATTGTGTGATTATTGATATATGTGCATACATTGTTTGATTAAAGTACTTGCACTAATATGTTATGAATCAAGCCCTTCTAGTCCATTTTCTTATATATCTTTAGTTCATGTCTTAGAATTGTTTTAATTGTTTCTATGTATATTGATTGCTATGCATCTCTAAAGAGTGTATTATAGTTTTATAAGAAAAATATTACAGTTTAAAGCTTGGTAAAAATGTTTTGATTGTAATTTATATTAGTACTCTATACAAATTAGCATAATAACTTATTGATTTGAATCAAAAAATCAATGAGCAACAATTAGTTAGCAAGATTAAGATTAGTCTTTCTCCTAGTTACAAATCTTTTCTATTAGTATTGAACATCACTCCAATAATTGCATAGACTCTTTGTCATATTTAATCTTATTTAATAAAGCATGAAATAGCTCTTAAAGAGTATGGTTGATAGATAGATGTTCAAGCAAAGAATACCTTCTTCACTTAAATCAATCTTTCTTTTGGAACAAAAATTGTCTTTTTTTTAATATAAAGCCAAAGAAATTCAAGATTGATAGGCTTGCTTAACTTAAAAAGAAAACTTGATGTCATAGTTGTAATAAAAAATGTCACTAAGATAGGAATAATCTCTATGAATACAATAATACTAGCAATGGAAGTGATCAATATTCTCCTTTATAATATCAAAAACCTAAAAAAATATTCAAATCAAAGTGTAGTCAACCATATGTTATTACTTCTCCTATCTATGATGATTCCTTTAATTGCAATTTGTTTGCAAAGAGTAAAGCCTATTATATTAGCTTTGCTAATTCTTCAACCAATTATGACCATATCTGATATGCAAACTCTAGTGCAAATGAATACATATATGATAATCGACAAAGGTTTAAGATTTTTGAACTAATCCAAGATAAGTGCTACAATGTTAAAGTTGCAAATGACTATACTCTATGGATACAATGAATGGACAATATTATAGGTAATCCATATAAAGAAATCTATATGGAATTACCTCATGGTTATCTTCTTCCTCACAACACTAGAAAAATATGTCGTTTAGGCAAAAGTCTTTATGACTTGAAATAGGCTAGTTGAACTTGGAACACAAAGTTTACTACTTTCCTCAAACGTCATGATCTCCAGCAAAGTACTGTTGATCCATGTGTGTTTTACTAGACCATAGATCAAATAAATGGACCTTATTTGCTTCATTTGGGTTGATGACGATTTTGGAATTTGTCCAGACAAACATCGCGTCAAGCTGGTCATTGACTGTCTATGTCACCATTTCAAAATTACTGTGGACTTTATGGATATTTATGTTGGTTTGCAAATAATTAGGGATTGTTTTTCTTTTTTATGTTGACCAAGAGCATTTTGTTGAATCTATACTGGTGAAGTTTAGCTTTGTTACATGCAACCTTATTTCGACCCTTGCCAACAGTAATGTTCACCCACAACTTTCGAGACCAGATGATGATACTATTACTCCAGTTTTTCTATACCAAGAGATTGTTGATAGCATGCTTTATCCAGCTATCGATACTCGCTTTGATATCTCTTTAGCAGTCAATAAGGTTTCTCAGTTCTCCAATAACTTCCATGAGATTCACTGCACTGCTGTTAAGTGCATTGCAAAGTATCTTCGTGATACTACAGATTATGCTTTATGTCACTTTAAGTTTGATGCCAACAACATCCTCACAACTTATGCTGACGATGATTATGTTGGTGATCTTGACGACCATAAGAGTTGTGGCAGAGTTGTTATCTTGCTCAACAAGCACCGATTTTTTGGCGTAATCGCAAGCGGTTATGCACTACTAGCTCTACTACCGAGTTTGAATATATTGTAGCATGTCTTGCTAGCAAAGAGACTGTGTGGATCTGATGTTTGTTGCAAAATATTGGCTATGGACAAGCTAGACCGACTCTTCTTTTTTTGGATAATCGACCTGCTATATGTTTGATTCATTATCCCAAATATCATAAGCGCGCAAAGTACACTGAGATTCAGTATCATGTTATCTGTGAGATTCAAGCTCAAGGTGATATCCACACCAGTTATGTTCCAACTAATCTGATGTTTGCTGATCTTTTTACAAAAGCCTGAGAAATTCCATTGTCTTCGAGAAGGACTCAACATTGTCATGAAAGTATAGTAGAGTGGGAGAATTTTTGTATCGAGAAACTACATGCACATTCTATGTACCAATGTGTGGGAGTATTGATGTTACATTGTTAACGAAGTACAGTGTAGTTTAGTCTAGAGTTGCATTCATCCGGAGTACCTTTTGAGCAGTGCATTACTTGCTCTGATAGGTTTCTCTTTTGTCTCTTTCAGTCTACACCCTGTAATGTCATGAGTAATAGTAGTACAGAGCTTAATTCTCATTATCATCACTGTGTGATTATTGATGTATGTGTATACATTGTCTGGTTAAAATACTTGTACTAGTAAACTGGGTACCTATTCCTTTGCAGCGAGAGGGTGCCATCGCAGGCTCTTTTAACCTCGGTAAGAAGAGGGCCACTTTACAGGCCGCCATAGAGGGCGTCGTTGGGCTACAGGGACCGCGAAGAGAAATGCTAAGGGGATCGGGGACCGTGGGTTGTCCACGAGGGGTGGGACTGGCTGGGCCCGATACCGCCATCGCAAGGAGGCGAGGGAGGGAGGGAGTTCCGGCGGTGGGGTATCCGCCATGATCGCCCACAGGCTGGCAGGATTGCAGCTTTCGTCCGGATCGGACAAGCGCAGTGCAGCGCTGATGCCCCTGCAGTGTGCAGGAAGCCGGACGAAACGGATCACCGCAGTGCTTTTCGGGTATGACACGAGTCTCGCATATGCTTTAAAGCACGAGCTTCTCATGGTCCCCTTCATTTTGGCCCGAAAGCTCATGACAACGCCCACAAACTCAAACAATCACAGACACACAAACAACGCTACCGAAAGATGTGGAGAGAGCGACAAAGCTCGGGAATCCTATGCTGGCATCGCTGGGAGGGGCAAAGAGCATCATCATCAGTGGAGACTCTTCCTATGCTTTGCTTTCCTTCGAATCTCCAATGCCCTGCTCTTGCGATCCCCTCACTGTCGGTTGTCCACTTTGACTTTGCCCTCACATGACTGCAGTGCCTTTTTTTGCCTTCACGTTTATGATATTGCGAATCTGATGGATCCCAATATTAAAAGTGTGAAACAGTGGCCTTGTGTGAGCACTTTGGATGAAGCAGTGTACATTGGTTTTGCTATTGGTTTTGTGTGGGAATGTTTCAGTAGAGAATGAAGACTTGTTGCGGGAAACATTTTTGTAGAACCATGTTATTGATTCTTTGACAAGCACGTGCTTTGGGTGAGAAAGAGTTGGTTTTGGATTGAAGTCAATTGGGAGTACACGTGTTTTTAAATATAAAGTGGTTGCTTCTAATTTATAAATATGGCCGTTGCAATAACTTGGGTTTGTGTTGTGTGGAAGGAATTAGAAAGTGATTCCAAAGCATCAACGAAGGATATTATGTGCTCAACTCGAAAGAGCGGATATTCTTTTAAGGTAAAGGTTTGGATTTTGGATTGCAACCTGAGGCACATTATCCTTGTTTCTGTTTCACTATTATTGAAACAGGATACTATTCTAAAATTTACACTCATGTTTAACACGCTTTTAAATTTTTTAAGATATAGATATCGACAGCTAAATGTTCTGTTTCAAAAAGAATGTAGTTTTTCTTTAAACTATTGTATCATGCAATCTTAATAACAAGCCATGACTAAAACTATTTTATGTACAAATGTGTATTTATATTTATATACACTGTAAACATAACCTCATGAACTCCAAATAACAACTGATCTTGCTCTGAAGAAAATAATTCATATTATATAACGTTTGTGTGTACCACTTCTGAGTTACAGAACATAACCAACATACTTTGTTACTAATTTACACAAATATGGAAAAATAATAATAACCTTATAAAAAAAAAACATGTAAAGTTGTATTTCATGTGTATAGGTATATGTTTTTTTGGGCAGTTTTTTGCCAACATGAAATTAGACCAAATATGAGAAACGCATTTAAATGAGCACAGACCAGGTATTTTTTATTTATTTATTTATTTATATTTTATTTTAAAGTAATAGCAGCACCAAAAATAAATAAATAAATAAAAATGAATGTTAATCCATCATGTTACTTGTATGAAAATTCAAAATGTAAAATTCACAGCTGAAGTTGAAGCAATTTTTGCTTACTAAGATGTATGCTAAAATAAAGCGATTTTGAATAAATTCCACTAAATTTAGATTTTAAATATTTGTAAATATAAAAAGATTTATATTCCAATTTTTTCATATATGTATAATTTTTTTCTCATTGATTAATATCATTTGTTTCAAGAAAAGAATATTGATTATTAGGGAATATCAACCGTTAAATGTGGTGCATTGAATGTATGATAAAATTTATTCATGCTATGGCCCTAGAATCTATGCTAATTGCTTCCACCATAATGGCTCTGTGGTCTTGCCTTGCCCAATTACACACAGCTATGTGGCATTGCCTTGTCTAATCCCATTTAACCATGTAACTCTCCAAACCCTGTGGCTTCTGTTAATTAATGTTTGTAAATTAACAAAATTCATGAAAAATCAAGTTATTATTATAAAATACTTATTAATTGTGCACCATGAATTAAAAATTAATTAAAAATAAAATACTAAAATATCAATATTATAATTTTTTATCAAATACTCTTCAACTCTTAGCATTCTAAACCGCTTAACTTTTTCTAACGGTGTCACAAGTGGTCACTAACCTGCAAGGTACTTCAGCATATGTGAGGTGGACCCTTCCACCAAGGCTGGTAAAATAGGGGCTTTTTCACACATCCCACTCTGTTTCACACTTTGCCATGATCGAGCCCACCACGGCACCAACTTGTGCAGCAGAGTTGCAAGCATCACTGCAGTGTTGATTGAACTTACAAACAACACTCGTCAACTTCATGCAGGCGAGAGATGGAGGAATGAATCCTTGCGAAGACCTTTCCCATGAATAGCTAGTGTTTTTCGCTCACCTCTTCTCCGTGGAGCTACTCGTCAAAAAGAATGGGTGCGAGTGAAACAGATTGTTGGGCAGTAGTAGAGGCTCAAGAAAAACGGCGTCGGTAAACTTCTGTGGAAGAGAACAGATGGTGGCGCTGCAAGATAATAAAATCTTGACTGTGAATACACGGTATTCATCGTGTATTCACAGTCAAGATTTTACAAAGCATAACCGCTTAACCACATGACCTACAACTCAAGTTTATAAATGCCTGGTTTCGGTGTTCGGAGTGGCAGGCTTTTCCATGATTTCATTGCTGTTTTGCACAGTTTGTGGAGCCAGTGTACGTAAGTTAAACGATGTGCTATTAAATCAAGCAAGTCAGCACTAGAATCAACTGAATAAGATTTCCTTGAAGGATTGTTCAAGTTCTACAACTGCATTTGGCATTGCTACTTTGCTTCACCTGGAAGTAAATCGAATACGGTTCAAGAATTTCATATTCACGACACGGCTCCATGAATTATAAACTGTAATAGAAGTCTCTCGTGTCAATGACCGTCAATATTGAAGCACCCAAGACCATCTAGAGGCAACTTCTAAGTACTAACTCGATAAAAGTGCATGAATGTTCTGAAGTGTGTAGCTAAAGAATGGAGCGTTTAATCAGGGTAAGTGTACTCAAGCCTACCAGACTGCTCAAGATGAAAGGGAGGATGATATGATGAGAAGTTATAATGAAAATATGATAGTATGCTGAGAAAAAACAGAATTATCATTTTCATTGCAGTGTCAAGGTGTTTCGAGTGAGTTTACAATTCAAACAGAGTCAGATTCCAAGGCTGTCCTGTGACAGGCAGAGTCGGTGGACGAAAGGGGGTTTTCGCGCAAGAATTGTGAATTACAAGGGCCTACGTGTCGTCTGCCATAAGGGGCTGGAGACCGTAGATCCGAAGTATCCCCCAGCTTGCTGTCTCCAAATATGTCGTTTCCTCTTAAGTCGCGACGTCGTGCCAGCTTGCTCAAGGTAAAGTTATGCCCATCTTCTTCCATGTTCCGTGGCTCGTCGTTAAAATCAAATATGTTATTCCCCCGAAAAGCCCGCGTTTTTGCTTCCTCAACTAGTCGTGCCCTGGAGAAAAAGTCGTACCCCTCACAGTTTGGGCTCCGTATTTGATACGAAATAGAGGACGGGCACGTTGATGGTCTCTTTGGCGAGACGACGAGGTCTCCCATTTGAAGATGGCTTTCTAATCTTTTTGGCTGCACGGAATTGTGAAATTAACTGAGTCATCAGCAGCCACAAGTTGCATATACTGTGAAAAGGTGGTCGAAACACTTATTCCAAGTACAAACTGTAACTCGGCAGGAAATGAAAATTTACCTCATCTCGAACCTTCTGTAAGTTTGAGATGAAAATCTTAGAGAAAAAAGCAGATTGAACAAGCACAGCAATCATGGATATAAGGACATACATTGCGGGGCATTTCGTGTGGTGGGATGCGTATTTCCTGGGGACAATAGGGCACTCGTACAGGCGGTGGAGGTGAGTCGGACGCATTGGTGAAAGCAAAGACATCATGGCCTGCAAGCTCCTGAGTTTTGCTACTTGAGCAGGGCCGCTGTAGAAAGATCTCCCCACCCATGCGTTAGTTCTTGCCTGCAGTTGAAACTTTTCTGCAAACCTACTGTATGTCAAACTTTACTTGATGCAAGTTCTCTTCTCGCACAATATGTCGAGCTATTCTTCACATTCAAGTTGCGAAAAGAAGGAATTTGATGCGAAGGAACACATAAAAGACGAAAGTGTGATCATTACGAAAGTGAGTCCACCAGATACATCCAATCCAACACCACCGCAATTCTCCTCCAATCTGTGGTTCCCCACCAAGTCCATCTGCCTGCATTCAGAGCGGGGCCGCCTGCAATTTGTAATACAGCATGTTATTCATTGAACACTTACATATCTTCACATCCAGTAATCCACTCGCAGTGGAGATCAATTGCAATTTTCAACTGCAATTTAATTCAGATCTGAAGGCATTAATCATCATACATAAATTAGAGCTCACCTTACTATCAATCCTTCGGCTTCTTTGGGGGTCATGCACTCGCCAAACGTAATCTGACTCTCTGATCCCCTTGCAAAAGATGACTGTTTAGAAGGAAGATGGGTGAGCTAAATTAGATTCTGTGAGGCGGAAGACAATCTACCATCAGGAACGGCGTCTTTGTACAGAAACCTGTTCATCTGCAAGGACTCACCGACTGACGCTCTGGCCCAGTAATTGTAGTTGTACATGATTGTCTACCTGGTTCTGGGGATTCGACCGGCATGGTTTACAACTGGAAACGCCCTCATGCATTTCGCGAGCAGCCTCTAACAAAGGATTACTCCCCTTCACAGTGGCGTCGTTGAATACACGAGTCGCGTGCGGGGGACTGCACGGTCGGGTGTTGTTGCTCCTGAATATGTCAAATGACGATGTCCCTGAAACGCGCGTCAAAGACCTCTTCCCCGCAGGAGGTCGGCAAATGTCGGCCGGCATGGTGTAAAGGCTTCACCAAACAACCAGCTTGAACACCGGACGAGAGGAAGGACGAGTGCGGGAGATTGGTGGCGGTCAGAACAATTGTAGAACTCGTTCGTATGTGGGTTTGAAATTTGAAAGTGCTTGCGATGATCATGTGAAGGCGTCGAGGATCCCTGTCATGTTAAAAATCGACTCCTTAGGTGAAAATTCTGACAAGATGCTACGAGGTTGCGCAATAACAATCGTCTATAATCATCATAGAACGAAGTGCAAAGAATTTGTCACCCATGGCACAGTCTTCAACAATACCCCCACGTTCAGCGCAGACCTATAAGTTTCACCGAACACACCAGAAAACAAACATCCAGTCGGGACCACCTGCATCCTTACCAATTTTACAAATGTTTTAACAATAACATGTAAGCAATTCAAATCGAACACAGCTAAACTACGACCTACTACCTATGAGTTGAGCCGATGGACTGGCTTCGCTGGAGTAGTATGAAAACACGCCACACACCAGGATTCTCGCAATGCAGGCCCAGGAATTATTAACTGGGACCGCTGCAACTAAACTTCTTGTAGTCGAGGGCAATGCTGGGGGATTCTAAGACACTCTTACAAGAAAGTGTGATTTGAATGTCAAGAAACCTCAGCGCAAGGGCGGGAGGGAACATGAAACCAAACAAGTTGAGGCTGCAGGAATCTCAAGCAGAGGCCGTTTAGGTGATTGAACTCTTATTTCTGCCAACTCATGGTCAATTATCAACATCACAATCCACGACCGCTTTTGTCGTGCCAATTCCGACATTTCCCACCCGTAGTCAGAGTTAGGGGTCTTCATTCAACAAAATCCAACCTCAAAATACCAGTGAGCAGGAACATACCGCCACAACGATAGCGCGTCTGTTTCTTCCGTGATCGACCTTCGCCATCGTTGCTCTCCAGGTCTACAGCAACAGCACGTTCGCTTCACCAATTTTTTCACTGCTCTTCAAGCAAATCCATTTATATGACTGTCTGCTCGTCCATTCAAAATATTAGGGCTTGGTTTCCCTGAATCTTCTAAAAGCAGAACATATTCAACGGTCCCGTCCTCTACTTACAAGACTTTGTTCACATAAAGATTGGCCGTTCCTGGACATGAAAACGTTTCCGAGTATAACATGCTAACTATGATGCGAAACATCACCGAGCTCCAGACTCCAGAATGGCATGCTGCAATCTGCCATTGCCATTTAGGTGACTAACAAAAACATCAGATATTAAAACAGGAGCCTCAAATTGAACAATTAACAGAAAATCCACACAACTCGGAATGAATTTCTAAGCGAGAGACGACCTGACACAGATCTCTGCTGTCCAACGTGCAGGCAAGTGTGAATTACAGGCAACTCGAATGAAGCACTTCCAAAATGTCGCATTGTGGAAGTGATTTTCAACAGACAACTTCAAATTCCGTTCTGGTTACGTTTGTGACAGAGCATCAGGCCACCATTCTGTGTAGAAAATGTTACCAAGTTTTCGGTGACCAGTTTGTGTTCTTATATTCCGATATAAATAGATATGAGCACTTCGCATGTTGAAATCCAGTCAATTTGGCCGAGTGGTTAAGGCGGCAGACTCGAAATCTGCTGGGGTTTCCCCGCGCAGGTTCAAATCCTGCAGTTGACGATTTTGTATTTATTGTAAGAACTGTCCCTAACTGTTACAGCTTTTGACATTGAAATGTTCCCTTGGTAGACTAAGCCAAACAAACATATTTACAAAAAAATACAAAGATCATTTAGAAAATGACCCAATTTTATAAGATGAATAAACCAAACACCATGCTGTGGAAAAAGAAAAAGGTTGGGTTGTTAATACATTATAAAACAGATTTTCTACACAATGAGACACTGCATCTCCGACTCCCTAAAAAGCTCAAGATATTCACAAATGTTCATCTCATTTTTTTTGAGAGCTTCAGAACATTTATAAAAGTGTCACCAAGTTGAATGACACCTTCAAATTCTCCCACTTCAAACATTAGAATACTAAGAACTTTGTGCCCAGCTGAAAAGAAGATAGTTTTGCCAAATATTGAGGGAGATTTTGAAGAAGGATATGTCATTAGCATTAACTGCATCTTAATTGTCAACATACAAATTCAAGCCAATATCAAATCCAAAATATCATTATTCAGACTTTATTACCAGCTTCAAGTTTGTGAAGTATGTATAGTCAGATAATGAGTCACAGAGAGAAGAGAGTTGATGCAAGCAATGTGTTTTTTGATGTTTCATCTGCCTCTCTTTTGATATTTTAATTTCAAAATTATCCACCTTGCGAGGTGGATGATTTAGTGAAGTATAAATTGATATTTAGAAATATCATGGGATATTTTGAGATCTCATCACTGATGAAATATCACCTAAAAAGGCCATGTTTGAACCTCCTAATGTGAGGTTATATACAAAAGATCATCATTGACCAAACATAAGAATCAAGATATAAACTATATTTCAATACTTTTGAAAGAAGATTATTTGTAACTCTAAACACAAAGATGCCAAAAAGCTCATCTCCTCTATGAAACCAATTTGAAATAGCTTGTATTATAACAACCTAATCACAATTCAATTGCAGCTTAGAAGGATGAGCAACCCAACAACAATTATTTGAGCTTGTGCCAACAACTTCATATATATATATATATATATATATATATAAATTTAAAATATTTCAATTAATTTTTGGCAATCTTTTAGTGCTTTATAAGCCAATCAATGTCAATGTTAGGTGAGGTTTTTGAATAAGATAGTGTATCAAGTTACCATGCTTAATCTTGTTAAAACTCTTATATTTGTACAATTAATAAAGTGGTAATACAACTAATACCATATTGTAGTATACTACATGGCTTTTGAAAGTTCATTTTTAATTTTTAAATAAATAAGAACTACAATTTGTCCAAACTCCTAGGTAGTAATATTCTTTTATTTCTTTACAAACATTTGACATAATATAATTTAGAGAAGAAATAAACATAAATTTGATCAAAGATAAATCAATTTAAAATTTCTTCAAGCTTGGTGATTTTATTTTATTTTATTGTACACCAGTAATAGAATTTTATTGAGAAAAGGATTATTCAACAAATTGTGAAACTCATTCTTATATATTGCAATATTATTCTTGTTTGTATCAATGACTACATGAATGAATAATGTAATGTTTTGAATGCAACAACAAAAAATAAACTCAAAAATTTATTTTGTAATATGGCTTTTACATGCAACACCAGTAAATTAAAAATTATAGCATTCATTGTTTAAATTATGTCCTTGCTAAAACCATATGTCAAAAATAGAAGCATAAGAACTGAAGTTATGGGGCATTTATACCAAGAAGCTCACTTTAAAAGCCCATGATACAAGAAAAAAAACCTTACAAATGTCTTACACTTGGTAAAAAATAAAAAATAAAAAATAAAAATAAAAACTCTTTTAGAATCCTTAGCCTTTAGAGATGGTACAAAGTGATAAAAGAGTATAAAATAGACAATATACTATCTCATTTTTTTATAATTTTAAATTTATCAATTAACATCTTTATTTTAAAAATTATCAAAATATAATTATTTAATATTTAAATTTTTAAAAAATATAGCTATTTTTAATATTGTTTAAACATAATTTTTAAATTTTTTGTAAAAACTATTTCTTTAAAGTGGGTCTATTGTAAATTTAGATACAACATTGTTTATGCTATGTAAAATATAAATATATTTTATCTCATGTTTTTTCTCTTATGATCTTTGGATTGATTTTTCTAAATATATAGCCAACTATTTGAAGCTTCTGATTTCAACCAATCAAAGGATTTACAAGTTGTGTCATCTTGCCTTTTTTCTTAAGTATAAAGATTTTCTAATGACCATAAAGTAAATTTAATTATAACAACTAAAAATTAATTCTTAGGCATATATGTATCTCTTTAAGTTAACATATTGTGCAAAATACTAATATTAAATTCTTTAATTCAAAATTTTTTAGTACAATCTATTAAAAATATAAAATATAAAAAAAAAACTTTTAGAATTGTTTGTTATATATTATTTAATTAAATTAGTTACTTTGCATCCTAAAAGCTTAACAATTTAACAATGAAGTAACAATATTATTATCTTAAATATTACAAGTCTTTTTATAACAATCAATAACAATCTAACTCTATTAAAAGAAAAAAGAATTAAAAAAAAAAAAAAAAAAAAAAAAAAACATCTTCACACTCTTGGATTCACTCATTTACCATTTGAACACATGAGTTTTCTTTATATTAAAAAAAAAAAAAAACAAAAAAAAAACAAAAACAAAAAAAACATTCTCTACATAGACAATCACTCTACAATTGAGACTAGTCTTTTTGCCAAAGGTGCAACAACTACATCATCGACGTGGAGAGCTAATAGTGTCACCGACACCCAACTCACTCACTCTTTGGGGGGGGGGGGGGGTGAGTGGGTGCAGGTTTAGTTAGTTTTTGGAGGGTGTTGGGGGATTGCTCTCTACACGACGAGTGCAGACAGAGCCCGGCATCGGCTTTGCTTTCGAGGGAAAGGGAGTGGGGTTAAGTTCATTTTGTGCAGTTGCGGCACTTCACCGCTATTGCTATTGCTGCTGCTAGAGGAGGAGGAGGAGGAGGAGGATGGCTTGAGATCGGCAAGTTGTGCGGCTTTGTTATCAATCACAGGTTTTGTTTTCAACAACACATTCCTCAGAGTTCCTTCGTTTAGGGTTTAGGGTTTTAAGTTTTTTTTTGTTTCGTTTTTTGTTTTTGTTTGTTTGTTTGTTTGTTTGTTTTGTTTCGTTTTGTTTTGTTTTTTTTTTATATTTTTGCGGATTGTTGGATTGCATCTTCGTTATCTTCTGGCCAGTGATTCGTGAATTGGTTTCTCATGTTCGGCTTTCGGACAAGTGCTATGATGTGGGAATTCTTGGATTTTTATTTTTTTAATTTTGTTTTTTGTTTCACTGGCTGCATGTTGAAAGTTAGGCGCTTACATAATAAATAAATAAATAAATAAATAAACCTGTGTCTGCTCTCGTAATTGGCGAACTATCGCCAAGGAGAAGATGATCGACAGAACATCTCGTTTTGTGAAAATTTTAGCCCTAATGGAATCGAAGCTGATGTTTTGACAAATAGTTGCTGTTGTTGTTGTGGTAAATAGGCCAGCCATGGTGTGCTTGCTTGTGGCCACGAAGGCCGACCCTGCTTCTATTGGTCCCGCGTCCGCGCTTCTCTCCCTCTGCTCCTCATGGACGCGAGGGCCTGACATTGATAACAATCCCTCGTACAGAACACGAGATGTCCGCATGATTCACTTACAGGACAAGATAGTTTACGAGGACTTCTTAGAGCAGCGATGGGAAACTGTGACAGGGGAGAATGTGTCGGAAATTATTTTCATGAGCCGGCACACTGCGGCATCCAACCGACCTGCGCTCACAGTGCACCCAATTGGCATACCACACCTGGAGCATGATGCAAATTCGCCGGCTGGAGGGAAACCCGGTCGAGCTTCGCCTCCGAACTCACGCATCGGCGCTTGGTTTCGTTTATTGAAATCCACGGCTGCTAACAACAACCTTCTTCCCGAGTTTGAGGTTACGCTTGAGGCAACGCATCACGGACCGTGGACTGAAGTTCCTGCGATGTTCGTCGAGATCGGCAGCACAGAGGATTACTGGAGGAGGGAGGACGCAGCTGCCACCGTTGCCTCGGTGTTCATGAAAGGTTTAGGCTTAGATGGAGACCAGGCAGTTGGTTGCTGGTCTGAGGAGATACACGCTGGGGAGAAGGTATTGTTAGGAATAGGTGGCGGACATTATGCTCCTCGCCATACAGATATTGCACAGAAAGACGGTGTTTGGGTGGGGCATCTGCTGTCGGGTTACTCTCTGCTGATGTCCGATCCAGGTGCTAATGTGAAGGATTATGATAAGATTGAAGGGACTTGGAAGGAGGCGATTCTAGAGGCAGTTTCGGCAACGAAGCGGGCCTTTCCAGGTGGGGAGGTTGTCGCCCACCTTGATGGTAAGAGCTTCAAAGCCTGGCAAAGGAATGCCATCACGTGGTTCCTTGGGAAAAAAAATATCAAGGTAGGAAAGCCTGGTGACTTTGCTCCTTGATTTATTTATTTATTTATTTTTTCATGTATCCGCATATACACTTGTAGACCATTGTTGCAAGTAGCACAAAGATTCTTTACAAATTTTTGATTACAGAATCTAATACCTCAGTTTGCAAAGCAGTCGCGTGTCAATCAGCAGCAGCTAAAATTCATGATATGTATATATGTATGAAAAAATTATGAAATAAAACAAGCTTGTGCATTTTGTTAGAGACTAAATGTTTTCATTATTCAGTTTGAAACTTTTACTGACATGGACATTCATACTGTCAAGCGCTTAGTGAATACCAAATACTTGGTTCGCTTGGTAGACTTCGTACATTCTGGTACTTTCTTTGTGATTTGATGTGGTTTTGTCTCGCAATGTGGCTGGATCTGAATGATATCTTGCTACCCAGCCATAGCTTTCCTCTTTATGTCCAGTGAACGGTCCTAGCAGGAAATTCTCTTCTGTTCTATATGTTCCACACATGAAGTGCGTGTTGGTGCAAGACGTAACATGCAGTGAACCTCGAGGTCACGTCCATTGCACTCCCATCGTTTGCGTGCTTCATTTTTTTCACTTTGATAATGTTACAGTGGAGCCTGACTGTGACTTGAAGTATGTATTCTATTGAATTATTTTTCTGTTGTTGACATGACAGCTATTGTTACTTTGAAGTTTATCTTCTGGGTGGTTTCCGGTCTTCTGAGGCTCCTGGAGCTGCATTGCATGTGTGCAACGGGTCTTTTTAGTTCGCATCATCCTTCACATCACAGGACTTTGACAAACTCAAACGATGAGGTCATCTTCAAGTTCCTGCTCCGAAGTGTCGTTACTTAGCTATGCTTTATGTTCCAACTTTCTTAGACAAAAGCAGTTTTGCCTGACATCTTCGAACTTTGGCAGGTGCTTTGTGCCCATCAAGTCCATGAAATCCGGCGCGGCTTTTTGCCCATCTGGTTGCCTGTCTGCATCTGCTAAAACAACCTACCAGTTTGTCTGTCATTAAGAGTTTCGTGTTCTCTTCGTTCTGTAAGTTGGCTTGTTAGAGAGTCTGCGATACTGTGTGATCAAATGGATGATTCTAATGATTCTGAAAGCATGTCGAAAGCTGCTAAGGAGTGTATTTCCATGTATAGTAATCTTCGAGTCATAAATTTTAATTCTGTCGTCGCAGTGATCTGTGGATTAATGGACATGTTTAACAAAAAAAATTCAAGTTATGCTTCACATTATCATTTGATGAAAAGCCAGAAAATAAAACTGCTCCAATTTGGTGAGAGACAATGGTGAATATGATTCAGGTAATAAAATATGAAAGCAAAGAAAAATAAATGATTCATATTGAAGTTGCAACATATGTTCTATTCCATGTATGTATATGTGACAATAAATTATACAATTTGTTACTTTAATAACAAATATTTATCTTTTTATCTTGTAGATATTAAATTTATTTTCATATTGAAAAACTCAGTGAATTTCGATCCTTAATTTATGATATGGATATATTGGTATTCCTCCTTGACTATTTTAATATTCTAAGAGCTATTCATTGTTTTTTTAAGAACAGATTTATAAAAAATAAAAAACAAGAAAAATGGTGGTGAGGTAATAATCTACATTCTCAAACAAACCAATGGGCAACTCAAAAGGCTAAAAATAGTCAATGGGGATATTGAAACATTTGTGTCTTTGACTTATTTTCAACTTCATTTATTTCTCTAAAACAAAAATATACATTCACATGTTAGAGTCTATTGGATAGCATTAGAATTTTACAATTAGAATATAAAATATTGAATCCATTAGATTTTTCTTTTTATTTTTTCTTTTTATTTTAGATTTTTAAAAATGACTTTAATAACATTTGAAAACATAGTTAGATTAAAGAAGTAAATAATAAATATTTTAAGGAATTTTAATTTTATTAAAAATGTATCATAAAATAAATATAAAATTAAAGCATGTGTTTTGGTGTTAAATATATTTAAGTCAAATTTATATTGCAATCATTTTAAGAAGACACATATTAAAGATTAAGCTCAAAAATATATATTTAAAATTAATACTATAATATCTTTAAAATATAATTTAAATTAATGTATAATTTTTAAATGTACAAAAAGATATTCATTGATATCACAATTAATCTATTATATTCACATATAAAAAATAAAGATTATATATATATATATATATATATATATATATATCATCAAATTTTAAAAATCGTAATACTACATATATGATATAATAAGAGAATCCATAGGTGGATACACCTCATTTATTACATAAACACCTCCTCTTGCCATGCATCTCTACATCTACAAAATAAATCTCTTATTTAGATTGTTAAGTTTAATGATAAGTTTATAATAAAAAATTCTTTAGATTAAAAATAAAAATTATCATACATACTAAATTTAATCATTTTACATACATTTAATGATTGTTTATGTTTTTTAATTTTATATGTCTATTTCAAATTTAAAATAATTTCATAAAAAAACTATAAGGTAATTAATTTTTAAAATTATTGCAAGTATTAATAATTAGTTGAATTTTATATTTCGAAAATATTATTTAATTTAAGTTTTAAAAAATAAAAAATAAAAATAATGATGTTTTATTATTATGCATATATGTATATATAGTTGTGGATAAGAAAAATAAGCTAGTCAAAAATATTTTTATGCTCTTTTTGATTAAGTGTAAAGAGCATAGATTACGTCTATTTAATTAAACAATTATATATATATATATATATATATAGTTGTAAAATTTAGTATTATATATAAAATGAAATAAAATAAGTATTAATGACAACAAATATTTTTCTTCAACTTGTTTAAAAATAATAAAGCACACATATCTTCTTATACATGTATACAAATAAGAAAAGAACTATTGTGAATCAGAAGGTTTCAAACACTTTAGAATAAAAAGAAGATTAAATAGATTAAAAACAAAGATAAAAATTAACAAGTCAATTATGATTTATTTGATTTTATGGCATATTTTATTTTCAGATGATAAAATAGTTCATTTATATAAATATTAAATCTCAAAAGTGATAGTTAAAAATTGTGATGTTGGATTGAAGACATAAAGAAACACAACATTTTACAGCATAGACTAAAAGAGGTTAAAAGCAAACATTGTTTGGATAATTTAGTGTGAAAGTACATATTGTGAAAAGGTTGTAGTCACATTGCGCAAAAGAAAATGGCATGGCAAAACAAAATGGACTAATAGACATTCAAAGGAGCATAAACATTCAAAGGAGTATAAACATGTATTATAATGAGAATAAATAAATTTTAACAAATTATCCCCATCTACAAAAAAAAATTAAAATTAAAATTAAAAAAATATAAAAATAAACATGAAATAAATTATCATTATATATGTATATATATATATATATATATATATTAGATCATTTGGCGACTAAAGATATCTAAGACAATAACTTTAAGAAAGATATTTTCACTTTACACTCCTACACATTCCTTTTGTGGACTTTAAAGTATTTGAGACAATGTGAAAAATTTGGGAGCTATCAATGCCAACAAAAAATTATATATTTGTAGAAAGTAAGAATTACGCAACGTATGTTTTGTGACGTGTTTTATCACTTTTAATTTTTGGACATTCGCCTCCGACAGAAGAACAGTCCAAATCAATTTAAGAATTGAAGTTACGCCGAATTCTAAAAATACTGATCGTGAGCGTGTGATTTGTGAAACAAGCTGCGATGCATCATTTCATCCAAGTGTTGACGATCCTGCACAACACAAACACAGTTTTAACTCACCGCAGATTTTTTAAAAAAAATTTCGACTAAGAAATTGTAACTGATTGAGTGAATCCACGGTACCAAGTTGCTGATTTGCCCATCCTGCCGTGGCAGCATGTGCCCGGCGCATGCTTTGCGCGTACTTAGATACTTCCTCGTCGTCTCATTTCAGACATCGGCCTTTTGTGGAGTTCGTAGTCAGGGTCCGTTGCATTCGAGGCTGCGAGGGTTGGTTGATTGTTAAATTGCGGGCTTGGTAGTTGTTGATTGTCAGCTCAATTGGATACAGGCGAAGTCGGAAAATTGTAGCGTGCAATACATCTTAGACTGTTTGGGAGACTTCAGTGATTGTGTCTTGAGGCCGGACTGCGGCTTAAAAATGATTCTGGAGACGGGGCAGAGGAAGGTCGGCGGCCTGGCAGCCATGTTCGGAGCTCCAGAGCTCGACTTCAAGCGTGCTGCAGTGGACTTTGTGGCGGAGCTCTCACGCTCCCCGCGTGCAGGGAGTGATAGAAAGGCGCTGGACATGACCGACGCGCTCGTGCACGCCGACGAGCTCCCTGTGCCTATGTTCGGAGTTGACCTCAACCTGCGCTGCACTTTTTGGAACAGGTGAGCCCCTTTCGGTCATACCCACTTATTCTTAAGCATTTTTCTGCGAGTCCTCCAGCCTCCGCGCCACACTGTCTGTGTGCCAAATCTCTCGAGTTATACGTCGTGCAAGGGTCGCCGTTTTGGTCAAGCTCTTTGGACGATAGGTCCAGGAATTTTGAAACCTGTAAATAGCTTCTTGTGAGGAACATGATGATTATCCTCGAGAGTGTGCACTGACCCCTACGAATGCACACTCATTGAGGGTTTACTCCGTAATGCCTGGAAGCACTAAAACTTTAGAGCACATGTTTAACTTCTTGGTGAAGTTAGCTAAGTCTCTTGTGGGGAACCGTGAATGAATTTGGTAGAATTTTAAGCTTGCAACTTGAACAATTATTGAGAACGTTTGAGGATTGGGTCTGTCCTACATTTCGAAGCGTATGCTAATGTTTGCTTTCCTATTCCAGTCGCGCTGCCGATGCCACCGGCTGGACGGAGTCTGAGGTTTTCTCCATGCCGAATTTTACGGCTTCCTTGTTTAACAACCAGTGAGTATCTTTCTCAGACTCTACTGTATTTCCTCAAATGATATCATGCTTCAAAGTTTTCCAGCCTTTATCTTGGTTATTGCTCTCGCAGAGCGGGTTTCTTTTCCTAGTTCTAACAAAGCTGGCATTTCGGTTTCTTAGGGGCTGCGAGGAATTATTAAAGGCTGCATGTGAAGGTCGAGAATCTTCTCAGGAGATTTGGAGCCTGAAGAGCAAGTGGAGAAAGGAACTAAATGCATTGCTTTTGGCTAATGCCCGCACAGATAGCATGGGTGCTGTTTGTGGGGTTGTTTGTGTGATAATGCTTCTTAGTCCCCCTCAAATGGAACAATCACTTCTTAACGTGGACTCCACGGCTTGCGCCATGGATCGTATGAGCATCTTGGACTTGGAAGAGGAGTCGCCGAATAGTTGCGGCAGTCCTTGCGGAAGCGAAGACATGTTTCTGGCAGCCTTGGAGCGGCCCTCCTCTCCCTACTTCGACGGTTCCGTCAGAGATGCTATCGATATCTACATGGACCAAGCGACATCTACATCTTTCGAGGCTGAAGACTCCTCTTTCTACTCTCAAGAGCCTGAAGGCTCATCTATTTGTTCTCAAGATTGGTGCAAGAGTGAGCAGAGCATGGGAACCATTCGTGGCGCCGGAATAAACTTGGGACGCAGCTTGACTCAGGTCAGGGCATTGGTGGTTGATCCTAACGTTCGAGGCCGCAAGTCCCTCAGCCTCATGCTCGAGCGCTGTGGATTTGAAGTTTGTTGTGCAAGCAACGAGACTGAAGCTTTAGATTCCTTCGAGCAGAGCATGCAAGACCTCGAAGGCTTCTCTATCGTGTTCGTCAACTTCGACAACACGCGGAGAGAAGATTACGCCCTCGTCCGTCACTTTCGAAGCGCGGAATCTCGTTGCAATAGCTCCGATTTCACGACTCAAACAGTCCTCGTCGCCGTCACAGACCTTGACAGGTACAATTCTACCATTTTTGAGCTCTGGTTCACGGCACTAGTCTCTTTCTTGCTGGTAGATTACTTTGAGTGTGTCATCTATCTGCGTCTTTAGTATCACAAACTGACTAAATATATACCATCTTGTTTCCCACAGGTGGCAAGGCTCGAAACAAAAGAAAGTACCTGCAGGGTTAGACGCCATCATTCACTACCCATCTCGGGTGCAGCAACTTCGTGACACCCTGAATTCTTTGGGAGTTCCAGGCGACAACGTGAACTTCACCAACAGCTCTTGGAACAACCCCCTCGTCCTTGCCAGATAAGACGGATCACAAGTAATCCTTTCTATTTGTAGTGTATTCATCGATTCTTTCAAACAAGGAAACCTGCACAACGAAATCCGAGGCTTCCTTTCGCCTCGGAGTTCAGGTTTTTACATCAGCAGGTGTCGGGTATCCTACTCTGGGGTCTTTCATATTTTTAGCAATTCAACCTGCTCAAAGCCTCCCATTGTTTACCCTTTCTTATACGATATTTCGAAGGAGTTCTTTTTCCTCTATTTGACGTTGCGTTTGAATATCTTTGGGTAGGGAATGTGACTGAGCAACAGAGTTCACAGTCTCGATTTGTTCAGAGCTAGTTGTCTTAGATTTATTTTGTATAACTGGCCGGATAGATCAGTTTTCCCATCTTAAGCTTCGTAATCATGTTCTTTAGATCGATGACTTTTCCTTTTGCAGCATGGGTAGTCATTGCTTACTTCGGCTGTGTACAAAACAATATATTCAGAAATACGTCGGTGACTGGCAAGGTTCGCTCTGCGGGCTCTCTGTCATCTGCGATGAGTTCTCAAATTTTCGGTTTCACCTTCATTTTTTACAACAATTGTGGAATGATCATTCACACACAGGATATATATTTATATTTAAATAAATAAATATATATATATATATATATATATATATGCACACATATGTGTGTGTGTATGAGTGTATGCTCTTTTTATTTATTTTTATTCTGAACACACACATTCAGTTCATTGAAGAGTTATGCGACAAGAGCTCTTTCTATAGGTTAGTGTGCTTGAGCATTTTCAATAATCTCTGATGTCTAAAGATAATGTATCTTTTTCTCTGGTGAAATTGTGCATTGAAGATTTATTCCTGTATTAGAGTCGTGATAAAATACGAACATTGGAAATCTGCTCATGGGCTTTGGTTTAGCGATTTAGAGTAAAATATAATGCTTATTCGACCGATCGAAGCAAACTGAAATTAAGAATCATCTGTTTTACCCTATTTAGCATTATCTAATCATTATGATGAGTGCATGTTGCATTTGCACCGTAGTTTATGATGAATTCATGTTAGATATATAGAACATATTTGATTTTATCAGCATTAACTTCAAGTGTGCAAAATACACATCTGAGTTAAAATAATGAAAAGGATGATCTGTTTCTCAGATCCAAGTGAATGAGAAGGACTTCAAAATCCAGGTTATTTCAAAATGTTTGTACCTTTAGTTTTACGTACATAGTTACATATTTGTATATTTTATCCAGTTATTTAAAATTAAACCATTCATGTGTATATTTAATATACATGTATGTATATATATATATATATATATAGAGAGACTACTGAGTAACGTTTTAGAATGTATTTAAAATACAATGTAACATAATTCTTTGGAGCTATTACCTGACACACATCTACAAGAAGAAGAGAAAAAAGTTGAACATAGTGCTCAGTGTAACATCTTCAATTTTCTTGATTCTAAAATGCTAAGAACCATTTCATGTAAAGAAGAAGGTTAAAAGTTATAAGACAACAATGTAGAGAGAAATTATGGATTAATTTTTTTAAAATTAATACACCAAAAATTGAGAGGAATATAACTCCTTTACAATGTATTAAAATAAAACAATTAAGTAATTAATTAACATCTTCTTTTGGCAAAAATGTTGCTAAAACTTTTATTATTTCTATTTTTAATAAATTTAGTAAAGTATATTGTCAAAATATATCTTAAAGAACTTATAAGGCATAATTAATGGTATTTTAAGAAAAAAAATACTAAATTTATAACTTTTTAGAAGTATTTTTACTAAGGACAAAAGCAAAGGAAGAGAGAGGAACAAATAGCCAAATTTACAATTAATATTATGAGGAACTAGCTTTCATGTATATATTTGAGATTCAAGGATGTAGTCATATTTTTAGCTACACCACTAGATGTTTCCTAAGTTTGAAGATACTAAAAGATTGTCAAGTAGTCCTATCATGCTTTCCAACCACTAAATTATTAAAAAATAATTTAATTTTAATAGGTTTGAATTTGAAAGGACTTATTTGTATATAGTAGTCTATTCTAGAATGAGCCTATATAAAGCCTTGTGATAAGAGTTTTGATATGGTTGTACAAGAAAAGTTTATGTGGATCTACTTAGTTAGATATAATAGGAATTTTATATCGATTTGATACATAATTTAAGATGATTTTAAAGCAAGTCTTGAAAACGTTTTGGTAACTTCTAAGTTGTGCGTCTTTGAATAAAATAATGAAGTTTAAGTACCACAAGGAATGCCATTTTGTAGTAGTATCTTTAACTTCAGTGTGGTTTTAATTAAAGACAATACCAAAGACAAATAGATAAACAATGTACTAATACTATGCTAAAATCTCGCACAAATGCAAAATATCTACTTGTAGTCTTAGCAAACTCTTATTATTATTACTATTATTTTTTTTGTACCCAATTTATTCTATAATATAAATAAATAAATACATATATATATATAGACATATATATAGACATATATATATATATATATATATATACACCCACATACATTTTATAAAAAAATAAAATATCACTTTTCTATATTTTACAAAAATATGAAGTCATACTTATTTTCTATTTTAATATTATAAATTATAAAATTGACATGAAATCTTAAATAATAGGATATAGAATCTTATGTCAATTACTATTATATTGAAGTACTTAATATTTGTATTTGTGAATATTAATACTCTACAAATATAAATTTAGGACATTAGTTGAAGAATTTTGCATAACCAAGAGTTTTAAGGTCCAAAAGCTTACTTTAAAAGGCAATGGTTTAAAAACCTTATAAATTCTTTGCCAGTTTAAGAAAAGTTGTTCTTTAGGAGCCTAGACATTTTGAATATCATTAAAATTTGGATGTTTTGGAATTTTAATAGATATTTAAAACAATTATTGACATATATTTTCAAATTTTTGCAAAAATCACCTTTTGAAAGAGGCCTAATACAAATTTTGGGAAACAACACTATTCATACCTAGTAAATATAACTATATATATATATATATATATATTGTTTCCCATCAATGTATTTTTCTAAATAAAATGCAAACTAAGAAATGCTTCTCAATTTCAACCATCCACAAATGTTGAGAATTTCGACTTATTCCCTTCTCCCTGACACTTTGATTGGCTTAGCTTAATCCAATCAAAGCCAATCAAAGGACCCCTAATATCCTTTATTGAAAGATAAAACTTTGCTGATAATTACTCATTTGTTGAGTTTACTTCCGAAATAAGAAATTGCAGTGTGTTAAACTTATCAACCTTCCAAGCTGAATTCCAGTAGATCTACAATCATGTTCAAAGCAGTTGTATACGTCTTGATCAAGAATATTCGAAACAAGATATGAATCGACATTGCGACTACACATCATTTAAGAACAGTATTCAGTCAACATTCTGAAGAGCATAGAGCTCACAGCAATCACAGTAAAACGCCAGAAATAAAATTATATAAGTTTCAGTCGATGGATTGTGGAGCTTTGTGTGAAGAGAAGTAAGCACCCACTTAGCAGGTCCAGCATGTACAGAGAATATGAGCATGGCAGGGGTTGATATGGTACAAGAACAAGCTTCCAATTTCTCTTCTTGCTCCACGAAGCTGCAGGATATTCGTTTGCAAACATGGCTAGACGAGCGCAATGTAAGCTTTTATCTGTCTACTAACTTATATACAAAAAAAAATGGCAGTAGCCAAGCAATTTATAATGCCACAAGTCATGAAAGCTGACGGAATCACACATCGTGCTTTGATCCCTAGCAACGCCCCTAACCAAGACTGATAAGCAAGCGCCCTAGTCGCAGATATGCTCAAACATGTCACATCTTCACCAGGACCCCTCCTCGGTCCAATGTGTGAAATCCTCATCTCAACTCAAGGGTGGCATATAAATGAATGACACTGCATCTCCATTGAAACTGAACAGAAGGAAGAAGATAAGTTATACAACCTACTTACAAGACAAGAGAACCATGTCAGTGAACAACTTTGATGCGTCCAGTAGCGATGAAAGCACATGTAAGTACAGAACAGAAATATGTGTTTCCAAGATAAGAGCCTTACTTGATCGGACTTCAGTGCACTTGCTAATTGCCATGTACTGGGGTAATTCATATCCCGTGAGATCACATAATGAGACGGGTCGTACAAAGTTCATTCCTTAACAATTATCATTGGATGCTTAAACAATGCACCTACATATCTGCAACAGACCAAAGGTAAGCCTCCATCTCAGTAGCTTGTTTCTCAGCCTTGGCTTTGAACATCTGATTTTCGAATCCGGTGCTTCGGTCTACACCATCCCAGTGGCGTCCTGGTTTGATTCCATACCGATTCATTGGAGCTCCAACTCCTCTTTTCAGCCAACTATGTGCAGGAATATCCTGTGGAATTATAAAACCTGATTCTTTCATTTCATCTGATGCTCCAAAATCCACCAACTCAGCTGCAGGATCCTTCCTTTTGACAAGGTGTGCCATAGGATCACCCCATCGTAATCGCTCTTTGAACATTTTGTCATACTCAGGATCGTCACGAGTTCGTGCAAATGGCTTGTTTTTTTCAGCCTCAAACTCAGCATGTCTCTCTTCAGTTTCTCGTTTCTGTGCTAACCCTTTCCCCCACTCAAGAGGTTTGACTTCAGGTTTGGCTTCACCCTGTTGCTGTCTTAACAACTCCTCTAAACCCTCCAATCGTTTACCACGTTTGTCACGGTATACTGTTTCTGCGGCTCGACCTCCGCCACCCATTTCCTTCAATCTTCTGGCATCTTCCTGCTTCTTCTTCGCAAGTTCAGCAACACGCTCTGCTTTATCTGTAATTAGCCCTGCTTGCCTGCCATCAGTCATTTTTACTGGTTTGCGACCTACATTAGGACTGAGAACTTGCTCAGCAACCCTCCGTCTAGGAGATGAATCAGTTCGTGGCTTCTTCTTTCTTGGAGGAGATATATCTTCAGATTGTGATCGAGATGTCCTCCGAAGAGGACTATCCTGGAAATCAGCACGTGACTTTTTCCTCCTAGTAGGAGATATATCCCGTAACTTTGCTGGGGGTCTTCTTGGAGGTGAGGCATCAGGTGAGTCTGCACGTGCCTTCCTTCTCCTTGGAGGCGAGATGTCTTCCGACTCCACCTGGGTCCGCTTCCTGGGAGGTGAGGCATCAGGAGAGCCTGGACGCGCATTCCTTCTCCTTGGAGGCGAGATGTCTTCCGACTCTACCTGATATCGCCTCCTGGGAGGTGAAGTATCAGGAGACCCTGCACGCGCATTCCTTCTCCTTGGAGGAGAGATGTCTTCCGACTCCACCTGGGATCGCTTCCTGGGAGGTGAAGCATCAGGAGACTCTGCACGCATATTCCTTCTCCTTGGAGGAGAGATGTCTTCCGACTCCACCTGGGATTGCTTCCTGGGGGGTGAAGCATCAGGAGAGCCTGGACGTGAATTCCTTCTCCTTGGAGGAGAGATGTCCTGTGACTGGGATGAGGGGTTCCTCCTGGGAGGGGATATGTCGGGAGAGCCTAGCCGCAATGTATCATCTCTCTGTCCTTTAAGTTCGACATTCTTAGGCTTTCTTTCTACTGTACTCCAACCACTCCCATCATCCCCAATCGACATGTATGGTCGGTGCTGCTTTATCCTCTCCATTTGATGCATGCGCTTCACTTCGACGTCTTCGATCACTTGCGGAGCGTCTATCCCTTCCACCTCTGGCTCGTCCGAGTCCTCGTCGATGGTCTTTTGCCAAGCTGCATCGTTGTCAACTATAACGAGCCCCACCGGCACCTTCACCTGCGCTACCTTCCGCTTCTTCTTTGTCTTCTTAGGTTGTTTGTTGTCATCTTCTCCAACGGACTGATACTTTTTCAAATAATCTTTTAACGACGTTGCCATGACTGCTATATAAAACTAGCCCTGAACCATAAACCGCCTGGAATCAATGCCAAAAATAAATACAAGTTCCTCCCCACACTAAATCACAGATAACAAGCTCAGCTTCGCCGAAGCAGGTGTGATGAATTCGAAGGTGAATTTTGCGGCTTTGCTAGCTCTAAGCTTGTCCTCGACCTGATCCCTTGACTCAAGATTGCCCTTGAGCTTCAACTGCTTCTACACAAAGCAGAGGTCACAGTTAGTACAAACTCCACCTCAGAACTGTGACTGCAGTCCACAACTAAGCCCCTACAATCACACAATTCAATATACGCGTGTCGCCATTACTGTATATACTCCAATTTCGTACACAAACCTCTGCACTTGATCATGTTTTCCAACTCGAATCACAAATCCATCCAAAACCCTATACTTACATTCATGATTAGCAGACCGTGTGGCACGTTTCAGCAGAAATCTGCCAAGAGAAAATCCTCGGAAACAGCCACCACTACATCCTCATCTCTACCACAGCACAGGAAATGAATCCCAGCGTAACAAAAACCTCCAAACCCACGAATGAACGTGCAGTGACGCGAAGCGTACTGCCCTCAGCGTTAAAATTGGGTCCTAGAGCAACATAAGAAGAATCTTTAGTGACCGATTTCAGAACTAGTTTCAAACGGCAACTGAGATTGGACTCCTCAAACCCTAGAGTATCGATCCTTCACCATCACTCCGAAATTACCCACAACCCACATCTCACTCAAATGGATACAGAGGGGGGGGGGGGGGGGGGGGAACCACAAATCAAAAAACGAGACCCGCAGCCTCGACAACACCTCGTTCAATCGGCCCCCAAGGCTTCAGTCGACCGGTGGGAGCCGGTGTAGGGTTTGTGGGTGGAACCGACTAGTGTCGGTGATTTCAATCCCCGAGACTGCAATAAGGAAATGTCTTCTGCGTTCTATGACTCGATGCATACTAAAAACATTATTGCAAAAATGAATGGATAAATAAATATTCTATATATATTTTATATTTATGAATGAGAATGTTAAATAGACTTAAGTTTTTACTGAATTTACCTAACCATCATGAATGATAAAAAGAGAAGAAAAGAAAAGTAAAAACGTCTAGATTCATTTTTTCATTATTGGATCTGCAACCAATAAAAAACAACCACATTTATTACAATTACCATATTCTTCATCAAGAGTAGGTCTACTTAGTAAAAGCATGGGTGTATGTAACTTTCCCTTATATATATATATATATATATATATATTTATATATTTTGAAGGTCTAATTTTGAAGCAAAAGTACATTTGAGGTACAATGGTCATTGAGATTTCTTATGTATTTTTCTTAGAGTAAATGTTTGGAGTGAAAAAATCAACTTTCATATATTTAAAGATTCTTTATGTATATATACTCCTAAAAAACGCATTACAACAAATACACTAATAAGATTTTTTTTATGGAATATTCTATTATATTTTTTGAAGTATAATCATTGATTTAAATTAATTTTGGAAAAAAAAAAAAAAAAAAAAAAAACTTCAAAAGCTTTAGAGATAGCATTGCATTGTTGAAATTTTAAAATTAGAAAATATTTTAATATAGCATTTAAAAGATGAATAATATTTTTTGATTGTGATGCAATATATATATATATATATATATATATATATATGTTTTAGGCAATAAATTAATTTATAAAAAATTTATCAAATAATTATAATTATATATAAATGGTATATATTTTAGACAAAAAATAAAATATTTTAGAGCACTAGTATTTGTTATCTTTAGTAATTTACAACTAAAAGACAAATTCACCAATCAATTTTAAAGAAAAAATAAGAATACCATCAATTACAGATATATATATATATATATATATATATACTATATATAAGAGCAAAGATGAAATCATATAGGTAGATGATGTTACTAGAATTTAACATAGAAGCCTTTTGTAGAGCTTTTTTTGTATATGTATATATATATATATATATATATATATAGGTATTTTATTTATATTATTTTTATTTTCAATTATACAAGTTTTCACTAATTTATATAAATATATATATATGAAAAGTATTTTTTTCAAAAATAATCTCCATTAGTTGTGTAAGCCAAATTATTAAAATATTTCTTAGAAAATCACTTTAATAAGACATATTACAAAAATTATTAAAGAATTTTTTTAAGGTAGATTTTAAATTTTATTTTGTTTCTAAATTTTTAAATATATATATATATATATATATATATTATAGAATATTATGATATTATCTCTCAATGTATGTTTTTGGGTGTTGCTAATGCTACCACAAGTTGTTCTAAATTTGTATTGCATATCACAATGCACTTTATAGAACATTCCTAAGACACACCATAATGGATAATGTGTACATTATTTATGTATATATGATTTAATATTCCATAAAATGTATTATGGTATGTAGTGTAAGTTTGGAGAAACTTGTGGTGGTATTAGCAAAAATTATGATGACATTTGATAGATGACAAGTTATTGTATCAATAGCTAGAATTGTGGTGGCACTAATAACACCCTTATTTTAAGAAGTATTTAATAGATTCTATTTATTGTAATATCATTTGACCACATCAAACTTTATGTTATTAATTTATCATCTAATCTCCTTGAATTTATATTAAAATTATATTTATTAAAAATACATAAAATAAAAAATTAGTGATTTATTTATAAATAAAAATTTATTTCTTCTATATGTAATTTTACATAAATATTCATTTATATGTCTCTTTTTATATTTTTCAACATGTATATATATGTGAATATATATAGGAGAATGATAAAATAAACCAAATTTTTATTAAAGTGATCCACCTTATCTTAACCATCATTGCATCCTTGCAGCATCCATCTTTGTTCTCAGCTCAAAGAATAGAGGTTGAGAGGCCATTCCCTTGTTCCTTGAATCATGTTGCATCAAAAAGCCCATTCCTTGCTCACTCAATAGTAGCCCCTTGCAGCTTGACTTGTATTATACACTATCCATTAGTAACCCTACATTGTTATTTCTCTTCACAAGAAGTATAGTACCTGATTTCCATTGAAGAAGCCTATGCAACAACTAAGTGGGTTGCAAAAAACGGGAATGCAATTGGTATTGATAGCTCAAAGCTTGCAATTTGTGGAGACAAGATGGGTGGCAATATATCCATTGTTGTGATCATCATATGCAAGGAACAAGGCGGCCCTAAGCTTTGCTTCTAGTGCTTATTCTACCTAATCATCGATGCATCATTTGATATCAAATTGTATAAGGAATTTCATAATGGGCCATCACTCACTGTTCAGGTCATGCATGTTCAGGTCATACAGTGGTTCTGAGATTAGTATGCATTGGATTATAGTGTATGAAAGGAGCCGAGTGCTTCTCCATTAAAGACACTAATGGAAGTATTTAAAGGCATGTTCTCGGCTCTAGTTATAATTGGTGAATTTGATGTGCTGCAAGATAAGAGGGAAAACTTCTTCACAAATGCTCTTGCTCAAATGCATGCTGTAAAGGCAGCCATTGCTTAGGCTTGTGAGTGTCTTAAGAATGCATTCAAGTGAAACCTACCTTTCAAGTTATTGTTGTTTATTAATCAACTAATTATTCATTGCCTCTTGATAATAAGAAATGTCAATTTTAAATTATAATTTACTCAAAATTTACTTTTTTTAGGGCAAGAATTTTATTTTAATCCCATTAAAAGATTTTTTTGATATTTACAATGGAAAAAGGTTAAAAAGCTATTGAAGTAATAGTTAGGTTCCGCAAGTCTAGTCCAAATAATTATTTACCATGGTGCTGCTTGAAACATAATAATCCACGCTAATGGAAAAATTTGAGTGTATAATAATTATTTTTGTCATGGATACATTATATAGGAGACCAAACAAGAAGTTGAATGGAAAACTTTTATCAAGAAAGCTTATAAGAACTTGATTAAAGTAAATGAGTACAAGATCAATACCAAGAAAAGTGAGTTAGAACTCCTAAAGATATATTATTGAAACGGAGGAACTCCTTAGCCTCGACTTCAATATATATAGGTATTAGGAAGCTTCTTGAAAAGTTTCTATGTTGCTTGAAGATGAAGCAATCTTAAGAAGCTTCTTGAGAAGTTTCCATATTACTTAAAGTTGAAACAATCTTGAGAATCTTCTCAAACAACTTCCTTAATCCTCTTAGAATTTTCTAAAATTTGATAGAATATTCTAAAAACTATCTAGAACCTTCTAAAATATTCTGAAAATCTTTCTAAAAGCTTATAGAATCTTCTAAAACCTAATCAAATATTTCTAGAATCTCCTTAGTGGATGTCCGTAATAATTTTGGAACTAGTTCATGAAAGAAATAGGAAATATGAAAGCATGTTTTAAGTGTGATGCCTACTTCCATTCTAATTGCAATATGAAACTTTAATTGGAGTTGCAAAGCTCATTTCATGTTAAGAATGTAATCGAAGAATTCACAATCATTCCAAGTTTTATTTTTCTTTCACATAAAATTAAAAAAATGCATGAGTGTCATTTTACAATTAAGCAACTGCTGTTATTCACAAAAGTTGTCTAATCTATCCATGGTATTCAAAGATTTCTTAGAGATAGATTAAGTTTAGACTATAGCAGTAGTATCCTTGTTATAATGTAAGAAATTTGTATGTCAATAAACGATATAAGTTAGATATTTTTATCATTTTAAAACAAGAAAGCACATGATGAAAAGAATAAAATTAGATGGTTTAGTCATATTCTTTTCTATAAAAATTTGTTCAAAAAAATGAATAAAAATTGAAAAGTCAATTGTAACATAAGCTTGAATGAAATATGTGTAGAAAGATTACAAATACATTACAATTTCCAAAATTCAGTTCAAACTATCAACAACATTCAAATTTTATCTTTCTTAGCCATCTATTTTTTGTGATTATTTGATGTCACTTTCTTTACAATTAACCCAAATTTTGCCTCTCAAACCAAATATTTTCTTTATTTTTAATATTATAACTCCAATCAAGTTGAAAGAACCAAATGCTACAAATATATAAAAATAAAAGTATTTGACTCAAAGACATATTTTATAGTGCAAAATATTGGAACTAAACTCAAAGCATGTTGTGCTATGTTAATATTCATAAACAACTAAAAAGAAATTTGTATACATATTGATAAGCTATACATAGAAAAATGCTCTAAATCTAAGTTGTAGTGAGTAGTGGATTTAAAATTAACTTCTTCTTTTATTTGTTCTTCATCTTGAAGGGAGCTTAGTTATAGAAATAACAAACAAAAGAGCTTAACAGATCCATATTCCCTTTGAAATCCATATTCCACATGTTGAAGAAATCCATGTTGTTCCTGTTTGAGAAATCAAAGCTTTTGTTTATCAAAATTTATATCACAAACAAGTTGGTGTCAATAAAGTGATTAAGATATAAAAGTCTTATGTTGCTTATGATCCATAGTTCATCAACAGCGTTGAATAATTACAATTGGATAAATTTATGAATTTTTGCTTATAATTTGTATGCTTTGGTTTAATTGTTGGATCTAAATTTTATAGCTTTGCTAAGCTGCCATGAATTTTGAGTCAAATTAGTGATATTATTGAAATGAAGATGGAAGGTGGGAGGTCGAGTTAGTTATAAGAATTAGAGGGACGGGGGGGGGGGGGGGGTACTAAAAATGAGAAAAACATTGGAAACATGGACAATACTTGGGAATGGAGTATGGTTGAGAATAGGGATGGAAGCTGCAAAGATGCAATGGTGGTTAAGATAGGATAGGTTGCTTTGGTAAAAATTTGGATTGCTTTATCATTCTCCTAAATTTATATATATATATATATATATATATGCACATTACATTCAATAATCTATTGTTACAATTTGAAAGTGTAAGTTAAAACGATTAGGTGATTTTTTTTAACAATAATAATATAAAACAATTTTTATGCTAAACTATATTTGTATGTATGTATGTATGTATGTATGTATGTATGTATGTGTATATATTTATAAAATCAAGTATATTTTCATAGTAATATACTTATAAATAATGTAATTTTGCAAATGATATTTTTTTCTACCTCCAGACATTTGAATTCTTAAAATACAAGATCAATCCTCTAAATCTTAAAACACCAAATGTAAAAGGCTTTTATTTCTGGAATTAAAACCAGACAATTAAAGGTAGTTTTCTTGATTCTTTTTTTGAATTTTTAGCGAAATATTTGAATCCCAAACAACCCCAAACAAAAGACAACACCCTTTCTGTTCTGAATATAATGCAACTTCTGAATTACCTCCTTATTTACTTAATTATCGACGAATAACCGAGTGTATTGGTGAGCACATTATTGTATTGTGTTGATAGTCGAGGCAAGATAATCACACTTAGTACTTCTGCATCTAAATAGAATTAGAAGAGAACCTGTTCTCTTAGTCACAGGAAGAATTCTTCTACTTTGAGAGCAACTTATTAACAACTCTTGTGGTGGTTTTTTAAAGTTGCAATATCAATACGTAAATATTAGAAACCTGCAATGTTGAGCACAAAAAAACCTTCTAAACAAATGAATTAATTTTTTATACAAATTATTTTTTGAATAGGCTCCAGCACTAGATGAACTGCACGCTACGACATCGAAATCGACCACCAGAATAATTCTATGACCAGAGTCGGCATTTCTCTCCAATTATAGGAAGCCTCGATTTTGCAGAGAAATGTGTGTGTTTCCAGGTTCAGATTCAGCACAGCTTGGTCGTTTCGATCAGATAATTAGATAAAGGCGACGTTTTCCCGCCAGTTTCCTCGAATAAATACTCATGCTGATCGAAACAAACGTCCACTTGTTGCAGAAAGTACTCCTACACCATCTTGTGCTTGTTTCTCTTCGCCGATCTGACGCATGAGCTCGCCATCGTTGCCCTGCACACACATCACTCTGGCTCATCGCCACCATCGCCTTCGAGGATCCGCTCTTGAACGCATGCCTGGTCCTCGGACGATAGTGGGTGTTGAATCGACATGGGGGTAAAATCCATGCCAACATCGATCTAGAGTCGTGACTCGTGGTACCGTCCCCTGCAGGAACGCTGCGAAGCAGGGAGCCAGAGTTGGGATGACAGGAGATGCCTGGACGTGGTGTTAGTCGAATGTGATGCACTGCGCTCTCGCTTGATTCTCTTGAAAGCGTGACCATCTGCACTTCGTTCCAGACTTTACTCTGGAATATTTCGAAGCTTTCGGGGATGGTCGTATTTGGAGAAGGCAGGTTTCTGTGTGGATGGAAACCGAGCCATCACGGCGACCACCGCACAAGTGCAATCTGTACCCTCCAGCCTGCACGCTCATGTCTGGCGATTTTGAGCATGGGCGTGACCGGCACGCAGGAGAGATTCCGAGAGCGACTTTGATGTGAATGAGAGCTGCAGTCGACTTGTTGACATGGAGCATGGTAAATTAGCAGTACAACTGAGTCACGGGCGTCGAATTCGCAAGTCATCAGCGGGGCAGTCAATGCTAGGAAAGGCTTTCTTCACAGCTTGTTTGGCGGCGTCGACGGCCTGGAAGCTTGGAGTCTCCAGTTGAATTGAAGTGCTTGCTCTGTGTTGGATCCACGTAGCAGAATGGAACCATCGCAGCCCTGAGTGCGCAAAACATGAGGGAAACGGCCGTTTCAGAGCACAATGAAGTTGCGGCGTCTACTGTCTACGAAATGAGGTTCTGATGTTGCGAAGATCCAGAGCTTGCTCGAAAGGTTACAGCACCCAAGAGTCCGTTTCCATCGCTTACCCCCACGAAGCAGTCGTGAAAGGCTATCCAAAAAAACCCTAGGGTGCGATGATCATGTTCCTTTTGAAAGATTCAATCATGGAGTTGTAGAATAATCGTATCTGCATTCCGAAATCCTCGTCCGTGATACACTGCCTGAAGGCCTTTTTCTCTATGAACGCCCGACTGGAGTCCACGACGTCACTGCGATTGTGATTGCGGTGGTGAAAAACACAACCTATGAAAATAGTTCATGACCAAGTTCATGATACATATTTTTGGTTCCGATTGTGGTAATAGAACAAGGCGATCTGTAAGGTGCGGCTTGGAAAGGATGATGCACTTGATCTTTCAACTGAACTTATGAGCTTGATCTTGCGAGAGTCTTGAGCGAAGAAGATGACCGGGAAGGTCGAGTGAGATTGCTGAAGGTTGTGAAGAGCCAAGCTTTGTCTACTTTTCAAAAGGTGTGAATTTTGAGAAGGTGGGCTAATTGATGTTTTTTCGAAGTATGCACTCGTCCTTTCTCCGTTTTTGTTGCCGTCGAGTTCTTTGAATGACCTCACTTTCTGCAGGCGCCTCATTCTTCCTCTTTTGCCTTTCCCGGCGGGAAGTGTGTGTGTATGTGTGTATGAGTGTGTTTTTTATTTGTTTCTTTTTCTTTGTTTTTATTTGTTTTTGTGTACACCTCCACCATTGCTTTCCTTGCTGCTTCAAAGTTAATTCCAAAGTAGGTCCAAGTCACTACCAATGAAGACCATTTTCAAGGAGCGTAGTGGGCTGTTTGCCTCTCTCCATCATTCTCTTCACTTTGTAGATTTTTTGTTTGGTGATTTCTTTGCCTAAGTTGTTTGTTTATTTATTTATTTTGCAAGTTTTTCTAGGAAACTAAATTTCTCTTTAATAATATTATTCTTTCTATTGTCATTAAAACATTCCAATTCACTTTTTGATGTTAGTTGATTCCAATTTATGGTCCCTCTTATTGCAAGGTATGGTGGCTTGGTATAGTTGTTTGTTTTTTAACTCAAGCCATGAGTTTAGAGTATTCATCATTATTTGGATGAAACTTCTAGTAAATTCAAGCAAATTGAAAAATATTTGCAATGCTTAATTACATCATTGATGGATTTATATGTTAACAAATAAGTGCATTTGCTAACAAGTCTCTTTTCAGAAGCTTTTGCAATATTATGATATTTTTTTTAATAAAATCTATTTTTACTTGGCTTGCATAAGAAAGAATTTATTCACTTATAATATACATTTGTATGTTTTACATGTATCAAATTATGATATAATTCTAAAATTCTTTATCATATTGTTTAAAAATTAATATATGTGCATAGAGTGGAATATATTTTAAGTACATTAATTGATTATTTTTAGAAATATTTTTACTTAAACATATTATTTCTTTTGTAGCTTTTAGAATCCAATAATTTAATCACTATATTTATTTTTATTTTAGTAGGTGAAGTTTTGCTATGCTCTTTATATGTGCTATAAATAAGATCATATATTAACATTCGACTAAATATTTTTATAAAATATTACTAATAATAATAATAATAATAATAATAATTAGGTTAAATTTTAAATAATCAGTTGATTAGTAATTTTAAGAATATAATATAATTCAAAGTAAAATTACAATATCAATGAACTTAAGAATTATAATATGTTATAAAAGATTATTAATTTTATAAATATATAAAATAATAATTTATTTTTATTTGATTCATAGCCAATAATACATATATTAAGTTGTTGTTTTGGTATTTAACTAACAACTTAAAGAATTTTTATAAATGAAAATCCACTTGAAAAGACACGGTCTAAAAACCTTACAAAATTTCCTTGCTTAGTGAAAAAAAAAAAAAAAAAAAAAAAAAATTAGAAATCTTGGCTTTTAGAGATAGTATAAAGTGAAAAGAGGCCATGGCATGATTTTTTTTTTTTTTTTTTTTTTTTGTTATGATTCTAAATATAAAAAATAATATGTCGATTCTTACAATTATAACAACAAAAAAATAGATTTTTAAAAATCTTAATGAATATTTAAGAAATTTCTAAAATAATTTTCATCTTTTTCTTGAAAACTATTTCTTTAGATTAGCCTATCAAAGGAACAACACTAATTATACTATTCAGGAAAAAAAAAAAAAAAAAAAAAAAAAAAAAAAACATTTAATCATGTGATTTTGTTTCATAGCTTCATGACTAATTTTTCCAATAATAAAGCTAAGATAGGGAGGCTTTTCAACTCCAACCAATCACACCCTATAGAAATTGAGTCTTATTTTCATCTCACCTAAACACACATACTTTCTTACACACCAAAGTGTCCATTCAAGATGCAAGATTGTGCAACATTACATCAAGTAATTATAAGCACTATTAGACATCTATTTTGATGATAAAATACCACTATGTTAGATAATATCTATTCTTATTATTTCCTTTGTAAATCAAATGATAATAAATAAAATTATAGTTGAATTGGATATATATATATATATATATATATATGCCTTTATATATGAGATGATCAAGTGATGATGAATAAAAATGCATGTTTGTTGAACTTAATTGTATGTTTTTTGAGATTACAATGTTTATAAACTCATTAAAATATAATACATTTTATCCAAAATATTGATATTTTCTACTATGTAAATATGTATATTTAATCAATTATTATTTATTACAAAGAATCTGATGCTAAAATATTATCAAACAACCTAAAATCAAAACTCTATCAATATTTGGTAATATTTTGATTTAATTTTATTCATAATTAATTTATAATGTCATAATTCAATTCCAAAATCAATAAAGAAAAATCAACATCTTTGGTATGATAGAATTTATTCTTATACGTTCTACTTTTCTCTACTTAGTAATGATTTGAACCTATATCATCAAGTGTAACGGACAAGATTACAATTAATAATTTTTCCAAACATCAACTATCCACAGTCTAATTTCTACAAAACATGTAACTATATCAATTTATATCAACCAAATTAAGAACCTCTACTAAACTCCAAATGGTCAAATCATTGAACTCATACAAGCAAACGGATAAGAAAAAATAAATAAAAAAATGCTATGCCAGGACCTTTCAACAAAGAGACGAAGTTAAGAGTAGATTAAAGGTGTTGGAGTTGAAGGAGTAACACCCAAAAGCATGAAAGAGAATTACGGTACAAAAAATGATTGTTCTGTTTCATTAACCTACTTTTCAAATCATTTCAACGCTCAATGCACATCCACATAGAAAATGAAGCCCAAAAAATAAAACCCACCCTAATTAGAGTTAGTAAAGGCTTCGAAAAACCCTAATTCTACCGACTATTGCAGAGGATCATCGAAGAGTGGGGCAGCATTTGCATCGCACATCAAAACGTGTGTTGTCTCGTGCGCATTCGACTCGAAGTATTACTCGCGGTAAGAAACATCAAGCAAGCAATTGTGGGCTATGGCGTGAGTGGGGTGCAAAATTTCATAGCCAATATATTCATAGATGATGGATAAAGCGGCACTCAGTAATGTACATTTGACCGGAATCCGATGCGAGCTCGAGTGGCCGATCACTCTCTTGAGCTCGATCACGACACGGAGCACGATCAGTGCTGTATCGCGTGTGACGATGAGAATCGTCGCAAAAACAAACTTCCTCGTTGAGCCGCACCCACCTTTCCTTTTTACTTCTCGATTCCAATCTCTGTCGCGCTGGTGATTTTCCCTTCAAATTTTCGACCCGTGTGACGTGACTTGCAGGCCGGCGGTGAACAATGTCCGTAGTGGGTTGTCGTGTGATGAATTAGGGTTGATCGGCGATCGACGAGTGATGTCAAGAGGAAGAGCCCTCTCGGACAAATCGATTGGATGTGCGCGGTGGTGGATTGAGCTCTCAAGGGAATGCGATCTGCGACCTGTTGCTGTTGTGCAGTGGGTTGGGTCCCGTCGGAACCATTCGGTCGGAATTGAGGTGTGCCATGTGTCTCGTCGGTGGCAGTCGGTACTTGGCGAGGGTTTCGTGGATTCGTGATCTCTCTCGGTCGTCATCCAGCGTGTTGTGAGTTTCCCTTCCCTTGCGACGTTGGCACTTCAGCTGTAAGTCGCAATCTACTTGACCACCCCTTTGAACAAGCCTGCGGAACCGACCTCGTCGGCCCACAGGGACGTTCCAGCTCTGCTCCACATCAGAGCCAGCTGGGCCCTGCGCGGAATGACAGGAAATGTTTTCAAGTGCCCACATGCAAAATTTACACCTCTAGCGACCTTCCAGAAAAACAGCAATTCAAAAACTCACGCAACTCAAATTCGAGTTCGATGCGAAACAGGTGGTGATGAAGGGTCATACGTCAAGAGGGATTTGGTTCTCGATCACAGCACTTGAGGTTCTCAGGTCTCCCCTCAGCATTTGGTAAGGCCCTGCTATCAGAGCGAGCAACCACAAAGCAACATCAAGCAGATTACGAGAATTTGATTCTTATCAGTCCCCCCCCCCCACTTTGTTCTCTGAATCTGTGACCAAGCCTAGGCTTAGACTCTACACATGAGGCGTTATCCATGGCTCCACTTGACGACGTTCGCTGCATTGCAAAGTGGTCGAATCACTACCTTGCACTGGCGTGATGCCACACTCATCGTTGAGCGCCGACTACACTTCACGATAATGCCAATTCTATCAGGCTCAGGATAGCAAGCAGAATCTAACAATGATCTTTGACTGTGAGAGGAGACAACATGGGATGGTGGAGAGCGCATGCATACCTGCTGGGGGTTGGAATAGGGGTTGGCTGGGAGCAACAAGTGATGCCAGAGTGAGCAAGAGCACCATGACAAATCTCCAGCACACCGCCATTGCAGATGCTCACACTGGAGCACCAATCTCGGGTAGGAGGGGAGCACGGACGGCCAGTGGAAAATGGCGAGGATTACATAAGCCTCGATGGATTATTCTCAATTTCAAGAGCTTTCATTACTCGCATCAAGTTGATTCCGCTATCAGTCAGCCGGGTATGATGTACAACTAATTGTGGCTGTAGAGTTAACAGCAGTCATCGGATAGTTGCAACTTCGAGACAATCTCCAACAGTACCGTGCATTCAGCTAGATAGGCGGGGGAAATAACACAAAAAAAACAAAACGAAAACTAAAACTAAAGCCTTCGCAACTTCAAGAGACTGAAAAAAACGATGATGGTAGCGGCGCTTCCGAGAGATTACTCCCAGCGAGCACCTGTGAATTAGGAGGTTGCTAATCTATCTACCCTGCTAAGCTCAAGCTCGCATCGCAACCACTTTTGCGAGTCCAGAGGGGGAGAGAAGGAGACAAGGTCGCCACAACACACCAGGTGGTCAAGCCGCTCCAATCGGAACACCATCACCCATCGCGACTGCATGTGATAATGTCCACTTGAGCACTATTTTGCACGAAGCTAGCAACAACAAAAAGCAGGACCTTCATCGACAGGAAACAACTCATCACTGAGATCCCTGCAAGCCAGGTTCCTTATGATTACCCAGCTTACAGATCAGGTGCATCTCACGGACAAGACGACGAAGGCCAAAGCAAGGTGGGGAGGGAGGGGGGAGGGAAAGCGGGGTTCCAAAGAAACAAACAAGGATGATCACAGTGGCATTCTGTTAAGCTGGCAGCGGCTGACACACCCACATCATCATCAGCACCACCACCACCACCACCATCATCTCCACCAAAGCAATACAGGGCTACGATGCGAGCTGCCCGAAACGAGGACATGGTTTTCAAACGTTATGTAACATATGACCGTCACAGTTCCCGAAGGAATACACTCCTCCCCCCCAACAACTCATGCGTTACTTCAATTCGACGACATCACTCACCCGTGTCACAAAACTCGTCTCCCTCTCAAGACCATCGATAAATTCCCTGCCAAGCTCTGACCCTAAAAAAAAATCACAGCGGGGAGGGGGGGGGGGTGGGGAGAATGTTACAGTTATTGACAGAGCAGGGGTGGAATCATTACAAGCGTAGAGAATTAAAAGACCTGGATTTGTGTGTGGGAGAGAGAGAGCGTCGTGTACGAGGAGACGGCCAGCTACAAGTGAGAGAAAGTAGCCAAGTCCAGTATGGTGATGAGCTCTTCTTCCCATATCCCCCACACACAAATCCGACGTTCTATATTCAATGCTACAGCTGCTGCTGCTGATCTTGTGCGCCTGCAGTGAAGACTGACGGATGCTTTTGTCTTCTGCTTTTTTTTTTTGCTTTTGCTTCCTTGGTGGTTTAGTGGTGTTGGGAATTCGTGAAGGCCTTTAGGCTTCCCCTCCCTCCCTCTCTGCTGCCTAACTGTGCACACTGGGTGTAAGTTACCTGTCTGCTTGCTCAATGGCTCAGTTACCTGGAGCTGGAGAATGAGGCAATTAATACGCCTGCGGAATGCGGCGGCAGTTGTACCTCCTCCCCCAGGCAGCAAGGGTCTCATTGGAATCCCTTGCTTATCTTCTACTTCTGCTTCGCTACTCTTTTGTTTTTGCCTTTTATTAACCTCTGTGTTTTTTTTTTATATATATATATTTTATTTCTTCTTTCTGTAAACACAATTGTGGGTTTACCCTTTTGTTATTAATGGGTGGATAAACTGCTCCCAAGCTCAGCTTTTGGGTCTGTTTACTGTTGGTTACTGGAACCTTGTCTGTGGATTATCATGAAGGTTGTTGTTTTGCGGTTAGTTGTGCACATCATCTGTTGTTGCCTGAATGACACTGGCTGACACTGTGGGTGAGAAGTGGGGTCCTGTGGGTGTGTGTGAGCCTCTCCTTGTAGGGGCTTGTTTTCAAGAGGCCATCTTTTGTCATACTTGACTACAATGTTGTTGTGCTTTCTGGGAAGATTTGAAAATCGTTTTTACTTTTGGATTTCTAAGCCAACAACACAACAATGTTGCAGTAAGTTTGAAAACTTTTATCATGCTCAATGAAAGTGAACTGTATTGTGTATGTAACTTTCTCACAAGTCTGTAATGTTACTAAGAAAATTAGGTTACTGCTTGGTGATTGATGAGTGTTCATGCATGCATTTAAGGCAAAAGGTCATGAATATGTGATTTGATTCTGATTTTCAAAATATCGTACATAAGGGGAATATATATATACATATATATATATAATGTTTGAAGTTAATGTGGAAACTAATGTAGAAAAAAAGATTGTTGAAAAAGTTCTTTGGATACAAGTTAAATTACTATAAAATATATTTTTTTAAATTAAACCACTAAGTGGACATCTTTCTTTTAGTATGTAGACACCTTCATGCCATGCACCTTTGTATATACATAATAATATCTTCTATGAATGGAACCTTTTACAAACAAAATAAAATGTAGTGAATATATAAATTACACACACAAGTATGGCCTTCCTTCTTTCTATAAGCATCTAATGGAGATCTTTCAAATTTTAGTTAGTAGAAAGTACAAATAGAAAGTGTTGTAGGAGGTGTAGAAAAATTAGGCTTAATAAACATACATATCTACAATTATTGGGAGATGGATAAGGCTATATAATATAAAATAATTACATAATGATAATAGTATTGTGTATATATAGGAGTGTGTCAAGAACATGAATCATGACAAAATTCAAAAGAAGCAATGTATTCTTGTAATACTTAAAAAGAGAAAGTAGACAAGTCAAAGATAGATATAAGCCAAAAACTAGAATGACTATTATCAAATAGAAAGAGATTAGAGATTAGTAAACTAAGACAAGAATATAAAAATTTGTTGATAAGAATGAAGAGACCTCACTCTTGCCTCTAAATATATCATCTAACAAAAAAGCTATAGGGCAATGTTCTATATGTCATTTGATACATGTCCAACTTAAAGAAATGTATGTCTATCTTTCAAGGCAAGTTTTCAATGTATGCGCCACATAGACAAGTTGTAGCATAAGTAGCCAACTTATAAAATAAGTAGTCAATATGTGCAGTATAACAAGGTATAGATAAGATATTTGTATTATTGATACATAAATATAGATGGTTGGAACTATATGTGAGAAGTTATGGAAGTTTTTAAAATTAGATCTAGATTAGTGGAATATATAGGATCCATCGTGGAACATTCTAGAAAGAGTTTAGAATGGTTATCTAGATGGAGTTCACTATAGAACCTTCTAGAAAGAACTTAGGATACTTATTTAGGTAGGGTCCATGATAGAACCTTCTGAAAAGAAGTTAAGGTGGTTATCTAAGTCGGATCCATCATCTAAGAATATTCTAGAAAGTCTAAGGTAGTAGAACAAAGTATAAATAAGATTGGCCAGGGCCATTTGGAACATTTGGTGATATATGGCTTCGAACCTTTTCTCTTAGTAAAATTTGGTATTGTATCTTCTTGTTTAGTTTTGTTTGCTCAATTTTATCTTTTATGTCTTATTTTGTTTAATTCTATTCAATTTTTTTCTAGTCTAATTTGTCCTACTTTGTGATGAGGTTTTAAATTACTATGGATTAGAAGGATCTTAGATTCTTAAGATAGATTGGTCATATTTTATTAATATTAGAATAAATGCTAGATTGTTCTTTGGTAGTATATTAATAGTCATTATATAGATCAAGGTCAGTTGTTGTGGTTACACTGGGTAGTGTATTGAGGCTACTACAAGCTACTCTTTAAAAGTGAGTCAAGAAGTGAGAAGGCATTACAATAGTAGAGTTTAGTACGAGATTTATAGCATGGGAGCAATCCTAGATAGAGGCTCAAATACAACACTTCTTAGATCAGATAGCTACTTTACAAGAGCAAATAGAAGTGCCTCAATTAAAAGAGTTGACATCTACTAGGCTGAAATTGAGTAAGCCTAATACATACTTTAGAACTTCAAGGCAAGAAGATGTATGTCACTGGCTCTCTAACATACAAAAATACCTCCAACTATTTGGGACAAATAGCACTAAAAAAATTATATATACAGTCAGCTATTTGAGAGATGCGACAGCCATTTGGTGGCAACATCAAGTTCAAAGCTATAGAGCGTAAGGTGGATTTTGTGATTGGGAGGAGTTTGACAGTTTGTTTAGAAATCAATTTTGGCACATCAATGCAGAGAAGATAATACAGAATCAGTTGGCAAATCTTACATAATCTAGGTCGATGCAAGATTGTATGTTCAATTTAAGTTCCTATGTCTTTAAATTGATAATGTTTTGGAGGTAAAGTTGATGGATTGATTCTTACGAGGTTTGAAACCTAAGATCTAGTGAAATGTGGAACTAAAGGATCCATAAACATTTGAAGAAGAAATTAGGATTGCAAAGAGGGTTGATGCTATAGATTTCAAAAATTATAGAGTACAATCTATAGTACAAAGTTCTATGTTGTTATCTAATACTATGGCACAACAACCAATGCCAATGGAGATTGATGCCCTACAAGGATCATTGACACCACAAAGATGATAAATATTGGTGTAAAAGGAATTATGTTTCTATTATTGGGAGTCAGGCCATCATATCAAAAGTTATCTAAAAAGTCAAAATTCAAGCACCAAAAAAATAAGGTGTGTTCACAGTCTCAAGATTCATTAAGTCGATAATGAGACAGAGCAAGGAAATGAGACTCCTTAGTAAAGAAGCTAAGGGCCAATAATAGAGATAAATACTATCTCTTAGAGACAAATGGCATGGTCTTAGATAACTATAATAAGAGTCGGCTGGTGCATCTAACGAGACTACTAAGAGAAGAACCATGTAAAGTACTTGAAAGTTTTGGCTCTACAAAAAATTACATCTCAATTGAAATTATCGATTAACTTAGGATTAAAACTTAGGTAATTAGAGGAGAAAGTATATACCTTGTACATAGCTAAGAGAGCATATTGAGTGAGATATACAAAGAAGAAACCTTGAGGTTGACTAACACCTATGTTTTAAGAGAGAGATTCAAGGTAACAAAGCTAAAATATGATGTTATTTTTAATATAACATGGTTAAAGGTGGAAAATAAGTAAATTGATTGGATAGCAAGGACAATCTCCTTCAAAGAGGATGGACCCAAGGTAAATTTTTGTACCTCTGTATTGAGTGAAGAAAAAAAAAAAAAAATCTACAATTAAAGAATTATTTGTAGAAATGACTTTTATGAAGACGCAAATACAGCATAAGTAGCTAGTATATATAGTGGTTCCAAATCTTTCATCAATGGTAGAAAAGATAGCCAAAAGAATAGAATGGATAGAGCAACTCATATAAGAATATTGAGATGTCTTTCCAACCAACCTACCTAGTAGCATGCTTGCTAATCAAGGTGCACCTTTTCAAATAGAACTATTGATTGGAACCAAATCAACAAGTTGGCTAATTTATTGCCTAACATCAAATAAACTTAAAGAGCTATGAAAGACATTAGACAAACTCTTGAAGAAGGGCTTCATTTGAAAAAGCACATCACCATGGAGAACACATGTATTCTTTGCACCCAAAAAAGATGGTGGACTTCAACTTTGCATTGACTATCAAGGCCTTAATAAGCAGACTATTAAGAATGTATATCCACTTCTATATATGGATGATCTTTTTGATCAACTTTAAGATGTGACTATCTTTAGTAAATTGGATCTTTGGAGTGGCTATTAATAGATATCTATTGTAAGAGAAGATATAAAAAAGATGGCATTTTGTATGTCCTATGGATATTTTGAATGGCTTAGTTTACCTCTTAGCTTTATTAATGCTCTAATCTCTTTCATAGGTCACATGAACATATTGTTTTAGAACCTTTTGGACAAGTATGTAATTGTCTTCATTGATGATATCCACGTGTATAGTAAAATTCCTAAAAAACATGAGCAACACCTATGAGAAGTGTTGTATCAGCTACAAGATAGTCGCTTCTATTGCAAGCAATCAAAATGTGAACTTTGGAAGTCAAAAGATACTTTTTTGGGACATATGATATCTTTTAAAGGTATGCGCATGGAGCAAGATAAGGTAAAATTATTAGAGAATTGGCCAACTCCTAAAGATATTTCTGAAGTCTACTCATTTTTAGCTCTTGTTGGATATTATCGTTGTTTTGTTTGGTAAATTGTATACATTGCTACCTCATTGACAAACTTATTAAGGAAGGGTGCTCTATTTGAATGAAAACTAGACCAGCAAAGCACCTTAAGTAGATTGAAAGAAGCACTCATTATTGCTCTAATATTGCAACTATATGATCTCAGCCTTCCTTGTACACTTGACATTGATGTTTTTGACTTTGTTATTAGAGCAATCCTTCAATAAGACTTTCTATGCTAGACTTTATCTTCTTCAATATTGTCTTTTATTACCATAGATTACCTTATGTCATTGTTTCAGATCAGGATCCATGCTTCACACAAAGTTTTTGGCAAGCCTTGTCCAAGCTACTAAGTACATAATTTGCCATATCTATAACCTTCTATCCTTAAATAGATAGATAAATAGAGTGTACAAATTGGACTTTAGAAGATATACTACAAGCATTCATGGTAGTTCATTATTATGATTGAGATGAATATTTGACATCTTTGGAGTTTTCTTATAATGATAATATTTAAGCAAGTACGAATCATTCACCATTTTTTCTTAATGCTAATCAACATCTAATTATGCCAACAACTCTCTATTTTTCCATCAACACCAATAACCTGACAATAGATGAGTTTATACAATAGCTTACAACGACCTTACAAGATGTACAACATCCCCTCTTTATTATATAGAATTGAAAAAAGAAGTATGCGGATAACCATCGGCAATATAAGTCCTTTTTGAAGGATGATGAAGTGTTATTTTCTATTGTTAACTTGCTACTTACTACATCAACTCAAATTTGTGAACTAGCACCTCAATGGTTTGGACCTTTCTGTATTTTTGTAGTGATTTTTGATGTCGCATACCACCTTGAGCTTCCGCCACATATTTGGATCCATCCAGTCTTCCATGTATTCATAATTGAAGGAATTTCATATCAAGCCAAAGTGTTTTTCAGATCGACATCAATTACCACTACTACTAGTTGTAGTTGATGATCAATAAGAATATCAAGTAGAGAATATTTTAGATCATCCCTACCTTTGTTATGGCAATAGACATCTACAACTTCAATACAAAGTTCTTTGGAAAGGATATTCCATCTATGATGCAAGGTGAAAACCTACATAAAACTTCATTCATTGCCAAGAAGTAATTTAGAAATACCATCGAGAGCAAAACAAAGACATTCTTCATTAGTAGAGGAGGATTAATTATAACATGGTATAGATAAGATATTTGTATTGTTGATACATAAGAATAGATAGTTGGAACCATATTTAAGAAGTTATGGAAGTTTCTAGAATTGGGATTAGGTTAAATGGATTATATATGATCCACCATGGAACATTCTTGAAAGAGCTTAGGATGGTTATTTAGATAGGATCTACCATAGAACCTTCTAAAAAGAGCTTAGGATAGTTATCTAAGTAGAGTCCACCATAGAACCTTCTAAAAAGAAGTTAGGGCGGTTATCTAAGTGAGATCCATTATCTAAGAATATTCTAGAAAGTCCAAGGTAATAGAACAAAGTATAAATATGACTGGCTCGGGTCTTTTAGGGCATCTGGTTAGGTATGGCTTTGGACCTTTTCTCTTAATAAAATTTGGTTTTGCATCTTCTTATTCAGTTCAATTCTATTCTATTCTAATTTTTTTTTTGCTCTATTTTATCTTTTATGTCTTATTTTATTTAGTTTTCTTCAATTTTATTCTAGTTCAATTTGTCCTACTTTGTAATGAGGTTTTAAATTATTGTGAATTGGAATGGTCTTAGATTCTTGAGATAGGCCGATCTTATTTCATGCAGGGTGTGGCCAAATCATTAGCTAAATTTTCAACCTATCAATCACTTATAAATACTTTAAAAGTTAAATTTCTAAAAATCTTTTTCATAAAGTATTTTTAAATTTATTTACTTCTGCTTTTTTCTTTTTAATTCTTTTTATCTTGCCAATGTTTTTATATTTGTAGTATTATACTCTTTTGTAGAAATATTTTTTACAAATAGCAACAATCACATGTTGAAGAAGTCTAAGATGCTCCAAATCAAATTAGCCACATATTTTATTTTATCTTATTCTTTTCAAAGGTAGTTAATAGGTTGTCTTCAACAATCAATAAAATCTCATATCAAAGTAAGAAGATTGCCTTGTTATTTGATCATTGTTAGAGCTTTTATAACTTTTTCTAATAAAATATTTAAAATACCATTAAAAGTGGTTTCTACTTTTAAATATATTACCACACATCATGAGTCTTTTCAAAGGTTGTTATATCAAATGCATTATATTTTATTATCTATTTAAAGAAAAATATGTTATTTTTAAAGATCTTTATTTCTATTACATCATTTTGAAAGTTGTGACAATTTCAATGGTTCATGCAATAATTTAGCAAAAGATAGTTCTTAAATTAATTTGTTGTTTGTTAATTCTTTATCTTCTTAAGCTTAAAAAGATAAAAAAAAACCACAATTAAAGATAGAAGATAGAATGCAATATTTTTTGAATATGCTTTGTTTTATAGCAAAGTATATTTTTATCCTTTCTTTTAATTTTGATAGATATTTTCTATAAAAAGTATCAATTTTTTTAATTTTATTTTTAAGATACTTAGATGGCTCTCATGTATGTTTACTAATATCATATCTATATCAAAGTACAAAAAATATATATATATATATTTTCACATGGCCTTAGTTCTAAAACCTCTTTTTTTTTTCTTTTTTTTTATTGTTGTCTACTTCTATAGGACAAGGTGGTATTTTTTTTAAAGTATATTCATTGTCTTGTATGGTTTAAGAAAAGATACATGGAACATTAAATGGATCTTTATAGACTTTGATAGATATAATTGATATGTAATAAGTTTGATTTATTCTTAAATAGAAAATAGTCTAAGTTTACTGTAATCCAACTTGTTTTAGGAGAAAACAATCTTGATATTACAAAAAAGTAACTATATATTGTTTCCAACATAAAATTGAAGGTTGTTTTTTGTAATAGATATTTATATTAATCATTTCTTCTTCTTAAGCTTTTTTTTAATTGTGCCTTTATTGCTACATATAATTTTGATAAGCAATATGTGAAATCATTTGTTGCAGGATTATTAACTTTTAAAAGTTAAAAATATCAAATTTTGAATGATAACCATAATTAGCATAAAAAGTGATTTTTGAATAGAAAAAAATATCATGTTATAATAGGAAAATTCTACCAATGGCAAAAAGGTTTTTTAATCATTCTAATAGTAATTGATGATACATCTCAAATATTGCTCCAAAACTTGATTCTTATGTTATATTTATCCATTAATTTGGGCATAAAAACTCAAAGAGAGTTTTATCTCTATCTTCAATAGTTTAAAAAGAATTCTTCAAAACTTAGATATAAATTAGGTCCTTCTATCTAATATAATGTTTCTTGACAATCCATGGTAATAATTGATGTTTTCAAAAAAAATAATCTAATTGTTTCTTCATCTATGATAGTTATTGTACAACGTATAAAATGTATCATTTTAATGAAGTGATCTACTATCACAAGTATAGAAGGGCTTGAGATTTGAAGATTGTTGATAGTAACAATAGAAATAGATGATTATAATTGTTCTAATATAAATAATGTTTGGAAAACTTTATAAAACCAATATGAAGAGTTTTTAAACATAAAAAAATATCATATAATTTCATAAAATATTTAATTCTTTTTCTTATTTAATGCAACTATAGAATTCTTTGAGATTAATTCTAAACTCTTGTTGTATCTAAAATATCTTACAATTGAAAAATGATACAAATCTTAAAGAACAAGTAATAATACTTCATCTTTAAAATATATAAGAATCACTCAAAATAGAAAAGAGTATTTTTGAATTAAATTTTGAAATAATATACACACACAATAAAATAATGTCATAAGTTTTGAGTGCCATTTACAATCTTATTTATACTTGAAAATCATGAAAAAATTTACATAAAATAATATAATATATAAAAAATATTTTATAAAATACTTATTAATTATAGAAATAAATAAATAATTTAATAATTTAAAAAATAAAATAAACATGAAACGTGAGTTATTTTTTGAAATTTAGAATAAACTCTTCATTGTAAAAGATGAAATTGCATCTATCATATATAAAGAATTCAAGAATACATTATTATTGCAAATATTTTAAATTAAAATTTTTAACAAACATTTATATGAGTGATATCATAGATTTAGATTTTTCATTTTAAATGCTCATTTAAAGACACACTTAAAACTAGTTTTTGAACCAAGAACTTTATCTAATTTTTTAAACATTAGTAATGTTTTATTTTTATTTTCGGAATATAAATAATATAATTCAAAGAAAAATAAATAAATAAAGGCATAAACATTGAGCTCTACCACAAGTAGGATAAAAAGATTAAAAACTAAAAAAAGAAAATTAAATTGATGCAAAAAAATTTGAACATCAATCTATTGTGCTTGCATTAAAAGAAGCTAAAGTAATAGCAAAAGAGACTGAAATATATATATGTTGGTGTTTTGATATAACCACCATTCAATACCAACTAATTTACACAATAAACTATTCAAATAAATAACTATTCGTTACCCGAATAAATGGTTGGAATCGTCATTCCTGCTCACTCACCAGTTACCCTTACTCCCCCACACACAAATTAAAACCCGGATATAACATACCTGGAGTTAGGCGTGGTATTCGAGGGTATCAACTTCGCTGCCAAAATTGGCGAGAGACTGCGCGCGCTCAGGATTCATGACAAGACACGTGGTGCCTCCGCCAGCTGTCTGTGGCTTCCAATGATTGCTCAGTCTCCATTCCCAATGGAGCGTTGTCAGATAAGGAAGCGGCTCTACCTCGGGCTGCCCGAATAAACAAAAGTAAACATACCCCAAACGTTAAAAGTAAAAACTACCTTCATCCTCCGTCTGTCGGTGCAGAACGTCACACTTGTGGTGGGCACATGAGTATGATTCGAATGGAGCGGTGTGAACAAAGCTCCCGGTATACGGTTAGGGTTTGGATGCAGGGGAGAGGGAGAAAGTGCTTGGAAAGTTCTCGTGAATTGGTGAACGTTACTAGTATTATTCTACTTTCTCGGTGATAGTAAATGGCACGGACCTTTCACTTTTTCTTTATCTTTCTTTTACTTTTTTCTTTAATACAAGAAGACAAGGTCACATCCTATTGGTAGGGTCCATAAAGAAAGATTAGGGTTTTATAACTACAATTAAACCAAAGTCGGAAGATTCTTTTTTGGTACAATTTGTTATTTTCTTTTAATTTGAGGTCATTTTTTTATTCAATTAAAACTTTATGGTTGTCAACATTTTTTTTAAGGTAAAAGTTAAGAGGAATTAAAGTTATGATATATATATATATATATATATAAGCAAAGAATTTGAATTAAATTAAACTAAATTAAGACCATCCACTTGTTTTATTTATTAGATAAAAAATATTTATTTTTTAAAAAAATTAATAAAAGAAATCGTTTATAAAGATTGACTTTTAATGCATAATCAACTTTTGAAGATTTGTTAACACTGTAATAAGTGTATGTTCATGTATGTGTGTGTTGTTGTTGTTTATCTTTTTTTTTTCATTTCTATAAAATAAAATAAAATTTTAAATTAATACATTTAACCTACGCAAAAAGGTCGTCTTCAATTTGATACCATATAAATTCATTGATTTGTATTTTTTACCAAAAAAATTAAAATAAGATTATCATATACACATCAAGTTATATACAATAAAAATCATAATAGTATGATTTTTTTAATTTATAATTACTACTATATTGGACTACTTTAATCATAAAGTATGACAAGTTTTATCTTTATGAAAGTATGAAACCAACTTTGTATCTACTAAATTGTATATGAACTCTAATTAAGTGATTTAATGCTAAAATTTACACTAACGATTGAATAAATCAAAAAATAATTATTTTTTAATATTTAAATAACTATATATTATTTTTAGTAATAAAAAATTTAAGCTCAAGCTTTAGCATGCACAACATATATATATATATATATATATATATATATATATATATAATAAAAAATATGTCTATATTTTATATTTTAATATAAATAGATATATAAAAATTGTGTAATTAATGTAAAAGTTCATGAATTTAACTATAAGTACATCCATAGAAATTATTAAGATGATAAAATTTAAATATACTTAAATATATAAACATTAAAAATTAAAATCTCTAAAACTATATGTTTTAGAAATAATTCTACAAAATAAAAACCAAAAAATATAAAAGTGTGAGAGTATATAAAATATATATAATTTAAAAACATGACCAATGTAATCTATGGTTTTTTATGTACAATGTTTTATTCAATTATTATTTGTGTATATAAATTATTTAATTATTTTATGTTATGAGTTTAATCAATTCTTCATTTACAATTAATTGACAAAAATTTCTATTTTAAAATTTTATATGTTTATATACATTTATAAAAACTTGTGTTATTAAGATAAATATTAGTAATAATAAAATTCTTAGATATTTTAAAGGTATTCTTAAATAATATTTATATACATGTATGAACCTAAAAATATATAAATATATAATAATTTTTACTCAGGTCGATGATTATTTTATAATTGCAATAATTTAATTTGAGATTTATTAGTGGTTTTTTCAAATGCTGTTTTTAATATAATTTTTTTATAAGAAGTAATAAAGAATTAAAGATAGCAATAGAAACAATGGTATATTTATAAGAAGAATTGTCCTTTGTATCTTGCAATTAAAATTCTTCTTTTAATACTACAATTTACAATAATTGTAATAACTAAGCTAGAACCATTGCAAAGACCTCAACATGGAATAAGAGTTCTTAACAATGTGATGGAATGTACAACTTTAAGGTGTAACATCAATAGAGTTATTTTGTTAAACTTTAATGAATTTAAATGTGGAATTGGATTTGCATTTTTTTTGCTTTGTTCCATTATCTTGTATATGTACTTCTTATATCTGAATAAATTTGTAAGTCTTTCTAAATTATTGTATTATATTTTTTAATATATCATCAAATACACTTTTTTAATTAGATAATTTAATTAATATTAAAAACATATAATTTTTATTCTTTGACTTAGAAACCCTACATAAGTAAATTTTATTAAAAGTTCAAAAGTTAAGTTTATATTTACATGTTATGGTTTTCAATATATTAATTGTGTCCAAATCATTTTTAATCTATTATTAAAAAAACAGCAATAAACATGATTAGTATAAAACTTAATAATAATTATAAAAAATGATTTTAAATTTAAAGATGTTTTAGTTATGTAATTCATCAATTTTAGAAACATATAGACATTTTTTTAAAAAAAAATAATGTATCTTTGGAATTATTACAATTTTAAATATTAAACAAAAGCACCATAAATAACTAGTAATCCTTCATTTACAATCACATAATTCAAGTGATATACATATATATGCCAAAAATCTTAAGAATATTTCTAAATTTATTCAATGAAGGGTTATAAGATATTTCTTGTTTATCAATAAACAAGATGAATTATTATGTAGATTTGCAAAAAAATTTCTTTATGATTAAATAAGATGACTTGGTGTATATTAAAACAAATCTTAAACAATCTCTGTTTATAATTAAATACCAAATTTTCATTCTCAAGATGTGTTTTAAAGTCATTAAATTATTTTTTTTGTTATTTGATGAACTTGTTTTGAAAGATACAATTTAAAATGATATACAAACCATTTTATTTATTATAAATCTTAAAACATTGAAAATATACAATGTTGTATTGCATACCAAATTTGATTTAATTTACTTTATATATCTACATTGCATAACAAATTTCTCGGTACTTTTTGACCTATAATATAATTTACATTAATGTGTTGCTATTATCCCAATTATGTTTAAATGGTAGAATAGTTGAATATTTGGTATTAAATTACAAAAAGTGTCAAATTCATTGCATGCATTATTAATAGTAAACAGAAGAAGAATCATTCTTTATTTTCAAGTTATTTATTTTAATATCTTAATTACATTATTCTATAATAATATTTATTACACATTTGTGTGCTTTTTTCTAATTTAATTTAGTATCTTCCAAATAAATATATTTTTTGTTGCTTTAAAAACTTCCATAAGTTTGTGTGGTAATTTTTTACAATATGATTTAGTTAAGTTTTTATTATTTCTTTAAAAAGCTTTAAAAACATAAATATTATCAGATTATTATATACACACCTCTTTTAATTAGCTTTCAATTTTAGTAACATGATCTTATTTGCATTAAAATTATGAGCCATTTTGTTCCTTCAATGCAAGAAAAATAATGTAATGAAATAATAGATAAATTAGAAGCTCTTTGTGCCATCTTACAACCATGTCATATATTCTTCTAAATTACTTTCTATATCTAATTATATATTAGATATAGAATTGCAATTTCATGTAGTATTGGAAGATTATAACTATTTATAATATTAATTTATTTCAAAAATAATATTTCACACACATGGCTTCACATCCCACTTCAAATAGCTAGTATATTATAGCAAGGCTTCACATCCATCTTAAAATAACTAGTATATCATAGCACATAATATTATAAGTATCTCATAAATTTATATCATAATATCACAATCTAGCTCCTTGTCGTTCTCTCTTATTGCTCCTAAAGTCAACTTCCAACAACAAATGCAAATAATGATCTTAAATCTTTAATCACTTTCATTGTATGTTTCTGTTGCAACAATAAATATATAAGTCCACTCTTGTGTTTTGTTTGTTTGTTTACTTTTCTTTTCTTTTCTTTTTTCCTCACATCATTGTCTTATTAGGTAAGATCAACTTCTATTGCAAAATGGAATTCAACTTTCCAAGAGATATAACTTAATCCTAAAATTGAACCTAATCTTCAATTATTCTTCAAGATTCACTTTAGCATCTAAAGCAAAAACAATGTGGTTTTCAAAAAATTAGTTGTATGAGTTTGTAACAAGTTTTTGAAAAGTCAACATTATATTAATTTCTGTATTTTGGAGTTAGAAAATCAACACACATTATTCACCCAGCAATGTTGAAACAGGTTTTAAATACTACGTAGCAAATAGCTTATACACAGAAAACCCAACAATGAATTCTTTATTTGCATATGTGTATGTCTGTGCGTATATACATACATAGACACTTACTAAGTTAGAAAGGAATCAAATGTGAGTTCATGATTGTTTTAAAAGGCCAAACCCAAGCTCTCCATTTCTACAATACCTTTAAAACTTCAGATGAATTCAATCTACCAGGCAATTTTACAGTACTTACCTCAGTCGGTGGTATGTTACATCCTCTCTCAACTGATCAATGGGCCGTCTGCCGAACCAAGTGGATTCAACGTTCAACGAAACAGAGCAACTTAAGGATTTAAAAAGAACGAGAAGAATTCTTCACACCACCTACGGACGAGCATTCACTTAACCCAAGAAGTCATGATCCTACGCTGGGCCAATATTTGAACCTGAGAGACACTACAAGCTCTCATTTTGCGGAATTCAGGAGGACGGCAAGAGAAGTCACGATAACAGCAGTTAATGCAGGAGACCGTATATCGATTATAGAGAACTGGACTTCAATTCGACACAAGGTGCTGAAACAATATACAAGTTTTCAGGCCGAAGCGTCTCAAGAAGAATGCCAAGCTGATGCAGCTGAACACACAAATTTGATCACCCTGACCTGCGATTCATCCTAATCTGACCGGATGCTAACATTGTCTTTACCTGCTTTACAGATGACCTTGTGTGCGCTGAACTGTCTTTCTAAATCTTGTAAAAGAAGCAGGAAGCACTGAATAACTCCAGTCTTGATATTTTATGTGAAACAAACAGTAATTCCCTTCATGGGTAAAATGCACAACAGTGGTCAGAGGAACCCATGTACGTAAGGGGGGGTCTAGTGCTCCCTCTTCTCCTTCTTCTCCCTCGACTCTTTTCTCCTCCCATGTCCCTTGTCGTCTTCGTGTTCCCTTCTTTCCCTCGACTCTTGTCTCTTCACGTATTGCTCCTTGTTTTCTGTCTCTCTCTTTTCTCTGGGCTCTTTTCTCCTCTCATGTCGTTCGCTGTCTTCATGCTCCCTCATCTCTCTCGACTCTTTTCTCCTTTCATATCGTTCATCGTCTTCGTGATCCCTCATCTCTCTTGATTCTTTCTTCCTGTCCTGTCGTTCCGTGTCTTCTTCATGCTCCCTCCTCTCTCTCGACTCATTCTTCTTCACATGTTTCTCCTCATTTTCTGCTTCCCTCTTCTCCTTCAAGTCTTTTGCCCTTACATGTCGTTCATCGTCTTCATGCTCCTTCCCCTCTCTCAATTTCATTTTGTTATGATGGCGCTCCTGTTCTTCCTGCTCCCTCTTCTCCCTTGCCTCCTTTCTCTTCTGACGTAGCTCCTCTTCTTCCTGCTCTCTTCGAGCCTTGCGCTCACGTTTTCTCTGCCTATGTTCTTCCTCCTCTTGCTCTCGTTGCCTTAGCTTTTCTTGGCGGCGCAGCTCTTTCTTCTGTCGCTTTTCTTCCTCCTCAATGGCAGCCAGCTTCGCACGCCTCTCTCGATCTTTTTCTTCCCGTGCCATTATTCGCTCCTGCTTTTTCTGTTCTTGCAAATCTCGATCAAAAGCCTCACCCTCCTTAACCTCCTTCAACCCTAGAGCATCTCTCATTGTTTCCAATTGCTTCTCTTTTTGCGCAGCGATGTGATGGCTTTGCGTTGAGTTCACTCTGGACACACAGATGCAACGTTAAACACACCAATATTTGCCTAATTGGTAAGTTACTTAGAAATAGATGCAGCGAAGTCTAAACTACGCATTTATCGTAGAGAGCATGCTGTACAATGTCCACAAGTAAAGCAATTCATGCTCAGAGCAATACTAAGCAACATGATGTTCCTAATGTCAGACTAGAAGAACTTCCCCAACTTGTCAATTACAAGAAGAAGCTCCCAAGGACGTAGCAACTTCCAACACAAAAACCTACACCAACATCGAAAATTAGGGAATAGGAAATACTTAGAATCGGCCCCGGCAGGCGCATCATCGCCATCCTCTGCATCCGCGGCCTCCAAACGCTTGCGCAAAGCTTCCACGCGCTCCAACACTTCCTCGTCGGGGTAACCCTGATCCACCAGCTGGTCCTCCAGCTCCATCAGCTTGAGCTCGATGCGCCTCTTGCGATCATGCTCCAAAATGTCCTTGTTCGCTTTGCGCAACACTCCGCCTGCACCCTGACCATTCTGAAACTCCTTCACCTCCGACCGCACGGGGCGCGACTTCACGAAGAACTTATTCGTTTGAATGTAGCCATTGGTACCGGATCCTCGCGGCGTCGACAACCCAATCCCATTATACATTGTGAAAAATTGCACTAATTCTGTACGCACGCACAAAACTTCGACGACGAAACCCCCTCCTCTTCCTCTTCTTATTCCTCCTCCTCCTCCTCCTGAATCAAAAGCAAGCAAAGAGTCCAGCTATGGCAGAAACCCTAAAATGCAGCACCCAACAAACCCTGTCAGGAGAGCACGCAGATAGACGGTGGTGGGTGGGGTCTTCGAAATGGGTCTTCGAAACGGGTCTTGGTGATGGGCGACTTCATGCCCTGCGACTTCGCGGGGGTCTTGGACTCAAACCCCTCCTCAAGAAGAACAACAAAAACTCGACGGTGGAATTGGCGCTCCAGCTTCTTTCTTTCTTTTTATGTTTATGTCATTTATTTCTTCTTAATTATTCTTTGTATCATTTACTTACCTAAATTTTCATGTGTTAATAAATTATAACGTGGTTCAAAATAAATATTCTCTAGATTTAGTGAACTTTTGTCATTATTCATATTCTTGTTCATTGCATTTCACTGTAAAGCTCAAAACTTTGATGGTGTGTTTTATTTTTTTATTTTTTATTTATTTGTTGGAAATTTATTTCGAGTTATTATTACTCACAAATCTTTATTTTATTTTTTAATTATTTTAGTGATAATACAATAAATATATATATATATATATATACAATTACAACTCAATAGATTGTTATTCAAGCCACCATACATTGGATCTCCATCATTTGGTTTGTATTAACATCTTTCATTGAATCAATTAAGCAACTTCCTAGTAGAATTATATTTGTCAAATTATTTTTTTATTAAAAGATTTACTCTTTACTTGATATGTACCTTGCACATTGTACAAAATTCAACAAATTTTATTGATTAATGTCAATACAAGAAAACACATGTTTTGCTACCCTGCTTTAGAGATGACACACATTACATTGACAGATGTTTATGATCTATATAAATTCTACATCTCATGTTGATTTTATGTAGACTGAATCTATTTATTCATTTTCAAAAGCATTCATCAAATTGCATCCATAGTTAATTATTACCACAAGAATGAAAAAATTTGTTTAATTTTATTATCAGCAAACTTTGCCCGGCACTTTATTTTACTATCACAACTTCAAAATTTTAATTGTGTAAATCAGCTCTTAAGCATATCTCTACTTCACATATGTATATAAATATGTATAGGGGAATGTAAAATAGACCCATGCTTTTATTAAATAGTCCCATACTTGATGAAGAAAATGGCAATCATGATGAATGTGATTGGTTTTTATTGGTTGCAGATCCAATAGTGGAGAAATGAATCTAGAGGTTATTTTTATTTTTCATGATGGGTGAATCTATTTAATAAAAACTTGGATCTATTTAACATTCCCCTATATATATATATATATATATATATTTGGTGTGTGTTTTTGAACTTTGTTGATAATATGATTTTTTCCTGAAAGGAGAGTAGATTCTTGACCATAGCAATGAAAGAATTTAAAAGAATTTAGTTTTAGTTTTCGAATTACCGTGTGGTTATAAAGTATTATGCACCAATAATTTACAACATAATTTACGAGGAGCTCCAGCTCAGCTCGTCCACGTCAGATCTCAAGTCCACATCAGATGAGGAAGAGTCGAAGGCGATGACGATTGCACCGACAAGTATTGGAGTGGCGGAGAGCTCTCGGCGACCACCGCCCTCCTGCGATCCCGAATTCAATCGGAATGGAAATGGATCAGCTCAGGCTGCAACTCTACAATTGAGCAGATTACGTGCGGAATTGGATTTTGGGTACGCATCGTTCATGACGATGCTTTTGTTGCCCGCAGTCTCATCCAATGCGGCATCCCTCAAGCTGGCTGTGTCTTCACCGTTGCTGCGCAACCTAGTTTGGTATGAAATTGCGGGCATTTGTAATCGTAGGGTGGAGCCGGGGTGGGGCAGAAAGAATAGGTCGTCGCCAGTTCGGAGGATGGCCGCCGCCGCTGCTGCTGTTGACGGTAGTTCGGCGTCAACTGGATTGCGAGAGATGGAAAGGGCGGCGACCATGTCGAAGCCGAAGGTGCCCGTGCTGCTGCTTGATGTGATGGGCACCCTCGTCCGGGATCCATTCTATGAGGACATTCCTGCTTTTTTCGGGTAACGGGTCTGTTCGTTTCTCCTAATGTGCAATTTGGTTGCGTGTTGCGAGGGTGATGAGTCGGAATTTGGGCACTGTTAGCATGGGTTTCAGTCAGCGAACTAAGACTTTATGCCAAGGATATGGGCTGGTGCAATTTTCGAAGTGGGTCACGAGACAATGAGAATGTCCGAATAGACCCACCAAGACGCTAAGCCGTCTTGTGAACTGTGCAGAATGACTATGAAGGAGTTGCTAGCTGAGAAACACCCCACTTGTTGGATAGAGTTTGAAATGGGCCAATTGACTGAGGATGAGGTAATTAAGAAGTTCTTTGCCGATGGACGAGATTTCGACATTCAGGGTGGGTTCCTTGCCATTCTTCCAAACAGTGTGTCAGAGTTTAGTGAACTTTTTTTTATTCCCGAATTTGAAGCAAAATTTAGAGTTCTGATTCTGAAATGCTGATATCACCGTGTGGATGGTAGGGTTGAAGGAGTGTATGACAAAGGGATACACTTATTTAGAAGGAGTGGAAGAACTATTGCAACGACTGCTCTCCGCCGGGTACACCATGCATGCCTTCTCCAATTACCCTTGCTGGTACAGTATGATTGAAAACACGCTCCAGCTCTCGCAATATATGCCTTGGACATTCGTTTCCTGTCACATGGGTACTATATCTATAACCCTAACAATCATTTTTTGGTATCGGATCCACATTAGCGTTTTTAAATAATGGGCACACTTGGATTCTGTGGATATTAGACTGGAGGACGTTAACTTCTTTTTCCAATGAACGTCTCCATATTTTTTCGCTTCAGAAGTTGCCTGTGTTGAACTATGATTTTCTTGTATCGCTCCTGTCTGCAGGATTGAGGAAACCTGACTTAGAGATATATCTCGAGGCTGCTCGTCGGTTGAAGCTCGACCCATCGGACTGTGTTTTCGTTGATGACAGGTGATAGATTGAGGCTTGTCGGCCTGGAATTTGTGTTTTGTTTTGTTTTGTTTTGTTTTTGTTTTGTTTTGTTTTGTTTTTGTTTTTTTGTTTTGTTTTGTTTTTTTTTTTTTTTTGTTTCCTCCTGTTTTATCTTCTGAATCATGTCCTAAGACATTGTGATGGGAGAAAGCTGATAGCAGTTAAATCCATGCAGAGCTAAGAATGTGGAAGCTGCGATGGCAGTTGGGATGAAGGGAATCGTATTTCGGAACGCTAAACAGTTAGAAGAAGAGCTTGCTGCCCAAGGATGTTGCTTGTGAACTATGTAATCATCTGCACTGGTGGAAGATACTATGCTCGGCTGTTTGGTCCGCGATGGCAAAATTGAAATTTAGACGTCAATTCTTATGTCGATGCAATTGCACCATCTTGACAGGATTTATTTATGAGAAGTAAATGGGTTATATGCAACTGAGGAAATTTTAGGCTTCAAGTAGATCGAAAATTCTTTGAAGTGGGTCATTCCATTATAAAATCAATGTCGTTGAGCCTTTTTCAGTTGGAAAGAATGTAAATATTCTCTAATTGTGTTGGGAAACCATTGTTCAGAAAACCTTGTGATGTTTTGTTCATTGATCTTTGCGATTTGTATATAAACACATGCGACTCGTGGTTCCGACCGTTTAAAAGGTTTTGTCGTGAAATTGTTTCGGGACATTCTAGATCACTACTGATCATCATGATTCATGTATTGCAACAGATTTAAAATTTTCTATGAAGCTAAAATATGTGCATAAAAATCCAGAAAGACTTATTCCCATTTCCAGAAACCTTCATAACACACATTTGACAAAATCAGCTATACACAACCAGTTGGCAGGCGGAGCACAGAACAAAAGAGACTTCACACGCCTGGGCATCGACAGGACAGGATAAGTCACATGTCAATCGTTAGATCTGATAAACACATCCACCAACTGCAGAATCTACATCGACAGAAGCCTACATCCACCAAACCTCTCACCAAAATAGCATATCTTGTCAAGAAGCAAACAATATACGAAATCTGCTAAAAGTCCAAAAGTAGCTAATGAAAGATATTGAGAAAAGGAATCTTTCACCGACGCTGCATGAAAGCGGATTTAAGTACAATATTCCGTAGGGCGGGCAGCCCTGCCACAACCAAGTACTGTAATGTAAATTGCATGGGACAAATAATGTGCCACAATGAGAAATCTCACTATATCCATTTGTTCACCTTCTGAAAGCATTTCTCTCGTTTTCTGCACTTGACCTCTCAATAAAGTGTGCCCGCCTTTTTACACTCTTTTCGATTGCGGAAGCACTCACTCCCTCTGATCCAAACATACTTTTCTGCGTATCAGCTATGAATTGCTCATTCGACTTGTCATTTATTGTACGCTTAATTTCGACAGCATCTGCGTCTGCAGCACGTTTCAAACGTTGCCACCTCTGCTCCTCATGAATATCAGCATTAACTTGCATCTCCCGCAATCGTGCAGCCCTCTCTGCATCCGACAGTTGCCCAGGCTTGGGAGGTCTTCCTCTACTCGCTGGCTTTGAGAGAACGTTTTCACTATTTATGTCCTTCCTTCCGACTACCTGATCTTCAACAACCAGCCTTTTCTCTATCGCATCTAATTTAGTGTTTCTCAAATCATCTACAGAGCCATTACTTGGGGACTTGATTTTCCTTTCTGGTTCCTTAGTGTACGGAAGCTTGGTGTCTCTATCTTCGTACCTTTTTGACCTTTGATCACTAAGATGGAGTTCCTTGTATCTTTCATCACCTTTAGAAGGAGCCTTAGAATCAAATTCACCTCTTCTTAATCCACTCTGACCGTAATCCCTCCTGTGAACAGGACTGCTGCTTGGACTCCTGGATGGGCTCCTGTGTGAAACTCTCTTCCTTTTAACATGATCTCGATCTTCGGGCCCTTTCAGCCTTCCGTCACTGTCCCTGTGTTCCAAATACCTACCTTCGCCCGAGTAAGGACCCCTAGAAGCGAAATTATCTCTCCTCGATCTATCTAGGTCGTAATCCCTTTGTGTAGATTTTCTGCTCGGACTTCTAGATAAGCTCCTAGATTGAACTCGCTTACCCTTTCCATAATCACGATCTTCAGACCCTTTCTGTCTCTGATCACTGTCCTTGTACTCCCCATACCTACCTTCGCGCGTGTAAGAATCTCTGGAATTAAAATCGCCTCTACTCGATCTACCCGGGTCACGGTCTTTTCGAAGAGGAACCCTCCTAACAGGACTTCTGCTTCGACTTCTGGATGGGCTCCTAGATGGAACCCTCTTCCTCTTTTCGTAATCACGATCTCTAGACCCGTTAAACCTCTGCTCACGATCTCTGCGAACAGGACTTCTCTGAACAGCCGCACTCCGAGTAAGGCTTCTGCTGGGACTCCTCGACGGGTCTCTCGTTCTCTTTTCAAATTCTTGGTCTTCAGACCCTTTCGACTTCCGGTCACTAATCAATTTCCTTGGGCTTTGGCGACGATCATTTCGAACGGGACTGCTGGTCGGACTCCTGGATACGCTTCTGGATAGAACACGGGCCCTACTTGTATGACCACCATCAGCATCAGCATCAGCATCCGAACCATGCCCAAGCTTCCTACCTTTTCGAGGATCGTCTGAATCAGAGGAGTCTTCACTGCTGCTTCTGTGCTGCTTTTTCCGTTTCTTCTTTTCTCTGCGCTCCAGCTTAGCCTCTTTACGTTTCTTTTTCTTCTCTTCCTTCAGCTTTTTCTTCAACTCGGCCTACAGATTCAACATAATTAGAACAACTCCTTCTACTTGACCACAACCCGTATCCTAGAACACGTTCTTACAAGTTAAATAAGTCACGCACAGAACATCATCCTTGGCATTGAAAGTACACTTACAGCTTTTTTAATCTGCGCCATCTTGACTGGATTGCTCTTTATCTTGGCAATTGCTTCTTGCTCACGTTGCCTAATCGCGAAAAGGGGATCTGAGTGCAGCTTCCTCCACGAATCATTTGCTGAGGCAGGTTTTTCTTCAACAAATAATGCGCCGGGTTTAGCTGCAACCTGCAGTAATTCACATTTGTGAAGATAAATATCAAATTAAACTCTTCTCAACAGACCAATGAAAATTACGTTGCAAGCACAATTTCCTGCAAATAGTTGAAGGATTCAGGGTTATAAGCTCTCACCTGTCCAACATTACTTTCAGGTTGTACAGCTTCTTCCACAGGTTTTCCTAGCAAATATTCATCTGCTTGAGCAACCTTTCCAACCTGAAGACCAGAATCATACAAAAACTCCAGCCGCTCCTGCTTTCTGCAATCCCAAAACCCTCAACAATTCAGCATGAATGCCATCTACAGTTAGCCGATTCCCGTGAAAACATAAGAGACTGCCGAAAAGCAATGTGTCCCGCATCCATCATGCCGATACTTAAAGCCCGCAGCTATCCTCAAAATTGAATAAGCATAAAATAAGCCTACCAAATACGTTAACCCAAAATCCTCCAAAAGCTGACGGTACTGTATCCTGCTCCAAAATTGGTCTCGGAAAAGAAAAGAAAAGAAAAGAAAAAAAGAAAAACGAAAACCCTAATAGCAACAGATCTGAAGAACACAATATCTTTGACGCATAAAATTCGAACCTGTTCATATCCAAACAAAAATCCTAAGCTCATACTTCCAGAATGAGAAACAAAAACTGCAGAATCAAACGCGGGGAAGCAACATCTCCAACTCTTTCACAAAAACCGCCCAGATGAACATTAAGCAACCAAAACTCGTTAAAAGGTCAGGAATCACGTACGGGACCAAGCCGGCTTGCTCTTGCATGAGACGAAACTCCGACTTCTCACGCTCATCCTGAATCTGCTTGCGGAGCTCCTCGAGTTTCTTCTGCTCGTTCTCATGCTTCTGCTCTGCCTTCCACACCGTTTCGATATTCCTTAAACTCCCCGTGTGCCATCCTTTCTTATTCAAAAACTTGAGCGCCATCTCTCAAACAAACTAGCCAATCAAAACAATCGACGACACCCTTCAAACCCTCCCAAACCCTCAAAACCCCAACCCTCCTCGGTCCGTCCAGACACAATTTCTTTCTTCCTATTCCCCACAAAAATAATCCTACAACGAGGTGCTGTCCGTTCTAATTCCAATTCCAGGGGGGGTGCGGCATAAACATCGCCATCGCAGACTGATCCACACCACCAGCCACACCACGTTTCTTCGCAACTAACAGCGAAGCCTCGGCAACTCAACGTCGTCGACTCTCGGCAAGGCCTTCAGAACCACCTCGTTCCTGGAAACTGCGACCGCGTGATTGCCGCCAGTGTGAACAGATACTGATTGAAACTGGTTCCATGGTTCCACTGCCATGACATTCTGAAGCCCTCTGTAACCGTTTCGTGGCCCAGTTCAACGCGTTCGCAAGGTGAGCACGCCTGTTCCGGGCAGAACAAGCCTCCGAGACCGAACTTAGTGGGAGGTATAGTAGAACCTTGCTATTTATCTAACTCATGTATTCTATGAGTTGTATGACATTAGCAACATTAAATGACCTTTTTGGCGCGATGAAGTATGTATAAATTAATGGGTACTTTTATCTATCAAAACATCATATTTGAGAATTTAACATGGGTTCCATGAGGTGATTTAGTTAATTATATTTAATTTACGGGATATAAATGTGAATATATATAATGTGCATCAATTTATATATATATATATATATATATTCATTTACTTGACTTCCAGGACACTGTAACATGTTTTCGAACCAGTCTAAACGTAAAGCTTCAATTGGTTTGAATCAAACGCAGTGAACGAATCACCAGAAGGAACATTAAAATTACTGGAAAAATAACACACAACCAGTAATTGAATTTGTTTTCGGGAAATAGATGATATCACATCTTATTCTATCTGATATAAAAAAATCAAAAGTTATTCTATAATGTTGTTTAAGCATTTCTTTAAATGAATTCGTGCAAGTTTATTGTGACATTCCTTTACTGTGACATTCAACTACACTAACCGAGAGTTATTTAAAATTACTCCATCACCTTCGAGTAGCTTACAACTGAGGCGATTTCTGAGGACGACATGGCTTTCGATATAGCTCTCAGTAATTATTATTATTATTATTATTATTATTTAATTTTCAAGTTTAATGATGATAGTAGGATACTTTTGACTTATGTGCATGCCTGCATACCAAAAGCCACTTCAAAAAAAAAACTTATAAAAATAATATATATATATATATATATAAAATTTCATGAAACACATAGGCTCATTGTTTATTGCATTCTCTAAGCAGTTTAGTGGACACTGGGGCAGCAGATTCCAGAAGTTAGTCCAAAAGCAAAAGTAACAGAGGAAAAAAAAAAATAAAAAAAAAGAAAAAGTAACGATTCCAAAGTTACGTAAGTGGTCCTGGCACCCACCACGTGCCCTGCCAATCCATGTACGAACGAACGAACCGACGGACGGACGGACGAACGGACGGACGAAAAACAAACGAACCGACGAACAGAAGCGATGGCAGGAGGATGGATGTACGCCCCTGCTTCCACACACTGTCCCACGTTGGCATGCAAGGGCTTGTGGCTCCCATACGTGTGTGAATTTAACGACAGATACGCGGAAGAGTACGTACGTAAGTACGTAAACTCGTCGTGGAGATGGGATACGAATACATATAGGGGAGGCAGGGCAGGGCAGGGCTAGTGGGAGGTTTGAGGCCAGAAGGGCGAAAGGGCCCTTCTGCTCAGTTTCGCACGCCACATGCGACTCTCCATTGCTATTCCAGCCCAACCCAGCCTAGCCCGGCCCACTCCACTCCACTAGCAGTGACAGACAGATCACGTTTGACTCGACGCTCAAGCCCGAATCTCTCGATGTGGTCCGTCGCGCGAGAGGGCCGTGCCATCCGCTGCCTACTTGCCTCCCATTTGCGCTTCGTCGCGGTGCAAATGATGGTGGTTTGAGTTCGATCTCGAGGTTTTTGTCACCGTTTTGCGGTTGGAGTGTGTGTGTGTGTGTGTGTGTTTCGCCGAAGCTGAGGGGCGTGGTTGGTATCTGTTCGGCGGCCATGTGGTGGTGGGGTGCGGAGACGTCACGGTTGGGTTGGCGAGTGTCGTTAATTCCTTGACTTGGTAGCACTTTTGTAAAGGGAGAGGTTGGATGAGGGTCGTATGGCGGCGGCGGGAGCTTGATCTGGTGATTTCTTGGAGGCAGGGGTGCGATTACTTGGGTTGTGGTGGAATTGGACACATTTTTTATGAGATAGGTTGGTTTGGAGTGTGACGGGGTGGAAGAGTTATGGATGGGAGTCTGGTGTGACACAACGGTGGCAGAGATGGGATGAGGAAAGTGTGAGGGTTGGAGCGGGTCTCTCTCTCTCTCTCTCTCTCTCTTTTTTTTTTTTTTTTTTTTTTTTTTTTTTGTAGTTAAGGTGCATGCTTTCTTTCAGTGTATGGTAATGATGATGGAAACTCAAGTGCCGAGCTTCTGGGACGCCGGGGACTCGGCCATGATCGAGGCGTTCATGGGACCGGCTTATGGAATCCCAAGTAGTTATGAGGTACAGGATGATTTGGCAAGCACAACCGAGAAGGGGCTGGAACTGAGTGAGACTGTGCTGCTTAGGAGGTTGCACACACTGGTTGAGGAGACCTCATCAAATTGGACTTATGGAATCTTCTGGCAGCTCTCAAGGTCACCATCTGGAGAGCTGTAAGTCAAGACAGGATCTGATTTATTTATTTATTTATATGTATATTTGTATTTATTTTCCTTCCCCACACAGCACTATGTGACGCGCGCATACCTGGGTATTGTATGCCTCCTGGGCTCTAAGATTGAGCAGATTAGTTTCCAAGTCCTAAGTTTCACCGAACTTGAAGAGCTCCCTCACGAACTCATCAGCATATACCTTTTGCCCCCACTTTGGCTTCCGACGCTCTTGTGTTTATTGTATCATTCGTAATGAACTGAAGCTAGAAGTCCATCAGAGGTAGAAGCTCTGTTGGCGCCTTTTGCGTATTATACTGCATATCCACCCATGAACTCTTCCCTTTCATACATCCTGGGGCCTTTCAGGAATGGATTCCGTATCTTTCATGTACTGGGATCTTGCGTTAATGGGTATCGTTCAGGGAGATCGGCGTCGGAAGGCCGAGTGCTGGGATCCTGGTTCTATCTCCGTCCGATACTTTTTTTTTTCCTGTCCACATTCAGATAACATTTGAATTTACTATTGTATTTTGAAGAAAACCCCTTCCCTGGAATGGCCAAACCAGAGTCTGTCGACGCAGGAAATGGTCAATTCTGGCCTGTTGCACACCAGAATGCCACTCCTTAAAGACATACCGAAACATATGATAGTTATGACGTATGCCTGTTGTTTTACCGACAGAGTATCCATCGAAATATGTTTGCAGGTCTGGGTTCTTGAACCTGAAACAACAATATGAATGATAGGAATTCCTCCTTTCTTCAAACTTGGTTTTGATGGGTTGACGATGGGTTATTTCTAAATTATACATCACTTTAGTACCATATTTTGTATTTAATTTACGTGGGGAGAGTGTTAATGTGATAGTGTTGGCTGTTGCAGGATGTTGGGGTGGGGTGATGGGTACTTCAAGGGGCCGAAAGAGAATGAAATTTCTGAGAAGCGTATAGATCAGGGAGGTAGTGAAGAGGACCAGCAACTGAGACGGAAAGTGTTGAGAGAACTGCAGTCTCTCGTGAGCAATACTGAAGAGGACGTTAGTGATTATGTAACAGATACAGAATGGTTCTACCTTGTCTCTATGTCGCACTCATTTGCGTATGGTGTGGGGTAGGACATTAAACCTATTTACTCTTTTTTCTAATTATTTGGTTACAATAACAGGGCTTCTCAGTTGAGTTAATAATTTTCCACGACGCTAGACTTTATTATTTGAAGATGGTTTTGTTTCAACTCTCTTATTGCAGGCATGGTAATGTATTTTTGATGCAGGACTCCGGGCCAAGCACTGGCAACTGAAAGTCCTGTGTGGCTTACTGAGGCAAACAAGGCCCCCAATCATATTTGTACACGAGCTCATTTAGCCAAGGTATACCTTTACTGCTCTCTTTATTGGTGGATTGTGTGGAGTTGTAGTAGCTTAGGAAAGTCACTTCTAGGTGTCATTTTTTAATAACTCGTTCCAGGATTTATGAATAATGACAACATCTTTGCATGCACCAGCTGCACTATTTTGTGAAAACATAGTTTGAACTCATTCATCCTTAGCTGTTCTGGGATACCTTTTTGCGGATGTCTACGTCGAACCCGTCCACCTGTTTGTCACAGTTTGTAGTCAAACTACAGTCCCAGTGTCTTTCTTCTCCGTCTGTCTGTGTGTTCCACTATTAGTAATTTCTGTAGGATTTAAACTTCTAGGCTGCTATGATCATACCAGAATATACTTTTACACGGAAGCCTACAAATTTCTTGAGCGATTGACTTAAAAAAAAAGCACGAGAAGTTTTGAACTGACTATGTTCTGGTTGGTGACATTGTTTTCTCTCATGGCGCTTCACCGAATGCAGATGGCTGGTATCCAGGTATTGACAGGACCCTAGCATTGTTTGTTCTAGACTTGTGATGTGAGACATGTTAGTTTTTTTGACATCACTGCTGAAGGTTTGATAGTGGAATTTATCTTCAAATGCATCCTGCCACTGATGACGAGACTATGAACAGTTTTCTGGAGCGATTCTAGTCAGATTCTAATTCATTATTTTTCTTCCGTCTGCAGACAATCGTCTGTGTTCCTACAAGAACTGGGGTTGTTGAGCTTGGATCTACGGATTTGGTGAGTTCAACTGAACTGAAATTCTACTTATCTTTGGGCTCCACAATATATCCATTAAAATATAGTTTGGTTTCCAACCCATCATTACCCCTGGCTGAAAATTTTGTACTATTGGATGCTATTTCAATACAAGGTGAAATCTATTCACTGATTTAGAATGCTTGGGATGGGATAAGAATGCGTTCAAGTTCAGTTTGTCCCGATTGGTAGTAGCGTATGTTTTGCTGTCACATAGTTGATAAACCTATAATTAATCAAATTTTACGATTATTTGAAGGATAGAATTTGTTTGATTGTGTTATCGGAGCTTCAGAATAAAGTGTAGATTGTCTTGTAATTTACACAGGTTTCTCAACGTTGAAATATGCCAAGGCCATATCTTCAGTAGATGAAACGGCGAGGTAGAACTTTGTAGATAGTATTGGGAAAATTAGAAATGCCGTCTATCTTGCTTAAATATACTCTCACATGTTAGTCTAAATATTTCATTTTGCCGTTGACTGCAGTTCTGCAAGCCCTGTAGTAGCTCTATCCAAGTTCAAAAACGAGCGTTATAAAATTCCTAGGAAGCTCCCGCATGAAATATCTCTGGGTCCATGTTTAGTATTAGGCTGTTTCTTGGAATTTTCGTTTTTACCCTTGGAGCCCGTTAACATGTCGATCTTTTTACTTCCTTGCAGATAAGTCAAAACATGGACGTTGTTCACCATATAAAGATGGTATTTGATGAACCATTTTGGGGAGCAAATCGAAGTCAAGTTATGGCTCAATCCTTGCTTATGGACAGCGATGCGACTTTCTTCCCTCCAAGTCCAAGTATCATGTCGATGGGCACCACAAGTGCGTTTGCATCAAGCCCCAGCGTAGCTAGTAGAGGCTCTACTCTTGGTAAAGATCATGAATCACATTATAGAGGGAGGAATGTGTCAGTCGAAAAGATTGGTTCCTCAATGGCAAGCACTAGCTTTGATACTTTGGACTATATGTGGCAGCAATCAGACGAAATGCAATTTAATGATGGAGTATCAGTTGGTACTACTGAGAAGGACCAAGGACAATCACGTTTGTATTATCCTGTTTTGGGACCACCTGTTCTGGTAGAGAAACTTCCATTTTCTGCCACTAGTTTGATAAGTAGAACCAGGGCAGCAGAAGTGAAGCATTCAAGCATGCTTCAGAATGTTGAAAAGTTGGCCTCTGAAGATCAAAAGCCTTCATCACTACCACATATCAAGGTACATACTACACACTCCTACCCCGAAAAGACTGGTGCTGGGGAATTGAGCCAGGTTTTAAGTACCCCAGATCTCAGACAATCGATAGAGATGAAACTTCCAGCGCAAGTAGAAACCAGGCGTGCTCCCGGAATAACTGGGGGCGCTACGAAGCCTGTGGCTGAGAAAGCCAAACCTGTTCCTAAACCTCCTCAGCAACAACAGACGGCGATATCAGGACCTCCAGCTAGCGCAAGTGGGCGTTCAAGTTTTGATCAGTCAGAGCATGATTCCTTTCAAGAATCAGAAGCTGAGATCTCTTTCAAGGAGAGCAGCGCAGTGGAGTTCAGTTTAAATGTTGGTACAAAACCTCCTCGAAAACGGGGTCGAAAGCCAGCCAATGACAGAGAGGAGCCCTTAAGCCATGTGCAAGCGGAAAGGCAGAGAAGGGAGAAGCTCAATCAGCGATTTTATGCTTTGCGAGCTGTGGTGCCAAACGTTTCCAAAGTGAGTCTTCGTTTCTTTTACTGCATGTTATATGTACTAGATGACTGAGGCTATACATATGACTCACAACTCGTGCTCCGAATCATATTATTTGTTCGTGTGTTGAACTCTTGCTAAATTTTGCTTTGTTTTGTTTTGTTTTTGCCTTTTTTTTCTTTTTTTTTTTTTTTTTTTTTTGACGTTAATCAATTTCCAGTTTGTTGTCTTTTGACGTAAGATCTTTAAATGACTTTTGTGGTTTGGTGTTGGACATCAGATGGACAAAGCGTCGTTGTTGGGCGATGCTATTGCATACATTAATGAGCTTACGAGCAAGCTGCAATCGGCAGAGGCTCAAATCAAAGACCTGAAAGGTCATGTGGTTGGTTCGAGTGACAAATCACAAGAATCACTTTCGATTGCAAGGGGTTCTATGGATAACTCGACTATAGATGGGTTGAGCATAAGACCACAAGGGAGTGTTAACAGCACCTCGATTTCTGGAAATGCACCAAGTGGGACGAAACCTACTATTGCAGTGCACATTCTTGGGCAAGAGGCTATGATTCGTATAAACTGTTTAAAGGACTCTGTTGCCCTTCTTCAGATGATGATGGCATTGCAAGAGTTACGTTTGGAGGTTCGGCACTCAAATACCTCCACCACGCAGGACATGGTTCTACACATTGTAATTGTGAAGGTGAGACTTTATTTCGTAAGTAGCGGTTATTTTCGTCTCGAAGAACTCTTTTTGTTTTTGGTCCAGCTTCGTATGTGGAGTGGATAGTTTTAGAAGTTAAACTGTCGGCTTTTGTTTTGCAGATTGAGCCAACTGAACATTACACACAGGAGCAGCTATGTGCGATACTGGAGAGGTCATGTCAACCCTACAGCTGTTCTACCAAGGATGAAGGTCACGGGCTTTCAGAAAAGCTAGGTTCATCAAGACGATCTCAATAATCCCTTGTCTTGGATCTCACCCTTGCCGTCTATCAATGCCTGATACTATGATTAAGTTTGCCCTTGAGGGGCTTGGAACAGAAATTTTGTCCAAAGTTGCAGTTATCAATAATTTGAGTAAGTTTTTTCAAGTGCGAGATTCTCTGGCAGGCCGACCGAAAAGCCTGTTTGCATGATACGAAAGCTTCAAAATATTCAGTAGGGGAAGTGAGGCTGTTATCGGGTCCTGGTTGGATAATGTATGTACAGTATGCCGCTATTCTCAAGCACATTTCCAAACTTTACCTTTCAATGTAGAAGATACGAGTTGCAAATGTGTCCTGAGTACCTCTACCAGGCATTATATAGCTTATATTATGCAGTTCCTTTTCGAATTCATATTTGGTTTCCTTTTGAAAAAGGTCTCTGGTTGTAAATGACAAATTTATAATTGATAGCCCAGGTTGTTTAGATTTGAGCAAGGACATATATTTTGCATTTGATTGGCACTGCCCACTGTAGTGAGCACTTTTGGTGTTAAGATAGCAGCTGCGCTTGTGACTGTCGTCTCATCGACTTCACAAGAATTTGCACTGTTTTAGAGCTTTTAGAACAGACTCATAAATCGAGAAATAATCATCTACCGGAAACCTGACAACTGTCCAAGAATTTTATCGTGTTCCATCGTCAGCCCTGACCATGGCGAATCTAGGTGTTGGGGAATTTGTAATTCTCTAGAAAAGTAAAATGGATGTACGTCCAGCGATCCAACACCTTAAGGACATTTTTAGCAATGTGAACAATGGAAATAGAAATCATTTCCTAGTCATGTTAATCACCAACAATCATCAGTTAAGATTAGGGTGATATCCCCTTCAAGATTTGGCATGACACAGAGAGCTTTTTGCCGGATAAAGTAGGGTGAGGAAGATATGTATGCATGCTTGAAAGCAGGAACGCTCTTAATACTACTTTTAGATTAATTGAACCATTAATAACATACTGTTTTAAAATAGGATGAGGAACGATGATAGTGCTATGCCACATCTGTCCTCAAATTCCATCTGGGGGTGAGCTCAAGAGGTATATCCCTTGAACTATCTTTCCATCACTTGATTATCAATTACAAAACCAAACTGGTATTATTAGTTTTCGTTGCTATGGGATTTATTAGCAGAAATGTGGCAAAAGCTAACATAATTGAGAATCAAGCAAGTCCTTCGTCTCTTCCGATTACTGGTGAAAGTTGTATCACTCAACTAAAACATGAAGTGTAGATGTACACCTTGTTCTGCAGACTGCAAGTTCTATGTCCAAAGATGGCCACTCCAAAGACCTCTAAAAAGCTTCATGTTCACTTGTATCAGCCCCATGTGCACTCTGAAGCAAATCGGTTGAGTTCCAAACATACCATCGTCGGTCGGTCACAAGCAGTGATGAACTTTTCAACGCTCCTCCTGTTTGCGAATACTCAGTCGAAATCATGTTTAGCTCATCACTTACCACCTGAGCCTCTGGCCAAAATCGATTGCAACTCGTGCTGCTGATAAGATCGCTGCCAAGTTTAGGATTTAGGGTTTCCCGTGATCTTGCTGAAAAAGCTATGTCCTGCTTCTGATGCACACATACGTGTCTCGGGATCCTCCTAATCGGGAGCGTAATCGGAAGATTAACTGCGTCAAATCTGTATCTTGGTCGTGGATTCAGTGATTTAGGCCTTTGTTCGTGTGTGGGGTTTGAAGTTACTTGTGGGGTCGGAACTAATCTGAAGCAATAAGGTCGAGGGAGTGTTGGGCTTTGTGGGTATTGGTTTTGATTGTCTGGTGTTGGAGTTGGGGTGATGGCACAATTGGTGGGGACGTATGCCACCGTGCCCGGCACGGAGCGAGGGAGAGGCATTCTTGTTTCGGGGGACCCCAAGTCAGGATCAATTGTATATTGCAATGGTAGATCGGTGATTATTCGCAGCTTGAAAGATCCGTCCAAGGTGGAGGTTTATGGCGAGCATGGGTACGCTGTGACGGTGGCCAGGTTTTCTCCTAATGGCGAGTGGATCGCGTCGGGGGATGTGTCGGGGACTGTCAGGGTTTGGGCCAGGAATGAGGACCGCACCTTGAGGTTTGAGATCCGGGCTTTGTCTGGATCAGTTGATGATTTGGATTGGTCACCCGATGGTCAGCGCATTGTGGTGTGTGGCGATGGCAAGGGCTCAACGTTCGTTAAAGCATTCTTGTATGAAAACTCCTGCTCTCACTCTGGTCGTTCTCTCTTTACTCTTGGATATTCTAGTGATCGAAGCTAGTCAGTTATGTAGTGCATCTAAGACTTTTCTGCTCGAATTCCCGCAAGCGTGGAGTCTTCGGATGAGGTTCGTGCATTTTGAGACATTGGATTGCGATGGAATGTGATTAGCACGAAGCCTGTTTATTGCATAAATTGGCAAGATCATAGCTGAGGCTTTTCTTTTCACTTGAACAAAAACTATATGTCTTTCACAATCCCGTGGTCGTGTTATTTATTGCACTCAAGAGTAGAGATGAATATGTTGCTTGCAGGTGGGATTCCGGATCGACTGTTGGGGAATTCGATGGGCATTCTAAACGGGTCTTGAGCTGTGCTTTCAAGCCGACTCGTCCGTTTCGCATCGTAACTTGTGGAGAAGACTTTCTCGTGAATTTTTACGAAGGCCCTCCGTTTCGGTTTAAGGCATCGAACAGGCATGTGCAACTTGAACGAGGAAGAGAGAGCAAGAGATTTTTCGCACAACTTACTCTTTGGCAGCTCATGATAGTCGAGACAACGTAGGATGTAGTTCGAGATTGTTTTTGTATTTGCCAATGCTAAGATTCTTGATTGGATTTGCAGAGGTCACAGCAACTTCGTAAACTGTATCAGGTTCTCTCCTGATGGTAGTAAATTTCTATCAGTTGGCTCGGACAAGAACGGATTTCTTTTCAATGGAAAAACCGGTGAAAAGATCGGAGAACTTTCCTCTGAGAATGGTCATAGTGGTAGTATTTATGCAGCTAGCTGGAGTCCCAATGGGAAGCAGGTTGAAACTAAACCATTTGATGCTGATTTAGTCTATTGTGGCTAAAATTTGTGATATTCTCAATAGATTGTTTCCTGACTTCGCACAGGGCTCTAATGTAACTAGAGCTGGATGCTGGCAAAAGTTAGGTTTAGTAGAGGCACTCCGGCTGTATTTATTATATTAAAAATATCAGTAAGTTGTGAAAGTCTACTTTCTAAAACTTTGGACATGTGTCTAATGTCTGGAGGCAAAATGTGATCAGGTGCTTACAGTCTCAGCCGACAAAACTGCTAAGATTTGGGATATTTCGGAAGAAGGCTCTGGAAAGGTATACACAACATTTTCTTTCTCTGATGTCGGTGGAACCGAAGACATGCAAGTGGGTTGTCTCTGGATGGGTGACTACCTCATTACAATATCTTTGGGTGGAGTGATTAGCTATCTTTCTGTTTCCGATCCAAGCACGCCTTTAAGGTCGATTTCCGGACACTTGAGGAGCATTACAGCTCTCACAGTTGCAAAAGAGGGAGACACTACAATGCTTTACTCGAGCAGTTTCGATGGCGTTGTTATTAAGTGGAAGGTAGGATCAGGATACCATGGGCGCCTGCAAAAAAACGGGGCTCAAAATCCTGCTGCTTTCATGACTGTTCAAGGGAGCGACCTAATTACTACTGGATTAGACAACAAGGTCTATGTCTTACCTTTCTTCGACTTCGCCGTTTTCATCAATTCGTAATGTGCCTAAGATTACGTACGAGGAAGCTGAACAGCCAAGTCCAATTTGTGGTTCTTTACGTGCCAAATTTCCCATTATTATTATTATTATTATTATTATTATTTTTTCTCAAGCAATGTGAGAGGTGGTTATCTCGAGCTTAGAGATTGTTATCTTCGTTGTTTCATCATGTTATACTTCCAGCAGCTGAGCAGATCCTAATATGGTGGTGTATCCAGTTTCGGCGTGTTCCGTTACCAGGTGACGCGTACACAGAGGCGGAAACTGTGGACCTTGGGTTGCTGCCACGAGATTTGGATGTGGCATCCAAATGCCCTGAGTTAGCGATAGTGCCCGTAGAGAAGTCAGTAATTCTCTTACGTCAAGGTGCAATTGTATCATCAATTGATGTCGACTATTCTGCAACAGCCGCTGCACTATCCCCACATGGTGAAGAAGCAGTGGTAGGAGGTCAAAATGGGAAGCTCTATGTGTATTCTGTGAAGGGTGACACGTTAACTCAAGGGGTAGTTCTAGAGAAGCATCGAGGGGAGATTTCATCTGTCCGGTACTCTCCAGACGGGACTATGATCGCATCTGGGGACCTAAACAGGGAAGCTGTGGTTTGGGACCGCATTACTTGGGAGGTAAGTTCTCACACCCCTTGACTTATTCCTTGCCCAGGTCGTCAATCCCTCGAAAGGAAAGGCACAATATTTTTAGGTGCTATACTCATGCACCCCCTGGTAACGCAGTGCTGAGTTGGAAGTATCTGGAAAGGATATGCACGCAATTTCTTTTACGATTGTCAAGTAGGGTTTTTCACTTGTGAGATTCTGGCAACGTTTGATTTTTCACTCTCTCGTTTCTCATCAGTTTAAGGTTATTGAAAATTCGCCATCCAAAGGTATTTTGGTTATCCTATTTGAGGATTATAGACATGTTGTGTAGACAAAAGTTATGCATCTGCCAGGAGTATTCTGCTTTTTAGAGAATTACAATTATCATTCCTCGGGTACTTGCAGGTGAAGGTGAAGAACATGCTCTATCATACTGCTCGAGTCAATGCTGTGGCGTGGTCTCCTGATAGCTCCAAAGTTGCTACAACATCAGTTGATGGTTGCATCTATGTCTACGACGTCACTAAGCCGGCCTCTGCTCGCACGGCCATTAGAAATGCGCACTTAGGAGGCGCTTCAGCTCTTGTGTTCGTAGACTCTGGAACATTAGCTAGCGGTGGAGACGATGCGTGTGTCCGTCTGTGGACTGTCGTTTAAATATTTTTGTTCATACATTCATGAGCGTCAGAGGGACTCATTCTTTGAGGTGCATTTTTAAGATTTTCTGATAAGGAAGGTCTTTAGAAGTAACTCTATCAAAGGATCTCCTCGAACATGTATTGTACATTTTTAGATTGATGATTGTGGTGAACGAGGTTGTTTTGGTTGACAGCATCATTTGAATACAACTCTCGTCTATTACCAGGTGAATCAGCCTATTGACAATTATTTTCTCGTGTTTTGTCTAAAGTAAACATGATTAGAATTGAGGACTAATTTGAAGGGGACAATTTGCTTAACCTGTTTTGATTTGAAATGAAACGGACGAGTGAACATTTTTAACACTGATGTAGCAGTTAGTATCTCACACTTCATTGCTCATACGTAATATTCCTGGGCTGGTAGGGTGGTTTTTGTGTCTTATACTGATCCCTTGCACTCAAAGTTGTGTGGACACACAGAGGAAATAAGCGCTTTGAATGCTAAGATATCCTTGTAGGATAAATTTCTTAATTGTGCTCGTCATTTCTAGATTTAGGACAGCCACACTGCCGATCAGGCTTCCTTAAGATGTAAACTCTTTGATTCTTGAATACTCAATGTTTCACCCTTTCAAGGCAGTGGCACAACCACTCAAGTCCCGACTTTCCGTTGGCATGCACTCTCTCAAGCACCAATCATGAAGCTTCTGCCCATGCGAATATTGGTAAAAATTTCATTCAAAAGCTGGAATTCATCCGCTACGCTTTCCCGTGAGCTAGCCTTCCTAAGAGTAATGGGCAGCGCCCGAAACATGCGAAGCGCCGACACTCCAATGAAACGAGACTAAAAGTTAGTATGTGAAGTTCACCATCTCGTATTCATTGATCATGCTTGCAAGGACTCGATTGCCGTATACCAAAAGATTGATTGATCAAGCAAGATCGAACACCATAATGTACAGAGAAAACGGAGCTGCTCATCTTCAACTCCATTGTATACCTATGCTGTCAATTAGTGAGGAACTCCTGCGTCAATCGAAGACGCATCTACATTCCCTAGATAACTTCTACTACCAAGGTGAGTTTAGAGCTGCAACATTATCAGGTTACTCCTAAGAATTGGTTAAATTTTCTATATCTACATATCACAATTTGCAATGGCGGCAGTCAGTATACACATCCTTTTATACATCAAAGGTACAGGGTTATTGAAGTTGGGGAGAATTGTCAGGTCTTTGCAAAAGTCTATCACTTCCTTCCCGCTTCCTCAAGTACCCGGTATTTTGACAGGATCTTTCGAGTAAAGCAATCAGCTGCTCCTCTGTAAACTTTAAGGTTGGTTTCATCTGCCAAACAAAAATCACATGTATCAGCAAGCAGAACATGACAAAATTGAAAGATCCCTGAAGCACCGAATCAGCTACAGCATTCTCGGAGTGGCTAACATATTACCTTGGCTATAACAATATGCAGGATATCATCACTTGTGGTGGATGTATTAGAATGTTGTATGTCGAGTCGTAATTCTTGTAGAGTCATCATCATATTGACAACAGAGTAAGCTTCTCGCAGACAGCTGATTCGTATCATAGCCTCCTCTCCAACGATATCTACGGCAATACTAAACCTCTTACCACCAGAAAATGTGCCAAACACAGGGCTAGTCCCATTCCCTTCAGGCTTCAGTTGGATAGCATCCTTGAGCGTACCAATTGCAAGCACCTCTTGGTCTTGCTCGTGCTTAGAACTTGCAACTCTCTGAAGATCCTTTATGCGCATTTCTGCATCCTGAAGTTTCTCTTGCAGGTGGTTAATGTGCGCAATTGCATCGCCTAACAGTGAAGCTTTGTCCATCTGATTGAAAGATGACAAATTGGTGTCAGAATGGGGCTATAAGAGTTGACTCAAAAACATGGTATCAAATCATTTTATAAGGCTTAACAGAGGATAACACACGTAAGAAATTCTAGTTGCAAACTAATACTCTAATAAGGGACAAAAACCTGAAAAATATAAGAGCTGGAAATAACACCAGATTGTCCTGCGGAGCATTTGAGCTATTGTGGGATATGAGGACATGGAGAATATAGATTACCTTTGAGACATTTGGCACAACAGCCCGAAGAGCATAAAATCGTTTATTAAGTTTCTCTCGCCGCTGCCGCTCAGCTTGTACATGGTTCAGGGGCTCTTCCCGGTCATTGGCGGGCTTCCGACCCCGTTTACGAGGCACTTTTGGAGCCTCGACCACATTATTTTTCATTGTAATCAGTTCTGTATCAACACACTCCTGGTCCAGGTGGCCGGCAAGCAGTAAACCATTTGCAGGGACAGGTACTGCTGGCTTTGAAGCGGGAGGAGATGGTGGTTGTGGAAGTGGCTTGAAAACAGGCATAGGCTTCTCAACACTTTCAGGTTTGTAAATAGACGTGGGTTTCTCAACAATTGGAAGCTTTTCGACTGCAGGCATTGAAGGAGAATGCAACTGCTCGTCTAGGCTGGGTGGATTTGATCGCACAGTCTGTGTATGCCCTGGGGGGTTAAACATTTCACCCACGTCGAAGGAACCATTATGATGCAGAAAGGCCTGTGATGTGTGTGGCTTAGGATGTAACCTTTCCGTTACAGGCAAAGATGTCTGCGTATGATCTAGTTGGGGAGGCTTCTTTACATTGTTCTGCTGAAAAATTGAATACCTCGAATCTGAGTCTAGGGTTTTAGGAGGTGGACTGGATGCTAAGGGGAGCTTCTCGTCTTGTAGAGGTAAGCTACCTAAAATATTACACATAGGTTGTCCTAAATCTCTCTCGACGTTGTCATCTGGAAGTGGATCATTATAGTGGAACTCATTAGTTTGTCCCCATACATGGTCATATCCGTTGAAACCAAAGGCACCTGAATGGGATACCATCTTGCCCATATGGCTGTGTCTTGTCCCAAAATCCATGCTTTCGCTGTCTGCTAGACCTGGATCAGTGTTCAGTGTCATGGAGGATACACCTGAGACACTCGTCGAATCAAAAGGTATACTCGGATAATGAGGCATAAATGTTGTATCAAATTTTCCAACTTGAGATTGGGAAATAATTGGGGACATATTAGTCAACCCCCACGTTGGCTCTTGGAACACCATCTTAACATACTCAACAACATCCAAGCGCTCGTGAATCTGCAATTGACAGCGGATAAAAACATAAGAAAACTTAACGATTTTCGCTTGACATGAAATGATATCGTAGCTACCCGTTGAACAATAAATGAACTTCAAAAACAATCTTCAAAGTTCATGAAAAGATTAAAGACTCACTGCATCAGTTGAACCAAGCTCAACCACCCCATTCATGATTGGCACACATAAAATAGTCTGCCACATCAATAAAATAAAATGAACGTCAACCACATGCTTAACTAATCCTTTGAATAAGGTATTAATCACAGGTACCTGCACTACACAATGAAAACGACTGAAGAGATGAAAAAAGCAGTGTTTCAAAAGATTATACTTAACGAATCTAGCATAACTGCGTAATGAGTATCTGCAAATGTGATGTACCTGAATTCCTGCCATCTATTCTCGGAAGGCCGAATGCAACAATAAAACAAACCAAAACCTCTGTGAGTACAATGAAATCATCATAGAATTCATTCCTAGAATCTTAATGAATCCAAAGTCTACAGCCAAAACAATTATTTTCCAGTCGTTTTAACCTTTTTGAGGGCAATCGCCTGCATAATTCATCAAAACTAAAAACGCTCTAAACGCTGGTGTGCGTCACTTAATCACCATGCTCACTAATGAGCAAGGAATGTGCTAGAACAATGGAAAAGTAAGGTTATAATTCTAACCCTCAGACGACCAACTATATCAGCATGTTCACAAATCAAGATTGTGAAAGAAACAGACATACGTTGGGTGAGAAAAACAAGGGATTGAGGATATTCCAATAAGATATATGTTGACACTCAGCGATTATTGGAAAGTCATAAGTCCTGTGTATCACACCTTCGCTAAATTGGCTCGTGTGCAGATTTTATAAGAAGCCTTATCTGCCTCCTCCAGCCATACATATTCTCCAAACGCCAATGCCTGACCAGGGGTACTACATTCAAAACGAAGATTAGCCGTAAAATAAAAGGAGAAGTAGTGTATGTGTGTGTGTGTGTATGAGTTTGAGATTCAATATAGTATGCGGTGGACAGAAAAGAACGTCGAACGCGCGCGAGAGAGAGAGAGAAATACCCGACCCCTTTTGCAAATGAGTGACACATAGAAACAAGGTAAAACCACTCCGTATCTGAGACGTCTTCAGTGCCATCATCATCTGGACAGGAAACAAGAGCCTGAAGCTCTCGTAGTACTTTCTTTCTCTGTAGCTGATGCTCCTCGGTTTGTGTTTTCCTTGGCTCAAATTGGTCACTATCTTTCGGTCCCTTGTAATACCCATCCCCCCACCCCAACATTCTGCCACGACGACAAGATCAAATCCGTTACATAGTAAATAAATGAAATAATGCCAAAAGGTTCACTTGAAGCAGCCCCATCCTCGATCCTTCAAAGACCAAACTCTCAAGAGAGAGAAATTCTTGTCAATTATGCTATTGTCTAAGGATTAAATCATCATTCTAGAAAGCGTGGAAGAGGAAGCGAGACTTGATACTAAAAAGAAGATTGCAAACTATAATTTCTATTCCATAAACCGTCGCGTTGTCATCTTCGATTGCATACCTCATCAGGTTTTAGAGAGATCAGTCAGAGTGAATGTTACCGGAATCGCAAATATTAGGGTCGGTGCATTCGGTAAGACTTTCTCGTATCCTAAACATATACTAGAACATTGCAAGGAAGGGCGCCTACTGCGAAATTCACAATGTCCATGAAAAGTATCATCATTTTATAGTCCTGATGCAGTAAACAAAATTATCGTCTTCAATTACTGTAACACGCGAATGCCACAGAGAAAACCTTAAAATATAGCCGCATACGATCATCACTGACGCATTGAAGGTTAAGGCTAATCAGTAATTATGAGAGCTGTGCACAGAAATGTATGATAAAATCCTGTTCCCTTGGAGCTTATTGAGCTTATGCAGGGTGCTGCATAGTCACTAATTCGTGCAAACCCCTCTCTGTCCATTTCAATGTAATTAAAGGGAGGGGGGGCATCACACATTCAGACCTAGGAGAATTATTCGAAAAGGAAAAAACAGAAACCACGAAACATGATCAAGAACTGGCGGTAGGAACATACGACTCTCCGGAAGGCGAAAGAGAGAGCTGCCAGAAGATGCCATAGGTCCAATCCTCCGACGACTCTTCCACGAGTCTGTGCAACCTACGCTGCAGCACAGAATCATTCTGCTCTAAATCCTGCCCCAAGGTGCTAGCCAGATCATCCTGTGTCTCATAACCCGGAATCTCATAGCCTCCAATAAAGGCCTCCACCATCAACGGATCCGCGGCATCCCAGTAGTTTGGCGTCCCCATCTCCATCATCCTTGATCTTACCCCCAACCTCCTGGTCGTCGTCCCCACTCCACATCCGAACCACTTCTACTCGTCTCCACTATTACAAGACAACCCTCCGCCTCGTCCTGCCATTCGGTTTCAATCCCCTCCTCCCTCTCTGTCTCACCACCAATCAACTTCCCAAAAATTTCACAAACCTTAACCAAACTCAACAAAACCCCTCCACATCCAGCTCAAATGTCGTCATATCTACCTCAACTTCCCACCATTTCCCGCAAAAACGCATGCTAACGGCATCAATCGACGAGACGGATTTTCCAGCTGCCAACTTACAATCTCCCGGAACCGCCAATTCCTGCTACGAACGAGGCCGCGGTCGGACAAGGCCAGCCAGCAACACGGCAGACGCGGAAGCATGCGGTGCAGTCCAGTGCAGCGGGAGCTCGAGCACGAGACAAAGCCCGTGGCCGGAACTATGTATTCGTATATTAAATTTTAAATTATATTGTAAAAATACGATTCCGTATCCTTGTATAGTATTTCGATTTATCTGTCTCATGACTTCCGTCTGATTGAGTGTGAGTGAGTGATAGATATGGATGAGTAAATGGATGGATGTTGAGGTGGATGATTCGGATGGTTCGTTCCCCATGGGTGGCAAGGAGCATGTGGAGGTGAATTGTGCCCACAAAGCCCGTTGGGAACGTTCATTGGTGACTCGTTCCCCTCTCGCCCACTTGCAGAACTTGCTCGTGTGTGGGCTGACTTGCCACTGAAGAATGTGACCAAGGTCTCAACTAAAGACAATAACACGCAAAATATTTATTGTGTACATCAAAAAAGAGAAAATAAAAATAAAAATAAAAATAAAATAAAATCATTTTCTGATAGGCCTGCTTGATTTCATATATTTCAAATGTAAAATAGCTGACAACCGCATCAACTCTGGCTGTTGACAAACCTGCACATTCATTGTGCAATATTTGAGTTTGTAGTAGTTTTCCTTGTAAATCACTTAAATTTTTCGGGAACTAAAAGTTAATTAATCAAATATAGTTGATTCTTCTTGTATTATATTATATGTACCATCATCTTTACACTGACAACTTAATAAATATATGATGAGCATGTAGAGAAATAAAACGTGGTAAAACAAAAAAACCATGATATATTTTAACCTTGTTATGAACTTGCACACAGTTTATTTTTTGTTGTTTATTTTTTACTTTCATATTAAACAAACAAACAAACAAACAACAACACGATGTCTGCAAAACATGTGAAAGTACAAATTGTTGGTAACAAATAAACAAAATCGTCTGAAAATATGCATAGTTTCTGCACATCAAGTGGGGATAATCCTATTGCAAAGAAATGGACAACCAAACCCATTTCATAACCACTCAAAGGCCAATAAGAAGTGTCCCAAAGGAGAGAGAAACGGAAATAAATGAAGATGTAAAGAAAGAATTGAATGGTTTTGCCAATTTAGGGATGGAGCGTCGAAGCACCACATTCATCAAGCGAACGTAAAACCAGGAGATTTGTTTTATTTATTAATTTATTTGTTTATTTGTTTATATATTGTTCTCACGTTCTTGGCGATGTTCACGAAATTGTATTGATAGCCAAGGCACCGCACGGACTCGACAGTGAGACAGTGAACCCTAAACCCAGGCCTCAAAAGCCTGGTCACGATTCGGCTTGACGATGCTTTCGGAGGCAATCGCGCAGAGCTTGGTCTGCATCACCGATCGATGGCGAAGCGGCCCAAATTTGACCGCCGTTCTGATCAGCTTGCTCTTGAAGTCGATTCTCCCTTTGCACACAACTTGCACACGAATCCGCCTCGGGAGCTGTTAGAGCAGGCGCGACAGAGCCAGGGCCAGGCCACCATGGCTCCGGGGCCTTTGTTGCCCGATTCGAGCGTTGTTGTTGCGACAAGGTGGACGACGGGAGGGGAAGTGGCTATGGTTGATGATGCTGGTGAGAGCGCTGCCAAGGTGGCCAACCAGAGCCTCAATCCCGTGGGCATGCAGATTTACTGGAATCTGTCTTCCTTGAAGATGGCGGTGCGGGAGGCTGCGGCGGTGGCGCTCGTGGGCGAATTGCGAGCCAATCAGGAGGATTTCGTATCCAGCGGGAGTGAAGAGGGAATTGGCGAGGTATAGCTTTGCCTCCTTCTTATGAGGAAGATTGGACAGTGTAATTGGCGGTGGGACAGACATTCGATGATGGCTGGACGATTTTTATGTTGGATCTCTTGTAGCCGGTTGTGACTCGGAATTTGCAATTCATAGAATCATGGGACTGCTAGTGTACCGTTACGGTACAGATTCTATCTGCTGCTGCTGCTGCTGCTGCTGCAAGTGAATAGATGTCCTTGTACTCAGCTTTTAGAGCTTGAATTTCTTGCTTGTCATGAATTAAGGGGTGCCGGTTCTCAAATGCCGAGATGAATGTCTTGTAAAGGCAATTTACAAGTGGAGGTAGTGTATTAATTTGTGTAGGCACTTGGAGCGAAAGAGAACGATGAACTGTTGGAAGGATGTGCTCCGGGTGTGCAATATGCATTGCGGCGGCTTGTGCGCGGTCTTGGCTCTTCGCGTGAGGTGAGGTGGTTCGAATTCTCAGGAGGACTTTCAACTCTCACAAATGAAGCAGCACGTATTTAATGGCTGCCACGCGGCTGGATGCAATCTTGGCTTGTGGTCTTATGTACAGCGAAGTTTGTTAATGGCTTCATAACGGAACAATGTATATGTGTTCAGTGTGCGAGACAAGGATTTGCTACTGCGTTGACGGCTGTGATCGGAGCCCTTCCAGTGATTCGAGGAGAAGCTCTGCTCCGGATCATTCCCTCGAATTTGGAGGTCACATCGTCCATGAAGAAGCAGGTAGACACGCAATTTTAAGACACTATGATACTGTACCTACGCTTGCAAGGATGTCGGACACGGGGTTTTTGCTTTATGTAATTCACAAATTGACGATCTAATGGGAACTGGTGCCATGAGAATGAAGGATTCACCATTTCTTTGAGTCTGACTTCAAATTATGCTTAGAGCAGAGAATGAGTTTAACTAACACATAGGTATTTGAATTCGACTTGCAATGCGGGAATCGTGGAAAATTACTACTTTCAGAATTTGGTTTTCGGTTCTCGTGAATCAGTGCACGTCTTGGCTGCATAACTATGACACAAGAGTCCTAGGCCCAAGAGCATCGTCGTCTATTCAAATGCTGGAAGCAGGATTTCAGGGATCAAACATACTGCTTCTATTAGTCACTTTAGTTTCGAGTGACTGTTTTAGCTTCAGCTTTAGTTTTAGTTTTGGCGTTGAATACGAAACTTTACCTACGAATCTCGTTTTCTTGCATGGCTTTGCAGGATGCAAGGGACGGGCTGTTAGGACGATTGTTTGCTTACGGGTCTATGATCCGATCAAGGAGATTAATTGGAAATTGCACTAGTTCAGAAGAGAAGGATCTAGCTAAAGAGATTGTTCAGCAACTGTTCAACCTCGCCAAGCGGAAAACATTTCTTCGGGAGCCAGCTGTGAGCCTGGTTATTGAGCTTGCAAGCAGGGTAATCATCTTGTGTCACTACTTTAAATAAATATATAGTGCTTTGCTGCTGTTTCCAAGTTTCCAACTTTGAACTCTGCATTTCTCCTGCTTTCAGAAGTGCTAACGAATAAGATATCAGTTCCACTCTGTAATTCGTAGTACTCTCAATTCTAGTTAGCACTACAGGTTTATGCAATTGTGTGATGTGCTTATGATAAAACCGAGCTTAATTTGGAATTCTTATGTTCCACCTATAGTCTACTTGGGTTGTGCTGTTTTTAACAACGTTGAAATGGCTCAGCTGCCCTCAAGTGCTGTCAGGGAGACTGTGTGCGCAGCTCCACTTTTTGACGAATGGTTGCGGCGAGACGTTGAAAACCAAAGTGCGGATGCCCTGGTCTTAGTTTTGCACCTGTATGATAAGCTCCTATCCAAGAGCTCCCCTTTGCTGCCTGAGTCGGGAAACATTCAAGATTTCTTCAAGCCATCCCATCTGGCAAAACTTGTCCCTTGCTTGAAGGTAAGGATACGTGAGTGTTAAAACAGGCTTCTTCTTTGAAGCAATGCAGTCTATTTTTTATATTTTAAGTAAAAGAATTTGCTATTTCTCATTAGATAAAAAGAATAAAATTTTAGTTAATGTCTAAACGTCTCCGAAGAGGCACAACACGTAGTTGGACTTGGGGCCCTGGCCTCGAATCTCTTAACAAGCCTTCGCCTGTGGGTATCCTTGTTGACTTCTGGATTGTTTTATATATAAATGAACCTGGTTGTGCTTTTAAAATCAATTATTATTTGTACATCTATTACGAATTAATGCGTTTGTGGTTCAACTTGAACACAGGAGTCTTCCAGCAGCCACCCTCGCATACACTCAGTTTGGCATCTGTTATTAGACCGCCTCTTCTCCCCTCTAGACACAGCAACGAAGAAGCAAGCTAATTCTGGCAGTTCGAAGGATGTAAAAGTGAACGAGAATTTGACAAATTTCTGGAGTGTGGTTGTCGATGGAGCGCTGTTGCCTTCTTCGTATGAGAGAAAGAATCTTGCAATGGAGCTTCTTCTTTTAGTACTACCTAGATTGCCAACCCCTGAATCTGTTGGCATTGTCCTGTCCAACGTATTTGTTCGATGCATTCTGGATATTCTGTCGTCTAAAGACACCCACCTTTATAAAAGTGCCCAGAGGTGCGTAGGCGAACTCCGACTTTGGGCTGAAAATAAATATACTCGTCGAGTTGCTGTCATTGGGGCCTTGCAGCGAAGTAGCTATGGGAAGTTCGATACATTATCTAAATCCTCCACTGTCAAAACACTAACAAATGGATTGATTACCGAAGATGGTATACTGGCATTTGTCAACAATCTTCAAGAGTTGTTTGTATCTGCCGAGTCTAATGTTGTGACGGCATTAAAAGTTACTGAAGAACTTGCGGAGGGGTCCGAGGATACTCCGATGAATGGTCACGACAGTCCTGGAGCTAATGATCGGATCTGGATCATAGAGCAGATGCATGCTCTCTGTCGGCAGGTGAAGTTGGAGCCTAAAGCTAAGGCAACACTTTACAGAGAAGTGATTAAGTTCCTAATTATTCACTCTCTGTTTCATGCAAGCAGTCAACAGAACGTTATGGATTTAGAGAAAGAAAACATTAGGTGGCCTCAAAATCTTCTGACAGGGAGTACCCGAAAATTATGTGCAGAGCGGTTGCATAGTGTCCTAGTTGATGCTGAACACTGGATGTATACTCAAAAATCGAGGAGCAACAAGACTGGTGTGAGTGGAGTGAATGATATAGTGACAGATGACGAAGATTTTTCTCATTTTGCGGCTTTATATTGCATGAGCGTCCAAGGATCTCCAGCTGCAGCTCTTGTACAGCCGTTGAAAGTGGAATCCGCAGAATTTGTGAAACTCCTCCATCAGACCGTGTCTTCTTTATCCTCAGCTGTGAGTTGCAATTCTTTATGTGCTTTGTTTAATGCGGTCTAATTGGATGACTACTCAATTTGACATGCTGGTTAGAGCTTGGGCTAATAATTGTGCACTCATGGTTCGCAATCTAGGTTCATTTGATAACTAGTTGTGGTGAAACATTTCCTTGTATTTTCTTTTGTTTTGTTTTGTTTCAATTTTCTTTTCTTCAATTAATTTTTTTGGAAAGAAAATTCTGTACTGCTCACATCATGACGTGCTTGCGTATTATGGGGTATCTCACAGATTGAGTTTGACACGAATGTTGACAAATCTAGGAGGATTTTGGCAATGAGGACGCTTCTTTCACATGTCCTCCTGCAGTCTTTCCTGGAACCGGGCTCCACCGATGGTATTGCAGCTGAGCTTGTCATCTGCTGTAGCAAAGCTTTCTCTGACTTGTCAGAACTGTCGAAAATCGCAGCATCAATTGAGGAGAAAGACGAGAACAATGAAGTACCCCCAGTGATGGGTGTTCTTGTTGACGTTCTATTGTCGATGCTGGCAAAATTATCAACTCCAATTCGTAATGCAGTCGAGCAGGTTAGTGCGTTGATGATGCTTTTCTACTGAAGCACAATGCCTGCAGTCTTTTTGCACTTGACTTCGAACTATTTTCTCAGCAGTCTTTGTGTTATGAGTAGGTGTTCAAAGTGTACTGCGAGGACCTCACCATTGCAGGATTGACTGATATCCTGCGAATCATAAATAAGGGCTCTAAATCAGGACGTCATAAGTGCATATTAGACGATGATGACGAAGATTTTGATGATGATGGCATCCTAGAAGATGTTGAGGAATCAGAGGGTGGTGGTGAGGAAGATATTCAGGAAACAACAGAGGTACTAGATGAATTGACCAAACGTCAAATTTCTTTTGCTACATTCTTGTTTCGCAGCAAATTACTGGCCATTTGTTCGTTTCTGTGATTGATGCTGTATTATGTTTTGTTTTGTTTCATTTTTTTTTTTTTTTTTTTTTTTTTTTTTTTTTTTGACTCAGTGTGTTTTTGGTTTGATTCAGGAGGGAGAAGGGGAAGATAGCGATGACGACGACGACGACGACGAAGAGGAAGAAGAGGAAGATGTAGAAATGGGTGACGGTGATACTAAAGCAAGGACCCTTCAGCAACAAATGAGATTCAAAAGTGCGTCCTCGCAAATTCAAGCAGTATTGTGTAGTTTCTTTTGTAGGCATGAAGAATCTTGAATTAGTTCAACGTTTTAAGCTTTGTTTTACAATTTTCTTGAATTTATTCATGAGATATAAGTTGTTTCTGCAGGACCTGCTGAAGACTTCGATGATGAGGCAGAGGGCTCTGATTCGGACCTCTCAGATATGGACGATGAAGCTATGTTTAGAGCAGATGCACTGCTTGCTAATGTGTTGATGCATAAAAAGGAAGCAATTAAAAGTACTGCTCAAACTCAGTTAGGTCACTTCAAGTTCAGAGTTCTATCTTTACTAGAATATTTTCTTCAAAAGCATCCTGGCAGTAGCCTGGTTTTGCTTGCAGTGCATGGCCTTTTGAAGGCATTTATGTGTGCCATCAATCAAATTGGTACAGCACCTGAGGAGAACGAGGTACTCGCTAAGCGGTTAGAAAGCATGTTGCAAAGCAAGGTGTTGCACGCGAAGAAGTATCCGAAGGGGGAAGATGTAGACTTGCCACTCGCCAGGACTTTATTGAAGAAACTTTTGAAATTGGCTTCTAGGTCATCAATCAAGAGAGTTCGAAAACTAGCTCAGGTATGTCTTTTCTTAGTGCTGAAATATTTATATTATGAAACGTCTAAACCTATGTTACAGATTACCTCTTAATTAGGAATTGAGTCGCCATATAGTGGTGATTCTGAAATAGATTTTATGCTGAAATAATTAGATTATCGTTTTGTGTTTACAGTACTGGAGTGATTCTAAGTATCGAGAACACATTCCAGTTCATAGTGGAACAACGGTTGCCTAGATTATTGTCTTCAGTGCTTAAACTGGAAGTGGAGAATTTCAGTTTGTTGAAGTGCCTCTGATTCGACTGAAATTTGATGTTTTGGATTGTTATGTGCTTTTAGGCGTGCACTTTGTGGACATTGAAGGTTCTTCTAGGAAACGTTCCAGATACAGCTGAGAAATGCGACGCCGAGTTGTTGGAATGTATTTCAACTGCGTTAGACGATTACTTCACTCAAAAGAAGTCACGCCTCGCTGGATCTTTCTTTATCGAGATATTCCAACGACACCAAATTCTTGGTAGGTTTTCTATTGGCAAGCTTATCGAGAAGTGCGGAAATGGACGGACAGAGTTTATGAAGTGTGAGGCCCTGCGCTTGCTCACTGCGATTCTGAAACCAGTCACATCTTGTAAGGGAAAGAAAACAGTAGCAGAGAGCGTTGAATGTAACCTACTTGCGAAAGCGTTTCAGCAGCACATGGGGTCCCTCGGGGCAGCCATTTCATTTATTGTTCAAAGTCCGCCGGAGAAGTCTGCTTACAAATCTATCGCGCTTAAATTTTGTAGTAGCTGCATTGATGTTTTCACAGTGCTCTATCCACTGAAAGGACTTCACTCATTGTTGGATAGCAAAGCTCTCTTGGCGGGTCTTAAAGCCATAGACGCGCCAAGTAAAGGAAAACTGCATAACTTAATCACAAAGCTTCAAAATACAGTTACTGAAGAGTTAACGAAGACTTCAGTGATCAGTGATTCAACAAAGAGGAACGCAAACAAGATTGCTTCGAATAAGGCGAACAAGGATTCTGAGGTACTCACGGTGATTGAAAAAGCTTCGACTCTTTTGAAGGCCAAGTGTGAAAGTTCCGAGGATGAAGACATGTCTTGTAAGAATATTAAGGCAAGAGACGGAGAGGGCACTATGGAGGGTCAGGTTGAAGATACCTCCTTCAACACAAAGCAGAAGGGTCCGAGTTTTAAGAAGGTTAAATTATCAAAAGTAATCTCATAACGTAGGTTTAATCTCTTGCAGTTTCCACTCCCATCAGGACTCCAATTTTGCTTCCCTCATTGGGGTTTACATTATTAATTTTTATTTTTCTGTAACGATTAAAAATCGCCTCGCTCATCTGGCTTTATCAGCCAATGACTGATTGTTTTACATAGTTGGCTCGTACTTTTTGCCTTGCAAATATTTTCATGACCTCCCAAGGAACTGCATCGGCTTGCGCACAAAAAAACCAACCAAGATACAACTATGAGTATTCTCACATTGTTTTGCTTAGGCAGCGGAGTCAAGGTCAATTGGCATAATTCATGTGAAATCTAGGCATACCACCAACCACATCCATGGCAATGGGCAAGAGCCTCCGACGTGATTTGGCTACCTAGAGCAATATCACATGATACTTGGATTTTTTGATCAGCTACAAGGCGTCTACAGAAACCATTGCAAATAAAATTATTGAGAGTCTTATTACTAGTCTCATAATATGGAATCTTTCCTTGGTACTGCAGATCATGACAACAAATTAGGCGTTCTTAGCCATAATATGGTTCTTATATTTATGTTTAGCAATTACAAACTTGACATTTAAAACAATATATGGACTTATTAGAAACTTCATCAACGGGGCTCATGTATGCAAGACTACTAAGGTAAAATTTAGATGGTCCATTCTTATTCAAATCATGGACTTAGGAGGTGTAAAGATATTAGATCTTTACATATAGACACAACCACTCATAACTAAACTTATAATCTATAGCTTGAAACTAGACTATGAACTATGGAAAATCTTTGCTCAATACTATTTAAGTTGTATAATACCAATTGGAACAAGAAGATGGTTGCAATATCTTCATTGGATTTCAACAAGTTGTATACGACTTTGTAGTTCTACTCTTCTTTGGAAAGCAACTTTTTAAACATGGCTCTTTACAAAAGAAAGATTGAAACAAGTTGCTTCAAGTCATGCTTTGGAGATCTTATGGCAACCCTTGTTTGATAATTTATTAATCCAACAAACTTTGAGTGTTATGTTTGGCATTGACCTAACATCTACATATTCTACTTGAGCTAAAAGATGCGTCTTTTAGATCAAGGATATCTTCTATCAACTATTTGATCAATGATATATGATTGTTTTCATCAAGACATCAATTAGATTGTACATGGCTAAAACATAATTGCCGATGCTGATTTAAGCTATCTTCTAGAAATTTTCTTCTACAATTACTTTCAAAATTGGTAATTAAGTTACTCTAACAATGTCCAAGATAGCCATAATTTACCACCTTTGATAGCAATCAGATTCTACCTAAGTCTATAGGATCTTTCAAGTACTCTAATTAAAAGAAATTATACTAATGGAGATGAATCTATAGGTGCTTCCATTAGATACTCTCCATCATGTTCAAATAATCTATATGACTAGGACTAAGGAAGAAGTTCTCCCCTACAATCCAAATACATATTACAAAGACAATAAGCTATGGTTATATAGAATAACCTCAATTAGCCTACTCATATAGGATCCTTGAAATTGGTATTGGAAACAACAAAGCTATCTACAAGAATATAGTTTCTTTAATATATAACAAAATAAAATTATAAATTCAACTTAAGTAAAATAATCCATACAATATAAGGTCTCTAAGAGTTAGAAAGTTAAGGATACTTATAAAAATAAAAAAAATTATTAATCCAAAGAATTTGGTATTTTTGGCTCTTCTAAAAAATTACAACCATTATATGGTTGTACCTAGTAAGGAGATTATCTATTAGGCAATAGAGGATAAAAGCCTCCTAAGATACAAAATGCAGACTATGCATTTCAATAGTAACAAAGACATGCAAATATACATTATATAACTGCATATAAGTTGTCTCTACATAGCAACACTTTAAAGCCTTCCGAGTTGAGTTCAACCTAAAAAATGGATACAATACTTGATATGACATATGCTATAGCATTAAAAATCAACTTGATAGCCTTGATTTAGAATCAACCATAGCATAGTATGTAGATTCTTGGATGTTGGTTAATAATAATATAACTTAGAATCTCCTCCGCACCAACTTGAAATAAATCATACGGATCTAAAAATATGTAAAAGAGATCTTAGGTCATGCTTTTTCTCTTGATAAGGCAATATTCTACTCTTGAAAAATAGTGATAAATGTTGGAGCAGAGGTATGAAGAAGTATTTACTATTATAAAAGAAGTACAAAGAAGATTTAGCAGTTAATTGCTCTTTTTAATAAAATATGGATGATTCAAGAGGTCTTTGCCAATCCATAAAACCTATAGCATTAAAATTGACTATCTTTGGCATCCTTTCTATTGCAAGAACTTGTTGTAGAGTTCTACAACAAACACTACATATCTAATCAAAAATTTCAAACATCACAACAAATATGGCTTTGGAGAGTATAGAACTCTAACTAACTATTGATGAATTATTTGACAAGGTTAATTGTAAAATTTGAACATAAAAAAAAATCTTGCTATTAAACAATGATATAATACTTGTTTTAGCAACACCAATATCAAGGACATATATTTATCATTGTCGTGTGGTATGATTTGAAATCTCAGAATATACACAGTATTTAGTTGTAGAGAGTTTCTTTTTAACTTATTGGCTAAGCTTCAATAAGTTTTTTTATTCCACCTTTAACTAATATATAAAGTCTTGGCTTCCAAAACCTCTTTACTTTTTATAAAATGTCCAAATTGTAAAAAAACCTTCAAAACATATTTTTTCTTTAAATGATTCATTCTTTCCAAAGTTTAGAAATTCATGTCTTTTGATTCAACTATTCAATTTCTTTCAAAGTTTTACATAATGTAGCTATTACCCTTAAGCTTTACTAAAAAAAAAAAAAAAAAATCATAAAATCACTATTGATCTCTTGATATCTTAGAAATCCTAGCAGGTGCTCTAAATCCTAACTTACAAGCACTCAAGCACTATTTTCTTTATATCTCAAAAATAAAAATTCAAATGCCACAAAATATAAGTAAAAAATTTATTAACATGACTATACACATTTTTAGAAATTTTGACCTAAAATATTGTCAAATTGCATAAGATATAATTCAAAACACAACTACTAGTGAATCAAATTACTTACTATCCTTAGATTTGCAAGTGCTGACTTCAACCTCCAATATCTCTTTTATTCAAACTTAAAACCCATTAAAAATTATGCCAAAAGTTTAGCCAAAAAAGTGCTTTCTCCAATTTCAGTTGCAAATCCTTTATTGCTTTCGATATGCATATATTATGTTCAAAAGAGTGATAGTAGGTACAAAATCAACACGTTAATTTTGAGCACCCATATCTCTTTCATATAAACTCCAAATCATACAAAATTTGCATCAAAACCATAGCCAAAATCTAAACTTGCTGATCTTAGCCTTCAAAGCTCGAATGACTTCGAAAAAATAACCCTAATATCTAATAAGGCCTTAGATAGCCTCCTTGAAGTCCATTGGGCATGATTTTTTGCTAATAGGAATGGAGATTTTCATCATCCATTTCCATTCATCCATATAGATGCCCTAACTTCTCTTTTTGCTACCAAAATCCCTCTCTAATCCTTTTTTTTTATTAGTTCTATATAATATATGTCCTAAATATCAATTATAAGAAACAAAATAAAACTTCAAGGATTACCAATGTCTAACAAAGGTGACTCTAAATGTATAAAAGTTACTACAAATAAAACCAACTTCAAAAGTCACTATCAAAAGAAAATAAAGTTATATAAATTCTAATAGAAGCTCTTTTAAACAACCTCTTTTTGAGATAGTAATCTATCTACATCTTATAACCTACAAAAATCCACTAACATGGCTTTCACCATGTTTTCTAATATATTTATATATTAAATATATAAATATATTATTTTTACATAGTAGCCAAACCACAATACAACACCATAATTATTGCTTAGATAATATAGATAGATAGAAATAAATAAAAATAAATTAATTTTATAATATCTCTCAGTAAAGCTTCTTAAATGTTGCTTTGGATTTTTATGTATTTGTGGTTGATTGATAGGTTAGAAACTTGGTCAACAAGTTAGCCATGTGTCAAATGTGTTCATAGCTTGCGAAATAAGCTAATTATATAGTGCTCATATAAAAACTTTTTCTTGCAAGTTAAGATATATGTCATGTAAAGTCAACATGTTTTGGAGGTCTTATAGAATATCGCCACATAGTTCCTATGTAGATAGTATATATAGAGGCAAGTGTGAAGTCTTCTTCATTCTTTTCAATTTTTTTCATGCTTCTAGTCTAATTTCAAGAGTCTCTAGTTTTCTTGTGTTTTTGCAATAGCCATTCAAGTTTCTTTTTAATATACATACTTCCTAATTTTTATTTTTTCATACTTCTTTGAGAAAGTATTACTTATTTATTTACTTTTATTGAGTTCTTATCTTTGACAAATTAAAAAAAATTATACTTATATTATTATTATTATTATTATTATTATTATTATTATTATTATTTTTTAATCAAGATTAAATTATCTATTTTTTATAAGATATAAGAATATTAGAAATTGTGGATTACTTTCTTTTAAACTAATATTTTTTTAATATTTTTTTTATTTTCAAATAATTTTATTTATTTGTCTTAAGTAATATAAGATATTTCTTTTTTTCTAAGTATTATTTTATTAGAGCTTCTCAAAATGAAGATTTGAATAGCACAAATGCATGAACAATTGAGGGAGTTAATGCTTGCAATGTATCAACTCAATTTACTACTACAAAAAGGAATAAAAATATTAGAAAGTCAAAATATAGAGATGATTGGAGTTGCTTCAACATGTACACCAAATCATGTTCCTTCTCTTATAATGGAACACCATTCAAGTACTAGAGAATCAATAATTGTCTTATTTGAGAAGTTTGATGGTATAAAATCAAAATTTTGAAGATTCATCAATCAAGTATAATTAGCAATTGAACTTTTATCCCAAATCTGTTTAATTCTAAGATCACAAGTCAAGTTTATTGAAATATTATTTTTTGATTTTGAATTATCATAGTTTTTATCTTTTTTTTGAATGACATGATTTAATATTGGATAATTTAAAAGCTTTTTTGGTAGAATTTTGATCTATGTTAGAAAAACATGATGCAGTTTGTATTGTGATAAACAAGATTCATAATTTGTAATAAGAAAATCAATCTATAATATTATATGCTTTACAATTTAAACAAATTTTAATTGATATTAAGTGAAATGATGCTATACTTATTAGTCAAATTTTTTATGGATTATAATATGAGATAAAGAAATTGATGCTTAGTTTATTTGATCTTCAAATATTGAATCAAATAATTGATTTTTTTGTAAAATATAACAATTGACTTTTTGAATTTTGGTCTAAGAATCTCACAAGTAGGCTTCAATATTATTACAATTTAATGGCAATATCAATATCTTTTCAATACATATCTTTGAAAGTAGAGGATATGCAAATTAATGCAATATATTTCAAATCTTTAAATGAGTAAGAAAAGACTTATTGTCATAAAAAAAGATTGCATTATATTGTAGAAAATCAAAATATATTATTCAATATTTTTTGAAAAAACAATAGAATTATAAAATAAGTAGTATGACTATCAAAAAAGATAATATATTAAAAAATAAGTTTGAATGGCTAAAATAGGAATCATGAAGCTAAAATCTTGCACAATACTTAATGAAGGTCCTATTTTCTCCTCAAAACATTCTCCTTGTTTTATAAAAGATGTTAGTTTAGGATCTAAATATTACAAAGTCTCTATTTTGGTAGATTTAGGAGCCTTAGTTTGTTTTTTAGATGAAAAATTTATTAAAAGATATAACATATCTTTAGTAAAGAAAAAAAAATCTATTCATATAGAAGTTGTAGATGGTCATTTCTTATTCTCTAAAAACATTATTCATAAAATATTTCTTCTAGAAGTAATAACTAATAGTCATAGTAGTTTTGTAATATTTAATATTATTAGATCTCCTTCTAATCTAATTATTTTAAGTTTATCATAGTTAAAAAAATACAATCATTAAATAGATTGAATTTCTTGTAGTCTTGATTTTTTTAAAAATATAATAAAGAATATAATTAATAAAATAAAAAGTCATAAATCTAGTACAATCAAATCTATATTTATAGATGTAAGAGCTTTCTTATATATTATAAGCTTTCTTGTATCACTTTGTATTATTTATGCGACACTTATTTCTAATATTGAAAAGACTTCAAATGACATTCTTAGGTAATATCAAGATTTTAAAGAAATATTTGAAAAAAAAGAATGAAAATACTCTTATAGAATATTGTCCCTATAACTACTTAATTGACTTTTAAGAATGATCTTAAGTGCCATTTGGATCAATCTATGGTTTATTACAAAATGAGTCAACTAACTCAAAGAATATATTGAACAAAAATTAGCCAAGAACTTTGTATACCATTCCAAATCTCCAATAAGAGCTCTAATTTTATTTGTAAAGAAAAAAGATGGATCATTGTGAATGTATATTGATTATTGATGATTCAACAAGATCACTATCAAGAATAGATACTTGCTACTTTTGATATCTAGACTTTTTAATTAGTTGAATCAAGCTAAGATCTATATAAAAATAGATCTATAAAAGGTATATAATCTAGTATACATCAAAGAATGAGATGAATAGAAGACTACATTTCAAACTAGGTATAAATTTTTTAAATATAATATCATGCCTTTTGGACTTATAAATGCATTAGCAACTTTTCAACATCTAGTGAATGATGTCTTTTGAGAGTTTTTAAATAATAATATTTTCTATTATCTAGACAACATCTTAATCTATTTTAAAAATATAAAAGAATATAAACTTCATATTTTTTGTGTGTTACAAAAACTATAAGATGGAAGATTCTATGCCAAGATAAAAAAATGTGTATTTGATACTATTCAAGTTGACTTCTTAGAATATATCATTTCAAATGATGGACTTACGATGGATCTTAAAAAGAATCAAACTATTATGGATTGAAATATTTTAAAAATAATAAAAGATGTCTAATACTTTTTGAAATTTACCAACTACTATTAGATCTTTGTCAAAGACTTCTTTCAAGTTATAGCTCCACTTATATGTTTAACTTATAAAAACAAACTTCAATGGAATTAAGAAGCAAAAGCGACATTTGTAGCATTGAAGGTGCCTTTGTTTTTGTACCAATCTTGTATCATATTGATTTTTTTAAGCCATTTTTTATGGAAATAAATGCATTAGATTTTACTTTAGATGCCATAATGTCACAAATGGAAACAAATGATAAACTTCATTCTATAACTTTTCATTCCAATTTTTTTCAATAGTCAAGATTAACTAAGAGATTCATGACAAAGAACTTTTTGTAATTGTGGATTTATTTCAAAAATAGCACCATCATCTAAAAGGTGCTTGTAATTTAGTTATTGTATATATAAATCAAAAGAATCTTAAATATTTTATATTAGCATGTATTTTTAATCAACACCAAGTCTATTGGAATATGTCCTTGTTAAAATTTAAATTCAAGATCACTTATCAACTAAGAAAACAACAAGGTTTATTAGACTCACTATTTAAATAACCTTACTTTGCATCAAAGAAATGAAGTGTCACTTTTGATCAACAATGGATAATTCTTTTGAAGCCAAAATATTTTTATTTTCAAGAAATTAGATCAATACTAACTATTGATTCAACTTTCATTAAGTAAGTTCTATCAAATATGTTTTTTGATCGTTTTATTTGTAATATTAAGAAAAATCTTTTAAAATCTTATGATACTTTCAAGTTTTAATTAAAAAAAAATCTACTATATTTTGAGGGGTGCTTGTATATTATGGAAGGTGAAGCTTAATTATGTGTTTTTTAAGCTTATCATGACATTCTAGAAGTAGGACATTTTGGATAAAATAAGACTTTAAAGCTAATATATAGGAATTTTTGGTGGTTTCAAATATGGAAGATAGTCAAAGATTTTGTACAATCCTATGATATTTTCTTTAAATAAAAAAATTTCTTATCATCAATCTTATAGACTTCTTTAACCATTATTCATTCTAGAACAACCATAATCTTCTATTTCTATGGATTTTATTATGGATCTTTTAGTCTCAAATTCTTATGATTCTATATTTATGATAGTAGATTTTTTTACTAAGATGAATTATTTTGTATCATTTACAAAATCTATCATAGGTAAAGAAACATCTAAGCTTTTCTTTAATAACATCTATTACTATTATGAATTACCTAAAGATATTATATTAGATAGAAAAACTCAGTTTGTATTTAGATTTTAAAAAATTCTTTTTAAGATTTTGAATGTAGACATAAAACTATCTTTGACTTTCTATCCTCAAATTGATAGAAAAATAGAATATGTAAATCAAGGTTTTGGAGCAATATTTGAAGTATACCATTAACTACTAATAAGATGATTGGATAATTTTTTGCCATTGATAAAATTTACTTATAATAATACAATACATTCTTCTATGTAAGAAACATCATTTTTTGCTAATTATGGTTATTATCCATGATTTGATACTTTTGACTTCTTAAAAGTTGATAATCATATGGTAGAAGATTTGAAAAATTATTTATTAGAGCTACATATAATAATAAAGGCATGACTAAAAGAGATTGAAGAATAAAAAAAGAGCAATGCCAATGCCTATTACAAGGAATAACTTTATTTTCATGTTGGTAATAAAGTATGGTTACTTTATTGTAATATTAAAATTATTTTTCATTGTGATAAGTTGGATAATCATAAACTTTGACTATTTCCTATTTATGAAGAAGTTAATCTAGTTGCTTATTGATTACATCTACCAAAGTCTATGAAAATTCATCTTGTATTTCATATATTTCTTTTAGAGCCATACAAGATAGTGAATATCTCAAAAAGAAGACAAATACTATTACATCTTATAGAAGTGGATAATAATTAAGAATTCAAGGTGGAAGAAGTTTTAGACTCAAGACAACATTAACTTAGATTGGAATACCTTATTCATTGGTACAAATATGATATTAGCAAACATACATAGAAGTTAGCAAAAAATATTACAAATACAATAGAGAAGGTCAAAGCTTTTCATTAATGGTATCTATTAAAATCAAGATAAATAATAATAAATCTTTGCTACAAAAGAAGCACAATTTAGGAAATATTTCATTCTACCTTCTATCATTGTTTGTAGTTTTCGTGTAATTGTGGCGGTAAGGAGATGAAGAATCAACAATCAACAGATTCAATTCAAGAGCCATCATTTACTAACTCACCAAATAAGACATTACAATTATTACAATATTTAAGACTACATAATAGGGATGAAGACCTTCTAGAATAACCTATTTTTTTCTAATAGATGGTAAGATACAATATGTTTGGTATCACAATCTGAAAAAAAAGTCTTAATGTCTGATAATTTTATTAGAGGTAGGAATGACTCTTGATGGTATTACAAATGTTTTATTTGAAAGAAGTTACAAAGGTCTCAAGAATGATCAAATAATAAGGTGATCTTTTAGCTTTAGAATAAAACATTAATAATAGCTAAGAGGACCTATCAACTACCTTCAAAGAAAAAAAAAATTAAAGTACGTGAAAAATACAATTCACTTCATTTTAGACTTTTTCAATATGTAAGCACTACATTTTTTGGAACTTATTCCTAAAAAAGAAGGTAATATCACAAACATATATTTATTTTAATTATTATCTAAATAATATGAATAAATAGAAATAAATAAAAGTAGATTAATTTCTTAATATCTTTTAGTGAAGCTTCTTAAAAGATTTATAAATATTGCTTTGATTTTTTATGTATTTATAGTTGATTAGTAGTTTAGTAACTTGATCAAAAAGTTAATCACATGCCACACATGTTGATAGCTTGTAAAATAAGCTAACTATATGGTGCTCATATATAAAACTTAACTTGCAAATTAAGATATGTATTAAACAAAGTCAACACGTTTTGAAGGTCATATAGAATGTCACTATGTAGCTTTTAGATAGATAGTATATATAGAGGTAAGAGTAAAGTCTTTTTCACTCTTGTCAATTCTTTTTTTATTTCTAGTTTAATTTCAAAAAAGCTCTATTTATTTTTTATTTATTTTTTTTTTTTTGGAAATAGTCATTCTAATTTCTTTTTAATATATATACTTTTATATTTCTATTTTGTCATACTTCTTTGAAAAAGTCTCACTTTTTTATTTTCTTTCATTAAGTTTTTGATTTTGACAACCAATTATATATCTTCAACAAGACGTTTCTAAATCTCCTTCATCAAATCTAACAAAAGAACAAATAAAAAAAGAAAAGAAAGAATTTTTGCCAAAAATAAAAAGAAAATATAAAGAAGAGCCATCAAACTCACCACATATACTTTATTAATAGCATAAGATGAAAAAAGAGCAATAATGCTATTTTGATACCATATCATATGGCCCAAAGGACCTTCTTCAATTAATAGCATCATCTTAAATTAATCCATGCATTAGAAATAGTATCACAAATCTCAAAATCTATGTTGTAATTATATAATACTTATAGAAAAATAATATTTGAGCATGAATGGCAAATGGGAGGCAATTCTTTGATCTAGGCCCTCGACATCTAAGATAAAAAACAATAGACTAGAAAGCCAAGGTATAATATGACATCAATAATGAGTGATATGTATCTCATAAATACCATTTCAGTACTAGTGATAGTGGTCATTTAATCCTAAATATGATTATGTATAATAGTATATTTTGGACTTAGGCAAGTTCACCATGTCCATCAAAAGGTTATTGATTCATTACTCTTAGCCAATGGTTGGATGACATATATAGATGTACTTCATGTAATGTATTTTAGTGTATTATTTTAATCCTAGAAAGAATTCCACAGTTATGATATTTAGTTCTTACTTGAATGACTTGGATTTGAGTCTTGGCAAAAAAAGCTTCCAAATAAAAATTGAACTATATATCATTTTATTTTTTTTAAATTTTTTATTTATTTTTATTTTTTTTGTCATCTTTGCAAAGTTTATTTTATTTTATTTTATTTTTTTGTTTTTTTTATCATTGTATTTGTTTTAATGAGAATTGAAACTAGAAAGTGATACTTGGAGACAAAAAGAGTTCTCTTTGAACCCCTTATTTGATAGATCTTTGAAACTTCACCCCACTTTGGCTTTCATGACTGCTTAAGTCATGGAATCAAGTTTATCACTCTTAATCAAACACAACAAATCTTGAAAAGAGGTGCCTCTTTTAAACTTCCACCCAAACTAAGCTCTAGCCAACTTCTAAGTCCACCTCCCTTCTTCCCTCTAAACTATCCATACAAGAAGTAGTATAGTGGTACAAAAACTTTTATTATATATTTTTACAAAAATTTATCCAACATACAAGCATCATCAAAAGAAGAGGTGAAATGTATCCAAAAGAGCTATGCCAATATTTGTATGATATGCAGTTTGGACCTTGAATGCACTTAAAAAGGTTAAATATGACAAAAGTTAAATTGTGAATAATTTTTAAAATATTATAGTTTAAAGATGGATAATTTAAATTTAATATTTAAATATACATTATTTTTTAAGACCAAGTCATTTTGTATAGAAAAAATTAATATAACTTATAGCATGCTAAGATAGTTCAAAAGCAATAGAAAATCTAATAAGTAGTTTTGTAAAAGTCAATAGATAAATAGACTTGATTTATTGAAAGTATGTGTAAAAAGTGATTTATAACTATAATATATTTTATTTTAAAAAAAACAAGAAAATTCAATTGAAGTACATATAATTTTAAAAAAATTAATACAATATGTATTCTAAAGATTTAAAGATGTTTGACAAAAAAATAGCTCTAGAATATATATAAATGTATGTATAATTTTATTTTAATATTTTAGATTATAAAATTGAAATAACATTAAAAAGTTTCTATCTACACTTTTATTATTTTTATTCATTATTAATGTAGAACTAATAGCCATTGTTCATTGCAATAACTATTTTTAGGCAATGTGGTTGATTTTTTTCAACCAATTACCTCCTATTGAAGCCTCTTTTTGGCAAAAGAATGGTCAGATTGAATTGCTAGCCATATGATAAGAATAATTTGTCATATATATAAAGATGTAGATTACATGGAGCCAAATATAATGGACAAAGAGGAAAAAAAGATCATAGACCTTAATGAAGGCAATAAAATGAATATTTTGTAATTCCATATATATAGTAGAACTATTGTATCATGGTGTAAACAACAAAAGTATAGATAGAAATATTAATTCTCTTTATTTACAATTGCAACATATTATTCAAAAAATTTATCAATTTACATCATACCTTTGATAATAAATAACTATGTACATGTACTTTTTGCATTCTAAAACCATTAAATGGTTTTGTAATAGAAGTCTAAGTAATAAGATTTAATTTTTAAAAATTTATTGATCAATTTTAACTTGCTTTGAGTTTTATCTTAAAAGTATCCAACTTAAAAAATCTAATATAGATTTATGAGTACTTTATTTCATAAACTTGTACCATCTTAATTTTGATTATTTAAGAACCAAAAAAATTAGTTTTTAGGAATCTAATCCTAAAATAATTTTATTTTATCAATGTATAGAAAACATATTGTTAATTGTGCAACAATTACCAAAATTCATGATTCAAGGTAAGCAAACACTTTAGTTATGTTCTCCTTGATAAGAGCTATGGATTGTGGGTCACATGAAAGAGTTTGAAACTTGGTAGGTTTTGTACTACACCCACAAGGCGAGTACATAACAGAAGCACCGACAGTTGTAACTACTAAATTCTGGTTCACTGTTTTCATTCAAAAGCAAGAAGATACTCCCTATGAATCATATTAGACCCACTAGGAAAATTCGGAATACGAAGACATAAACACACGCATTCAGAATAGGTCATCCTTGGAAGTTCACTAATTTGAACGCAATCGAGAAGAGGGGAAAATGGTAGCAATAAGCCTCGGTTTCTCAAGGAAAAGAATTAGACTCCTGCATCTAGAATAGTTGCTAGAAATGAATCCGAGAAAACCTGATGATAAAATGCTTAAATTCATGCCAAGTACGCCACCAGCAGAATCCAGACATTTTAAGTGTATTATGCATCACAATATTACGAAATAACAAAGGTTAACTGTGCACTAGCCCTATCCAAGGAATACACGCTCTATTGAATAGAAGAAAAGAACGTTCAAAGAGCTCTGCATGCTACAAACTCGTGACTGATCCCTGTAGCATGAGGTTGAACTGGTGCACATTCTATCGTAGTAGGTGGGGCAGAACGTATTGCATATTTGTCACTTGACCTGGTCTTCTCATAATGTAGTGCTTCTATTCCTCCACTAGAACGTCTTCGGTGTCTCATTTGTGTCCTAATTCAGATGGCTGCAGAAGAGAGAAGCTACATTCTAAACAGAAATTCCAGCGTGAAAGGGATTGCAGCCGAAAAATCGACGGAGACATCGAAAGTATCATGAAAAATGGAGGCATTATGACGCTCTGATACCCTCAGATAAGGAGGCAGGGAGGCCTTTCAGGTCATTCTTCTGAAGCCATCCATTTCCGTTCTGTTCTTGTGCTTGGCCCTTCGCGACCAGCCCCCGCTTGTGCATCTCCTTCATGTAGCGGTATCCCTTATCGGTACCATAGATCCAATCGCAATATGTGAACACCGAGGCAAAGTTGCTCGAGCACTTCGCTCCAACAAAGTGGTGGTAATCGTGATACTCTGCCCCTCCATAGAAAGGAATCAGGCGTGTAGGATTCCAAGGAAAATCGTATCCGCTATGAGTCTCAATGGCCTCCAACTGACGTATCGCAATCCAAAGCCAGAAGGTGATGATATGACCAGGCGCCATCGCAGGACCCACGAAAGTCGGCACTCCTAAAATCATAACCTCCGCCCAGTGTGCATACGGCGCGGCAAAGCTCATCGGAGTCGCAAATTCATGGTGTACACTATGTATCTTATCGTACCACCAACCATTATGCAACCAACGGTGCAACCAGTAGTTGCCGTAATCTTCCACCATGGTATACAGAACAAGCTGCATGCATACCTCTCCGACAGACGGCAACGGCACACCAAACCGAATTCCTATAGACCTCACCGCAGGAAACGAGCACAGCTGCAAAGGCCCAACCACCGTGAAGAATGTCCACATCACAACCTTGTAACACCGCCATGTTGCTGATGGCGCATTATGCACTCCAGGCTGCACCTTGTACTTCTCCGCACTCTTCACCTTCCACACATCCAGCAGCACGTAGGGCAACGGCGCGATCGTGAAGATGGTAAACAAAAAGATGATGTTCAAACAGTACAAGTAATAGTCACTCACATTGTGAGTCCCTTCCCACCACAATCCTTCCCAGTACGTCAACGATCTCCCTAAAGCCACCTCCGCTTGGCCAATGTTCGTAAGTAAAATCATCTCTCTCTCTCTCTCTCTCTCTCTCTCGCTACTTCAATTCCCACCTTGATCCAACGCCAAGAACACCCTCCGATCTGCAGATTCACATCCAAATTATCCCGAAAAAACCCACACTTCCTCCTCCAAAAACACTGTATAAAAATGCCGCAACCAATGCAATGCGAAACTCACGATGCAAGTGCAGACTCCTAGAAGCTAAATAGGCACGACACTCCCGATTCTCCAGATGCTGCGGCAACTGATTCCGCAGGACAACATATTTCAACTGTTTGTTTGTAATGGAGTGTCTGTTCGTCCTCTAGTATAACAGTTTCTCCTCTTCTTCATGCTTCTCCACCTACACAACCTTCCTCTGTACATGCCTCACGTGTATTGTGCAATCGGAAGAATGAAGAAGAAGAAGAAGAAGCTGCATGTACTCAATGCTTGCTCTCATATTATTTGTAAAACGCTTGTCTTGTTGTTCCAAAGGCATAGCTGCTGATGCCACACTACTGACTGTTGTAGTGACCATGATTTTGAAGTCAATTCATTGTGAATCTTGATTCACAATATTGTTTTAGTAGATTCTGTTGCTAGTTTCTGATCAAGGTCAAGTGTCAGATAGTGATATTAGAGAAGAATTTATGTCTAGAATTAATATTCTCTGCTAATCCAATGTTGACATGAGAGTGTTCTAATGCTCTTAGGGCTTACTTTTATGCTTGATTGGTGGATAAAATTGAAGCTAAGATATAAAACCCTCCTCTAATTTTTTGATACATTATTAGTTTTAGCAATGGAGTCTGCAACTTGTCCTTAAATGACTTTGGGGAGCGAAAAAGATGGGTGATGCAATTATTAGGTAGATATTTGCAATAGAAAGTCATTAGGTCTTTTTATAACCTCTTATGAAAAGTCACTTGCCTGTTTATCAAAAATTTCTTTCTATGACCTCTTATGAAAGATCATAAAGTAATTTACATTTTTAGACAAGGAAGTGCAAAATTTAAAAAATGGGTAGATTTTGCCTTGTCGAGGTCACTGGATGTGGGCAAAGTCCAAGAATAACATTGCCTATTCATTGAACATAGAAGAAGCCCTTAGTAGTAGACAAATCTTAGATTGTGTGAATCAATATGTGGTTCTTAAATACTTAGAAAATTGAATGAGTAAAGTGATTTTGCATCTAGATGTTTCTCTAAAGTATTTAGAAGCTAACCTATATATAAATTTGTTGGTAGGAGTCTAAAATGGTGACTTTTTGGATTGATATTTATTTATTTTTAAAATTAATAATTTATTATTATTATTATTATTATTATTATTATTATTATCATCATTTAGATATTTTAAGCTTAAGGGTCTATTGGAAATGGTGTTGATTTCAAAATAAAGATTTTAATTGCAATTATTTTGGCATTGTTTAGTAAATTTAGATTCTATTTAAAAAAAACTAGAATCCTTTTAGACTAACAATTATTTGATTTTGTTACACATCAATTTATTAACTCAATATGTAAAGAGACTAAACTTTTAAAGCTATTTGTTTTTAGAATGATTCAAAACTTAAAAACTAAATTTTGTAGAGAAGAAAGAAAAAAAGAAAGAAAAACTTAGAAGAAGTGATTCTTTAATAGTAATGCATCTTCTTAAAATACATGTTTTGGATAGTAAATAATAAAAAATAAAAATAAAATAATTTTAAAGAGTCTTTGTAGTTAAATAAAGGATTAGTAGATTCTTGAATATTCTTAAAGTTTAATATAATGACATAACTAGATGCCAAAAGGTATTATTGATATATAATTAATTAAGACCTTAAATAATTAATTAAATTTTAAATATTTTATCTGTTATAATAGATATTTAGAAGTATGTAATATCTTATAAGTATTCTTTTAAGATTTTAAAGCCTTCTATACACCTATAAAATATTTCATAATATTAAATAAGCTTCAATTGTTTCTATAGCTATGTTGAATTTTTTTTTGATAATAATCTAAAAAAATTATATGAAAGATTATTTAAATAATTATATGAAAGAACATCTAAGTTATTTTAAGATTTATAGAACTTTTCTTAAAAACTTGTATAGGATCTAATTTCCATGATATAATTAAAAAAATAAGTTAAGAATTATTTTTTTTAATGTATTTTTTTATAATTAAAATTTTATCTAATTTTAACTTCATAAACATAATATAATTTTAAATATAATACTTAATTTTTTTGAAATTCTTAATGCCTTCATCTTTGGTTTTTAGATCTTTTACAATTTCTTCATATTTTTTTAAAAATTAAAAATATTTATATTTTTTTTAACTTTAAATTTTTATTTTAAATAAAAGTACATTATCTTATTTCTAAAAGAATACAATTGCATCTAGAAGGTTGTAAAATGTTTAACTTTGGCTAAAATATTTTTTATATAATATCTATTTTTTAAAAAATATATTGGATTTAAAAAATAATATTATATTTAGAAGTTTTAATTTTAATTTTAATTTTTTTTTTTAATATATTTATGTAGAAAGAAAGTGAATCATGAACCTAGCATTGTACACATACATGCATCAACAATTGAGAGTTATGCTCTTGGCATGTATTGACAAGGTACTAATACAATAATTAAATACACAAAAGATTAGACACTGAAAAGAGAGAACAAACAAATGAAGCTAAATAAAACTATGGATGAATGAAGCTTATCACCATGATATGGATATATTATAACAATAGAACTAAGAGCATTAAAGTTTACAATACTGTCTTTTACTCATTATTTTTCTTATTTCTTAGTTTTACAAAGATGTCTTGTATTTAATTACTTTCTTTTATGATAGTAATTTTTATGTAGAATCATGTTGCAAACCTAATTATTGTAAGTAAATTACTTTGATTAAATATACATATTATGAACATGTTGAATATACTTAAAAAATCCTATTGATTTGAATAATTATAAAAATTTGCTATTGTTGGAATTGATACTATTGTTGTTATGACTTCTCATGCTTTTATTTCATTAGTTCTTTGATTGGATGTTGGATTGGATTTTCTTTCAATTCATGGCATCACTTAATGATGTCAAAGAAGTAGAGGTCTTGAAACCTCTTGAAAGTGTTTATAAGAGGTTAATAAAGTAAGACTCTATATTTAAGGTTTAAACTTTAACTATATCTTTTAGAATTCCTAATTATAATAGGTTTCATAGTAATGAAAGTGATTCAAAAGAATATTTTGTTAATCCTAGCCTTTGGTGGAACAATCACATTAATAAAAAAAATAAAAAAATACTTGATTTTAAGTAAAGGATTTTAGAAGGTATCAAGGACATATACTAGGAAGTTGTAGAAGATTCTAGAAGGTTCTAGAGAAGCTTTGTAGTTTATAGAAGCTACTTGAGAAGTTTTCAAGCTCGTGGAAGCTGCTTGAGAAGCTGCTTAGCTCGTAGAAGCTACTTGAGAAGCTTGCTAACTCATAGGAGCTGCTTGAGAAGCTTCCTAGTTCGTAGAAGCTACTTGAAAAGCTTCCTAGCTTATAGTATATATAAGAGCCGAGACTGAGGGGATGTCACGGCCATAATCATGTAAGCTAATAATTACATATAGAAATAGGTAGAAGTAAGTAAAAGTAGATAAAAGTAAGTTAATTCTATAATATTTAATATAGAAGCTTCTTAGAAACTTCCTAGACGCTGCTTTGACTTCATAGGTGTCTTTAATTGACTTTTTGAATTAGAAACGTGGTCAACAAGTTGGCCACGTGCCACACATGTTGTTAGCTTGAAGATCAAGCTAACTATGTGGCCCACACGTAGAAAAACTTGCCTTGTAAGTCAAGGCATGTGTCCTACAAAGTCAACACATATTGGAGGTCCTATAGAACGTCGCCACGTAGCCCCTAGTTAGATAGTATATATAGAGACAAGAGTGAAGGCTTCTTCACTCTTGTCAACTCCTTTCTTGCTTCTAGTCTAGTTTCAAGGGTCTCTAGTTTTCTTGTCTTTTGGCAATAGCCATTCTAGTTTCTCTTTTCAATATACATACTTATTATTCATATTTTGTTACTTTTCTTTGAGTGAAGGCTTACTTGTCTGAACTATTTTTTCATCGAGTTCTTGTCCTTGACAGATTGACAAGAGTGCACTTACAATATCAGAGCTTTGTTTTTCTTGAGTAAGAGTGGATTACCCCTTTCTCTTGACAAGGCATAAGCGTATTAGAAGTTTGCGGATTACCCACTTCTAAACTGATATTGTTCTTAGTATCTTCTTTGTTATCAAGTCTTTCTTTTCTTTTGTCTTGAGCAGTATCAAACAAATTTTTCTTCTTAGTATCATTATGGCAGAGCTTGTTGAAATGAAGAGTACAATGGCACAAATGCAAGAGCAAATAAGGGAGTTAATGCTTGCGATGCATCAACTCAATTCATATTTTGTTACTTTTCTTTGAGTGAAGGCTTACTTATCTGAACTATTTTTTCATCGAGTTCTTGTCCTTGACAGGGGATCCTCAGTCTCAACAACACACCTCTTGGAGCTCTAGCTCACCTTTTTAGTGTTGTTCTTGTACTCATCTGATTAATCTAGTTCTTATCAATTCTTCTTGAGCTTCTTGTTTAGATTTCCAGTCAATATTCTAAATTCGTGACAGTTTGTCCAGACTGCATTCATCTTTCATATCAGAGCTAATTCTTTCTTGTTAGAGTGTGGATTATCCCTCTGCTTGAAGGTGCTAGCATTTTAGAGGTTGCGGATTACTCTCTTCTAAACTGATATTTTTTCTATTATAATATTGGAGTCTTAACTTTCTTAAAGAGAGTGGATTACCCCTCTTCTTGAAGGTTTTAAGGTGTTTTAGAAGTTGCGGAGTACCCTCCTCTAAACCAATACTGTCTTCTTGTAGAGTCATTTCTTTCCTTCTCTTAGAATGGCTAGAGGTCAAGATATTAGTATGACTGATTATTTGGAGTCCAAGTTGGACACCATTATGAATGCTCTTGCTACGTTATCATAGAGAATTGTAGAGATTGAAGGATTTATTGCAAGACTTCATAATGATGGAGCATCCGGGATGGCACAATCGAGGATTCACCAGCCTTAAGCTTCAGTACCAAGAGAAGCAACTTTGCCTCTAGTTCAACAAAGACCATTGATTTTACAACAAAAAGAGTCCCAAATTAGCCTTCCAAACAAGTTCAATGGTACGCGTTCCCAATTTTGAGGTTTTGTCAATCAAATTAGTTTGATAATAGCTTTATAGCCCAAACACTATGTGATAAAGGAGTCACGTGTTGGACTGGTTGGAACTTTGCTCACGAGGCAAGCTCTATCATGGTTTGCTCCTTTGTTTGAGAAAAGATCATCAATTTTGAACAACTTCAAAACTTTTTTGGAGGCATTTGTGGAAGCATTTGGCAAACATGACAAGGTGCAATGGGCTACAACAAAGATCCAGTTCCTACGACAAGGGGCACACTCCGCATTAGTCTATGTATCAGATTTTAGACAATTAGCATGCGACATCAACTGGGATAAGGAGGCATTGATGAGTCAATTTTATTTGAGTTTGAGGAACGATGTGAAGGATTTGTTATTATCTCTTCTCGATCCACAAATGCTCAACGAAGCCATTAGCCAAGCTGTAAAGTACCATAATCACCTGTTCCAACGTCACCAAGATCAACGCTCAAGACAACATACGGCTTCCCACACTTCAATTATATTAGCAAGTAGCTTGAATTCACATTCAAAGGAGGAAGACATGCAAATTGACATAGTATGTATCAAATTCTTAAGACTAGAAGAAAAAAAATAGCGTATGGAGGAAGGACTATGCTTGTATTGCGATGAAGAAGGCCATAGAGTTGGAAATTGCTCCAAGAAGCAAAATTGACATGTTGTCAGGACCAAATGCATATTTGTTCAGGAAAACGAAGATGTCCAATCCTAATAGGGATTGTACAGCTTGACGATTCAATACCACAACAACAATGAGGTTCCTCTCTTTTTGTTCAGTCTGCCCATTGCTTTACCATTTCTTTATCTTTTGGCCCTCAGAAACTAAAAACCTTAGCGTTATTAGTTTTAGAAGCATCTACTTGCTTTTTAGACAAAGGATTTGCTAAGCATGACGAGATTACTTTAGTACAAAAATCTAAATCCATTCATATAGAAGTAATAGATGCACAACTTTTATTGTCTAGTAGTGTCACCTGTGAATCAGAACCTATAGAGGTGATGTTTAAAGACCATAGTAGTTATATTATTTTTAATATTATTAGAATCCCATCAAACCCATTTATTCTTGATCTTTCTTGGTTAGAAATACATAATCCATTTATAAATTGGAGGTTATGAAGGATGAAATTTCTTATAGAACGTTTCAGGAGTAAGCCTGTTAAAAGATCCCGAATCAAAAAATCCTTATTTATCAGAATAAGAGCATTTGTAACATCGTCCAAGGAAGGCACATCGTTTGTTATTTATGCGACTCCAACTAGCAGAGAGAAGATTTTGACAACAAATATACCAAAGCAATATAAAGATTTTGAAGACGTGTTTCAAAAGAAGAATGCTGACAATCTATCAGAGCATCGACTATACGATTGTGCTATAGACTTGCAGGAAGGAGCACAACCACTTTTTGGCCCAATCTACAATTTGTCGTAGATGGAGTTAGCAGAGTTGCAAAAGTATATTGACGAGAATCTAGCCAAGAACTTCATTCATCATTCAAAGTTGCCAGCTGGGGACAACAATCTTATTTGTGAAGAAGAAAGATGGCTCGTTGCAGATGTGCATGGATTATCGAGGTCTCAAGAAGGTGACAAAGAAGAATCGTTATCCATTACCCCTGATATCAGGTCTTTTAGAGCAACTTGGGAGTGCAAGGATCTTTACAAAGATTGATCTAATGGGAGTTTACAACCTCGTACAAATCAAAGAAGGAGACGAATAGAAGACAACTTTCTGTACAAGATATGGCCATTTTGAATATAATATCATGCCTTTCAGTCTTACGAATGCTCCGGCGGTCTTTCAACACATGATGAATGACATCTTTTGGGAGCACCTTGATGATTTTGTTGTCATCTATCTAGATGATATTTTGATATTTTCCAAGAACGTAGAAGAGCATGAGAAATACGTTTGTCTAGTCTTTGAAAAACTCTATGAGTGAGGACTTTATGCCAAATTGGAGAAGTGCTTGTTTAACCAAACTGAGATGGAATTTTTGGGATTCATTGCAACTACAGAAGGCTTGAAGATGGACCCTAAGAAGGTGGAAGCAATCGTATCATGGGAAGTTCCAAAGATGATTAGAGATCTAGAATGCTTTCTTGACTTTGCTAACTTCTATCGGATCTTCATCAAGAATTATTCTCAAGTTGCTCCTCCACTCACTCAGTTGACATGTAAAGACAAGCTCGAATGGAGATCTCTAGAAAAAAAAGTATTTCAAGATCTTAAGGCGGCATTTACTACGGCTCCAATCTTGGTACATCTGGACTTTACAAAGGCCTTCTATTTGAAGTCCGATGCTTTAGATTTTGCTATGGAAGCTGTACTTTTGAAGATAGGTGCAGACGAGAAGCTTCATCTGATTGTAATCTACTCTCAAAAGTTTCCTGCTGCAAAGATCAACTATGAGATCCACGATAAAAAACTTCTTATGATAGTAGATTCTTTCCAAGAATGGTGTCACTTTCTCGAAAGAGTTACACATCCAATAATCGTATATATGGATCACAAGAATTTAGAGTACTTGATGTCAGCTTGGATTCTAAATCATCGTCAAGTTCAATAGAATATATTGCTATCCAGATTTGATTTTGTTATTACTTATCAACCTAAGAAGCAACAAGGACTATTTGATGCATTATCAAGGAGATCTTATCTAGTGCCAAAGGTAAGAGAAGCAACATTTGATCAACAGTGTACAACATTGCTGAAGCCGAAATAATTCAGGCTTTGCTCTGCTATAGTGCCAATTGATTTTGAGTTCTTCAATCAGGTACTTACTGTGAGTATTGGAAATTCTATAGCCATCGATATCATGCAATAAGTCAATAATGACAAGTTCAAGGTGAAAGGAGATCTTTTATACTTTGAAGAGCGATTGTATATTCCAAAGGAACTAGCACGACTCCGAGTTCTACAATCTTCACATGACTTTTCAGCTGCATGACATTTTGGATTCAATAAGATCTTGAAACTTATTTCTCCAGATTTTTGGTGGCTCAAAATGTGGAAGGATGTCAAGGATTTTGTCCTCTCTTGTGATATTTGTTCAAGATCCAAGAACCCTCGACATCGTTCTTATAGTCTTCTTCAGCCATTGCCTATTTGACATCGGCCATGGTCTTCAGTTTCCATGGACTTTATTATGGACCTGCCACCATTGAATTCATTTGACAGCATCTTGTTGTGATAGATCGGCTTACAAAGATGGCACACTTTGTCCCTTGCAAGAAAACATCATCAAGAAAAGACACATCAAGGCTCTTCCTTAATAGTATGTATCAATATCATGGTTTATCAGATGATATAATGTTGAATCGAGGAACCCAATTTGTATCAAAGTTTTGGAGATCTTTTTTTGAGATATTGAAGATAGATATCAAGCTTTCTTTGGCTTTCCATCTTTAAACTGATGGCCAAACAAAACGGATGAATCAAATTTTGGAGCAATATTTACGATGCAACATCAACTATTAACAAGATGATTAGATTGCATATCTATCATTAATCGAGTTTACATATAACAACACCCTTCATGCGTCGATTCAACAAATACCATTCTTTTTTAACTATGGATATCATCAAAAGCTTGATTTGTTGAATCCATCAACCAATAACAACCCGACAGCTGAAGGATTTGTGAAATAACTATCGGAGCTTCAAACTACGTTGAAGCTTCAATTACAAACCGCCCAAGAAGCTTATAAGATGTCCACAAATAAATTTCGAAATCAAGGACCTACTTTCAAAATTAGAGATAAAGTATGGCTGCTTCGACGAAATATCAAAACCAAGCGGCCATGTGATAAGTTGGACTATTGGAGATTGGGACCATTTGTCATCCAGAACAAATCAATCCAATGGCGTACCGTCTGGGGTTATTGGCTGCTATGAAGGTATACCTAGTCTTTCATATTTCTTTGTTAGAACCTTATCGAGAGTCGTCTTTTCCTGGAAGAGTGCAATGTCTACCTCCTAGTATTAAAATTGAGAACCACAAGGAATACAAGGTAGAAAAGGTACTAGATTTGTGGCGTAAGTAGAAGAAATTAGAGTACCTAGTGCATTGGAGCAGCTATGATATCAATGAGCGCACATAGGAACTAGCGAAAAATCTTATCAATGCATCTCAAAAGGTACAGGAGTTTCATCGACGCTATCTTCAAAAACTTAAGCCCTTTCGATGAAAGTTTTTCAATGAAGTTCCTTTTTCTTGAAGCCTTTTAATCCTCGGCCGTACAAAGAAGGGGGAGAAGGAACTTCTAAAAGAAATAGTTAGAGACTATAAATCTGTAACATGAGTCCATTCTTCCATGTTTAGTGCTTGTTTTTTCAGTCTGATATGGATAGCCAAGAGATAGATACCATATCAGTCATATCCTCTCAATCGAGTATCTCACGAAGACAACCCTGAGATGAAAAACTGCATTTATCACAAAGATAATGGAGGATACCTAATAACAAGTTGTTAGTGATTGTGTTTGAGGTAGAACCTGCCTATGGTGATCTTCCCGAAGGAGTGTTTACAGGGCATTTTCACAATGAAGATACGAAAGTTCATGCGTGGTTGGAAATCAAAGGTATAGGATACTATTATTGGTTACAAGGACCAATGAACTACTTGCCACGTGAACAACAATTGGAGTATATTATAGACACTATGTAATAAATTTTCAACTTCTTATGTTGGTACTGACTCGCAATAGGAGTGCTTCTCGGAAACCTCAAAGCTAAAAAGGAGAGGGAGTGATATCAAGGACATACACTAGGAAGTTGTAGAAGATTTTAGAAGGTTCTAGAGAAGCTTTGTAGTTTATAGAAGCTACTTGAGAAGTTTTCAAGCTCGTGGAAGGTGCTTGAGAAGCTTCTTAGCTCATGGAAGCTACTTGGGAAGCTTCCTAGCTTATAGAAGCTACTTGAGAAGCTTCTTAACTTATAGAAGTTACTTGAAAAGCTTCCTAGCTTGTAGTATATATAAGAACCGAGATTGAAGGGATCCTCAGTCTCGACAATACACCTCTTGGAGCTCTAGCTCATCTCTCTAGTGATGTTTTTGTACTCATCTGATTAATCTAGTTCTTGCCGATTCTTCTTGAGCTTCTTGTTTAGATTTTCAATCAATATTCTAAATTCGTGACAGAAAGGTATTTTAGATTAGTAAGTGGTATACTCTAAAATAGATTAATAATTATTTTAGCTTGACTAATTGACTTAGTTAACTATTTCATTAAGGCAATGGAATTATTCTTATTACTACTTTATTTTAAATGAAGTTTTTATGAGATCAAGATTTAGTCAAATAATTTGCCTATTATATTGTGATAGCAACAAAAGTGTCTTTTACATGTCTAATTTGTGTATATTTTGTAATAAAATGATGCTAAATTTTAATATATTTTTTTAATATAAAATATAAGATTTTAAATTAGGCAGATGTATGACTAATAAATATTCAAAATTAGAGTAACATATAAGATCTCAAGGCCTAATTTAATTAGAAGTTTGCATAAATATAGAAGATCTTTTGATAAATCAATCAATACTTTTTATTTTGCTTCTATTATAGATAAAGGAAAAATAGGATAGAGCTTATTTGACCAATCTACTAAATAGTTTCCAAGTTTGTCTAGTAATCTTAATATAAAATACATAGTAGCTAAACCTCACTTTTAATCAACATCTATATAAGTTTTTTAATGAAATAAATAAATAAATAAATAAATAATTTCCTTTAAGTAACATAAGTTTTATTTTACAGCTTTCTAATGACTTTCTTTTGGTTTATATATGAAGTAGCTAATACAATTAATTGCATAAATTATATTTGGTTGTATTTAAGTTGTATAAATTAAGCTTTTTATTGATAACATATAATTGTGGAACTATTAATTTGGTTCCTATTTCTTTTCTCAATTTGCACTCATAATCTATTGATAAGTTTTTTGTATTAGATTGGTTTATTCAATTTTTTTATAATAGCTTGTTAGCATAACCTTTTTAATATATGAATATTATAATGGAATAATAAACTATATTAGTTTCCAAGAAGTGAGATGCTTTTCTAAGATCCATCATTTCAAAATAAATTATTAGATTTTTCTAGAGATTCTTAATTTTTTCTTTATTATTATCAATAATAAGTATATTATTTATATATATCAAGATAATAATATACTTTCTATCCTCTCTTAAATAGTAAAAATTTGAATTTGACTCACACTTATGTAGTCCATATTTGGGCAACAAAGTATTGATTCTTTTGCACCATATTTGAATAAGATTAAAATCATATCTTTAATCATAAAATTCTATATAATCTATATATTTTAGATAGATTTTAAAACTCCAAAAAACCAAGAGAAATCTCCATAAATATTTTATCTTTAAGGTGTCCATTCTAAAAAGCCTTAATAACATTCAATTGTCTTATAGTCCACTTGAATTTTGTAACTAGTGCAATAATAGCTTGTATGGTGGACCATTTGATAATTAATATAAAAATATCCAAAAAATCAATATTTTTTGTTTGTTAAAAATTACAATCTAGAAATATTTCTTTTAATTTTGATATAATTCTAAAAGCATGTTTTTTTATTCTATATAATTCTAAAATTATCTTGCTTTATTTTGTATATCTAATTTGTTTTTATTGATTCCTTATTTTTAAAACAATCTATACCTTTCTAAGTTTTTTTTTTTTTTTTTTTTTTTTTTCAAAATTGGAGACATTTTTTTAATCACACCTAATACTCAGTTATGGTTCTTAATTTCTTCTTGATATGCTATAGGCTCATCTAAAATCTTAAAAATTAAGATTCAAAAATCTTTTAATTTTATAGATGGTGCTTTTGTTTTAAAAACAAATACCTTTTGCCAACTAGTTCAATACTTTTATTTGTAAAAAGTGATCTTTGCAAGCTATAGATAATGATAGGTAGAAGCAATGGTATATTTTTAGGTACTTATATTAAATATTATGTACTTTTACTTTGAAGATTATTAGAAATATCAAAAGAGTCATCAATTGACATTTTAGATAATTTTAAGATTTTAATAGTTTGTCCTATAATAATCTTTTTAAAATAGTCTTCTAATTTGTTTTTATTAATTTTGATTGTAAATATGGTCCTTAGTTCTATTAATTTTTTTAAATAAATAATGGTAACTTATTTTTTTTAATCAAAAATAAGTTCTTTATTTACTATAATTTTTTTAGTAATTAGATCATAGATACAATATACTTTGCTCTCACTATAAAATCTCAAGAATATGTACTTTGAAATGTTGTTATTCATATTTTTTTTCTTTTATTTAAAAAATACGTATGTAAGCCATACAACCAAAAATATAAAAATGAATGATATTAAAAGTTTAACATATACATAATTCTTTAAGTATATATCTTTGGTTTGCCTATATGGAATTTAAATTTAGAAAATAACTTGTATGTAAAACTATATCTCACTACAAGTATCTAGGTAGTGGTGCTTCATATCCTATGTCCCTTGCTTTTTCAATAAAAATTCGATTGCATCTTTGTGAGATTCTATTGTATTGTGGTGATAAGGCTTTTATTAATTTTTAAATTATTCCATTTTCTTGAAAATAATTAATAAATTTTTGTAAAATTAATGGATTTCTTCTATCCAATTTTAAATATTTAAGCTTATATCTTATTTTAGATTCAATATACTTATTGAATTTACAAAAATAATCAAGTATTTGTACTTTTTTTTTGAAAGATAATTCAATTGTCTCAATAGCCTTATAAGATCAAAATATATTCTTTCACTAATTATCATGGACATATATATTACATTCTACTTTCTACCTTTATTTGTAGTTTGTATGTATTTGTAGCACTAAAGAGATGGAGAACCAAAAGCTTACAGATTCAACTAAAGAGCTATTTTTTGTTGATTTATTAGACAAGATATTACAATTGTCACAACCTTCAAGATGATGTAATAAAAACAAAGACCTTTAAAAATGACATGTTCTTCTTTGAATAGATGGCAAAATATAATCACAACCTTTGAATGGACTCTTGATGTTTGGTAATTTTATTGGAAGTAGGCAAGTCTCTTGACATTGTTCTAAATGTTTTATTTGAAGGAAGTTACAAAGGCCTCAACAATGATCAAATAATAAGGTGGTCTTTCTATCTTGGTATGGAATACTGTCAATGGCTAAAAGGACCTATCAATCATCTTCAAAAGAAATAAAGATTAGAGTATGTGACAAATACAACTTGTTGTATCTTGAACTTTTTCAACATATGATTATTACTCATTTTTTAGAAGAAAAGATAATATCACAAACATACATATTTACTTAGATAAAAAGTGGGTAGAAAATAAATATAGGTAGATTTAATATTATCTTGTGGCAAAGCTTCTTAGAAGCTTCATAGACATGTATTTAATTTTATATATGTTTGTAGTTGATTGAAAGGTTAGAAACTTGGCAAGAAATCAACCATATGTTATATGTGTAGATAGCTTGTAGTATAATTATCAACGTGGTGCACATATAAGAAATATATCTTACAAGTTAAGACATATATTCTACAAATTGGGCACATATTGGAGGTTCTATAGAATATTGCCACATAATTATTAGTTAGATAGTATATAGAAAGGCAAGAATAAAGTCTTCTTCACTCTTATCAATGCTTTTTTAGTCCTTACTCTTCTTTCAAGACTTTTTAATCTTCTTGTCTTTAGCAATAGCCATTTTAATTTAATATTATACCAACTTGAGTAATTATTTAGTTTTTTTTTTGAGTAACATATGACTATATTAATCTTTTAATTCTTTGAGATTCATATCCTTAATAATAATCTATAAATCTCTAGTTTCTAAAAGTTTTTAAACCAATTACACTTCTATCTTTTAACAAAGCAATGTTCATGATCATAATAATGTAAATTGATCTTTAGTAGTCTTATAACTCTATGATGTCTCACAAGAAGCCATAAACAAAAAAAATCCTAAGTATCTAAAACAATATTGCCACAATATTTTATTATTATCTTAGCTTATATTGAATATTTGAAAAGTATTCTCAAAGTTATACAAATTATTTATCATATTTCTATATTCAATTGCTACAATGTAGTTTGGATCAAGATTGTCTAATATTCAACAATGTAATTTTGAAAATAAGAAAATATTACTTGTATTAATAATAATTCTTACGAAAATTAAGTTCTTTCTAAAGCTTAGTACATACTTGACATTAATGAGCTTTATTTTTTTAAAAGAAGTTTTAACAAAAGATCTATTAAAACTTTTAGAGAAATGATTTTTTCCTCTAATTATTTGAATGCATTGACTAGAACTTCTTAAATTTAGATTGTGAAACTTTGTTATATTAATAGCTAAATAAAAGGTAGGTCTATTGTATCTATATATATATATATATATATATATATATATATATACCATGGTATATTATTATAGTATTTACTTAGAGCTACATCAAAAATATCAAAATCATTTGTAAGTAAGTTCTTATAGTTTTTTTCTAATGTATTCTAACTTATCTTGATTTCTTTATAACCATAAGTAATATGATCAACTCCTATGCTACCTCAACTCCAATCTTGGCTCTTATCTTCTTGTTGCATATTTTTAGTTTGATTATTATTATAATTATAAGTGATCAAGATTACTTCTTCATTTCTAAATTTTTAATTTTTCTATTCTTTTTAATATATCTCTATTAGCAAACTTACAACTATCTATTCAAAATTCATTGGAAGAATTATATAAATGAATATTTGAATAGTGCTTTCAAAACTTCAAAGCAAACCATTTAACATAAGTTGTGCTATTCTTTTATCATTTTATTTCTTCCATATATACCAATCAATTCTTGATTTATTAAGCTTTCTTCAAGTAGTCTTTAATAGGATTTTTTTAATTCATTATAATACTCTATAGTTCTTCTATGAGTGATAGAATCTATGATTAATCTCTAAATTAAAATTCTTCCTTCAATGCCTTTCAAGTATTAATAGAACCAATATATATTACTAATGCATCAATAAAATCATCTTACATTGATATAGTAAGAATCTTGCATATTTTAGCTTTTTTTTCTTCTTGAAAGCATCTTCCATAACTTCTTCACTCTCAATTGTAGTTGGAAAGATAACAAGTTTACTCTTGGTTTTTTATAAGAGACTAGAAACTTTTAATTCTCATGACAACTCTCATCTTATGACTCTAAACATAATAATTTGCTAAGCCTTTAAGCTTATCTTACTCTCAAATATAATAGCTAGATTCATTTCCCTTCTTTTTCTTTTATTCTTATTAAACAACTATCTACATGCTTATTACTAAGATTATTAGATTTTTAATAATCACAATTAAATTATTAAGCTCTTTTTTAGACTAGCTCTTATAACATGTTATAAATCATAAGTTTAGCATGACATATATACATCTATTGACAATTAAGAGCTATGCTCTTTGTCTATATTAACAAGATCTTAACACAAAATTAAATATATAAAAAAAATAGATAATAGAAATCAAAAACAAATAGATGAAGCTATTTAAAATTATAGATGAATGAAGCTTATTCTAATAATGAGGATATGTTACAATTAGACTAACTATGAATTTTGAAGTTTAAATATATATATATATATATATATATATATATAATTACAGAAATCATCAATAAAATAAAATTTATGAATAAAATATATTAAAAATCTAATTCTAATATATTTAAATAAAATTTATAATATTATTTATAAGGATGTAGTATTTTATTTTTAAAATTTTTTAAGTTTGATACAAAAGTCATAAAAACTATTATTAATAATCTTATATAGAATTTGAAATTCTAAAAAATTCTTAAAAATATCCATAAAAATAAATTTAACCATCGTTTATTAAATTTATTTATAATTATCATCTATATCAAATTAGTTAATTATTTTTAGTCCTAATCTATTATAATTATTTTTTTGATTATTATTATTTTATTTTTTTTATTCTTTTAAAATTATCATTATATACAATGACTCAAAAAACTATTTCAATATTGACCTATTTTAGAAAAACTAGTGTATTATAAATAAATTATAGTTAATAATGAAACGTGGTTTGTATAGCAAATAAAGTATTCTTTTATAGCTACTAAATGAGCCTAGATTGAAAAAAATCTATCAAGTAATTGTAGAGCTATGACCAATCCAATTTATAACAGTATTAAAATATTTTTTTGAATATAGTATCCAATTACATATCAGTACTTTGTAGGACCTCCTTTTGCCTTCATAACTGCTTTCAACCTCTTAAATATACTTTCTATTAACTTTTGGCACAAAATTGCTTCAATATTATTTCATTCCACAGCTATTATTTTCCATAATTCCCAAACTTCCTTTGGTTGTATTTTCTAGGTATTGAGCTCACATTTGAGGTGCTTCTAAAGATATTCAATGTAATTAAGATCAAGAGACTGAATAGGCCAATCCATTACTTTAATTCTATGATGAGTAAATCACTTCTATGTTAGTTTTGAGTTATGCTTGGAATTTTTATCTTGTTGAAAATTCACCTTGTCTTAAAAAATGCTAGTTTCTTCAATGCTAGGGAGTAGATTTTTTTCAAGAACTTCTACAAATTGCTTGGCATCCATCTTTCTCTCAGCCTCTATCATCCTTTCAATCCCATTTCATCCCTTACAACCCGATATTATTATATTTCCACCTCCATGCTTAATTATTTTTTAGATTTTCTTATCAATCAAAGACAAATCTTTTTATTTTTATACCCACTTTCTGCCATTTGATCCAAATCTATTGATTTTTGTCTCATTTGATCAAATAATCCTCTTCGAATTCCTCCATAGTCTATTTCTTATACTTCAAAGCAAAATTCAAGTATTATTTCCGATAGTAGATAAATGATAGTAGATTTTTTTTCTTCACCATGGCTTTCATATTCCATTTTTAGAAAACATTTTAAATAATTTGGATTGATATATGCTTATTGATAATATTGTTAAGGTTTTTAGTAACCTCAACAATATTTTCAACTTTTTTAGTATTGATTTGGTAAATTATTGTTCTTTCATCTACTGCAATGAACTTCTTTGATTTGCCTAATTTAAGATTTTCTTTATTAAAAGTAATCTTTTCTTGCTAGCTTAGAGATAGTAGCTTTACTGTAGCCAAATTTAAAAGTAATTTGGCCATAAGATTTTTGAGAATAAAAAAGAGCAAAGGTGATATTGTCTTGGAGAGAGTAGGGAATGGGTCTCATAGTTTTTGAAGGAATTATCAAGGACATAAGAATTTGACAAAGAAATATGTTAAGATTAAAGAAAAAGAATGAGATTGATAGCAAAAGTGGTTCTAAAGACTCTTATTTATACTATAATGAAGGTTACAGAAGTCTATGGTACTTTCTATGGAAGTTTTTAGAAGTCTATAGAAGCTTCTATAAGTCTAAAGAGGCTTCTAAAAGCCTATGGAACTTTCTAAATGATTATGAAAGTTCTTACAAGTATCTACAAGGTTCTAGAAATTTATAGAAGATTCTAGACGGTTTTAGAATGTGGTAATTTGAAATATGTCTATGCTAAAAATTGTGATTAAGAATGGTATTTTTTTAGCTACTAATAAGTATTAATGATGTCATTAGATTAGTAATAATATTTTCATAGTAAATCTAATGATGATAGAATGCTATAATATTGAATAATTCATATAATCCAAAAATTAGATACCATATTCAAAAAATTGTTTCAATACTATTCCAAATTAGATTGGTCATAGCTCTATAATTACCAAATAGATTCTTTTCAACCTATGCTCATTTGGTAGCTATAAAAGAGTACTTTATTTGCTATATAAACCTTGTATCTATATACATTATAATTCATTTATAATATATCATTCTTTCCAAAATATATCAACATTGAAACAGTTTTTTTGAATCATTATATATCAAGGACAAGAATTTAATAAAGATAAATAAAAAAGTAAGACTTCTCTCAAAGAAAGATGACAAAATAGAAATAATTCAATATGTATATTAAGAAAGAAATTGGAATGGCTATTGCCAAAAGATAAAAAAAACTAGAGACCCTTGAAACTAGATTAAAAGCAAGAAAGAAGTTGACAAGAGTGAAGAAGGCTTCACTCTTATTTCTATATATACTATCTAACTAGGGGCTACGTGGCAATGTTCTATAAGACCTCCAATATGTGTTGACTTTGTAGGACACATGCCTTGACTTACAAGACAAGTTTTTCTACGTGTGGGCTACATAGTTAGCTTGGTCTTCAAGCTAATAACATGTGTGGCACATGGCCAACTTGTTGACCATGTTTCTAATCCAAAAAGTTAATTAAAGATACCTATAAAGTCAAAGCTGTGTCTATAAAGCTTCTAAGAAGCTTTTATAATAAATATTATAGAATTAACTTACTTTTACCTACTTTTACTTACTTCTATCTATTTATACATGTAATTATTGGCTTATATACGTATGTTCGTGACATTACCCTCTCTTCTAAGAACGAGTTCCACGAAGAGCAGTCATCATATGTTGAAGAAATCTATCATGCGATGAATTATATTTGCAACATACTCTGATCTTTGTTCTCTTTGAAGATGATTGATAGGGCCTCCCAACCATTGGTAGTGTCCCATATCAGGGTGGGAAGACTACCTAGTTATTTGATCATTGTTGAGGCCTTCATAACATCTTTCGAATAAAATATTTGGAACACCATCAAGAGTTGTTCTTACCTCTAGTAAAATCACCAAACATCAGGAGTCCCTTCTAAGGTCGTGATACCAAATGCGTTGTATCTCACCATCTATTCAAAGAAGAACATGTCATTCTTGAAGATCTTCATCTTGATTGCATCATCTTGAAGGTTGTGACAATCCTAATGTCTCATTCGACAAGTCAACAAACGAAGGCTCTTGAGTCAAATCCGCTAGTTTTTTGTTCTCTATCTCCTCAGCGTCACAACTGCAAAGAAACTACAAACAAGAATTAAAAGTAGAATGTTATCTTACTTAGAGCTTGTTTTTTTTATAGGAAAGGTTTTCATCTTGATTTTGATAGATGTCGTCAATAAAAAGCCTCCACCACCTTTGTTGCATTTACAAGATTCTTTATTAGCTCCCATGTGCATTCACTAATATCATATCCGTGCCAATAGACAAGATATTCTAATTTGTTTTGGCATCGCGTTGAATCTAAGACTTCTTCCACTTCAAACTCTTCATTATTGTCTATTTCTATAGGAGGAGGTGGAGCTTGTCTTCTTCTTGATATGTCCATTGTCTTATATGGTTTAAGAAGATACACGTGGAATATTGGATGGATTTTCATTGATTTTGGTAGGTGTAAACGATATGCAATTGGATTGATTTGTGCTGAAATAGAAAATAGTCCAAGCCTTCGATAATCGAACTTGTCACAAGGACAAGTGGTCCTGATATTGCAATGAAGTAACCATACCTTATCACCCATGTGGAATGGTGGTTGTTCCTTTCGATAGACATCCGCATTGACCTTTTGTTGTTCTTGAGCTTCTTTTAACTAAGCCTTCATCGTTGCATGTAGCTCCGACAAATGAATTACCAAATCTTTCGTAGCAAGATTATCAACTTTTGAAAAGTCAAAAGTATCAAGTCGTAGATGATAACCATAATTAGCAAAGAAAGGTGTTTGTTTTCTAGAAGAATGTACCGTGTTATTGTAAGCAAACTCTCCCAATGGCAAAAGAGTTATCTAATCATCTTGTTGGTAGTTAATGGTACATCTTAAATATTATTCTAAAACTTGATTAACATGCTCTCTTTGTCCATCACTTAGAGGATGGAATGCTGAGGATAGTTTTATATCCACTTTTAGAATCTTGAAAAGAGTTTGCTAAAATCTTAATACAAATTGAGTTCTCCTATCTGATATAATATTCTTAGGTAATCCATGATAGTGGTAGATATTGTCAAGAAAGAGCTTAGCTATTTCTTCACCTGTGATAGATTTTGTATATGGTACAAAATGTGCCATCTTGGTAAAACGATCTACTATCACAAATATAGAATCATAAGAACCTGAGATTGGAAGATCCGTGATGAAATCCATAGAAAGAAAAGACCATGGTTGTTGTGGAATGGATAATGGTTGAAGAAGTCCATAAGGTCGATAATGAGGAATTTTTGATCTCAAGCAAATATCACAAGATTGTACAAAATTTTTAATTGCTTTCTACATTTGGGGCCACCAAATGTCCCTAGATATTAATTCCAAAGTTTTATTGTACTCAAAATGTCCTACTATTGAAAAATCATGATGAGCTTGAAGAACACGTAATCGAGCTTCACCTTCAACATACAAGCATCCCTCAAAATGTAGTAGATTCTTCTTGAATTCAAACTTGAAAGTATCATCAGACTTTGAAGGATTTTCCTTAATATCACAAATAAGAGGATCAGAAGACATACTTGACTGAACTTGCTTAATGAAAGTTGAATCAACAGTTAGTGTTGATTTCATTGCTCGAAGATGAAGATGCTTTAGCTTTAAGAGAATTGTTTGTTGTTGATTCAACTTTCATTAAACAACATCTCTTTCCTTTGGTGCAAGGTAAGATCATCTAGAGAGTGCATCTGACAAACCTTGTTGTTTTTTTGGTCGATAAGTGATCTTGAATTTGAATCTTGACAAAGACATACTCTAACAAAGTTGGCGATGATTCAAAACACGTGTTGACATAAAATATTCAAGGTTCTTGTGATTTGTATATACTGTGACTAGGCTAAAAGTACCTTCTAGATAATGGCGCCATTCTTGAAACGAATCCATGATTGCAAGAAGTTCTTTGTCGTGGATCTCATAATTGATCTTGTCTGCTTAAAATTTTCTGGAATGAATAGCTATAGGGTGAAGTATATCATCTATTCCCATTTGTGACAATATGGCACCCAAAGCAAAGTCTGATGCATTTGTTTCCATAAAAAATAGCTTAAAAAAATCAACGCGATACAAGATTGGTGCAGAAATAAAAGTTGTCTTTAAAGCTTCAAATGCTATTTCTGCTTCTTGATTCTATTGAAGTTTGTCTTTATAAGTCAAACGTCTAAGTGGAGCTGCAACTTGAGAGAAATCTTTGATGAAGATCCGATAGTAGTTCACAAATCCTAAAAAATATTGGACATCTTTTACCATTTTTAGGATCTTCCAATCCATAATAGTTTAAACTTTCTTAAGATCCATCATAAGTCCATCATTTGAAATGATGTATCCTAAGAACTTGATTTGAGTAGTATAAAATACACACTTTTCTATCTTGGCATAGAGTCCCGCATCTCTTAATTTTTGTAATACATAACGAATATGAAGTTCATATTTGTCTATATTCTTAAAATAGATTAAGATGTCGTCTAAGTAACAGACAACAAAATCATCTAAAAACTCCCGAAAGACATTATTCATTAGATGTTGGAATGCTGTTGGTGCATTTGTAAGTCCAAAAGGCATGACGTTGTATTTGAAATGTCCATACTTTGTTCAAAACATAGTCTTCCATTCATCTCCTTCTTTGATGCTTACCAAATTGTATGCTCCTCGTAGATCTATTTTTGTATAGATCTTAGCTTGATTCAATAGATCAAAGAGTCCAGATATCAAAGGTAGCGGGTACCTATTTTTTATAGTGATTTTGTTGAGTCCTCAATAATTGATACACATCTGCAATGATCCGTCTTTTTTCTTCACAAATAAAATTGGAGCTCTTGTTGGAGATTTGGAATGGCGTATGAAGTTCTTGGCCAAATTTTCTTCAATATACTCCTTGAGTTCAACCAACTCATTTTGAGATAAATTATAAATTGGTCCAAATGGCGGTTAAGCTCCTTTTTGAAGGTCAATTGAACAGTCATATGAATGATGTTCTGGAAGAGTAACCACATTTTTCTTTTCAAATACATCTTGAAAATCTTGATATTGGCTTGGAATGCCACTTGAAGTCTTTCTACCAGTAGAAACAGGTGTGGCATAAATGACATAAGGTGATCATTTTTTTGCAGCATACAAGAAAGATCTTACACCTACAAATATAGGTTTAATTATACTAGACTTATAACTTTCTACTTGATTGATTATCATGGACATACTCATGTAATCTAGTTGTTACATATATAAATAAGTAGAAGTAAGTAAAAGTAGATAAAAGTAAGTTAATTTTATAGTATTTAATATGGAAGCTTTTTAGAAGCTTTATAGATGCTGCTTTGACTTCATAGGTGTCTTTAATTGACTTTTTGGATTAGAAACGTGGTCAACAAGTTGGCCATGTGCCACACATGTTGTTAGCTTGAAGACCAAGCTAACTATGTGGCCCACACGTAGAAAAACTTGCCTTATAAGTCAAGGCAAGTGTCCTACAAAGTCAACACATATTAAAGGTCCTATAAAACGTCACCACGTAGCCCCTAGTTAGATAGTATATATAGAGACAAGAGTGAAGACTTCTTCACTCTTGTCAACTCTTTTCTTATTTCCAGTCTAGTTTCAAGAGTCGTCATATTTTCTAGTCTTTGGCAATAGCCATTCTAGTTCAATATATTATCACCTTTGAGTGATTTCCAAGTATTTTCGAGTAACACAAGAATGTATTGAGATTATCTTTCTTTGGAGTTCATATCCTTGATATTAACTACACTTTTAGTTATACGTTTTGAAAAGTCAAGACAACGAGAAGTCCAATCTATTTTAGGGTTATATTTTTTTAGCCATGATAAATCTAAAATGACTGGATTAGAAAGAGATTTAATGATATTAAATATTACAAAGCTACTATGACCATTAGTTGTTATTTCTATAGGAAGGATTTCATGAGTAACATCTCTTGAAGACAACGGATGACCATCTATGACTTCTACATGAACAGGTTTAGTTTTCTTCATTAAAAATATGCTATGTCTTTTAGCAAATTCTTCATCTAAAAAATATGCTGAGGCTCCTAAATCTAGCAAGGCAGAGGCCTTTGTGATATTTAGGTCCTAGAATAAAATTTATCTTAAAATATGGAGAGGGTTCTAAAGAGAGGATAGGACCTTCACTAGGCGTTGTACAAGGCTCCAGCTGCACAGTTCTTATTGTAGCTGGACAAATTTGTTTTCTAACATGTTATCTTCTTTGATCGCCGTATTCCTCATTTTATAGTTGCGTTGCTTCTTTAGGCAATGTTGAGTAGTGTGCTTAGATTCTTCGTAATATAAGCACAATCCTTCCTAACAACGACGAGTCTTTTCTTGCTCAGTAAGAGGTTTAAAACGTATGGCATCAATTTGTATATCTTCTACTTCTCAATGTATGTATTGAAGAGATGTTGGTATTGCCATTAAATTATAGTAACATTGAGGTCTACTTATACAGTTCTCACATCAAAATTTAAAAAGGCAATTGTCGCACTTCACACCAAAGTCAATTGCTTGACTCAATGTTGAGGATCAGGTAAGTTGAGCATTAATTTTTTTACCTCATATTGTAATCCGTAGAAGAATTGGCTAATAAGTGCAGCATCATCTCACTTGATAGTTGTCAAAATTTAGAAGTTTCTGAAGCATACAACATTATTGATCGATTGTCTTGTTGCAAAATACAGATCTTATTGGTTGCAACACAAATTGCATCATGTTCTCCATACATGGATCAAAACTCCACCAAAAAAACCTTTAAATTATCCAATATTGGATCTCGTCGTACAAAAAAAGATGAAAACTATGATAATGTTGAACCTAAAAGAAGCATACTAATGAATGTAACTTACGATCTTGGAGTTGGATAGCTTTAGAGTTGAAGTTCAATTACAAATTGTACTTGATTGATAAATCTTCTAAAATTTGATTTGGTGCCATCAAACTTCTCGAGTAGGATAATTCTTGGTTCTCTAACACTGGAAGGACGTTCCACCATAGAAGAAGGAACATGATTTGGTGCAAATATTGAAGCAGCTCTAATTATTTCTATATCTTCACTTCCTGCCAATCTTATTACTCTTTATAGTGATAAATTGAATTGATGCATCGCAAGCATTAAGTCCTTCAATTGCTCTTATATTTGTGCTATTGCACTCTTCATTTCAGCAAGTTCTGCCATGATAATACCTAAAAAAGAGAAGATGTCTAATATCACTCAAGATAAATAGAAGAGAGGACTTGAGAACAAAGAAAATATTAAGGACAATATCTGTTTAGAAGAGGGTAATCCGTAACTTCTAATATACTTATGTCTTATCAAGAGAAAGGCATAATCCACTCTTAATCAAGATTAGACAAAGCTCTGATATTATAAGTGTACTCTTGTTAATCTGTCAAGGACAAGAATTTGATAAAGACAAATAAACAAGTGAGACTTCTCTCAAAGAAAGATGACAAAATAGAAATAACTCAATATGTATATTAAGAAAGAAACTGGAATGGCTATTGCCAAAAGACAAGAAAACTAGAGACCCTTGAAACTAGACTAAAAGCAAGAAAGAAGTTGACAAGAATGAAGAAGGCTTCACTCTTGTCTCTATATATACTATCTAACTAGGGGCTACATGGCGATGTTCTATAGGACCTCCAATATGTGTTGACTTTGTAGGACACATGCCTTGACTTACAAGGCAAGTTTTTTTACGTGTGGGCTACATAGTTAGCTTGGTCTTCAAGCTAATAACATGTGTGGCACATGGCCAACTTGTTGACTATGTTTCTAATCCAAAAAGTCAATTAAAGATACCTATAAAGTCAAAGCAGTGTCTATGAAGCTTCTAAGAAGCTACCATAGCAAATATTATAGAATTAACTTACTTTTACCTATTTTTACTTACTTCTACCTATTTATATATGTAATTATTGGCTTATATGCATATGTTTGTGACATTATATATATTATTAAAATATATGTAATTTTTCTAAAATTATTAATTATTTATTAATTTTAAGAATTAAAAGTAATATAAATAATAAAATATAGATAATTTTTTGATTTATAACTTAAATATAAATTTTTAAAAAATAATTATCTATTAGAAAAGATGCATTCTTAACAAATAAAAATAAAAGTTTTTTATTTAAATATTATATTTATAAAGATTCTTGATTTTTAAAATAGTATTTTTAGATATTAAATTATTTACATCTATAAAATATCAAAAATTATAACATGCAAATGATATTATAAAATTAATTTGAAAAATGAATTTTCTAATTTTATAAAGATAAAAAATAAAAAATATAAATAATATTATTTTTATTATTAATTTTAGGAATTAAAAATATTTATTATTTTTATAATATTTCTAATTTTATTTTATTAAGTCATATTAGAAAATCTTCATAATATCATAAGATTACAACCTTGATCTATTATTCTTGTGATGTTGTATCAACTATAATAGATGTAACAACTTTGGCAATTACGTAGATCCTATCAATATAAAGATATATATAAGTATATATTTTATGTTAAGTAACTTTGGTATAGATCTTATAAAAAGATGCTTTAGTCTTAGTTACTCTACTATATGTTAGTAGCATTGAATTCTATAATTGAAGAACTGTTTTGTAAGAAAAATTTGAAAGCCTTAACATAAGTTAAGTTTTAAAATAAATTTATCAACAACAAAAATTTATAATTTATAATTGGTTACATGGATTTGACTATTTATTGTGAAAAGATCAAAAAAGTATATATATTTTATGAATTTTTTATAAGATATTTTATTTTAACAAGTTGTAAAGTAATAGATTATTGATACTTTTCTTAAAAAAAATTATGAGAAGAAATGCTGTATTATAGACATATAACAAATTGTAATCTTAATCAACTTCTAACATATAAGAGAATGTTCTTATAATATTCTATATATTTTTATACTTCTTTATAGATTCTTTAATGTAAAAAATAATTCTAGAATTTGTTTTTTACATTCCAATTTTTTTTCCTAATTCTTTGAATATTTATCAATGAATTTAAAAGTCTTGTACATCTATCTATCCATAATGATATAGAAATTATTATCTCTTTAAAAAGAGTATATTTAAAAAATTATAAATAATATATATATATATATATATATATATATAAATATATATATTACATGTTATAAATTAAGGAAATTTGTAGGTAGACATCATTTTTTTTATTATGAGGACACCCCTCTTTTATATTATAGATACTCCTCCATGCCACACCATTAATACACAACTACTAGACACTAATAATGGTGAAAGGTATAAAAACATCAATATATTGATAAGAAAAAATCTCTTTTATTTTCTTATTTTTGTGGATAATTTTTAAAACTTGTCTATTTTTATTTTTATTTTTTAAAAAGAAAGAAGATAATTTGTAAATTACACAATATAAATATTTAAGTAACATATGCATATATATATATATATATATAAGATTAAATGAAAAATTATATTTAATCAAATAACATAGACATAGTTATTTAATTTAGGATACTATAAGTTAGACAGTTTCTTGTTATTTTGAGAACATCTCTAATGCCACACCAATAATATACCACTACTAAAAGTTTTTCAAAAGTGTAGATAGTAATGAGGCTAAAAGGTATAAAAGAGCAACAAAAAAACAACTTCCAATTCTTAAATATTGGTGACACAAAGTTAATCAAAGCAAACAATTAAAAAATTTAAATAATGTATAAGCTTTAAAAATTAATAATTTATTAAAAACATATATATTATTTAATTTTTTTTTAATTGCACACTAGTATCCTTGAATGTATTCACTATCGAATTTATAATGTTTTATAAAGATAACCTCCATCTACCATGATCTTGTTTGTACAATAATTGTGACAGTAAGAAGGCAAAGTTACTGGAATGAGAAAATACATCTTCTCTGTATGGCCCTGAGCAAACTTCACACTAAACAAGAAAACAACATAATGTGAGCGGAAATCAAAGGTTGTCTGCGGAACAATACTAATCTCCTTGGCCTGCATCTCGAACTGGTGAAAAAGAACAATTTCGCTGTGAGTTTGGAGAGTCAGATGTTGGGAACGAAAGGTCGAGCAGCCGTATAATCGCTTGGAAAATGTAGCATATCGCGATTTAATGCAACCTTTCGAACAATCGCCTCCACAATGTAAATATCAACACATGCAGACCCGCAGCCCATGTCCGCAGGGTGGCCCTCAACCCTTGCTCGGCAAACACAGCTTTTTCTAGATTCACACCATACCAAAAACAGCTCGAGAAAAGATCTCCATTCTTACAAGTGGCTATCGTAAGTCCATTTTTTTGCCACTTACTAGGAATGCGCACTTCAACACTACATGAGTTGAAAAGAAAGACACTTACGTGAGCACCGCGAGCAATTCAGGACAAGACACTACCAGCAATATATTACAATCTAGCATAACATGTGCACAAAATCCTAAATCACAACATTCACCGAAGTAGTGCCCTATCCTATTCCGAGGCGAAAAAGTTCCAACAGTAGAGAATGTGTAAGCCGCAGGCAAGTCTGAAGCCGATCGGACTAATACCTCTGCAAGTGAGGTTTCATAAATGTCAGGAGCAGAATTTCCAAACGATTGCACAACGTGTACAGAATGCAGCGAATTGTAAGATCGCAATTTGAGCACAGTGCCTGCCAATGATCCTGGATGTCCTCAACAAGAACTGGGAAGAATGTTACGGAAGAATATATGAGAATTGATTAGATCTGCAGACCTAACAATTCGTACTCGTGCTGCTGCCACTATCCTTGCAATCACAGGCAGTTGAGTGCTTTCAAATAAAAAAAACTGGGTAAGCACGGGTCGGTCCCCAGCAGGCCGGGTCGATGTGACATGCCATCCTCGACCATGGACCCGGTTGCCAATATAATGAACTTGTAGAATGATTGGCTTTTTATTTTCTTAAATTTGGGGATCTCAAATTAGGACGTCGACCACCTTGGAATGTCGATTGGCACCCGCATTTCTCTATAAGAGATGGAAGGCGATTGGTCACCTTCTCCGCTTCTCTTGGCTTTGCAGCAGCCTGACGGACGAGCTGGTTCTGCTTCCCCAACGTCAGTTGGATTCAATAAATTTTTGTGGAACCTTTCTGTGCTTCGTAAATTTCGGTGCAGAAGACCTTCGATGTCTGCGCAAACGCAGCAGGAATTGGCCGTGGATGTAGAGAAGGTCGTAACACGAGTCACCGTGTCCATAAGCAAAATTGATTTGTCCGTGATTCCGCATTGCTTGGTGTGTCAATCTGAGACTGCAAATATTTCCTGTCGATTGAATTTTTTGAATTCTGTTTCGCGGAAGATGATGGAATTAACGGCTTAGCTCACTCGAGCAATTTGGATGCTGTGCTTTTTTATGAAGTTTACAGTTTATAGGGGAAGTTAACATGAAATATGCCGTGAAATATGCCGTAATATGCCGTGAAATATCATGGAGATTTTGTGGACGTCAATGAGGCTGAGATGAGATAGCGATGCCAGTGCCGACACACTGGGAAAGCTGAACCTCGAGTTCGTGACGTCTTTTCCATTAGCAGAATATAGTCAATCAAGAGCCTAAAAATATACTCTCCTGGAGATTATGTAGATGGAAGTGTACCGTACACAGAAATTTGTAGAGGTTCTTAGCTATCCTTGCGCAATGATGACATATTTTTGAATGGCGTAATCCGCTCGTTCCATTTCTTCCAAGTTGTGTTGAATTCACAGAATACATTCCTGAAGCGTTTGGTGTGTGTCATGATCAAGTTTGCGGCATTCTGCTTTAACTGCAATTGATGACTCAGAAGCAGTAGGTTAGTCACATGCACAAGTTGCCACCCCTTGGTGACGTTCAGATGCTGCTGAGAGGTATTGGAAGGTTGATGCGCTCTGGTGCGAAGTTGGCATTCTACAATGTGTTAAAAGACTTTGGATGTTACTGTAGGCCTTGGAGATTCGTTCCCTTCTCAGTCACGGCATTGAGCATCGCATTGGAGGTTTGCTAGCTTACGAAACTTGATGTTATTCACTTACGGTTGGTCAAGCAGCGCTGTGAATTTTAACGTTCACAGCAGAGGTCAGAACTATCTTTGGTTTGGTCAAATTATGAAAGTAATTCAAAACAACAAGAGGCTTACAGACGTTCAAGCCGTTTAATCGGTTAGCCGGGTCCCCGTGAACTATCTGCGCAAAAGCACAGTGCTGTCTACGTCGATATTCTTAATGATAGAGATTTCTCTGCAGATCCAAAAGACCCTTTGATAGACTGCATGCAATTACTTTTCCATTACGAAGCCGACGGACAAGTCAGCAATCTGAGGTTTCATTCTCAATCCTATATGCGTACATCCTTGTTCAGCACGTTCAGCTTGGGGTATACAATAACAAGGGCACTGAGCTGGGACAGCCATTATATTTGTATACGGTTGTAACCGCTACAGCATTTTCAGTCTTGAGGTCACGTGCGGACCGTATGCCTCTTGGTCACTCTCTAAACATTATAATAAACTTTCCTGTTGTTTAGATCTCACAAATATTTACGTCACTTCGACCCTCAAGATTTGTGGAAGCCATTATGTGGAATAACTCCAATGTATTATAATCATGCACATCAATTGTACTCATATTTCAACATTGTAAAGTACATTTTCTGTTGTGCACAGAACAAATTCACTGATACTTTCGAAAGCAGATCAAGCGACGTGCCGGTACTTCACAATGCCTGGAGGCTGTGTTCGTGGAGAGAAATGTCTTTTTACGCACTCTGAGGAGACATTGTCACACGCGGAGTTCATGTCACTTGCTGGAATGGGGCAATCTTTTGCCCCCAAGCAGGTTGGAGGCTCCAAGGTTTGCACCTATTCGATTTCACCACAGAGAAACTTCGTCCCCCGTACAGTTTCTGATCATGCAAAGAATCAACAAGCTGAAAGTGAGGACAATAATTGACAATCAACGCCGTAATAAGGGAATTTGTCCTGCTGGCTGAATTTGTCTGCAGTCTCTCTGAACCTGACAGCATTCCTTTAAGCTTACTACCAATGGAACTATGTGACACAATTATCGTTGACATTGTTAAACGCAGCGGGTCGGCGCGGAGGATTTGCGCAAGAAAATATTTGTAGGAGGACTGTCGCCCTCAGTAGAATCTGGTAAGACTTAATCAACTGACACAATTCCAAGCTAGAGCAATTTAAAATTGCGCTTAGTGTCCGAAACCTGAATCCATTGACGTTAATGCAACATTATTTGATTTATTTTTTCTTGTCTTTCACAATTAGCCAATTCAGATAATTATGTTTGTAGGTAATTACCTCACTCTGCGTTTTAGGGTCTGCTCGTATGATCGATATGAATAGTGACGTTACCAATGTCTGCTTCTTAATCTTGAGGCACCTTATAGTCAGGTACAGGTCTTCAATTGATCATCCATACACACACGTTGTCCTTTTAGACCAACTGGACTAGTGTCGTGCACAATTTCTGCAATATTTCTTCTGCTCCAGTTATATCTAACCAAGGAGATAGTCTTTTGGCTTCGCTGATTGAAGACCAATACTGTGCAGAAGAAATATATAGCGAGGCCTTAGTGTTGCCGAAAGGGCTTATTAGTGCAGAATTAGAGTCTGCGACGGACTCTTCGAGCTATCTCAATGTGCATTTCAAGCTAACTGTGCAGATGACTTGCGGGAGTTTTTTGAAGTAAACTACGGTCCTGTCTTGGACGCAGTCGTCATTGGGAGTCAGGCAGGTGATCACATGCAGTCTCGTGGATTTGGATTTGTCACTTTCAAGCACGCAGCGTCCGTCTCAGCTGCTGTGGAGGCTCACTACATTAACATCTATGGAAAGAAGGTGAGAAATTGGGGCGGTATTCTTTTGAAGAAATTTCGAATATGGAGTCCGGATGAGAGGTAGAGGTTGCTTTGCAAAATGTTACAAACAATGCACCGTATTTCTGCTTAGACTAATTCTCAAATTACTTATATTCTCAATTTCCTTTTCTTTTTCTTTTTGGTGTTATTGTCATGGCTTGCAGGTGGAAATCAAGGGCGCAGTTCCTCGTTCAGAACTACCAGCACTTGAAGGGCCAAGAGCTTCAGACTCTGACAATCCCGAGGATTCGCATACGACAATGTCTGCGAACAGAATGTTGGACTTAGATGAAGCAGAGGTGCTCGAAGTAGCGACTCCTGGATCGACGCTTTGTCAACCAAAGAATGAACTCCCCCAAGGCAGTGGGATGAGTTCGACGTCTGAAGCTAAGCAATCCTCTCCCCCCGAAAGCATTGCTATGTCTAGTTCGAATGGGCTTTCTTCAGCAAGGACGTCCCAAGTCTCTAGTGATTCGTATTCCCAATCTGGTGTTCGAGGGATATCACCGGAAAGTGCTTCTTCATATGAACTTCCGTCAGCAAAAGTATCCAATGCCTTCCGAGACTCATATTCTCAACCAGTCATTCGAGGGGCGTCACCCAACAATTTGCAAGGAAGGAAATGCATCTGGTTGAACACTTTCAAGGAGTGGCTCCCGGGATTTCTAGGCAGAGTCTCTATGCGCTTGAAGGAAGGGGAGTGGTATCCACTCTCTTCTTTGAAAGGGGATTTCAGAGCAATATGTGGTATGGAGCTCGATCATGTTTCCCTTGGTTTCGAAAAGCTCAGCGACTTTGTTCGATCCTTCTCTGACCTTTGCAGGATGAAGATCGTTCCTGTAGGCAGGGGACCTGCCACTCATATGGTTCTCCTTCCACCTCTTACACGAACAGCTGCATCAACAGCCAACAGGCGGGTTGTTTCAAACATTGCAACTCGTTCTTTCGTGGACGGATCACGATCTTATGCTGATGTTGCTTGTCATGGGACAGTTGCTAGACTTGGTAGGGCAGCTGGTCCATCTTCCAATCCTGCCTTTCGCCCAAGTGGTGCTAGTCTTGGCCATCAGGGAACGCAATTAGCACCTCCTCCACCTTCAAGAGAAGTGACTTGTTCGGCTGATCATCAGCTAGCTTACACAGACGGTCTTCGTCGGGGAACGACTTCACAGGAAAGTGGATGCTGCTCTTACACGGCTGTAGCAGGTGACAGTAGCGCAGGATTAATCTCAGCTTCTAACAGGTCACCAAGAATTTCAGGAGTCCCTGCTGAAGGATATGGCCAGAGTGATTCAACCAACGATGCCACTAAAATCTTAAATTCTAGTTCCACGGATAGCTGTCGAGCCAGTCATGTTCCATCGCTCCCTTCAAGTGATGTTGGAACTTCGACTGCTGGTGACATGAATACTTCTGAAGTGAACTCTGGACTCTCAAAAGAGGATTTGGTCCTCTTACAAGAACTGATATCGCGGTTGAAAAGAACTGGAATAGAAAAGTTTCAAGCTCGTAATCATGCAGCACCAGTATTTTCTCCTGTGACAATGCGCGATATTACTCTTTCACCGTCCAAAAGCAAAGCTGCTCCAAGGCAAGTGTCTCAGGAGCCAATGAGCAATGTTGAAACTGAGAGTCAAAGTTCCACATGCTTCACATTTTTTGATCATGAACCAAAGACACCAAAGCACGGAAACTATCCTCCTGCTGCTGCTCTTAATCATCCTTTCGGCGGGTTTCTTCATGAACGTTTTCCCTCTTCAAGCATGTGGGGACAAGATGTAACCAGCAATAGAATTAAGGATGGAGGTTATGTCTTTCAGGGCCGCCCAGCTGAGACCATCAACGTCCCCGCAAGTCAGTTTTACGAGGTAGTATCTAAGCACCTAATACTTTGAATTGGTATGTACTAGCTTATATATTCAGTTTTACAGTTGATAGATAGTGGATGTTAACTGTCTCGAAGTCCGTGGAAATATGAAGATAATCGTCCGAATCCTGCTATCGAAAAATGTATTATTTTCCCCACACTCTCTAGTCATTCTCTTTAGAGCTATATTTTGCGAATTTCAGTTCAAGATCCTCAGATGTGCCTGCCCCATTTATCTCATATTGAAAAATTTAGAGATTCGTTCTTTAGTATTTATTACTGTTATATTATTTTGACAATCACGAGGTCCTGAAATCACAGTAAGTATGTACATTATTGCTGCGTTTCATAGCCTGTTAGTGCAGGTAGGCATTTCGTGTGTTTAATTTCAAATTTCTGTCGTTGCTAACTCTACTTCAACACTCTGTAATCCGTATTCGGCACTCTGTCAGGACTCTCCTCACAGCAACGAATCAACTTACGGTACGCCTACTGGATACATCTCAGCTTCATCCAGCCCAGGACAAGACTTTTCGAAGATAGGTGGAATGTGTGAAATGTGCTTTGAGAGGCAAGCATTGTGGGTTGCAGTACCATGCGGCCACCAAAATATGTGCTCCGTCTGCAAAAGCAGCATGCGTCACGGTAACCAGGACAACGTCCAATGCTTCATCTGCAATGGATATGTGGAGAGATGGATTGCCCTGCATTGATACAAAGATACATGATCCTTCTAACACTTTTCCCCATTGAACTCATCGAGGAGAAGGACTGTCTTCGAAGATTCTTCTCTGACAACTATTGGGATAGACACTAAAACATTATGATGCAATTTCTGTTCGATATTTTTCAGAGTGGCCAATTTTGAGGTCTTTGATGTGCCGGTTTCTACTGAATTCCACCTACGTTGGCTGTTGCTGCAACGACCTTTCTTTCAGACATAATTCAGCAGTAGCTCTTTCTTAGTGTTGAATTCTTGTTCAATGTTTCAAACGCGTATTTAGGTAGCTGAATTTACAGGGCTTACAAATACTAGTGTACCCACTTTTGATATGAAGTTCGATTCCCAGCATGTTGAAACTTCCTGACAGACAGAAATATTTTGAAACTCATGTTATGTTTTATGGTTTGTCGTCCTTAAAATTGGTACGCTCACTTAGTTCTGTTGTTCAAATCGTGAAGTTCTGGTTCAAATACTCCCTAGATTCAGAGATGATGCGTTTTGCTTTACAAATTACAAGAATTTTGTTTCTTCTGGAACTGGATTTTAATGTGTGATAAGTTGGCGTGCTCAAGCTATGTGATAAGTATCTTCAAATTCTACAGAAGTGTTAAGGACGAATTGACAGTGAAATGTGGCCACCGTTGATTACTTCGCATTTTGAAACCTTGTTTTACTTTCTGCGGACTATGAATAATGCATATTTCTGCGTTCAACGCCAATGGAAGTTTGCTATGTCAGTAGCATACTAAATAATGCATCAATGTCATGTGATGAATTCACACACATATGCTTTTTTGAGTCTTGTTGTGTAATCGCGTGAATTCAGGAAAGAAAAAACAGAATTCATTAGCTTGTTTGTGTACTGTTCAAGTTTTTGCCAAGTGGTTGTTTCCAAGACAGGAAATGGCAATTTGTGATTCAATCTCACCCTACATCTGAGCGATAACTTCGCAGAACCCTGTCAAAGATGTGCCTGAAACTTGGATGCCTATAAAACCGAAAGAGGTTCGTATTACCTTTTTGCCGCATGGCAGAGCTGCCGGGTAGTTATCTGACTAACTCGAGGAGGGTTGGTTATAGACGAGTCTGTTGAATTGGGACTCTCTATCAGACATAGCTAACCTTCCCTCTCTCCAGACTTACAACCCCTCAGCTCACGTGGTTTTGTGTGGCTCGCCGGAAGCTTAGGAACGCTGCTGTTTTGAACCCAGGTGATATCTACTTCTTTGCTGACGAGGTCTTCTGCCTGATTTGCAGAGCATCATCACTAGGCAGGCACGATTCAAACTTCAGAGGAGAAATAGTATGGTCGATTGTGGGAAACATTGATCTCTGAGTGACACCCAGTTTAGGTCACCGAGGACTATGGCTATACAAGAGATTGATGGATTGCCTGCAGTTATATACTTTATGTGTGAGGTCGTCCAGTGCTGGACATAAATAAGCGTAATCAAGCATTTTTCAGGTGCTCTTTTGCCATAAATACACTGACCTCTACATGCTACGTGATAAGCTTCATGACTTCTGTGTAATTGTGGGATTAGCTGATCGTGTCCATGAATGGTGCTCAACTGTTGGAGTTCTGCGTTTAACGTGGTCGTGGCTGACACCATCATAGTAGGCCTTTCAGTACGATATTCCAAATGCGTAGTGAATTGGTTTCGGTTTCGGTTAATGTTTTGGTGGTATTGAAATCCAATAACTCAAATGGTTTGAGCTGTGGTGTTCATCAACTACTTTGGATCGATCTTATTATTCTTTGTTAGTCTTCTTGATTTAGGTTATTACAGTAAACGAACTTCTTTTGCAGTTCAAACTGTCTCGGGATGCCTAGTTCAATCATTCATTTGCTTTAACGTCCTTTCACTCTTAGGATCTGATCAGGGTGGGAGGGAGACTTATCTGAAATTCTCATTGCCTGTTCAATTTATCAATTATAGCTTACTAAAACCAAAATAGGTTTTTGCGTCCAATCAGACTTTTAAATGTCGATTTGAATATGTACTATAATGAGTACCTCTGCCATGATTTTGTCGCTGTTATCTGAGCACTCCAGAGTTTGTAGACTGTGGGAAGGCCATGGAGAATCAAAGTTTAAACTGGAGTTCAGTCGGACTGGAGGTTCCCAAGGTTGAAAAGCAACTGCAGAGGATGAATTTCGATATTCCTGTGCGCCACATCCAACATTTAGATCCTCTAAGCAGCCCTGGTGTGTTTCAATGTCTAAGACTTGCTCACGATGCTAACTTACCCAGTGTTTCTTTCACATCTTGATCACGACCACCCGAGGCACCATTCCCGAATTCCTGTGTTCATGAGGTTTCTGACTGCAGAATCAGTGAGAATGGAGGAATGCCAACTCAAAGCTGTGGACGACGAGGAGCAGCCCCTCCTCCGGTTGAGGCAATCGAAAGCGAGTGCCATACAAAACCCCAAGGTCCGCATCACAGTAATAGATGTTAAAATCCAGCCAAAAATTACAATACTTGCTGATATATCAGCAGGTACAGAGATGATGCAATGTGAATGTTAATTGGTAATAAATTTCCACTCGCTTGGTGGAAGCCTTACAATGATCCCTAGACCTCTTTGATTATTCAACCGTGTGATTAGTTGCGGATCTTGAGGATACCCAAGACAAAGTGTGACAAGAAAGTAACAAAAATGAAACAGAACAATTTAGCTGGTCATATGACACTTGTCCCATCTCACCAAGGTGGATCCAAACAGGTGGTAGAAGGATGCGCGCGTATTCAACGTGTGCCAAGGCTAGCCCTACCACAAAAAAGTCCAGAAAACACCCCACTAACCATTTCACAAACTATACCACAGAAGAAGAGGTCTCGCTCTCTAACAGGTATTATTTCACTAGATGTTATCCTCGGCCTGGAAATGCCTCGAGTATCATCGTGGGTCTTATTCTGAAATCTCCACAATTTCTTGCAAAAAGCATGGATTTTATGTATATTCTTCAATTTCCGAGACAGATACTGGTATTGCTGCATGTCTAGATATGTTAAATGAGTACCATCAACCTTTTCTTTTCTCTCTGGGCTCTTTGATACTGTCCCTAAAAATCAGTTGATGACAATCAATTAATGTGCAGGATTGGTAGCAAGCAATGACTTCTTCATTCCCTTCCCCCTCACTCCCTCAAGCGTCTACCTGCAGCAATCATGTCCAGGAAGGTGAAGCTCTGACCAAAATGTCATCAGTTTCTCCTCCCTTTGTCAAAGCCTTAATCAGATACATCAGCCCTAAATCATAAGAAAAATGGGAAGTTAAGTAGCGTTTGAGAAGTCAGTATGGTGATGGGAATGTCTCTTGTAGAGCGAGAGTTTAATTTTATGTTGAGTAATTTGGGTATTGGTGGTGGATAGAGAAACGACTAAGCACCAGACTCCTAGGATGTCACAAACTCCTAGGAACATGTATCAGACTGCGGGAACTCCTAGGACTCCCAGGAAGGAAGTACTAGCCGACAGCTTACGAGGACAATTCACACCTCGCACTGCTAGGGTTTGTATCCATAAACTATGCTGCTAATATATGTAGACGATGTAAGGAAATGAGGTTGATATTTGCACGATAAATTCATCATTACAATCAACTGAGTGTGAATGGAAAGTTGCAACGTTGTCTTTACCGAGAGACGTGTAGCAACTCTGCTGTTAGCGAATTTGTCTATTTGCGCTTGTACTATAAACTGAGCATGTGTCTATTACTGGAGCTTAGCAAGAATATCAATGTAGAAGTGGTAAATTTATCATTTATTGCAGGCGATATGAACCTTGATGATTTATTAAAAACTATAATATCCTGGTGCCAGTTGTGGAAGGTTTATCTGTGCACTGGAATGTAGGGAACTTGGGCGGGTGGATTTTTGGAGAGAGCTATCAGAGTGAAGGAAAGATATACCGGCAATCGGTTGCAGAGGCCGCTGGCTTATCATCAAAATGCTCCAAATACCGCAAATGGTAGAGCTGCTTCTGTAAGTGTATCCTCTTCTCTTTCCATTATATTTGCTGCGCTATTTAATACAAGGATAATTTCAATGAATGCTTTTGAGAATAATTTCGAACACTGAATTGCCTGATCCTGTAGGACTTGGAAAAGAAACTAGAAGAACAGGGCATTACTCCTGTATTTTGCCCAGAGCCAAGATTTGAGGTTAAGCGGTTTGGTAATTTGGCATGTTTGATTTCGGATCTTCGCTTGTTTCTGACACGTCCTGTCCCACAAGGTTATGGACCAATTGAATGCCACATACGCCGTCATATTCACGCCAAATGGTTGACTCCAAGGTTTCCTTCCTCGTTCTTCTGTTTTGTCACAGATTTGTAATTTCTTTTTCAACAGTTGAGAAATGTAATTTTATCATCATTTCGTAATATCCGTGATCACATCAATGCTATCATGCCCCATTGGATCTGCAGGAGTTGTCGAAAACGGTGGTGTGAATGATCTGAATGTTTTTAATTCTCTAATGAATGACAACAGCATCCGGACGATACACTAACTCCACCTGGTGTGGATGTTTAAAGCAGCTACAGGTTGTATCTCTCTGATGGAGATCGGTTTTTGCTATCTTCAAAGAAAAGAAAGAAGGCCAAGACAAACTACACTATCTCTCTGGATGAAAATGACATTTCGAAACAATCTGGAAACTATTTTGGCAAGGTGGGCTAATCTTGATTAACTTTAACCATGACCTGAGAGATACTGAGTGTCGGCTTGTATTATCTCCGATAGAATTATTAGTTAGGGTCAGATGTGATCAACAACTACATCATTGATAATTGTGTGGAGAAATAGCACAATAACGAGGACACATGAACCTCCAATACCATCAACCTTACCTCTAATGTTTCCTCTACAGCTTCGCTCCAATTTCGTTGGCTCTGAGTACTGGTTTTATGACAAAGGGAGTCCTCCAGTTCAAGTCACAGGTGTTTGTGGGTACCTTCACACTTTATTCTCAACCCTTTGCACATCGAGTCTATATAGATATCACTTCACATTGATATGAATTCATAAGTAACTAAATGCTTCATCATATTTTACATCAAGTGTGTTTGGTCCTAAGCTTCACGGCCTCATTTGCCACAGCGTCAAAAAACTTAGAGACATTCTGGAATTGATTGGCAGGACTATGCGGCTTCCGACCACAAAGAACAGAGTGGAGATGGGTGCCGTCAAATATAACGTAAATGTCCTTGGGATAGGAGGACCGCGCAAGATGACTGCGATCATACCGTCACTGCAGGAGGATGGCAAACCTTATGTGTTTCATGCAGCTGCTGATGGTGGACCAGTTCTAATGGACGATCACAAAAGTGGTCATCACCGAGACAAGATGATTGTTATGCACAACAAACAACCACATTTTAATAAACAGGTTACTTTGAATGCGCAGTTTTTTCTCTATTCGGCTGACGCAATTGGTTTGAGTCCAAGTTTGCAATACCAGTCTTCCGTGCACTCTACGGACTACCTCACAGCCCCTAGTACTCTGCTGGGACAACTAGTGCAAAAGCTGGGAACGTAAAGATTCGTGAATTTTCCACTTGTTTTGCGTGTACAATAACTTGTGTTTTTCATTTTTCGACAGCTTGCAGCATATTGCCTCAATTTCAATGGCCGAGTAACAAAACCATCTGTCAAAAACTTTCAGGTGTGTTCACATCAGATTTAACCATTCATTAATAATGGTCAGCAGTGCAATTGGACCAACTATAGCTATCTTTTCTGTGCAAATAGTGGACCTATTCCTTGCCGAATGTTGCATATGAGATAAGAACATTCGTAACTACCCTAAACCTGAAGAACCACCAGTTCAGTCAACGCATGAAAATAACTGAAATGTTGAGTTATGTTCCTCAACATGAATCTTCTTTTAACATATCAAGGGTTCTCTTTCATGTATAATTATGGTATTTTTCTTTTTTAAGTGTAACATTCTTCTGATTTCCCCTTTAATAACTTTTCCTGCTATTCTTTGTACGTGCAGTTAGTTCCAGACTTGGACAAAGAGACTGTAATCCTTCAATTCGGAAAGGTGCGAAATGCTCCTTTCTTACGACTACTCCTTGGGTTCATCATTACTTAAATAGATTCAACATCGAGTCAATGCACACATCTTTCACAAAGATTGTTTTAAATCCCGGATAAATTCCTACCGACCAACCGAAAGGATTACGATAATGAACTTACACCAAATAGGTACTTTCTAATTTGTTGCTGTCGTCGTCAATTGTTTGAGTTCAGAGTGGAAGAAATCTCTTCACAATGGACTATCAACATCCCATGTCGGCCTTACAAGTATGTATCCGAGAATACTCATCACTATTTATAAATTAGAATAGCATTGCATTTGCCTCATACCACGGCAACCTACTCAGCAAGCTCCAAGTCCCTTTTAGCACATAGACTGACGCTCTTTAATACAGGCATTTTCGATTTGTCTCTCAAGCTTGGACCCGAAACTAGCGTGCGAATAACCAGACGCGCAGCAGCCATACTTTGTTCATGTAAGCAAAGATTGCACCTTTGTGAAGCACGTCAAGTTCTGGATAATTTTCTTCAATCTTGGGGTAGGTTGTCCTCACATTCTGATTACTAAGTGTCATAAAATGAAATGTACGCTGTGTTTTAACTAAGAGTAATAATCTGGAGTACTTCAATCCTTGTCGCATTCAGGTAAATACATCTAACACCAAGAAAACACCTTTCATCGTCAGAACAACAAAAACCTTGGGAATAACCGAACCCATCTGATGTGAAGAAGAGTGTACTTGGTGTTGTAGGATGAAGAGTACATTATAGTGTGGACCCTGAGGTTTCTGCACGAACTCCTACCGTTGTCAGACTCTTGCCGTCCTTGTCATCGTGTGGAGCAATCCCTTATCGAAGGATGCTCAAATTCAGCCTGCCGAACCTGAGGTTTAATATTGTGCTGTGAAGTGACTATCAAGGGTTAAGATAGATTGTTATATTCTGGCTGTCGTTTCGCTTGTGTGTGTTGCTGGAGGCAAGTGAGTACACATAGTTTACTTTCAAGTAGGATATGAGTACTTCAATAATAGAACACTCATTCCAGCTTCCTGTAAAAAGGGCAGGTCTAATGTCTAATTTGTCATAATAAATTAGCACCTGAACACCAAAGAAAAGCTGTTGCGGGATGTGAGTCCTGAAAGTTGAAGTTAACTTCGTTCAGAGAGCAACCATAAACTTCTTTGCCCACTAAGCACTGATGATTACAGATCTTCAGATCCTAACGTGACGTCTGACAGTAGCAATTAAAGAAGTGGAACTGGAGTGTTGAGAAAACCTAACTGCTTGCAACACTATTTAGACTTTGACGGACACTGGAAACACTCGTCAAAAAATCCGAAGGTGTTAATCTGTCTCACAAAGTTGGTGATGCTCGCCCAACCTCCCAACCCAATCCCAACAATAACAATCCACAAGATGATAATTGCATTCACAAAAAACACAAATGACCAGCTGGGTAGGAATAGAGGCAGCTGAACGGCTGAATTCTGCACATCCAATGACGTAAAATAAGCATTTTTGTCCCAGAAAACGATCAACTTCCCCTTTAATTCTCGCAAAAATAATTTAGCGGAAAAAATGAGGATAACACAATCACACAAGCACTGCTACATCTTCACCTAACCACTGATATGGTAAGAAAGGTAATATACCTATACAGTTCTAATTGCGATTGTTATCTGCTATGAATTACGCTATTTTACTTGTGCATTTCTGGGATTCCATTCACCTTAATATTTGTACCATTGATTTAGACCTGTCAATTAAACTCTGAAGTTTGATGATCTTACCTGGCGAGCTGATTTAGTACTGTAAGTGATGATAAACGCAGCTAACGGGATAATGTACACTGATGATGTTACCAAGAGTGCCCCCATAACTGAATTGATCGGGCCAAAGAAGGGAACAGCTAAGGCTAGAAACCACATTATAGCCACAATAGGTAGCCGAACTAAAACTCTTCGTAAGATCGACTTCGTGTGCACTCCCACTGCCTTCTCGCAGACGAGGAAGACAGGATGGGTAAAGACGACGAATCCCATTGCCTGCATAATTTGTGGAAGTGACCATCAATCAAAACGGGACATCATAGAAGCACCCCACAAGTACCACAACCAGTGTAAGTCTATTAATTCTACAGACCATATTCAACACAGAGCATGCTTTGTTTGACTCCTATGTAAGAACTGCAATATATGTGTCCATTTTATTGCTTTCATAAAGTAGCATTGCTTTAGCAATAGTGTGCGATTTCGACCACTTCATGTCTGGTCTGTTAACACAACACTAGGATGTTGACAAGATGATCATTACAGATACAATCCAAGACTGATGCATACATTGAAGTGAATGAGGACATTCTGAGGATACAAAAGAGCAGGTAGAATCTCACTTGGTGCACAACCATAGATAAAATGGCAACTGTCCGCCAACGACTTGGAGGAAGAACAGAAAAAGCGTTGGAACGTTTCAACAGGATATCACCATACGCCCAGTACACTGCAACAGTACTTGGTAATGTGATACACAGCGTGTAAAAGCACACTGCTAAGTACACAAATTTGAATCTCGATGGTCTCTTCATCGACTCCAAAATCTCTCTATCAAATTATCATAGCAGATTTTAAACCGATTAGAATCCACTTCAAATGATTTATTAATTTTAGTGATACTTCACATTGAATGGCTTGATAGCAGTATGATATCGAGTTTAAAATTGAGAGAGTGAAAGGACCAACTCTTCCCTACAGAGCTACTACATAGTTTACAGGTTAGGATTGCCTACATAGTGATGCCATGCCCTCCAAAAGCAAATAGGATATTAGTTGCACCCGTCAGAAACTCCACCTTGTCTGAAACTCCACCTGTATGTCTGATCCCAGCTACCTACATCATGAGAGAGATGGTGATGCTCTTTTCCCCCAAACAATTAATCACTTTTTCAAACATCTAGCACACTCAGTCATCTGATAATATATTCCAGCCAAATTAATTTGACAACAATTTAGTGAGCTATTAACTCAGATAAATGAAATGTATCTCATATATTTGCTTTGCTCAATATGACACGGAGAAAGGAGATACAACTGCAGATCAAGCTGAGGGAACAGACCTGCCCAACGGAGAGGGCAGCAATGAACATGTAGAGAGATGTGATGGTAGTTGTTAAGATGCCAATCGCAACGCCTGAGCGGAAATGAGCATAGTCAGGAACAAAGACAGCTAGAAAGGCCACTGCTCCCACGATATATTGCCACTCTCGCTTGTTCAGATTTGAATTTGCATAATAAAGGTCGCTGCAATTGTAACATACGACAGATATGAACGTTACGAGAAATAGTATAACCCTAGTACCCGAAAGTACTCGTGAACATGTGAGTCAATGCTGAAAAAGTTGCAAACAATGAGAAAGAGAGCAAACTATACCTACCCATTTTGCCGATAACTTCGGCAAGGAGACTCTTCCTTTGATTAATATTATTTAGTGTTTGAATTGAAGAGAGACCAGGCACCTGGAAGACGCAATAAGTTGAATGACAGATGCAATGGCTAATGATAAAATGACAAAGAAATAGGTGGTTTTGCCACCCCATCTCCCAATTAGACCTCCGATCACTTCATGATACTGCATAGCCACACATCAGAAACCTGATCAAATGACGCCCTCGTAACTTTGATAATCAGTGCTGTCTGGAATTTAACTTGATCAAGTTGCAAAAACTAATAAACTTGACATGGGCGAGGCATTTACACCATGCAAAACAGCAAAATTCTTTATGCACCCTGCATTCGACTATGTATTATATTATGTGAGGATTTGCATTTACCTGAAGAATATGTCCTTCAGCACGAACTTTGCCTTGCAATTCTGTTCGAGCTTTGAACTCCAAGTAAAGCCACACAAGTAAATATACGGACCAAGCGCCCAAAGCTCCGTAAAGAATCAAAGCGGACGCACCGTAAGCATAACCCATTTGCGACATGGAATATGGCAAGGTTAGCAGCACTTGACCAATCTGAATGGCATGATTTTAGGAATTAGATATAGAGATCTCCAAAATCACAAGCTGGCTCCAGCTTTTATATTAGTCCTCCTATTTGATTCTTTTCTGTATTGTACTTTTCTGGCGGTCAGGACGGGGGAAATTTTCGTTAAGACTGTCGTCAAATGCAGTGAGGCTGAACGAGGGATACCAAAGCATGGTTACTACTGTCATTTTATTCCATAAACTAGAGTGGGTCTGAGGTCGGGGATTTGAAGCAAAACACTCGGCTTAAGTATTTTCAAAGATCATAGTCACGATTCTCTGAATTTCCTGATTGAAATTACATTTGATGATGCAGTGACAGACAATATAGGACCAAGATGAGCATGAACACGAAAAACATTCTGGACATCTCGATACCTGGGCAGCTGAGGCCACAAGCCATGAATTGAATACAGAATTCCCCTGCCACAGCGATGAAGGCATCAAGCGCATTATTTCCCAACTTCCTCCACGCGCAGTTGGTGACTCTTTTTCGATGTGACCATGTCCTGCATCTGCAACTCCCGACTCCATGGACTCACCTACAGCAGAAGGATTATTAAAGTCTCCTCCTGTTGCCATTACTAGGATCCTTGCATCCGTGGTAATTCCAGAGATATCTGATGCAAAGATCTCCCTAACGAGCCCGACCTTCAAATTTTCTAAGAGCCTCAATAGGCAAAGAAAAAGAGTTTCTTTGGCCACTCCACTATGCATCTAAGCTTCATCCAGGCACATGAATCATTGGTCTCTCTTATTGCTCACTTCTAAACACGTAGCTATCCCCTTCCAAACTCAACAAAAACATATCAAAATAAAAATAAAAAGTTCTTGGTCTGAAAACTTCCCAGCGTCAGCTCATGCTGCATTTAACCCAAATTCAGATGCAGCTATTTCCACCATCACCAAAAACTCCCAGAAACTCCAACGAAACAAACAAAACCAACACAAACTCGATCGCTACGCAACGACTCCTTGTTCACTCCTGCTCCAGCGCCACCATTTTCCCCTACTCAATAAAGGTCAATAAAACTTTCCGCCCAACTCACTCTGACCCGAAAACACTTTCCAGCACGAATCACAATGTGCGACAGCTGCACCTAATCGCAACTCAATCTCGATCTCGCCTGGATCATGGCCAGCTGCAAGCAGTTGAGGGCAGCACAGAACCTGCACCCATGGAGGTGGGGTTTCTTACACTTCCTCACACAAGATCCTGAGGCTCCACCATCACGACGAGTCCCTCAGAAAGCTTCCGTACTTTCATGGTGATATGGAATACAACAACACCAGCTGCTCCGCCATGTCCCAGGAAGCTACAAAACAAACCCATGGCAATGACATGCCATGTTGGGTTCATTATATTGGGGAATTTTGCCAAGCTGCCAGAATGAAGATGTTCTTGAGCCAAGGCCAGGATGACGCTGACCTCGACTTCAGGGACTGGAAAGTGTGACACCCACAGAAGCGCTTCTCAACACTAATCTCCTGTTTCAATGAGAAAAACGTCATTGCTTCAGTGTGTGATGCAACACGTTTATGTGTGTTGCAATTTTGTCTTCTGTACATGATTTTAGCTCACCCACCCTTAGTTCTACAAAACTTGTTGTGATGGTGAGTGAGTGCGTGTGTATGTAAGTGTGTGTGTGTGTATTTATGTAAATGTTTCTTTTTTAAGCTATCAGAGTATCGATTATTTGGAAAATGGAATTTTAGTTTCAATCATATGTTTGAATGAATAAGATAGATAATTGAATAAGTTACAATAGGGATGTGCATTGGAAACTTTTTCATTGTTTATACCATTCTCTAATTTGCCTACATAAAAGTTTGTTTTCTATGTCAATGTAAGTTAATAGTGGCACAAAGGATGATATTTTCAGCATGATTTTTACTCAACAGTGCATTAGTTTAGTATCATCACCACAGAATCATGATATTTGCTTTTTCTTTTCCTTCTCCTTTTTTAATAATGTATGCAAATAGTACGTATCTATGTGTATGTGTGTGTGCAGAAATCAACATATTATTACACCATATCACACACAATTTTTATTTATCTTTTTGAGAACAAGATAAATAAAAAAATTTAAAAACTGAAACTCTCTTATCTCAAAATACTTTTTAAAAACTTAAGAATTAAAAATTAAAAATTAAAGAACACTGCTTAAGAAGAAAGATTGACAAGCATTATGATGGCTATTGATTTCCTCTCGTTTTTACTGACTACAACACACAAATTTATATTTAAAAAAAAAAACAGAAGTCACATAATTTAAGGGAAAAAAAATCAAAATTGTATGAAAATTCCAAATTGTAATTACTATTAACCATGATCCTTATGAACTTAACAGATCAATTCCAAAAATGTTCAATAATAGTAGTTATTCTTTGTAGATAAACCTGAATCTAATACAATCAAAACACAACTCATGGCATTCATATTACAGTAAGTTTCCAAACATTAACATCATGGGCTCAACACAGAAACACATAAAATTGAGGACTAGAATGTCACTTTGTGAATGGCACAAACCCAAAATACTGCAATCCAAGATCATTGAATAGAATGAGGCATACAGTGTGAACCCCTAAGGATTGTCAATGACAAAGTCAAATTAATCCAAACAAGGACCATTGATTGATGTACCCATGTAAGGGCAACCTCTAACAATGATGGGCTTGATTGTTGGCATTTGCTTACCACACCCAAAACAAAGAAAAGGAAAGAAAACCAAGTTCAAAATGATTGAATTAAGCACACACACACAAAGCTAATGACAGAAGGAATACATGAAGTTTTGTACATTGTACCTTGGACAAGGTTTGATTATGAGACAATGAGCTTTGATTTCCTACAATTCTATTGAGATGGATGGGTTTGTTGAAAATCATTCGGTGTGTGTTGATTTGATTTGATTCAACATCACCTAACACTGCATCTGCTGCCAACAAGTTCTTGTTTGCTGTCGCGGCTTCTGACTCATAATCCAGGACTACAACTTCGAATTAAAAACGCATACTGAGATGGGACTGCATTTTCCCTCATTATGATCCCCTGGCCTTTGACAAGCTCTGCTAACAACGAGGTACTCTATGCTGAGAAGCCACTGAAAGGAAACTGACAGGCTGGACATCTAGAATGCTGGAGGAGGGGGGAAAAACAAAACAAAACAAAACAAAAAAACAGACGAAAGGGAGTTAGAAACTGAATAGGACGATGGCAGATTCCAGGACTGCTGCTGATGAAGCGTATCAGCTCTTCCACATGACTAACACAGCAATTGTAGCGCCAGCAATGTAGGATTATAATTAATGGGTACAAAAAGAATATGAAGTTTTTACTGAATAAAGTAAAATGAATAGAAATAAAATAAAATGAAAAAGAGAGGGAGAGGGAGTACAATTTGGGCGACTACCAATATTGCATGAGTGGAAATCAATCTTGAGTGGGAAGAGAAAGGCCAAATTGTTGATTTCCGTCTTTGACCTACACCCATTAAACTGTGTATAGTTAGTGTTTTTTCGGTGTTTTTTCAATGTGAGATGATGTGATGTTAACCCAATATGTGGCGATTCACCAATGAATCGTTGAGTGCAGAGGGGAAGCTTTAAGCAATGGGTAGAGAGTCACGAAATAATTGGCGTCACATGCTGTCACTCTTCCCCTCACACTTTCAAAAAGATGCGATAGACAAATGTTCTAAAGCAGGCAGCAGATACAAACAAAAAATGGGGAGATTTTGTTTCCCAGCTATTGCATGAAGACTTGCTTGTCGTCAGCGCAGGAAGCACGAGCTAAGACCACACAATTGGCTTTACACTGTTCAGAGATTCCCACTACAGACGTAGTAGCACATGTGACGCAGGGACAACAACAAAAAAGCTGATTTGTGAATCAAAACAAGGGCCTACCAAGTTCCGTTCTCTGCAGCATCTTAGACTCTTGTAGCTTTCAAGAATTTCGCATTTTAGGACTGTCCAGACCATTGTACAACGCAAAATGGATTTTATAATGAAGAGAATCATTGTTGCTGCGTAGTTCATTTGCAAATTAGAAACAAAGAGGACAGTTGCTTCTCTCAGTTCAATATCTTACAGTTCATTTCAGTAAATGATTGGCTTGTCAGTAAGAGTACTTACACCTAGTCTTCTTCCCGTGGGACAGTACGGCGGTATATATATCCTAATTTCATCACCTCAAACAGTATCATGCCACTGGTGAACTACTAGGTGGAGATATCTTCTGGCTTTGCTTGGAAGAAATAGTTCTGCAGTACTCTTAACTCCTTACCGTAAAGGTAAGTCTGTTCTTTTCAGCGACATACAGATATAAACACAAGTCGTCGTTCCAGCAACCTGTTTGAGGGGCTGGTAGATAATACCCGGGTCAATTAGCCAAAAACACAACCTTGACAATATTGACGTTCAAAAACAGAAATATCGAAGTTCGAAACCATCCAGATTAAGCCCATGCAAAAGAGTGAAACATGAAAGTGATCTTAAATGATGAGGTGAGAGCCCACTGTAAATGAATTCTCTACATGCTGTAATGCGGAGAACAAGATCATTGACATGCTCCATACTTTCATGGCATGCACAGGGATAATCACACCTATTAAACAAATATAGCGGCTATGTTGGGGTAACAATCAACCATTCAATGTACGTCCTAAAATGGACTTAAAAGACCTAAAATAAGACTTAAAATGATAAGAATGACTAATCTAATAAGGAATGAGCTGCACATGGACAGGCGGATCTATTAACACTCAAGGAGTCATGTGTCGTTCAACGTACTCACTCCAAACAATGTCGTGCTCCTATCTGCAAGAATTGATGAGACGTCTCCTCCACTTTGGAAAGCGTGGACTTCACTATTCACTCAAACCATGAACGTATTTTCTCTAATTTTTTTATACATTTTACGAAACACGGCGTATGTTATGGAATCTTGCATGTGTCGAAATACGAACCAGATTCGGAATCCAGCTTATCACCGCCGTAAAGTGGAACGAATGTTTTCTTTCTCCCGTTTCGCAGCTGGACTAGCGGTCACAGATTCCTTCTTTCTGGAACTCCCGGATTGACTGCTAGTGGACCCGGCAACTGTGTTCTTGCTCCGCATCAGATCCATACTTGAGAATGCCCCATTCTTAGACCTGATAGATTCAAAACCCGCAAGGACGCTGCTCCTTGTTGACTCGACGTCAGGCTTAGAAGTTCTAGAGTCAGTCGCCCCAAACGCACTGACTCTCGATTCGGAAGCCCCAAGCGTATGCTGCCTTGAATCTGTTTCTCCAGTCCCATTCTGCGTGAGCTTCATTGGACTCGCGCTTGGAGTAGTAATTCTTCGCTGATAACTGGGAAGCATGCGTAAAGGGCTTTTCTCACTGATCAATGGCTCATATGACGAAGCAGCACGGAGAGGGCTTTTCTCACTGATCAATGGTTCACACGATGAAGCAGCACGAAGTGGACTCTTTGCACTAAACGGCGTTTCATGGGTCGGAGCTGAACGTAAAGGAGTGCTAGGAGTCATCGCTGGTTCAAAACTTGGCGTTGAACGTAAAGGGCTCCTTGAAATAAATGGTGATTCATGAGTCGGAGCTGAACGTACAGGGGTGCTAGGGGTTATTGCTGGATCAAAGCTCGGGGCTGAACGTAAAGGGCTCCTCGCTGTATAGGATGATGCTTCGAAGGCTGGGGTCGTGCGAAGAGGGCTGCTGGCAGTGATCACAGACTCGTGTGGCGGAGGCCTACGGGAGGGGCTGGAGGTGCTCAGGGCGTCAATCCCTGGGGGAAGAGGTAGAGGTACTGGTCTTGGGCGATCTGAAAATGTAGTAGTACCGTTAGAGTTATTCTTCTTCGGTGTAGTTGCATTCATCAATGATGCCCGGGCCGATATGAGGGACGTAATAGAAGATGGAAGTGGAGATGGCGGGTCTGCTTGAGCCGGGAGGTTCGGTTCCTGGGTTACAAGATTGAACGTGGGGCGTTGCTTACGCTTAGGCTTGCCTTGGCTGCTGAGCATCTGCACATGAAGAATGTTATGTGTCAAGATTGGATCCACAGAATACCCTTGGAATTAAAGTTTAATAACTGAATAATGTAAGCACAGGACAATACACCTTCAGAGAATAGAAGCTGTAATTTGTTCTTTTAAAAATTCAACTGCACGTTTCAACTTCAACTTCAACTACAACTTCATGCATCATTGGAAGAAATTAAAGCTGGTCTTCAGGAGCCCCGAACACGTAACAAAAAACGATTTCCACGTAAATTACCCACCTTAATGTTTCCAAGATCAGACAAAGGTCGACGACGAGCTCTTTCGCCATCACTTTCCTCCCCAGAACCTAGATGACCTCCACCCTGAGCACGCCCTACGATGGGGCTGGTTGCCTCCTGAAATGCAGAATCAAGCAAGGCAGCGGCTTGAGCAGCCATTGCAGCTCTTTCAGCAGCCATAGCGCGTTCAGCACGCCTAGCACCTGCTTCCACCTCATCCAGAATACCGACGAGCGACAGACGCCTATCGCTTCCTTCCCCTACTGGGGACTGTTCCAACTGAGCAATTTCAAATGAGAATGGAATAGACCCTTGGAACTCATTCGAAGAACTCGGCGAGGAACATAACCTTTCAGGAGTAATAGGTTCCTCGTCGATAACATAACTCCCAAAATGGACGGATGCGGATTTGGAGGCTTGGATTGGGGTATGCTCGCCACTATCAAAATTAGGTTGATTCCTTTTTGAGATAGAAAGTCCCTCGATAGGCGCTCCATTTTTCTCTTTTCCCCGAGGATGAAGACCAGCACCATTGCTGATCATCTTTCTGGACATATAACCTTTGTGAGTGGAACGACCAGATCCTGATGAGGAGTTGTTCCTGCGAATAGCATACTTGTCTTGCCAATCTGAATCCGAATCCTCCATGGACAGATCGTTGTCAGATAAGTGCACATCCGAATCCCACTCAGTATCCGAGACATTACGTCGTGCATCTCGGGATCCCTAAAAGAAAAGTAATAGGACATAAAGAGGATAGTTAGCTTCTGGACATTCTGATGGGGCCCAATGACCCCAATAAAATTAGTGCTCTCACAGAGACTTGCTATTCTAGACTCTAACACATTAGTTCCCTCGATTTCACGCAATTCTAAGAAACCCGAATCTTAATTCCACCCAGAGCCAAAAGATATTCAGGTCGAGGGTGCACCTTTCGAAGGGCATATGAAGATTTTTCGCTTCCTGAGCTAGAGTCTTTAGAAGGATCTGAAGACTGTCTCCATTTAGTCAAGACAGATACCTTCTCCACATCTCGCCTCTTCACAGCCCCGAAACCACTCTGAAAAAGTCGCCTACGGTTTTATGATCGCATACGAAAGAAAAGACACTCCCGACCCACTAAACAACAAAACTCATTTACTAGATGAGTGTCAAAACCAATGTAAAATAAAGTCAAAAGAGGAACCCAAGTTCAAACTGTGCTAAAAGTTCATACATGAACCTTCGTAGCTGCAGCAAGTGCAGCTGTAAATTGCTGTTCCTTCAACCGATGTTGCTGTTCAAGGTCCTGTCGATCAATCTCACTCTGTCGCAATATTTCCTCCAATTCAGCAATCTTCTCTTTGGTATCCTTTTCCTCTTCTTCTTTGTCCCGAATTTGACACCTGCGTTTCACCAGAGCAAGAATCCCCGACTTCAATACGTAGTAGAACAAGAACAACCATGCGGTTTTGGCACAATCCACTGGTTCAATACAAAAATCACAGGGAAGTACTATGTATGAAACTAATAACTGCTGCATTGGACTGCACATGGATAGTTCTAGTGCGCTGGCGGAAACGCGTTTGAGGACCCTGTTGTATACATTCATAATTTCAAATCGTGACCACAAACCTAGCGAGAGATGCTGCATTAAAAACTAGATGAAGAAGATTCTTTGCATCGCCCATAGAACGCAGGTGAGCCCAACGAGCTCGCCCGCTGAAATTCCGCTCCCGCTCCTCAGCTTCCGAAAGTTGGGAAGCCATAGCCACCAGAGAGCTGGAGGATGAAGTGAGCATACTCTCCAGCAAGGTAATTCTACAACTACGAGTGGAACCTACACACTCCTTGTCAGCAGACCTGCATGAACCAACGAAGAATCAATAGCGGACAAGCAACCAGCAGATGATGAATGTCGATGAGTCCTCTCAGTTCACAAACCATTTGAATGTGAAGAGTATGTGGGTCCTTGAATCGAGAGAAGCTAACCTAGAAGTAGGATTCTCATCAGGGTCGCTAGATGATTTATCTTCCTCCTGTCTCAGCTCGGCCAGTTCCTTAGCATAAGCTGCCCGCCTGCAGTTCAGCACAAACTAAATTGCATTAGCTTGGATGAAAGCACTGGCCGACAATGAAGGTTAGGGCCCAGGACCATTCCAAATCCTAAGCCCTGCAACCGATTCAAGTCTTCAAATATGGGCACACTAAGAAAATCAATACTTACTCTGCCATTTGTTTCTCATAAGCTGTGCGAACCTCGTGTACACGGACTGCAACCTCAAGCTCCTGTTCCAACCAATTCTGCAGTGCTTTCTCGCTCTGAAAATGCACGAAGTGAAGCAAATGTTACAACTCTTGTATCAAAAACACACTCAATGATACTGAATAAATTCAGGAAAGTCAAGAGTTAGACGTCCTAATATGACTACACAGTTGGCACCTGAGCGCCAGATCCGTTGACGTTTGCAGCTCCTGCATTAGAAAACCACGTAGATAGTGATCAGTATTTGATGTGACAAGCCTATTCAAATGAAACTTAACATTCCCCTAAAGATTCATTTCTGCCCTAAACTTCCAAAAGAATACAGATGCGCAATGGAATGTTCATTGTGTAAATAGAGTAATGTCGGGCACCGTTTCAGCTTTACAAGAGTGACAGGAAAGTTCAAGCTTCAGACATACCATTGGTGCAATTTTCTTTGGAGGACTTTCTTGCTTCAAGGAGATCTTTGAGTCGTTTAGTAGCTGCTGCAGCCTCTTCAGTCTTTCTCTGTAAAACCTGCGTCACCGGATATACAAATTTTCAGTTTCCAAGACTAGACATGAATATGACAATCACCCATTTTACTGTACTCAGTGGCTGGAAGACAAAAGATAATTTTGAATCCACCTTCCTTCCGAATTATGTAAGCTCAGAAGCATATGAGCTTTCATGATGTGACCCTACTAATACAGAAAGCACTTAAATAACATTCATTTACACAAAACTATTGAACGATAAGCCACAGGAACACCGACTAAGGGAAAACAAAGCCAACATTCAAAGCAAGAAATAAGGCTTCACCTTGGTTTGCCGTTGATGTAGAGCCTGAAGCTTCTGCATCTCGAACACGTTTCGACGCCCTTCTTTACGAAGCTGTTCTCAAAACGTAACAATCAAAAAAAACTAAGCAGAACTTGAAGTAAAATGTTAACACGATGTCAACTTTGGAATCCGGAAGACGCGACGTGGTAAAGCGAAATTGTGTCTCAAATAGACGTCACTAACCTGGAGAACCTCCTTCTCTCTTTGTGCTTTCCAGACGCGAAACTGCTCCGATTCTTGTTTTTGTTTCTGCTGAAGTTGTACCTGTAACCATAAAAATAGAAACTTGGGTAAGCAGGAAGGGGGTACAAAAAGAGAATGTTCCAGACTAATCGAAGTGGGAGAAAAAGACAACAATATGCAACTTGTGTAAAGTAATCAATCAACGGAAAAATTGCACAAATTAAATATCTCAAAATTTTGAGGCATTCATAAGAACCGCAGGGACACGACATTTCAAAAGACCCTCAATGCTCGCTACGTTACGGGGTCTAAATCCAAACTTCCAGCTCAAGTACTTAAGAATGCAACACTGCACCTTATGAGCTTTGATACGTTGTATCTCCTCTTGCAGGCGCTTGGCGCTTTCTTCGATGCGCTGTTTAGCCCGGAGTAGATGAGACTGATTCTCCTGCTTCTTTTTCAAGTCCGCGATCTGCACTCACGACGTAATTATGTGAATCAAAGAGCATTCCACTCCATAATAAACATGGAATCAAAATCTTAAGTATCAGCTTTTGCAAGCTCAGTTTGCAGAGGGGTAAGAAATACTCTGGCACCTGGCTCTCAAGTGTCTTCAATTTGTTACCGTAAGATTCTTGCAACTTATGAGTGTGTTCATCAGATGTTGTTGCTAGAGACTCGAGTTCCGTCATCAATGTGTCACGTTCTCTCTACATTTACAATTCGCCATTTTCAGAAGCAGGTATTTGTAGAAATAAAAACATCTTTAGGTACAAGGCGAAGATTCGGGATTCCTGTGTTCAGGAATTGAACATATATTGATGTAAGAAGGAAATGTAATGTAGGTGAAATCAGATAAAGAAAAAGAAATCATAGTGTCCAACCTGCAGCATCTTCTTTTCCTCTTCCAGTTCTACCAGCTTGCGCTCGAAGTGCTGCTTCAGAACCACTGTCTCAGGTTTTGAAAACGATTTCATCTCCGCCTGCACTCCACAATGTTACGTAAAATCAGTGTACATGCAATGTAGTAAACTAACACTTTAAAAGCATACCAAAAAGTCATTAAATTTAGAAGATTGCCGACAGTTTAACAGGAATTTATTGAATGGTCTTACCTCTTTCTGCTCAAGTTTTTTGTCGAGTTCCTTAAGTTCTTTATCGAGATTCTCTTGGAGCACAGTGTGCTCCCATTCTTTTGCTTGAACTTCTGCCTCGGCAACCTCAGGAACATTGGCTGCAAAGCATAATTCATTGTAAAACATTTATAGGGCTTTATTGAGTCAGGTTCATCAATTATCAATATTATACTCTATCCAGGTTTGACAAATGCTTAGGATGCTCAAACAGCCAGACACAATGAAACTAATGAGTAGGAGCTGCGCTGCAGGTTTTATATCGAACTAGTTTTCTTGAAGACAGCAGATTTACAAAGGATATGAAATCTTAAGAGAGCGAGGCAAAGAAATGTCTGAAAGATAGATTTTTCAAAACTACGCAATAATATTCTTTACCTGAAGGGAGAACACCGTCAGCGAACTCCGTCGCCGAACAAATATCGCTAAGATTTGCAGCCGAGGGGGACTTGAAACCTTTTGGGTAGCATCGATACTGATGTAATTCAGTCTCCAGTTCTTGAATCTTAGAAACATAGTCTTTGAGCATGTCCTCAGTCTGCGTCAGAGTGATTAAGATAAGTCTCTTTGAAAATCAGCAGTTTCAAGAAAAGCGAGAGAAAGGGATTCACGCACTACTGTTTCAAGCCGAATACAACCTCTCCAAAATGTACAAGAGCATTAAACAAGGATCTATGCAAATACTACCGCAATCCACAAGTCCGAGAACAATATTACTGGATACGCGATTCCAAGTTCAGAAATCAATAACTAAGGAATAGGAACCAACCGCGGTACTGTCTTCCTCATCCAGCTCCTGAAAAGTCTTACCAGACCGCAATTGATCAAGTTTGAGCTGAAGTTTATCCCTAGAAACCTGCACAGGATTGACAACAGCGGATAAGTACATCAGAAGACATTCTGATGTAAATAGAATCGAAGTTTTCACAGGCAGTGTTTCCACATTTTGAAGAATAACTTCAGCATAATCGGTTGTTAATATCTGCTTGAGTTACACTCCGGCCTCGCAATAGAGGATTACCTGCGACTCTACGGCTTGTTGGGACAGTTGTGCCAAACGTGCACGATTCTCTTCAAGTTCCTTACGGTAATCGAGATTGCTTGTCTCCAGCCAGGCAATTTTCTGCTTTAGGATCTGTCAACAACAAGTGACCTGTTAAGTTTACAATCAAAATACGTAAAATGAAGATGTATGCAGTGGCGAGTCAGTACGATAGTCTGAAGCAGTCAAAGCATTAACCTAGGCTCGACTACTGAAGGCGACGGTTTCTAAAGTACTCTGCACTAACTCCCGTAAATTCAGACACGATCGACATTATGCTATAAAATAAATTTAAAGACAATATTAGAATCAAACCATTTAAATATAATCAAAAAACGCCAACAGTGCCGAGTGCAATTCACGCATCGCTAACTTAGGAGCAAGTTTCAAGTAGCCATGTAGTTTGCGGAGACAATTATCTAAGCGATCTTACTTGAACATCTGCGGAAGATGGGCCTCCACCACGTGCACAAATAAGTTCTGCTTGCATCAACTCCAGCTGATGCCTCATGCGCTGCATTTCAGCAGCCATAGGATCACGGTTCACCTGGAACACGTAGTGCAAAGAAGACATCTCAGTGAGCCAGATTTCCATGATTAGACGGAACGACAGCTCTTTCACAAGTCGTAACATAGTTGTGATGAAGTTCTAAGAAGAATTGAGGTGATAACAAACATGTGAATCCTAAGGGCTTCATAGACTAGTGCACTTTAAACAGTCCTTAGCTTTCGTAGACGATTCTTATTGAGGATTAAACAGATCACAAAAGAAAAGAGAAGAAAAAAATAAAAACAAAATAAAAACAAAATAAAAACAAAAGGCAGACCGTGGGTTTATTCTGAATGTTACGGGCCCGATTCGCATACTTCAGTGTGTTCAGCGTCTCCTCAGCATTTGAGTCGGCTGGACTCACACAAGCTGCACGAACCACGACATCACAATCAAAATTGAGGAGAATTGGGATATTGATACTGGTGATATTGCAACATTTCGAAGTAACGCAGCTCGCAGTGAAGTCATGCACAAGAAAAGTGATGAATAAGATCCATTCTCGAGACTCACCTATCATGACAGTCCGACTATTGCCTCCCAATGAATCCTGCAGATGAATGCTAATGGTCTTAGAAGAGTACTCGCATCATGCCTACGTTGTGTAAATATCTAGTCCGCTAACCAAGTAAGCTAGCCCAAATGTAAAGATCATAACCATTCAGCTACAGGTATCTTAAGAGGCTGCACTTGCCTGCAACAACCGAGTGAGTTTGCTATCACGGTACGGGACATGCCCTCCTTCCTTCCGCTTCTTATCATCACCAAGGGCACTGATCACATTTCCAAGGGCTAAAAGACCTTTATTTATGTGGACACCTGCATGGATATCAGAATAGTATTCTTGTGATGAGTATACTGATGGGCTAAGCGGCCTCTCTTACCATCAACACAACCGAAAGAAGCGGTTTAACATAGATTACAACGTGTGACCTAGCTTAGGCACTAAACACGACAAGGTACCTGACAAGTGAATTTCGAAGAGCCTCAATCAATCAACATTGTAGAGTCCCATTCACACAATATTGACCAAAAGACTGGTCTAATTCAGAAAATTTTAGTTTCCGAAATAATGTTTGATGCGACTGCAGAGTACATCATATTCCAGAGCAAAATGAACTACCTTGGCATCAAAAATACAGATCACATTAAGCAGATCTCATCTATTCCACAGCAGAAGTGAAACCAGGAGTAAAAACTTACATTACAGATTGTTCTTAAATGATTAGAGTGAGTGGCACGCATTCTACAGATTTCATTGAAACATACTACGACTGATGAAGCCAGATGGAGGTATATTAAGATTCAGAGAGTAACTAAGATGCAAAATGGCACCTTCTTTAAAGCGCATGCCATCAGCCCCAGTTCGTTTAGCTCTTTCTGAACCAGCCAAGTCAACAAGGTGAAGCTTTGCACAGAGATAATCGTCACTGCTGTCATCCAATACTCCTGCACAAGCCGTGGGCGAGTCCCATTTTCGCTTCTGCTCAACTGTGATGGTAAAAATTGCGTGCGACCGACTGAGCCATGCCGAAAGAGAAACCGTCAGGGAACTGAGTGGTTTTGAACCAATACAAGGAACTTTCCTTGAGGTAACAAGAAAAAAAAAATACATTCCATATTTTATTGGAATATTTCATATTCTATCGTCTGAGCGTCGTACTGATCCGGGTGAAAAACAAGTAAACAAAATAGTATCGTGACGTTACACCGCAAATTTTGACTAACGCGAAATTTGGAAGCAAACACCATTCATCATACAACAATTAAGCAACAACCATTAGATTGAACAAACCTGGAACTTGAATTCATATTGGTGCTCCCAGTGGCCCGACAAAGGGAACCTTGCTCCAAGCAAATTGCCATTTCTGCTAAGGTAGTGACTTCGGTCTCAGTCACGCCAGCTAGAGTAATACCACCATTACCTGTTTCTCTGATTTGGATAGGCGGCTTCACTGTTGCTCCTGTTTTCAACCCTCCGCCAAATGCCAAGCCATTAGTTCCGTTTGAGGTAGGAAGTTCTGTGGAAGGCGGACTGAAATCCAGGAGATCGTGTACTTCCTCCTTTAAAATCTGCCACGAATGAAAATTGTGATAAATTTAAGGTTATCGTGTACATTAAGTTGTCACAAAAACTTAAGTAAAACCAACTGCTGTCAGATACTACGAGGAAATACGAGCTAGTATTTAGATGCGGTCATGGTACCTCCGAGTAATTAACAAAAACTGATCACACATTACCGCCACTGCATAATCGTATGAACTTCTACTCATCTAGCCACTCATACCCGTGTCCTTCACACTTCCAGACTAGGTTAATCAATCATATGCGCGGTAATCATCTAAACGTCACGACCTCTACATTTACATGATCAATAATAACTCTGGAAGCAGATGTTTATGCCCACTCTCATACCTCAATAAATGAAATTCTTAGGTTGAATTCAGCACTGTCCTTCAGCGTCTCAACTTTGTTAAAGATTGTCTCCATGACCTTCGGTATTACTCCATCTGAATTACCTCCGACGGTGTAGGCCGTGCCCATGGTGTAGGTCTTCCCCGATCCTGTCTACACTTCACAATAACACCAATTTTTTTAAAAAGCAAGATAAGGAACAGTAAGCATATACCACGTAATTTACTCTTGAACATATGTGTAGACCATGGTACTCCTTGTGCCGAAGGATATCAATTAAATCCATGCCAACTCAACTAGGAATACATGGAGCACCGACGCTAATAACAATCGAACAAACTAGTGACCGAAGGAATCTTCCAAGATGTATCACGCATCGACTTGAAGGCAATTGAATATCTGACGACTAACAAGACCATATGGTTACAAATTTCACCTGTCCATAGGCCAAGACAGTCGCATTGTAACCATGAAAAAGTCCCTCCACAAGAGGTGCAACACAGCGGTCGAATATTGTCGATAATGGAGTTCCAGTGCTTCCAAAAACATGGTCAAAAGTAAAGGAATGGCTCCCAATTTGCACCTACAAGTCCTCAAAGCACACCTAGTCAGAGGTTTCATTCAACATGCAATCCAATTGTAGCTACAGTTACAATAACCCGGTGGGTTTACAAGCAATGGTGAAGGCGACAGGAACAGAAATCTAACAATTAAACATACCTGCGGCTCTCCCGGGACTACAAGAATGCAATCTTTACATCCTTGAATACGTTCTTGTGTGATTAGCGGTCTCACATTGAGGGCTACTTGCACAGCCTGTGTAGCCTCCTTGTCCATAGATGTATTGAGTGATCCAGAGCCGTCAGAGGACCCCGAATCGTGGCTGTTGGTTCTCTCCATTGTTTCGCACATTTGTGCACTGATTTGTGAATCAAGTGGACGGCTAAAATTCTAGAGGTTACATCCAATCCCAAAAAGATCATGTAGAAAGATCTGAGTCATTCGCCATCTATTCCTGTCAGCATTCGCAACAGGGCTCATGCCTGCGAATGACTGGACACGAAACGAAGTACAACCATCTCCTTCAAATGCTGATCCTCAAGAAACACCGCTCGCGCGTTCACATAGAGGCACAGCAACCTGCCAAGTTACAAACGAGAGCTTACGAATCCCAGACGATTGTTCACAAACCATTCCAGTAATGGCCAGCCTCGAATACGAGGCAAATGAGAAAATTGCAAAACTCTAAAGCTACACTACTATCCGCGACGTCACATTCATCGTCTTCAGCCCATGTGTGCTCACACAGGCACAGAATGTAATGCGAGCAGTCCTTTCCCTTTTCCCCTTTAGTCAACCAAGCTCGGAGCAGAAGCCGACTTGTAGCACTCGCAAACGCACAACAATCACCAATGGAGCAATCTCTAGCTCACTAGCACAAAACAGCTTCGATTACCAAGATTGGAGCGGAAAATCTAGCACAGCGTCGATCTGCACGAATCAACTCTCTCGCTATTCCATCGCACCAAATTCCTAGTCCTCCCGCCCTCACTCCCTCCCTGCCCACCCCAAACTCTGCAACGAGGACATTCCGATCATGAATCCCGTCGGGTTCTGGGAGTGTGACAAGCGCAAGATCAGAGAGCGGGAGAGAATGCACTCTTAATGATCGATGCAATTCTGCGTAACACCGGCGGAGCCTGCGCAATTCATCTCCCCGAAATGGCTCCCCTCTCTTCCACAAGCAGCCGAGTGCGGCGAGTTGGACTCACGGGGACCGGTATCCGTCTGCCCCGCCCCTTTCGAATCGAGAGTTAACGGTCCGTGCACGCGTGGGTGGTTCCGCGGGCACTGGTTCCCGCTGCTGCATCGTTCAAACTGGACAATAAGCATATTTGTCTCATGGTGGTTGTTGCGCTTGTCAATGCTGCTGCCATATCTCGATTTCAAATTCTCTGAGAAAATGACTTCGAGGAATTTTTGTGTATTAATTTTGTGCACTGAAATCCGAATCAGTAGATTCATTACGAAACTGGGTGATACACCTCAAAATGCACATAATATGTATAGATACACACACACACACATGTGTATATATATATATATATATATGAACTTGCCAAATCTAAAATAAAACTATATGAAGTTGGTAAGTCTTAAAATTGTGACTGGTTCAGAGAAATGTGTTAAAGACAGCATAATGCATATCTGTTGACATTGAGAAAAAAAAAATGCACTTTCCATTCTGGACTTCAATAAAAACCACAAATTAAATGGATGTAAATAAATTTGAGAGAGTAATAATAATTTGATCAACCTCGTTGTAGGAGAGTAATTGCCACATTTGAATGTGAGTGAATAAAAAATTATTGCTGATAATAGACTTCATATTGTTATAGCACATGAGCACAACTGAAACGTTCGTTCGTTTTAAATAAATATAGAATCAAATGTAACATGCTAAATACAATGTAAAGCTGCTTCCACTGGACAAACCAACATGTGAATGAAGAAAATCCCACAGTATCAGATAATGCAAGTAAAATTTACCTTTCCAACTTAATTACAGAAATCAATTTCTTGATTGATATGAACTGTTAATAAGAGTGTAAATGCTCGAAGAAACTTGCAGATGGTTTTTACTATAGTAATACTGTTCCTTTAATCCTGTCCAAATGTTGTTTCCTAAATACACAACATTACCTCTTCTTTTGGCAAGAGAATTTGAAAAATATACTGTTAAACCACATCATTTTGGATTTCATCAAAAAGAATATATATATACTGCGATTTAACATTAAACATTTGACGTTTTTTATTTTTTTATTTGTCTTTTTAAAATTAGAATGAAAATAGAATCTTCTAGGGAATTGAATGAAATACTTCAAAGTAAAAAGTAAGCACTTTTAAATGTGTTCTTCTTGATCTGTTACCCTTTTATTCACAACTATCATACATCCACAAAAACACATAAACTCTTATTTACACATGTAACAAATTTGACATTATAATCACACAAAATATGATGAGCCATACCAAAATTTCTTATTTAGGAATATCAACTACATTTCTTACATTTATTGAACATAATAACTACATCATACAAAGTATGGACATGAAGGCATACCAAATTGGCTCTTTTTGGCTTTTAGACTTATGTCAAAGTTTCTGTTCCTCAAATGAAGCCTTTTTCCCCATCTTGTTTTCACACTCCTATTTGTAGACATGCAGTGTCTAATAGTCATGTGCAGATTTTAGGGTTTGGAGGCAAAAGATGGAATCTGTGGCAAATGGGCCATGTGTATTGGTCCAATGGATGGGCAGACGTGGGCAGGGCTTTGTAAGAAATTCCATGAGGGGGGTGGCTTTAATGTGGGGCTGTAGAAATCTGGAATTGGTGAGGGTAGGGTTGGGGTAGGGATAGGATAGGATAGGGTGCAGTTATTATCAAATAGGGGGGGAGGCTCATATAACAAGGGGGAGGGGAGGGTCAAAGGCTATGGCCGAGGATGGATGGAGCCAAGCTGAGCAAGTTAAGATCCACCATACCCACAAACCCAACAGGGCATTCTCCAATTTAATGTTCTCTGAAATTGGGTATTGCCACTTCAGTGACCTTTCATGATCCAAGAAGTAAATGAATTAGGTCATTTAGAATGCATTTCGCAGAAATAAGAACATAGATTTTTCATAGATAAAATGACATTGTACAATGAGAGTGCGACATTATTACTTTTTTCCAACAGGACAACGGATTCCACATTCTTGGACAGGCAGCCAGAGGCCAACTGAGGTCCCATCCAGAGGGATTCAACTCTCCCCCAAAATCCAGCCGAGTCTCTTCAGCACAACACAACTGGAACAGTCTGTGTTTCCACCTCCAATCTGGCATGGGAAAGCACCGTTGCAGCTCACAGAGAGAGTGTGTGTGTTTTGTCACCAAAGCCTTTCGTTCTTCCCAAGCACACCTCTGACTCTCTCTCTCTTCCATCCATGAACTCATCCATGCCGAGATTCTACCCCAGTTTTGTTCTGCATGTGTTCTGTCCTTAAAGTTGGGGGCATTGCAATTAAGTTACCACAGGAGAAGAAGAAGCCCATGGGTCCGATTATCCTAATCTACATGAATCTGCGACCCCCTCCCCCCTTCAACACCATTTCCAAAATTAGGTAATTTGTTCGTGTGCTGACAGCCAACGCTATTACTCAGATGTGCCCAATTTAGGGGAACCCTAAGTTGCTTGGAGGGACTCGTCTCCACACTGGGATGGGAACAGTGGGTGGGAGCAACTGGGAATGCGGAGATGGGTTCTTTTTTTGGTATTTTCGGTTTGGGTTTAGGCCAATAAGGGGAGCGAAGGGAGCTTTGGTAGTGGAGGAGGAGGCGGTTCGGCATGCGCTACTTCCTGTTTAATCTCCCTCCTTTTACACTGCCCGATACCGCTAATCATGTTCCGCTAATTCCCTCTTTTTTTCCTTCTTCTTCCTCCTTCTTGCTTCCTTTTTTATGTTTTCCCTCTCTGAAATTTGGCGGCAGAGTCATTTATAAGCAGTACCCCTCGTGGCTCCTTCCCTCCACCTAACTAATCCAGGCCCCTTCCATCCCCCAGGGGTTCCAATCGCAAGGGGCCTGTCACCGTGGGCATCTGTTTGTTGAAAAGATGATGGTGCGATTGTTGTAGCAAGGGTTTTGATCAGTTCAAAACTGAGTAAATCGTACCTGGGAAACGTTTCGGAGGCAACAATGAGACAAGCTATAATGGGTACACAAAGTAAACTGTGTTAAACTCACATTTCAGTAAAAGAAAACAAGTTCAGGTCAGTTTGACAAGCAATTTACATGAGTATACATTTTATGAAAATTGCGTGCCGAACTATCTGTGACGCTGACCAGTTTCCTCATGCAAGGCGTAGAATCCTGGAATATGTTCCAATTTTGTGTAGAATAGCGAACAGAGTGAATGTACTGTTTCAGGATGTTCGACAGAGGTCAACTAAGCAGTCAATATGGGATCTGCTCCTCAAATCTCAATATTGTGAAGGTTGTTTTAATAACCCTGCGGTGACTAGAACTGAATCCGTTGGGCTACCAGTTCTAGAGCAGCTGGAAGCAATACTGGAAACCGGAACTTGTTCATTGCCTTCTCCAACTTTCTACGGAAGGAAGTAATATGTCGAAACAGCACAGTTGCACCGGCTGTTTCGAGAAGTATATGGGCCATCAGAATCCAATCCCTCTCCTTCACTCTGATCATCCGTGGAGGTCTTGCACCTTCCAAGCCCTCTCCTTTTTGAAGTCGGAGTGTTAAACATGTCTCAGCTGAGCCCTGACTATGTGTTCCAGGAAATTGGTTCACAGGTTGCAAGTTTAATATGCATGAATGTTGTCACAGTACTCAAAGATGTTTTATCTATCCCGGCTTCGCATGTCTCGCTCGGGGACTAACTCGGTGCTCTAGCAACTGTGCACGGTTCCTTGAAAAAGTTTTCCACGCCTAATTCATAGTGTAGAGCATGGAGGACAAGACTGGGTATAACTGCAAATTACAATGTTCCTTGTCTTGCTAGGTGTGTCACACGACATGCTTCGCTGTTTTAGTGTTGAATTCGTTCTTAGTTGCAGTGGCGGCGGCAATGGGCGAAGTTTGCTCGATTGTCAGTGCAGTCTTGCATTTGAACGAAAGTCACATGAAGTAGCTTTAGTCCGATATTAGCTGCAACTCGTACCGGCGATTCCTAATTCATCCTCAAGGAATATTGTCGACATGAGAGAAGGTAGCTCTCTATCTAAGAGCGTTGACAAGACCACTTCCCGGAGCAATTTAAAGGATTATCTACAGCAACAATTTCACGTCAATATTTTGAACTGCTCATCAAAATTGGAATATGTGCCTCGAAGAACGGTGAACTGGTTGAAAATAGGTAATTTTGTCATCCAGCAAGGGACCCGAGATACATGTCATCTCTTTCGCAGTAAAAAATATTTTTTCAGACTTGATCCAGACACGATTTAATTTTGTTTGAAAGTCTCAACGAAGGTAGTCGCTTGATGGATTGCTGCAGCAAACATGTAACTTTGACAAGTCAGCTGTAACCTTCGATCGTGTTTAAGGCCTTTGTGGCACCGGAACCCAAAACGTCAAGTTTGAAAATAACTGCATCGAGGTTTCATTTGCTAGCAACGACAGCCACCACTGGACACACGGCCTGTCAGTAAAATCCAACTTATATATCAAAACTAGGAAACAAGGAGGCCACATGTAGCCCTGGGCATGAAAGCGGAGTTATCAAAAGTTGCTAAACGATTCGCCTTCTTGACATAGCAGCAATAGGGTGTCTTGTCAACCCTTGGTGATCACAAGCACCTCCAAGGATGCACCTTTCCAGATGTGGCAACAGTGGACAAATGCTTTGAATTGTTACTACCTCCATCATCACCAAGCACAAACAGATGCACTCAATCCATCAACAACCGGGAATTCGAAGTTCTACGACTTTATTGTGCTATTTACAAAATGAAGGAAGGATTAGAAAGTTTAAGAATCTGCCAGTAGACTTCATGGCTTTGGCTTTTTTGGCTGCCTTGGCAGCAGCTTCTACTCTTTGTGTTTCGGCTGCTAATCTCAGAGTCGCTGCCTGGTGCTGCAGAGCGGCCATCTTGTTCGCCAGTTTTTTATGAGCCTGAGATAACATGTGCTCTGCTTTGATCTGCAGTTCACAAAACATTTTAATTGTGGAAGGAAACTAGTAAACCGCGATAGAATCAGAAGAATAACTGGCCGTAAACGAATTGTGTCATGTCTCATTGTGCATCACACATACCTCTACACTGCGCATTTCTGCCTCCGCCTTCGTGTTCTCATGCTCTTCCCATTTCTGAATCTTAGCCTGTTCCAGCTGGAACCTGATAGACATCCAGTACACACAACTGGTTCATCATTTAATTATCACAATTTTTATCGTCAACTGACCTCGTGACCATTCGTACAGAACTTTAAGAATAGTACGATGACGACACATGTCTTATGTTGTTCGAATGAAAGCTGCACCTCGAGTTAAGCTTAGCTTTTTCCGCTTCCTCCGTCGCGGCAGCTTTAGTTGCAACCGCATCTGTCCAAATATGTTCCACCTCGAGTGCATCTTTGGATCTACTTCCGGGAGTTGACAAATATTTTTCATCTCTTGCAGCCCAGGCAGCAATGTTCACCTTGCCAAGCTGGGTTCCTAGTGCCACAATTTCAAGCCTCGTTTTCTCCTGCAATTCCTTCGCAGTCCATACCCTCAGAGACTCCGCACCACCACTTTTATCCGTGGGCGCAGCATCATTCTCATGATGGCGGAGCGAACTTACTTGCAACATATCAGCCCTGTTCCCTGAACCTGGTGTTCCGATAGGGGTTCCTGCTCGTGAGGGCTCCACCGATGCTGTCGGTGTCATTGCAGTACCTACATCCTTCATGGCAGGTGAGGTTTCCTCAAGGGGTTTCTTTACTCGTGCCCCAAGCTTTAAGAAGCTACCAGTACATTCTGGTGATGAGCTTCCGCCGTATGACTGCACACTCCGGAGTGGACAAATTGAATCCAATCTTTCCTTTTCATCTGCTGCCACCTTGGAAATATCTTCTTCCGCAACTTCAGTCACGTACTTAAGTGAGACGCAAGTACCGGCACCATCACCAGCATTTTCACCGAGTTCTGATTGAGAGCGTTGCGCAGGTCTCAAGTGTGTGTCAGGATGTGGATCAGTTGAAGAACTCTTCCAGGGTGTTGTTACACCATCCTGTCTCGCAACCATCTGGATCAAGGGAGGACCACTTCGCACTTTCGCTCTCATTGATTTGATTTTATCACCTCTAGGTATCCACTTCTCCGCGTCATCCCATTTTGAGGGAATGGGTTTCAGCAGAGGAGTCATAATAGTCCTCTGAACGTGGCGACTCAAACCCAGGTCAGAGTCCTTCGCACAGTCGTGATGACTTCTGTCAAAATCCTCCATGTTGGATACGTAGGCTGAGTTGAAGGTTAAGAATTTTGAGGGATTGCTCTTGATATTTGTAGGTTTTGACGCAGTGAAAACGCCATATTTTTTCTTCTTTACAGTTTCTGAGGCCGTCTTATCTGCACCTGCCAACAGAGTGGGTCTGAGAGGAGCCGTTATTGTTTTCTTTGACTTTCCGCTGGAAGCATCGTGCGAAGCTGACCAGCCGTTCCCTTCGGCACCGCTGAAAGCATTCTCCGTGGGTTGTACAGATAGTCCTGCGTCATAAACCATACGAATCTGAGAGGACACCACAGTTGAGTCACGTTTTCCCTTCAATGCAGATAAAAGACAAAGGATCGGATTCTTAAGTGTTCAAATGCTTGTATCGTTATCATGGAATAGTATGCTAGCAGCTGGAATCCAGTTGAGAGCATTTGGCTATACCTATCACTCCTGATTTTCGGGGAGTGTTACCGCCTTGCTTGTTTGGTCCTTGAGCATCTCCAGTCTGAAATCAGGTCCGACGTAATTTAGAGCGTTGCGGACAAACAAAGTTATCTCTTGAACACCAGCATGGCTAAATATGTAATTTGAATTTCTACTTAGTATTCATCAACTTGGTCAAGGTACGGTTGCAAGTTACCTTCCGAGGCTCTGACCCAGGGAATGCACAACAGGAACTCTCCTCACACTCTGAAGGGGACGTCCGTGCCCGCCCTGTACCTCTAAAGCTTCCTTCTGATTCAAATGTTCTGCCTGATTCACTGGATGCCTTCGATATTATGGACATTGTAGGACTGCTGGAGTTGCTTCGTCTGGCCGAGTTTTGTATAACACATGTGGGACTATTGTCGCCTTCATTTGTAAAAGATCTTGTACTCAGAAAGAAAACCTCCAAACTACTGATCGTAGACGTACATGGGCAGATAAAGATTCGTGTTCTAAAGGAACTCTAGGGTCAAGTTCAGTAATACATGAAAGTCACAAGCATTCCGTTTTCGAAAAGTTACCTGATCCTGCTCCGTGGTGATCCCGGCCCAAGTAGCAGTCCACTCCAAACTGGTCATTATCAACCTCGAAAATGGAGGACCTAAGAGTGAGCTGAGGAGATTTCGGATGGGCTTTGAAGTTAGTCCTGGATTTGGGATAGCGAAGGCTTCCTGTCTCTGTGTCATACACCAGAGTTCTAGAAGGCAGCTTGGCCAGACCATCACTGCCCTTGCACTGCCCACCATCCACAACTGCACTGGAAGTTACCATGGAAAACGGTAGTGCCACCGTAGAACCAAGAACTCTAAGCGAATCAGTCAATTAATGAGGCAATGCTCTTAACACAACCACATCAAGATTATCATAATTGAGGTCAGCATCCTCAGCAGCTCTGCACCATGGAATCACCAGGACAGTATCAACTCTGGAAACTTGGGATGCACTGCCGAAGAGTTCAATCCTCCTTCGTCCTGCGCGAACATCTGGACAATAAAATTGAGGTTAAGAAATCTCAAAGACAATTAATTGCAAATTCCGGAGATAATGGCGGCCCCGAAACGTTGTGAAGACTCTGCCTAAACGATCATTGCAGGTCAAGCACATCCATCTTACCACAAAGCGTGAAGAGAAGGCATCGTATAATTTAGAGCCCTTACAACTCGCGAAAGCTAAACTAAGTCATGACAATCGTGGATCCAAAATGTCGAACTTCTAGAGATTGATCTGAATCACCTAAATACATCCAACGTAACTGTGCGTAGAGTTGAAGCCAGAGGTCGATTTCCTCTACTAACCAAGCCCATGAACAGCCAGGCGGAAGGGACAGAAAGAGCCAACATAGCAGACAAGTGTGGAGGTCACGTAAGACTCTCTCTCTCTCTCTCTTCTTGCAAACTCGATTCTCTCAACCAGATGGGCCAGGTCAAGAATGTGCACATAAACCGTACCTCACAAGAAGAGAGCTCATTCAGAAACTATGGAGACGCGGATAGTGACCAACAACTAGCTGCAAGAACAAAATCTCAACACGCAAATACGCAGCAGAAAACGCTGACGGTGAACCGTAACTACACAGCGGTCGAAAGTACGCTCAAACTCACGCTCGACTGACACGGACGTAGAACAGTAGGGGGAATAGATAACAAGCGAGGTACGAGCCTGACAATGGCATGCGAGTAGATCACAGGCAGCAGCACACGAATTAGAAAAGGGCAGGGTGCAGCCGGGTCTTCAAGATCCAACCCTTGCAGTGAAACCATGCTGCTTTCATCTGACTCGTGACCACGTCGAGACATGTCCCGCAACGTTGTCACAAAACGGAATTCAGCACAAAGTGAGAAGATGCGCTTAAGTACCTGCATCAGCAGCCTCCATGAGCAATGCAGCAACACAATGACGAGCGTGGAAGGTGGAATCGGGCCAGGATGCTGCTGCTGGTGCTGACATGGGAGCGAGGCTCAAATGCCCTCCCGTCTCGGGCATATGAAAGCGCGCGGCGTGGTGTTATAATGGGGAGCCGTCATCCCGGCCCACTCGTAAGTGCCAGGCGCGGGGAGGGGGGAGGCTGCGTTAGTAAGTTACTAGGTGGGCCAGTTAGTCAGTCAGGAAGCGTGCGTGAAATGACGGATATTACTTGTTCTTACCATCAATATTTTATATTCTTACTATTAATATTTTATGGTGTGAAAATCATAATATCGTGTCTCAAGCTACTAGCACATGCCAAATTGTTATGTGCACATCTATTGTGTCTATACATACACATGATCCTTTCATTTGTTCATCCAAATCTTTCTTTTGTGTTTCTTTTTTTTCTTTATCCCTTGTTCTAGCATTGGTCATGGACCTCCTCCCCTTCTTCCTTGTCCTAGAGCAAGTCCTATCCCTCTCCTCTTCCTTGTCTTGGGCTAGGACAAGGATGAAGGGATTTGGATTTGCCAACCAAAGGTTTTGGGTGTGTGTATAGACATAATAGGTGTTTGTAAAGCAATTTGGAGTGTGCATGTCACCTAAACTTAATATTTGAAGCAGCATTGTTAGATAACATTATTAGAAGTGGCAAATGTAGTGTATGGTTAAAAATCCATAAAATAGTCTTATCATGTGAAGAAAAAATCTCTATTAATCTTAATATTTGTTTGGTTTGTTGTAATATTTTTTAATAGATAAAGATTATATAATTATTTATTTTTGTGCTTATTGTTAAATGAGGAAATGACTATATTGGTGGATTTGTGAAAGAGATTTATAGACTTATTAACATGTAAGTTTTTATTTATGGAACATAGATTTCATTTTTTTGAATGGATTAAATTATTTAAATGTTGAGGATGTGAATGAAAAAAGAGGTTTTGAATTGTTGGCTTTTGGATAATGAATTATTAAATAAATATTTTTATTTCATATCATTGAAAGTAAAATAATCTATGAAAGAAATAATATTATGATGAAATTGACATACTTTAGAATTAATTATAATTTGAGGTCATAAAATTTGGAGTACCACTAAAAACATGTTTCAAACAATATCAATGTGTAAATATATATCAAACGAAGTACACTGAAGCTATTATATCAATCAGTCATTATTTTTAGTTTGTAACATAATAATATTTATAAACATAAATTTGAATTAGTCAAATAAAAACATAAAATTGGTACAAATTTAATACAAATCAATATTTAGAGATTAATATTTAAACCTATAAACATCAAAGCCAATAATTTATTTAGAATCTAAAATGGTTCAATATTCAGTAGTACTTCTAATAATAGTATAAAATAAAATACTATATATAGTAATAACTATGTATTATTAAAAAAATTAAATAAAAAATTGAGCCATGTTAATTTTTTTTATATAGAGATTATGGTTGTTACTCATAGATATAATAAAAAAAGTATAATTTAAATTTTGTAATGTTTTAAAATTAAATTTCTAAATCTATTTTTTACATAAAAACTTTAAAACCATTTCCAAATTCTACATTTAATTTTTGAAAAATTGTGCACTATATATTTTATGATTTTATCTAATTATTTTATAAATCATCATCCTAGATGTTTTCGTTTTTTTCATACGAAAAGATTATATATATTTCAAATTAAACGTATGCTTGAATATTATTATAAAATGTTTTGCTTCATTTGGTTATGTTGGTAAGACAAGTCAAGACAAGTAACATATGTGACACAAGTGTTGTAATGTAACTTTTATTTATAGGCAACAAAACCATGATTTTTATTACATTAATCTACATATGGATTAAGAACTCTATAAAAGAGAAATTTTTGCATACTAAATAATATATAAAAAAAAACTCTACAAAACATAATTGTATTATTTTTGCTTTACAATCATAATACTCAAACTTGCATAAATAGCACACAAAGAAAGAAGGGAAAAAAAAAAAAAAAAAAAAAAAAAAAAAAAAAAAACTGATTCGATATTATAGATATTAGAAAAATAGTAAACATTATTCGAATTAAGTTAAAGAAACAAAGGTCATGAAAATAAAAATAAAATGGAATTTTTATTCCTTTGAATTTTAGCATAGGCCACTTCACCAACACAATGAAAGTAAAATTAGACCATGCAATAACTAAGATCTACCCAGTACCGAGAATTAAAATAAAATAATATAAATGACAACAACATTATTACTAATTTTCGTGTTTCAATAGAATATTAACAGGAGAGAGTGAAAAACAAGAGGCCTTAACTAACACATTGCCATGTAACATAGATAAAGCTCTGGTGGCACAAGCAATATTCAAACTTACCCCAATATCACTATACAAGTTTCATCCTATGAACACTGAAATGGGTGGAAGGACTTGAATTGTACTTTGAAAGGGAACTGACATGAATCTGAGCATTGGAATCCATGTGGGTTTCCTGCCTTGGAAACGACAGTCTACTGACTAAGGCAAAAAAAATACCGTTGCTATTTACTAGAGGTTGGTTATGCTCTGTCCTTAGCGGCACGAACTGCAGCAAATGCATCGATGTCACTTGCAGCAGCCGCCACATTGAGTGATTTCCTTAGTTCAGCACTAAATGGTCTCAGAAAAGGGTTAAATTCCTTCTCCTCTCGTAATGTGGTGGGAATCTGATAAGACAATAAAGCAGAGCATCTATGAGATTCAGAAACGACGGCATTCAATTAGACTGAGACGAGGAAACTACAACGCATAGTAACGAATACGTTCTGCTGCACGTGAGTTTTGTACTCACCGTTGGTTGATCCTTATCACGAAGCTCCTTCACTTGCTGAGCTCGTGACTGCAAAGCAATATTCTGAGGCTCCACAGTCAATGCGAACTTTGCATTCGACTGCATACAGAGGAAAAGGATTATTAGGCAAACGATACTGGAAGATTTCGGAATTTCAGAACGATTGGCAGGTACACAGAATCCCCCGCCGTAAACATCAGGAACAACATCAAGGATAATCGTTGTGAGTTGGTAGATAGCCTCGCAGTCATTTTTCTCTTTAAGACCTAATTTCATTCCTTAACCCACATAAACTTCCCACAAAGAAATTCGCTCACCATTGTATATTCATGACCACAGTACACTAGTGTGTCATCCGGCAGCGCTGTCAATTTCGACAAAGAAATCCACATCTGCAGGCGTTCAAAACTACAATAGATTAAATACCTTCTCAAAAAAAAATACTCATACTCGATTTGTAAATTGCCATCGAAATACATTCCGTATCCAGATGTGAGACCTGTTATCCTACTAAATAGTCCAGGAACTAATATAAAAACTTGCACAGACTAATAGTTGCATAATCATCGAACAAAATTCATCTGAAATCACGTTAATCACTAATCAAAGTTCAGCACCTGCTCAGGAGAACCTTCAAACAAGCGGCCGCATCCTATTGAAAAGAGAGTGTCTCCAGTGAACAAAGACTTGCTTCTTTCAAAGTAGAAGCTAACATGCCCTGCTCACAAATAGTTCAATACTAGAAATTATTGGCCCAACAAATATTATTACATGCAGAGCATAATCTGAACGAGTAGCCACTGTAATTCATTTATGGATTGCAATCACCTCGAGTATGACCGGGGGTATCAAGAACACGCATGAGCTGCTCGCCAAACATCCATGTCTCGCCATCTCTAAGAGCAATGTCAATGCCTGGTATCCGTTCTTGGTCTGCTCTTGGCCCTACCACCTACCCTACAACCAAATGTCAGCTTACGCTATAATTAAGATCGACGATGATGGTCATTGCACTTTCATGTCTACATTAATCCCTCTGTGGACGTGCACTCCATTAATGACGGGTTTCTAATGTGCTGCAACTTTTTTTGATTATGACTAGAGGTAAATACCTTTGCATTATACTGTTTCTTCAAATCTGCATTTCCACCAGTGTGGTCCCAATGATGATGAGTGTTTAAGATGTAGTCCAAGGACAGGCCTTTTTCTTTCAGAGCCTTAACAACAGGCCCAGCAGCAGAAGGGTCCACAATACCAGTGGTGCCGGAGGCTGTATCATGGAGCAAGTAAGCATAGTTGTCCACCAAACACTTAACCTGTATGAGCATTCAATGCAGGAAGAGTTTATCCTGAGTGACATGTAAAATGAACTATAACAACAGAAGTCTACCTCAAGAGTCGTCTAACACGAAAAGGTCAATGGACACTGAAACTTGGGTACTAATGAGAGCAACTTGTGGACAGCTAACTGGATTTCAACAAATGAAAAAAGAAAAGAAAAGAAAGAAAAAACAGAAAAGAGCCCACATATTTTAGTCACGATATCAGCATATTCAATGGCGCTTCCCGAAAGACAGCCAGGATATAGGAGAAGATGAGTACAAGATCAATTTGAAGCGCAGCTTGCGTAATAGTTGCACTATTGAACTGCCTCTTGATGCCACCCCAGAATTGGCTGTTTGTCCGCGCACCAAGAAGAACCCTACTAGTACCGCCCCTTGGCCAGACGCTGCTCTATAGTCCAACTCAACATTTTACCAACTTTTGTAGAGGAAATTGATACTCAACTCTTTTCAGAAACACCAACTTAAATCTGTGATCCATTAACGTAAATTATAACTCAGTCTTCGACGAAGTATCAATGAGAAATATTCAGGTGCATCAGTTCAACACCAGCTTTATTAGACTCACTATTCGATGCAAAATTACAGGATTTTGACCCTTACTCATTGCAAGACGAAGTAACTTCTGGAACAATATTCAGCAAAATTTAGGATTTCTTCCCTGTTTGCATGACCATAAACATATCGTCGAATATCCTAAGGTCTGTAACCCAAGTGTCGAACGTAAAATCCACCGAACTCAAATTTCTTACTCACTTGCCCATAACCAGACTTGCCCAGACGAAGGCCTCGTACATGACAATGAATGGAGACAAACCCATCAAGAACAAGGAATAGAATGGTGACCTCCCATGCAGTTCGCAGTTCCGTGAAAGGAGTAAGCATTACCCACACCTTCAAACCCCCCGCAGCTCTAAACCTCATAGCTATTCTAACAGACTAGTTTTCCGCGCCCAACTTTGCAACGTAGATTGCTATATATTGTCTCGCAAAGCCAATTTCATCCCAAACAAGCATCAGTCAATGAAACTAAGGTTTATGATAAAAGTTACTTACAAGAGCGTGTGGACATCGGTGACGGAGAGCCACGGTGGAGGAGAGTGAGTTGATCGCCATCGCCATCGCCATCAGTGCTCGCTATGGAATACTAAATCACAACATGCACCTGTCCACCTCTCATCAATAAGCTTCACCCGAATCACCGAGGCGAAGGTTTCGGAGACATCCTCTGACGGTAGCCCATAACCGCGCTAGGTCAAGGACGAATGTCGATGTCTCTCGCATCGAAAGTTCTTCACCATCCATTCTCATGCTGTCGTGGCAGTGAAGGTCAACCAGACAAATTTCTCTGAGAGATGGATTCAGCATTTGAGAGTAATTTTAGGCACTGGCTTTTCAGGGAAAGTATGGACGATAAATCAGTCACGGAGATGGCGCATCGCCGAGAAAGTGCATCTAATTCTCATCGATTAGATGTCTTTGTTTTTCAGAGCTATCTTTTCGGTCAGATTTAGTGTTGAGCATGTAGCAATGACATTCTTGCAAATGTTGCATGCAGCAATTTACACATGACCCGATGATTCATTGTCCTTGAAGGATGTGGATACGGAGAAGAGTGTCGGGTTTAAGAGGTTGAAATTCACTGAAATTCGGTAAATAGACGCCTTGGATATAATAGCGGAGGTTGTAGTTCTGGATATGGAGGTTTAACGGGACGTGGTGAAGCAGGATATGGCAGAGCAGTATGCCGTTGGATGGACAACGTGGGTCGCATCGACCATTACATGCTTCGAAACCCCAAAACCTGTCGTGGCTGAGAGTGCTGAGATTATTACTGCAAAATTCTGGTAGCTTCATGAGTACAAATAAGTGTTTGTATCAATGCGGTCCTCCGCAAACACTGAAGCCTCTGCAATCGGCACGGATGCATGAATAGTGCACTTGTGCCACCTTGTGATTATATTAAGTTGTAGAATCAACCGAACAGTCTCATTTTCTGAGGTTGCTCTGCCAGCAATTAGACATTTGTTAGTGAAGAGTGTACTTCCATTTTTCTTTGATGGCACTTGAGGTGTGCTTGCTCTGTGGGGCTTGATACACAGGGTTGTGTTTCAAATTCTCTTCATGAGAGGCAGAAGAATCCTTTCTGATAACTTAAAACCCTAGGGTAATGGAATACCTGTTGTCTACAATAGTTTGCTGATTACATGAAGATTGTGTTTTGTGTTCGGGATTCAGACCTTTAGATTTGCAGCCTCGGGATGAGATGCTGCAGGAGGTGTTTAGGTGTACCTGCTTCTCTTTTCATGCTTTCCTAGATTGTGAAATTGTTTATAAACAAACCTTCTCATATACTCGGTTCAATACTTTGTCATCGTCACATTCCGACTTTTCGGACTTCTGGCAATTGGAATATTCGTCTCTTCTTTCGGTCGAGCATCTGAAGCATTTTGGTGTAAAATTCCATGAAAGTTTTTGTCTCGATCACTAGGGACAGTCGATCATATTCTTGTCAAAGTAAAGTGAGAGGAACAGGGCAGATTCAGCTAGCGCAATCCTCTTGAAGAGACTTTTCCAACTGCTTGCAATCCAATGGCAGATCCTTGGAATTGATATACACAAGATTTTGATCTCCAAGAGGTAGTGGGACCCTCCCCCAAAATGCCGCATCAGAAACTTTAGACGGTCTAACTATCTTCAACCAAGTCTTTGGTTCAAGTATCCTTGCAATTTCATCTCCCTCGTTCAATAACTTGCGAAACATCTTTCTGATTGCACTGACATGCTGGTTTAGGCGAAGACCCGGTCTGTTTTCCATCTGCCACTCCTGCCAGCAAGTCCTACTTCAACTTCAAAGAATCAATGGTAGAGAGAATTGGTGATAGTTCAATTGAAGGAGTCTTGCGCTTGTGGGATGTGCGCTTAGCTTGAACGCAACGCCTCAGAAACAGTCCGCTTATTCCAAAGCTTGGAACTAGTGTCAGCGAGCAAAGTTGAAAAGAATGCATCTACAAAATCTAGAACCTAAAACGCTTTATTGATATCTGCCACACGGCAGACATGCATGGCATCAGACGTAGGTGCTAGCGCAATTCTAGCCTTTAGACATCGATTTAACTTGCTAAGGGAAGTTAGCGAGACACGCAGAGGACACAAGTGACAATAGAGCACCTCTTGAGCTACAGGGTGAGTCCAGCGCTCGGAACTGCATGGACTTTGAAACACAACCTTAGCTGCAGTCTAGATGGTGCCTGATCGTCTGCCTCTCATCATCCTACTTCTTCGCTTTGTTGTCAAGGTAATTCCATTCGTGGTTTCAGGAGAGGCCGATCCTCAGTGGACATTACACTCTCATGTGAAGTCGACTTTTTGCAGTGAGAGCAGTTGCAGAGAAGTTGACAATTGCTATAAAGGAGAGAAACAGGAGGGAGGCATGGCAACTGCTGTAGCCTCAAACCCTCCGCAATGCAAGGTATGTTCGATTCGGAGCTCTAAGTTCCTGGACGCCAGGATCCGCGAGGTCTCCGTGTCTTGAACTGTCGTCGAGCCATTGCGTTTGCACGTATCACTGTCGTTGCGAGTCAATGATGTCAAAGTAAAATTCAATTCCCCAAGAGTTTGAGTGTTTCGCATGAAATTGAGTTCTGATAGGTTGTTCTTGATTTTGATACTCAACCTACTCCTTTCGAATAATTCTAGGAGCTCTGCAAGGCAGATTGAGAAGCTCTGCACTATCAGAATTCCATTGGTACAGAGTTGCTTACAAAATATTCGTGTGTCTAATAATTTCTGTTGACAGATTTTGGTCACGTTTCGGCGGCATGAAGGTAATCTTACGTATTGTCGAAGATCCAATTGTTTCCTCGTGCAATATGAGTTTAGAATAGAGGATTCGGCAGGTAAGAAAGCATGATATGCTTAAAGACATAAGACCAAGGCGCTCTTCGTCAGTGCGAGTTTGTGTTTCTCCTGGCAGGTTGGTGAAATTATTTCAAAGTTTGAAAGGAAAGGCTTTCAGATCATTGGACTCAAGCTCTTCAGGCCCCCAAAAGAACTCGTCGAGGTAAGCATTTTCATCGTAGTACTGCTGCGGGTGATTGTGTGGGATTGAGTGCCGATGAAGACGGAGGGTTCAGACCATGTTGTTGAAGGAAAGAACATCCTCATCTCAGGCCTCTTGCCGCCTCGCAAGAGCACTACAGAGATCTGAAAGAAAAGTCGTTTTTATGGAGACCTAGTTGACTACATCACTTCAGGCCCTGTCGTCTGCATCGTATGATCCACTCAGCACTTCTCTTCCAATCTTTGTTTCGCAAGTGTGCTCCTCCTAAATGTCCATGAGGTGGTAACAATGAGAATAAGATCCGACGTTGGCATCGATTGGACTGGTCTCAAAAGTCGGAAATTTCACATTGCATAGCACTCTTCTACAATTGAATATATCTTAAGTCCACTCGTTCCATGTGGACTTTGAATTGATTGGCTTCGCAGGCCCTGGAGGGCTCCAGCGTTGTGGCGGCGGCGCGGAAATTCATCGGCGCAACCAATCCCTTGAAAGCAGAGCCAGGCACCATCCGTGGTGATTTCGCTATCGACGTGGGAAGGAACGTCGTTCACGGAAGTGACAGCCCTGAGAATGGTTTCCAGGAACTCGGCGAGTTATTCTCCTACGTCTCATGTCCAACTCTTTCTCATGTATTCTGATGTGCGATCTAGAATTCTGATCCAAAATCTATCTGCTACATTGCCATGCCCTCATGTTCTAATCAATAGTTGTGGTTCAGGAATTCTAGGGCTTTGGTTTCACGAAGATGAGCTCGTTGAGTGGGAGCAACAGTAACAAATGACTCAGCTGGAACAATGAAAGTAATGAATCGAAATTTTGTTTTGAACTCATTATATGGTCATGCAACACAAAATGAGTGGAGCGTTTAGATCTCAATTACTCTTGTCAGAAGTATAGGATTAAGTGTTTTGTCCAGTCTGGTGCAATTTGAATGGACGATTGATGAAGTTCACGAGCTGAAGACTGTAGAAAGAAGTGGATTTCGCACGCCGTTTGAGGGATATGCAAATAGCTTATTACAAGGGACAAGAGATTAGTTCCCATGCAACTTAAGTATTAAAGCGAGTTTTATAAGATTGTGTATCATGAGTACAACATGATGATTAGAATACAGGTAATTGTTGCATGCATAAAACAGTTAGAGACTATTTAATTGAATATTAGAACTTTGACACTCTTTTCCTCCCTTCTTTCAATCTTTCAACGTATTAATACTGGATCCTTAAGTTTACATTTAAATTTACATCTACACATTAGCATAACTTGTTTTTTTTAAAAAGCATTCACGTTTTATTTTTTCAATTAAATTCAGCAAGGCACTGTATTGAATATCTTTATTCACACTGACGAAATAAATTGCACTGACTAAAAAGCATGCACAACTTACAAGTTCGGTATGGTTTTCATTAGAGCCTATCATGCACAATAGGCCTGCTGATCGGCAAACTTGATTGTGAAAAAATGTGAGTCTTTCCCAGCACATGTAGATCGCAACAACCAGTTAACCTGAATGGTTTTGATGCAGAGAACAACAATCGACCTGCAATTCGACCTTTCAGATTTCAACAGTTTCTCGACGATGAAGACATGATAGTCATCAGTTGACAGCACCGAATGCCGGTAAGGAATCACAAGGATTCATGCCACTGATCAGGGGCGATGACCATGACTAACTTCTTTCGACGTAACACAGGCGGCAGATGTCACAACGCTGCATCTACACATGTTGCCAGCTCTGTCTGCGCCGCTTATGCAGCTCCTGTGACGATCTCGGAACCATCTCAAGGTGGCTTGCACCAAACTCCTCTGCCGCGCCTTGTAGCGCGTCCTGTTGCCCGCAACGGGTTGTTGCAGCCGTGGTGGAGGTGTCTCTATAGCTGTGGAAGACGACGGTGTGTTAATGTGATCGATGTTCCTGCTGGAGGCAGGAACGTGGGCGAAGTTCTCGGGTATGTCGGAGAGATTGATGTTGCGTCTAGACTTTCTCTCCAAGCTTCTCTTAGCATGAAGTCCAGCCCTGGCATTCTCTAAAATCGCGTCAACCTGATCAAATATATCATCATCCTCATCATGCACTTTTGTCGACATCTTAAATTCAGGATAGGTTACAACCACCTAAGTGACGATGCGAGGTGATGCGAGAGAGCTGCGGCGCCGCAAACAGCGGCTGCTAAAGGGATTTGATAATTTGACACTACAACAGAGTTGCTGGCTCGCACGATATCTATGTGACTTACGGTAAATGATGCAAGAGGCGCCTAGTGCCAATTTGATTCCAGCGTTGATGCAATTGCACAAGATGTCCACCCATCATCCATCCCAATCAGTGGTGAACCCAATTCAGTGGTGATCATCCGATAAGGGCTTCGAGCCACATAACGTCAAGATTTTTAACTAGCACTCAGAGACTGCACAGATTCCAGCGATCGATCGGAGCTACAACGAAGGGCATGTCGCAGGAAATCAGATGCACACTAAAAACGTGCAAACAGAGCTAGTCAACACCAGAACTACGTCTCTCCTGAGAAACAGATTCCAACACCTCAGCATAATCTTCGTCTGTACCAAAGCATGCTCGAAAGCTATGTACAATGCATGTATCAACCTCCATTTCCCAGCTCGCACAACTATGTTAAGACCAAGATGGCAGTGAATGGACTGCTGCCAATATTTCATTCTAAAAAGCCACAACCCTCTCAGCAAGTACGGATTCTCAGGAAACGGATGCATGTGACCTGCAGAAGTTGGCGCTGCAATATTGTCGAGAGAGCTCCGCAAGTACTCTGACAATCCTAGAAACGAAGACCCACTTGTAACCTGCATGCTTAAGCTCCCGACCTATTTAATGACACTTGGTCTGTTTAGCAAATCGTATCATTCTCCACTCTCGGTCAAGTCCATACGTTCACCAGTAAATCGGTGTGGTAGTTGACCAGCACAACTCCACAATTATGTCGCATGAGTCTATGCAGCTTACTGCGGTTGAGTTCGTGTAAAAATACATTTGGAATGACCACTCAGAATGTTTCTAAATATCCATTTCAAATTAAATCCATCGTGAAACCAGCCAAATGCCAGTCTGCAACTGCTCCCAGTGAGTACCTGAAGATGCATTCAAGTCCTGGAAATGCTACTAATGACATGTAACCTCCTGGCTGACACTGTCAGCATTTGTTAATGGTGTGTGGTTGGCAGAACACTCCTTGGTCGTTGCAGTGACCCATAAATAATAAGATATTTCACCTGAAATATACCCTCGGAGGAGAACTGCACTGTAGTTTTATCGACCTGCTCCGAAAGCAGGCTTTGGAGCCCATGCGGCTAGAATTGCCGAGACTGATGAGTACTCTAGTCTTGTGACGAAAGAATGCGTCTACAGCTCTGTCAGTATGTGCACTGTGCTGTTTGAAGATCTTTCAAATTACAATGTCATTGAAAGGAGACGTTTATAATTTTGAACGTTGGATCACATTAATCAGATAAGTTGGTCATTGTTATTGTTGAACCAGTAGTACAAATCATCTAGTTCTTTGTATATACCAGAGCAGATACAAGCGTCATTTTTCTGAAAAGTAGTCACTACCCCAGCCCTCAAAGGCAAAAAAATCAGTACATGAGTAGAATGCGAAAATCAGCTCAACAATGTACAACTTGAGAACATGGCTAGCGAACTGAAGCTCTGCCATTATTATTAGATAGTGTTGAATGAAGAAATGATCATTAACTCCATAAACTCTGGAATGTTTTGCCCTTAACTATGTAAATCTAGTAACCGAGCTACATATCGGAGAGTGCTTGAACCGTCCCATATTATTAGCTACTAGAACGGACTTTTCTCCTTCTTGGGATCCTCGACAAACGATGGCCGTGTTGACTGCCCAATATCTTCTTCATTGGATCTTCGCCCACCACCTCCAGATTCTTCCTGAGAGTTCTTCGCCACCACTTCAGCAACCCCCTCTTGATATCCTTCTACGAAGCTCTTAAGTGCATCTCTGTAGGCGCTTGCACGTGTCATGTAGATACGTTGCAGGGCAGGTTTTATATGCTCTACACCCGCTCGAGCTGCCAATGCTGCACAATCCAGTAGGATTTTCATCAAATCTTCTAGACTGTCATATGTAAAAGGTTATTTGACCCAGCTGAACAGTGCATATCAACACTACGGAGCCCCTGAAAATGTGAGTTACAATTAATCATCTTGTTATGGTCGATCTTAAGAAGTGAGAAAATTCTACGATCAGAGAAGATGCGAATGAAAATCCGAGGTGATAAGTTCCAATAATAGACCCTACAACTCATATCTCGTACTCCAACTGCACGTGCTACAGTCGCATTCTAAGTACCTAACTCCAAGCTCGTACACATTTGAACTCTGTAAGGCTAGCAATCGCATACCAAGTTCCTCTACTGAAGATGGCTCAGCTGGTTCCTTCCTCTCTGCAACTTCTGGATCTTCCTGTTCATCAAGGCCAGCTTTCTTCCAATCCTCCTTTGTCAGTCCTTCTCTCGTAAAGCTCTTTGCATGAAGGCTGGCCGCTGTTCTCACTATCTGCAAGAAGAAACACATTTTGATACGAATTCTCACGAGTGCTTAATTTGCAAAGTCAGACGAAAAACAGGATTGGCTCTTACCACACTTTCTTGTTCCTTCTTCTTCTACTAATACTGATTTCATTTTTTGAAAAGAAAAATTATTCCTCTAAATCCCTCTTCTCTCTGGTGTACTTGAGGTCATACAGATTTGAAGATCTCGCCACAAAACAAAACAAAACAAAACAAAAAAGATAAGTCAATTACTGAGAGCTATTGAAGTCAAGACAGTAAGAAAGAAAAAAGGTGAATAAGACGTACATATACATAATCTTTAATTGTCAGCTTCCTGGTCTTAGGTTTAGCCTTGAGGTGAGGAGGGTCAGGCAAAGACGAGGGGAAAGCGATCTCCTTCAAGTCGTGCTTGACATAGCGCTTAATATTCCGCCATGCCACGCCCCACTTCATCACTGTACAATCCCCCAATCCTCTGCCTTCAAAATTCCGCGATCGCCCTAGAAAACCATTCCACGCCGCCCCCAACGCGACACAATGGTTTCTAAGCTGCTTGAAAGCAAACTACGTCAGGGCATAGACGCGGGAGCTATGGCCAGAAACATGGAACGAGCAATAATTCACGCCCGTGAAAGAAACTCTTACAATCAATCTCTCCTGCTCTCTCTCTCTCTCTCTCTCTCTCACACACACACACCGTGATTGCGTACCATCAACAGTTGAGCCTATCATTCAAGCTCAAGAACCAACGACTGACTTAACTTGGCATTGCACGAACAATCTAAGACCTTCTCGATTAAGTTCTTTCACTCTCTCATACGCACCGTGAAAGCCTTCAAAATTCGTCCACACTCACTTGAAGCAACAAGAGGGAAGAATCCTGACGAGAACGATGACAGAAGCCATTGTCTCTCTAAGCCTCCCCCCCGCAACCCCTCTTGCGGTGTCGAATGTAGCGGCCTCCGACGCTGACGCTCCTTCGGCGTCTCCCTGCGGCTACATGCGTCCAAACTGGCGGCACTCGCCGCCGACGTTGGGCAGCTTTAATGAAAGAACCCAGGAAATTCGTATGGACAGAGAGTTAACCAAATAAATTCATTCATTCAAGTTGCAAGTATTATACCAAAAAATAAATAACGACATGGGTCAAAACACTATGGAAACGTGAAATGGTGGAAATCGTGTTTTCAATAAATTTCTACATTGTAATCATTCTGTGAATCCACAATATAAACTTTTTGAGCTCACAAATTAAGTTATTAAAATTTCTAATTGGGCTTAAAATTTCAAGAAATCTTGGAAAATAATTAAAATAATTTTAAATTCTTGTTTTTAATTTTTCTATTTTATATATATATATATATATATATATATATATGTCCTATTAAATAATTATTTTTACTGAAGCATGGGATATTTTCTGATTTTTTTTCTTCATGTTTGAAATTGCCTACTTTAACATTAGAAGACATTACCAAATAATTTTGAAAAAGAAACACTAAATAAATCACGAAATATTAATATCTTTGGATCATACAACATCTGTTACATGAATTTACAATGCATTGTGCAGCTGTTTTTGTTTGCAATAAAATAAAATAGTTATTTGTTTACAAGATTACTAATCTTATTTTTGTAAATTGATACCAAATGCAAACAAGTGTTTTTAATGTTGGATCTAATATATTACCAGAAAATTGATACCATAATTTGAAAAATCAAGAAAAATACAAGAGTTTTAAAAGTATTCAATACATATGTATATATGTTTATATATATATATATATATATATATATGTGTGTGTGTGTGTGTGTGTGTGCACTTCACACAATTGCTAAAATAATAATGTCACAAGTAGTTTACTTAATAGAATAACTTCAGCACTCAAGTAGTTTTGATAAATTAAAAAATTAAATGAGTATAACTTTCAATAATTTAAATATTTTTGTGCAAAAATTTAAATAACTTCAATATAAAAATGGTTAAAATATCATAGTTTTTAAGTTTTAGATAATAAGAACTTTACTTCACAAAACATTTTATATAAATTTGTTATATCTTGTTATTGCTTTTATAAATGTTGTAACTGACAGATAGGTAGATATACTTACAGCATTACTAATAAATATAAATCAATCAAATATTATAGTGTTAATTTATTTTAGAATGATTTTTGGTTACTTTATTAATTATTAGTTTAATTTTCTTAGCTTACTATACACTAAATACATAAATTAATGAATACACGAAATTAATCAAGTTTAATTTAAGTTATACAGCTTAATTTAAAGAATTTCTTATTTATATTCCTAGGAATAAAAAAATTAAAAAACGCAACATTTTTAAACATTTTTGTAATATGAATATTTAACTAAGATTTTAAAACATATAATTTCTAAAAAGTATACATATATAGTTTTAACTTTTGCCAATCCTATCATAACCATCATTTTTTTTTTTGTTCTTTTTGATTTAATGTTTTGGTTATGCATGCTATGTTCCTATTTTATCGTTGGAAATTAGACTTGGTATAATTAGATAGATGAATTGATAATAATATATTATACTTAGAAGACATTAGATTAAAAAAAAAAAAAGTTTCTTAGGTTGATATTTTTTAATTAAACAGTGCTTTAATTGGTTTTTATTAGATTAAGATTGACACAATTGACCTTTTATTATAGTTAGAATGGTTGAGTAATTTTATGTAAAACAACAGTAACAAAACACTGCTTTTAGGTTGAGACATTAATACAATAAGAGACATTTCTCAAGCAGAAACTTCTTTATTTATTTATTTATTTTTAAACTATGATTTTGAACAACTATTTATTTATTTATTTTAAAAAGCTGAATTGATTCCATCACAATCTATAAAGATATAAATATCTTGATGTAATCAATTTTATAAAAGTAGTTAGTAGTACATGAAAGAAATTAGTACTAAGTGTTTATTTCTTTATTTGAACATTCCAAATTCTAAAGTTAAGAGAAGAAATTCATGCAATAATCACATATAGGAAGATATTCGCACAAAATATACTAACTAATAAGATAAAATGACATACACAAAAACATACTCAGTATTATGTATTTTTTTATAATGATGGGTGATTTATAGGTGTTTATTTATGACTTTTTCCTCCAAAACATTTTATAAAGCACCGGGTATCTACATTGGGTGGTCCCAGTTATTTTCCCTGCAGGGTATCGCCCAGAAGCTAGAGAAATCCGAGAAAGGGCATAACGGTTCTTATCCGGGTGTTATGATAATTGGACATTGTCTTAGGCCGAAGCCAAGCGCGCGGAATAAGGGACCGCGGTAACGATTCCAGCGGAGTTACAAGTGCAAGTGCAGCAGCGTCGTGAAGCCTTTAGGGTTTAGGGTTTAAGTCGGATTGGTTACTACTCGCTGAGCCGTGAGAGCTATGAGGAATTTGTGCATCTTAGATCCATCATCTCAATTTCCAGGGAGCTATAGTCAACTTCAAATCGCTCAGCCATTCGTAGCATATTCGGGCGCACAACTTTTGTTGTTCGTTGTCGGTCGTTTGTAGTTTATTTTCGAATGCCTGGAGTGTCTGTCAATTCGAAAACCATGTCGTCAGGGGGGAAGCGCAAGCGCAAACAGGTGCGATATCCTTGCTTTCACCTTTTTTTTTTTTTTTTTTTTTTTTTTTGTGTGTGCACAATTTTTCTAGATGGCCTTATCTTAGGGTATATATATATATATATATATATATTTATATTCTCCTTGTCTAAACCCTTGGCAAACATGTCGAGATATCTGACGATTTTTTAGCTATTACAGAAAGGAGTTCCTGGTGTTGCCGCATTACCGCCGGAAGTCAATGAAGAGGACTTGTACGTTTCCGATGAAGATTTGCAGTTTATTAAGAATCACGCGCTGTATGCTGGGTTCATGGCTAACTTGGACACAGCCACTATAAATAAGTGAGTCGTTTCCCTTGCTTACAAACGGCAGAAGTTTGCAGGAGCTTCTTTTGATTTGTTCGTTTGTTAATACATGTACTCAATTGCACTTTTACTCGAGATCAATGAAAACCATTGGTTCATTGATTGCTACTCCTTGTCGTAGGTAGAAGTTGTAGTGCAAATGCGTTTGGAAGTGGTATTCAAAATTACACGCTTGTGTATTGTATACAGAGAAACCTTGTTATTTTGATGATTCGCGTACTTGTTAGATGACAGTTGCATGCGATCTCGAAGATGCTCTCACGTTGTATTTTCGTAATGACGTACGGGGAATTGATGAATTGGACGAGTATTTATCTATAAAGGATGTCCAAATCAACCTCTAGATTGATTGGTTTTGCATCTTTCTAGAGCTGGCCTCTTTTGTTAATTTTAATCACTTGAAGTTCGGGGTTGGTTATTGATTTTTTTGCAAGCAATGTCTACCTTTTCTTCCTCAATCGCTCTTAAGTGTTGGAGTGTGTTCTTGCGTGACTGTAATTAGGCAGGCAATCGTTCGGATTAGTGACATCTGTGTTGTGAACAGAGCTTTTGAGGGGCCTAAAAAGCCACCGAAGAAGGCTGACAAACCGAGAGAAGACATTGAAAGCCGGTATGAGGAAAGGGCGGAACGCAATGCAGCAAGGCTTGATGAGAAGGAGGATGCTATGGACGTCGAAGAGATGGACGCATTGCCGGTGAAGTCGCTAACGGGCGAGCTTCGCTATCTCTCTGCACCCAAGAAAGCCTCTGGTATGTATGCCTCGTACGGTGCCTTCATTCTACATATCTAGTTTATGCTTAATTCATTAATTGATGGTATTGAGTTACTGATGTATGTATGCCGAAAATTAAATTTTGAGCCACTCAACTGAGATCTTCTTTGAAACTCTTTGTCGATTCTATTGGTCTGTAGATGGAAATGCTCTGCTGGAGGAGCGTAAACAAAAAGCAAATGGTACAATCAAAGAAAAACCAAGTGAGAGTCATGTAGATGCTCCTGCAAAAGAAGCACTTCCAGTAGAGAAGCAAGAGAAAATTAAACTTACTAAGCAAGAACGCAAGAAACTAAAGAAGGAAGAAAGAAAGAAGGAAAAAGATGCGGAAAAAGCAGAAAGAGCTGAGCGAGCGGACGCCAGCAAAGAGGAGGTTTGTTTTAGGCGTCATTGGTATTTATTGTTACATACTGTAAATGCATGGGATTGGGAACATTTTTTCTAAATGGTGGCAAGGGACCTCACATTGGGACATGTAGTAGCAGTGGTAATCGGACCTGTGTCTGATTGTCGCGAGATTTTGTCTTTAGCGTGATGTATCTTCACGTAAATTGATGACTGTCCTTACTTCACGTGTTATAGCCTGTGGAGGTAAATTACATATCGGTGCAACAAAGACGGATAGAACTCAAGTCGCACATGGCTGAGTTGGGCATGGGGCTGCTTGCAAATCCTGAAACCAATATAGGATCCTTGAAGGAACTTCAGGAAATGTGTGAAGATCGTGATGACAGAGTTGCCAGTTTGGCACTCCTATCTTCAATGGCTGTTTTCAAAGATATTCTACCTGGGTCAGTTAACTCTACTTCTTTCTGCGATTTGATTATGGAAGCGTTTGTATCAATGTAACTGAACAGAAATGTGGCATTTAGCCACTATTAGCTTCTCATGGGTTACTTTTGTAAATTTTCTGCATCGTAAGTGAATGACTGTGCCATTTCCTTAGCTTGATGGTTAAATGCTGCCCTATGTCTCTTTTTGCAGGTATCGCATAAGGTTGCCCACAGAGAAGGAATTGGAGGTGGTTGTGTCCAAGGATGTCCGCAAGTTACGAGATTTCGAAACTGCTCTTCTGAAGCATTACCAGGTGGTTTCTTTTTGCCGATTCTGTATTCCCTCGTATGTTGCTGCTGCTTCTTGTGGCTGGAATTTACGTCCATTGTTGATAATCTATGTTTAACTCCGTTTTGATATTGTTTTATCATGTGACACAGAAATACGTTCAAACTTTGATACGAGCAGCAAAGTCACCAGCACGGCGCATTACGTCTCTCAAGTGTATGTGCGCACTTCTAGAAGCCGCGCCCCATTTTAATTATCGTGACAGCATGCTTAAGGCTGTGGTTCCGCGCACGATGTCTTTCGATGACGATATCAGGTCTGTGATCCCATCATAATATTTGGAGCTACTTCCATGTTGAACCAACCGTAAATATTAGATGTTCTGACTCGAATCTCTATACAGTCGATTGGCTTGTGATGCTGTGAGGTCCCTGTTTAAAAACGAGGCCAAGCATGGAGGAGAAGCCACTGTGGAAGCTGTTCAGTTGATTGCTGAGCTTGTGAAATCGCGCCGCTATCGAGTACGCCCATGTGTTGTAGAGGTGTGTTGATCCCGGCATATGAACTTCAGTTAACATCTCCAAAAATATTGTTGTCTATGTCTCGACTTTCTTCATTCGACCTTGCAGTTAATTTGCATTTCAATACCTCCCAACTTTCTGATGTATTATTTCAGGTATTCATGGATCTATCTTTCGATGATAACATAGAAAAGTCAAGCACTACTACGAAGATGGCCGAGAAAGCCAATGTTAAGAAGTCGAAGCGCGAACAGAAAAAAGACAAAAAAGAAAAAAAACGAGAACTTGCCAAGCAGTTGAGAAAGGAGGTGAGCGTTGAGGAACCTGTCAATTCGTTGTTAGAATTTCCCATAGGAGAACCTGTTGGTTTGACTTTGAAGAGCAGATTGATGTCCATCTGTTCAGGGTTTGCCTGAATGTCGATTCGAGAGACATACAAGTTGTGAATGTCTCTGCTTCCAAGCATCGGTGAATTGATTCTTATTTAGACTTCATGCTAATTAGTATAATATATTTTTGGTTAAATTTTTATATCTTGCAGATTTAGCATTGCTGAAGTGGCAGTTTATTGTGTGTAGGTGAAAGATGATTTTAAAGAAGCGTCAAGTGCACCCGATGTTATACTGCGCAAGAAGCTCCAAACGCAGACCTTGGCTGCCATGTTTGAAACATATTTCGGCGTTCTAAAATCTAGCTTGGAGCCCCCTGATGATAAGTAAGCCTCGTAATATGGGCAGTCTTGTGTTTTTGCAGTGGACTAGCTTTTCTGGGCGCTTTCTCGTAATATAGATCACAACATTGAACTTTTACGACGGCTGTGCAGGATACTTGCTGCAGTTTCACGAGAGATTGATGAGGGTCACGAATCGCTTGGCTTGCGACCACTCCTGGGTCCTTCTCTCGATGGCCTTGGCAAATTCTCATATTTGATAAACGTTGATTTCATGGCTGATCTCCTGAGTACCCTTGGTGTAGCGGCAGCTGGAGGCAAGAATGCCGAGACAAGGCCTGCTGAGGATCTGCTTTCAGTTGGTGAACGGTTGCAGTGTTGTATGGTGGCATTCAAGATTGTTCGCAGCAACTTGGACGCTCTGACAATCGATTTGAGAGAGTTTTACGTTCAGCTTTATAATCTTCTCTTTGAATTCAACTCTGTTAGGTGAGTATGCCGACTTGTTATTTGCAATGATTCAAAATTACGAGAGCAATATGTATTTGGCTCGGAGAATAGTTCAATGTTCAAATATATTACTCTCTGAAATTTAGGCTCTGAAAGCATGCATTACTTTGATTGAAGAGCATGTTACTAACAGAAGGATCATATGTGCCTCGTGCTTTTCAGACAGGATATGAAGTACTCGAAGGTATTCGCTGAAGCCCTTCAAGTGATGCTTTGGGACAGTCGGCAACATGACATGCAACGTGCAGCTGGTTTTTTGAAGCGGCTTGCCACGCTTGCACTTCACCTTGCACCTGCTGAGGCTATGTCTGGTACGTAACGCTGCAGACTACTTCTTGGCTTTGATGCTAACATGTGCTTTTGAAGATTTATGCTGGATGAACCAACCCAAGATTGTCTCCTAGTGTGATTAATGTTTATAAACGACTATTAACATGATCGTATTTCAAAGCTAGCGCTGGGTTACAGTTTTCTAACTTCCCAGTTGTTGCTGTAAGGTTATATCAGGTCATCCAGTTAAGCAAAGTAGGCCTATGCCTATGTGCTGTTGCACCTGTTCGAATCTTTTAGTGTAACTAGGATAGTTCTTTGCGATGTAGTGTTGAGAATTAATCTTTTGGTTTTGCAGCGCTTGTCACCGTTCAATACTTACTTCAACGGTACAAGAAATGTCGAAACCTACTTGATAATGATGGAGGTGGCGGAGCTGTTGGCGGGAATTTGGCGGTAACTATCCTCAAGTGAACTTACTTATTGATCCATTAGTGAACTTTCACGTATTTAGCTTTACAAACAATAATTGTGTGTAATATGCTATGAATCACTTTTTTTAACGGTTGAATGTATCATTCCCATGAATCATCCTCAATAATGAACATAAAGTTGTTTTTGTTGCGACTTTTGATGTGATTCTAAATGAAAGAATAAACACTTGAAATTTGTCGTTATAGGCGTGAAGTTCAAAATGTTGCATTGACATAAAGCGGTGATTTTTGGAGGGTGGATGTTACGTTATTTGTTGATGAATACGTGGATTGTGACATGCAGAACTATGAACCAGATGGGGATGATCCAGACGTCAGTGGTGCTCTATCATCTGTGTTGTGGGATGTGACTCTTCTGCGGAAGCATACGCACCCTGGAGTGGCAAAGATTGCAACAGAGATTTCAAGTATGTCGGCGATGACGGATACTACCTCTATTGTGTCTTTGTCTCCATCAGATGTCATCGATATATATTCAACCAGGGAGGGTGGTTTCAGACCTCCAGTGCAGCCTCCTCCGAAGTTGGCAAAGAGGAAAGCATTCAAGAATGTAGGACCCATCTCAGTATCATCATTTGACGATCTAGCTATGCCTGGTGGACGTATCGATTTAGAGGAGGCTAAAATCAGCGTAATTTCTGAGCCGGAATCAGTGGAAATTCGTAAACGTCTAGCGAAAGATTTTCGAACTTTGAGAAACTTTAGGGAGAACGAACTGTTGAGAAAAGAGCATAGCAGAGTTACTGCTCGTATTGAGCTGCTTAATACATACTTAGCGAGGAAGGCAATCAAGTTGAAGAAGACGGATAAGGGGATCAAGGCAGAAACCACAAAGAGGAGTAACGCGAGGAAGACAAGTAAACCAAGTAAACTCGAGAAATCTCTGAAGCCAGTTCCTGTAATATCCAAGAAGTCTAAGACCAAGAAATAGTCCCGATGTCTATTTTTATTTTTATTTTAATATTAATGACCTCACCTTCGTAGAGATTTAAGCATAGTTGACATTCAGTGCAGCGCACCTTTTTTAGAATCTTACAAAATTCGCCGTAGTTCTTGATAATTTTTCTCATGAAAAGATTCATGTGATGCGGTACTCAACGCACTTGTGACCTTGTAACAGCAGGCTAAACGATTCAATAGGGCTGCTTGTGCAGCTTATTTTGCCTATCATGAGATTCACTTCTGCTTCAATGAACCTGAAGTGGTTTCTGTTTGCTGCCTGCTCAAACATACGAGATTTACTGCTCATATTCTTGCTAGAACAAATTGTAACATATTTCTAGGAGTAACAAATTCAGATCTAGCTAGTAATTTGGCAGAGATATCTACAACTATCTATTTTCTAGCATAATATTCCAACTTTGTCACTATATTACAATACCAATTTTTATAGAGGAGTATTAAACCAATCCATTTTAATTTTAAATTAATCCATCTTATTTTAATGGTGAGTTTAATCTTTGTGACTACTTTTTGGATTTGGAGGAAAAAAAAAAAAAAAAATTGTGAACTCAATACACAAAAATACTCAAATCTTTCTTTCTATCAATTGTTTGTTCAATACACACCAATATAATTTAGAGCTCTTTGTATATGCTAAAATTATAAAATACAAGTGTTATACTAAGTATTCAAACCTTGTTGGCTTGTTGGTTAGAGAATCAATTCTTTTGAGATTATTCACAATAGCTGGAAGGAGCTTTAGATCAATTTAATATTTTTTTATTTTTTTATTCCTTGAAATTAATAACTTATTTTGTCATTACTTGTTCATATAAAACATAAAGTTGTATCACATGTTGAATAAATTATATAAAAAAGTGATATAAGATCTTATATAAATTAAAAGATATATTAATAAATATATAGTTTTTTTAAAATTTAATATATGTATATAAAAAGCTTAATTATATCTACATCACATTATTTGTTGTTGCTTTGTTTGGTACAATGACCAAGTTTTATTGATTTTATAAATATTTCAATACAAATTCTTATAATTTCTAAGAAATGTATTTATTTTTACTTAAATTATATATATATATATATATATATATATATTGAATTTTCTCATAAAAAGTTGATGGCAAGAAATTGTCACAAATATACATATGTATTCTAATAAATACCTATATAATTAAGTAGAAGTAAGTAAAAATATATAAAAATAGATTAATTTCATAATACTTCTAGAGAAACTTTCTAAAAGCTTTATAGATGCTGTTTTGACTTTACATGTGTTTGTAGTTGATTAGTAGGCTAGAAACTTGGTCAACAACTTAACCACGTATTAGTAGCTTGTAGAACAAGCTAACTATGTGGCATACATATAGAAAACTTGCCTTGCAAGTTATGTATCTTGCAAAGTCAACGTTTTGGAAGTCCTATAGGACATCGCTACATAGCTTTTAGTTAAGAATATATATGGATGTAAGAGTGAAGCTTTCTTTATTCTTGTCAAGACCTTTTTAGTCCTTAGTCTTATTTCAAGATATTCTAGTCTTCTTGTTTTTGATAATAGCCATTCTAGTTCAATATTATATCATCTTTGAGTGACTTTCTACTTCTTTTCAATGACACAAGAATTTATTGAGGATTTTCTTTCTTTGAGATTCATGTCCTCGACAATTTGATAAGAGTGCTTACTTACTGTTTTTGTCTTATTTTAGAAGTGAGTGGATTACTCCACTTCTATTGTTGTATTTTAAAGGTTACAAACTACCTACTTTTAAACAAACAATCTTGTTTTTTAACACTGATCTTTTCATAAAAGAGAGTGGATTATCACTCTTTGTAGAAATTTTTATTTGATATTAGACATTATGGATTATCTTCCTCTAATTTAACTTTTTAAATTTGTTTGAATTGTCTATAGAAGAAAAGATTATAGATGCTACTCTCAGAAGAATAGATTTGCAACTATTACAAATCTTCATGAGCTTGTCAACATTCTAAGAATAAAAATCTCATGTATTTCCAACATGAATCATAGAGGTACTATGTCTACACCTATGGAAGAAGTTCAAAGTCTAGAGCAACAAGTTGTGTAGTTGAAGGAAGCAAATAGATCGACCTCACAACTAAATCTAAGGAGTTTTACTTCTACAAGTATGACGGGGACAAGAATGAGCATGCTTGAGAATTTTGATGGAATAAGATCAAAATTTTGAGGATTTCTGCAACAAGTCAAGTTCTATCTAAGGTTGTATCTCTTCCAATATCTCAATGGATTTACTCAAGTCAAATTCAAAGGTGTACTTTTATCAAGAAGTGTTTTCTTTTGGTTTGCATGTTTAATGGAAAAGGATTTGTGAATCATTTATGATTTAAATTCATTCCTAGAAGTGTTTATGGCTACATTTAAAAAAAGTAATTGAAAAAGAATAGTGGAGACCAAACTCTTATCTTTACAGCAAGGATCATAGTCAGCCACTATATATGCTGCTGAATTCTAAAACCTTTCTTGCGACATGGATTAGAATAGTAAAGCCTTTATCAATCAATTTTGATAGAGATTGAAGGATAATGTCAAAGATTTGTCATTAACAATACCAAAGTCAAAATCTTTGGAACAATTTATTGCTTAAGCAATTGGATGTGACAATCAATTATTTGAAAGATGTCAAGAATAAAGACTTGGCTGGAGAGGAACAAATCAAATAATGACGAAAACTTCTAAATTTTCAATCACTTATTCATCAATGCCAGAACCAATGCAAATTGATACAATATGTTTTAAATCCCTCATAGAATAAGAAAAGACTTGACAACATTAAGAGGACTTATGCTTATATTGTAGAGAAGCTTAAGACACTACTCAACATTTTCCAAAGAAACAACGCAACCACAAAATAAGAAGCATGGTTGCCAAAGAAGACAATGTATCAGAAAACTAGTTTCTCTAACTATAATAAAGACCATGCGGCTCGAATCTTATGTTACTCATGGTGAAGGTCCTATTCTCTCCTCAAATCTCTCATCTTGTTTTACAATAGAAGTTTATTTAGGACCAAAAAATCACAAAGTCTTAGCTTTATTAGATTCAATAACTTCAACCTCTTTTATAGATAAAGATTTTGTCAAAAAATAAGAAATATTATTCATCAAAAAAACTAAACATATATATGTAAAAATCATAGATGGTCGTTCACTATCTTTTGGATATATTATAAATGAGACTGTTTCTTTAGATGTAGCAATTAAAGCCTATAATAGCATAGTAATATTTAATATAATAAGATCTCCATTCAATCAAGTTATTTTAGGATTATTTTAGTTAAAAAAGTATAATCTTCATATAGATTGGATTTCTTGTAACCTTAATTTTTATGATAATTTAACTCAAAATTCCATTAGTTAAGTAAAAATACATAAGTCTAGTATATCCAAATCTTTACTGGTAGGTGCAAGAGCTTTAATGCATGCCGCAAAAAAAGGACTTAGCTAAAAATTTCATACATTATTTTAAATCTTTAATTGGGGCTCCTATCTTATTTGTGAAGAAAAAAGATGGATCTCTATAAATGAGTGTGGACTATTGAGGACTCAACAAGATTACCATAAAAAATAGGTATCTTCTATTTTAGATTTTAGGACTTCTTGATCAATTGAATCAAGCAAAGATCTATAAAAAAATAGATCTACGAAGAGCATATAATTTTATATGCATTAAAAAAAAGATATATATAGAAAACTATGTTTTGAATCAAGTATGGGCATTTTGAATATAACGTCATGCCTTTTGGATTCACAAATGCTCCACTTGCTTTTAACATCTAATAAATAATATTTTTTGTGAATTTTTTGATGATTTTATCATCTGTTATATAGATGACATCTTAATCTATTTTAAGAATATAAAAGAATATGAAGTTCTTGTTCATCATGTGTTACAAAAATTTAGAGTTGTAAGATTATATGCCAAATTAAAAAAATATGTATTTTATAGTACTCAAGTTAACTTCCTAGGATACATGTCATAGACATAATCATGTAAGCTAGTAATTACATATACAAATAGGTAGAAGTAAGTAAAAATAAGTAAAAGTAAGTAAATTCTATAGTATTTAATATAGCAGCTTCTTAGAAGCTTCATAGACGCTGCTTTGACTTCATAGGTATCTTTAATTGACTTTTTGGATTAGAAACGTGGTTAACAAGTTGGTCATGTGACACACATGTTGTTAGCTTGAAGATCAAGCTAACTATGTGGCCTACACGTAGAAGAACTTGCTTTGTAAGTCAAGGCATGTGTCCTACAAAGTCAACACATATTGGAGGTCCTATAGAACGTCGCCACGTAGCCTCTTATTAGATAGTATATATAGAGACAAGAGTGAAGGCTTCTTCACTCTTGTCAACTCCTTTCTTACTTCTAGTCTAGTTTCAAGGGTCTCTAGTTTTCTTGTCTTTTGGCAATAACTATTCCAGTTTCTCTTTCAATATATATCCTTGTTTATATATATTTTGTTACCTCTCTTTGAGTGAAGGCTCATTTGTCTGAATTATTTTTTCATCGAGTTCTTGTCCTAGACAGATTGATAAGAGTACACCTACAATATTAGAGCTTTGTCTAATCTTGATTAAGAGTGGATTACCCCTTTTTCTTGATAAGATATAAGCATATTAGAAGTTGCGGATTACCCTCTTCTAAAGTGATATTGTCCTTAGTATTTTCTTTATTTTCAAGTCCTCTCTTCTATTTGTCTTGAGCGATATTAGACATCTTCTCTCTTCTAAGTGTTATCATAGCAGAACTTGTTGAAATGAAGAATGCAATGGCACAAATGCAAGAGCAATTGAGGGAGTTAATGCTTGCGATGCATCAACTCAATTTACCACGACAAGGAGCAACAAGATTGGCAGAAAGTGAAGATATAGAAATGGTTGGAGCTGCTTCAACATCTGCACCAAACTATGTCCTTTCTCCTATGATAGAATGCCCTTCACATGTTAGAGAATCAAGAATTGTCCTACCCGAGAAGTTTGATGGTACCAGATCCAAGTTTCGAGGAATTATGAATCAAGTGCAACTTGTGACTGAACTTCAACTCCAAAGTTATCCAACTCCAGGATAGCAAGTTAGATTCATTAGTACGCTTCTTTTAAGTTCAGCACTATCGTGGTTTTCATCTTTTCTTGAATGACGAGATCCAATATTGGATAATCTAGAGACTTTTTTGGCGGAGTTTCGATCCATGTATAGAAAACATGATGCAATTCGTGTTGCAACCAATAAGATCCGTATTTTATGACAAAGCAATCAATCAATAACGTTATATGCTTCACAATTTCGACAACTTGCAACTGATATCAAGTGGGATGATGCTGCACTTATTAGCGAATTTCTCTACGGATTACAATATGAGGTAAAAAAATTAATGCTCAACTTACCTGGTCCTCAAACATTGAGTCAAGCAATTAACTTTGCTGTGAAGTGTGACAATTGCCTTTTTGAAAAGTCTCTGCCTTGTTAGATTTGGGAGCCTCAGCGTGTTTTTTAGATAAAGAATTTACTAAAAGACATAATATATCTTTAGTAAAGAAAACTAAACCTGTTCATGTAGAAGTCATAGATGATCGTCCATTGTCTTCTGGAGATATTACTCATGAAACCCTTCCTATAGAAGTAATAATCAATGGTCATAATAGTTTTGTAGTATTTAATATCATTAGATCTCCTTCTAATCCACTCATTTTAGGTTTATCGTGGTTAGAAAAATACAACCCTCAAATAGATTGGATTTTCCAAACTCTTACTTTCTCTAAAAGTATAACTAACAGTGTAGTTAATCAAGTAGAGAGTCATAAATCCAGTTCAATTAAATCCGTATTTATAGGTGCAAAAGCTTTCTTGCATGCTGCTATGAAAGAATCACCATATATTATTTATGCCACACCCATTTCTACTGGTGAAAAGACTTCAAGTGGCATTCCAAGCCAATATCAAGAATTTCAAGATGTATTTGAAAAAAAGAATGCAGATACACTCCCGAAACATCGTCTCTATGATTGCTCAATTGACCTTCAAGGAGCACAACTGCCATTCGGACCAATCTACAGTTTATCACAAAATGAGTTGGCTGAACTCAAGGAGTATATTGAAGAAAATCTAGCCAAGAATTTCATGTGCCATTCTAAATCTCCGGCAGGAGCTCTAATTCTATTTGTGAAGAAAAAAGATGGATCATTGCCGATGTGTGTTGATTATCGAGGACTCAACAAGATTACCATGAAGAACAAGTATCCACTACCTTTAATATCTGGACTTCTTGATCAGCTGAATCAAGCTAAGATCTATACAAAAATAGATCTTCGGGGAGCATACAATCTAGTACGCATCAAAGAAAGAGATGAATGGAAGACTGTATTTCGAACTAAGTATGGACATTTTGAATACAACGTCATGCCTTTTGGACTTACAAATGCACCAGCAACTTTTCAACATCTAATGAATGATGTTTTTCGAGAATTTTTGGATGATTTTGTGGTCTGTTATCTAGACGACATCTTGATCTATTCTAAGAATCCAGAAGAATATGAACTTCATGTTCATCATGTGTTACAAAAATTAAGAGATGTAGGACTCTATGCCAAGATAGAAAAGTGTGTGTTCCTCACTACTCAAGTCGATTTCTTAGGTTACATCATTTCAAATGATGGACTTATGATGGATCCTAAGAAAGTTCAAACTATTATAGACTGGAATATCCCAAAAAAGGTAAGAGATGTCCAATGTTTTTTGGGATTTGCCAACTACAATCGGATCTTCATCAAAGACTTCTCTCGAGTTGCAGCTCTACTTACACGTTTGACTTGTAAAGACAAACTCCAATGGAATCAAGAAGCGGAAGTTGCTTTTGAATCTTTGAAGACAGCATTTGTTTCTGCACCAATCTTGTATCGTGTTGATTTTTTCAAAGCATTCTTTATGGAAACAGATGCATCGGACTTTACTCTGGGTGCGGTGTTATCACAAATGGGAACAGATGATAAACTTCATCCAGTAGCCTTTCATTCAAGAAAATTCTCAGCAGCAGAAATCAATTATGAGATCCACGACAAAGAACTTCTTGCAATTGTGGATTCTTTTTAAGAATGGCGTCATTATCTAGAAGGCGCTTCCAGTCCAGTCATCGTGTATATGGATCACAAGAACCTCAAATATTTTATGTCAGCATGCATATTAAATCATCGCCCAGCTCGTTGGAGCATGTCTGTATTAAGATTCGAGTTCATCATCACTTATCGGCCAAGAAAATAACAAGGTTTGTCTGATGCCTTGTCTAGACGTTCTTATCTTGCACCAATAGAAGGAGATGCAGCTTTTGAGCAACAAAGAACGGTTCTCTTGAAGCCAGAGTAATTTCATCTTTGAGCAATAAAATCAACATTGACTGTTGATTTAACTTTTTTTATGCAAGTCCAGTTAAGTATGTCTTCAGACCCTCTTGTTCATGATATCAAGAATAATTCTTCTAAATCTCATGATCCCTCTAAATTTGAATTCAAGAACAACTTACTCTATTTCCAAGGATGCTAATATGTTCCAGAAGGAGAAGCACATTTACGTGTTCTTCAAGCTCGTCACGACTTCGCAGCAGCAGGATATTTTGGATATAATAAGACTTTAGAGCTGATATCTAGGGATTTTTGGTGGCGTCAAATGAAGAAGGCAGTTAAAGAATTTGTACAATCATGTGATGTTTGCTCAAGATCGAAAACTCCTTGTCATTGACGTTTTGGACTTCTTCAGCCATTACCCATTCCAGAACAACCATGGTCTTTTGTTTCTATGGACTTCATCACGGATCTTCCAATCTCAGGTTCTTATGATTCTATATTCGTGATAGTAGATCGTTTTACCAAGATGGCACATTTTGTACCATGTATAAAATCTATCACAAGTGAAGAAACAGCTAAGCTCTTTCTTGACAATATCTATCGCTATCATGGATTACTTAAAGATATTATATCAGATAGGGGAACTCAATTTGTATCAAGATTTTGCGGACTCTTTTCAAGATTCTTAAAGTGGATATAAAACTATCTTCGGCATTCCATCTTCAAACTGATGGACAAACGGAGCGTGTTAATCAAGTTTTGGAGCAATATTTAAGATGTACCATTAATTACCAACAAGATGATTGGACAATTCTTTTGCCATTGGTAGAGTTTGCTTACAATAACACGTTACATTCTTCTACAAAACAAACACCTTTCTTTGCTAATTATGGTTATCATCCACGACTTGATACTTTTGACTTTTCAAAAGTTGATAATCTTGCTTCGAAAGATTTGGCAATTCATTTATCAGAGCTACATGCAACGATGAAGGCGCAGTTAAAAGAGGCTCAAGAACAACAAAAGATCAATACGGATGTCTATCGAAAGGAACAACCATCATTCGTCTTGGGTGATAAGGTATGGCTACTTTGTCGTAATATCAAGGCCACTTGTCCTTGTGACAAGTTGGACTATCGAAGGCTGGGACCATTTTCTATTTCTGCACAAATCAATCCAGTTGCATATCGTTTACATCTATCGGAGTCAATGAAAATCCATCTAGTATTCCACATGTCTCTTCTTGAACCATACAAGATAGTGGACATACTAAGAAGATGACAAGCTCCACCTCCTCCTATAGAAGTGGACAATAATGAAGAATTTGAAGTAGAAGAAGTCTTAGATTCAAGGCGGCGTCGAAATAAATTAGAATATCTTGTCCATTGGCGCGGATATGGTATTAGTGAACGCACATGGGAGCTAATAAAGAATCTTGCAAATGCAGCAAAGGCGGTGGAGGCTTTTCATCCATGACATCCATCAAAATCAAGATGAAAATCTTCTTTATAAAAGAAACAATATGTAGGCAAGATAACATTCTACTTTCAATTCTTGTTCGTAGCTTCTTTGTAGTAGTGACGCTCAGGAGATGGAGAACCAACAACCAGTGGATTCAACTCAAGAGCCTTTATTTTCTGACCTGCCGGATGAGACATTACGATTATCACAACCTTCAAGATGACGCAATCGAGATGAAGATCTTCAAGAACGACATGTTCTTCCTCGAATAGATGGTGAGATACAACGCGTTTGGTATTACGATTTGGGAAGGAACTCCCAATGTTTGGTGATTATGCTAGAGGTAGGAACAACTCCTGATGGTGTTCCAAATATTTTATTCGAAGGAAGTTACGAAGGCCTCAACAATGATCAAATAACTGGGTACTCTTTCCACCTTGGTATGAGACACTACCGATGGTTGAGAGGCCCTATCAATTATCTTCAAAGAGAACAAAGATCAGAGTATGTGGCGAATAGAATTCGTCGCATCATAGATTTTCTCGACATATGATGACCGCCCCTCGTAGAACTCGTCCCTAGAAAGGAGGATAATGTCACGGACATAATCATGTAAGCTAGTAATTACATATACAAATAGGTAGAAGTAAATAAAAGTAGATAAAAGTAAGTAAATTCTATAGTATTTAATATAGCAGCTTCCTAGAAGCTTCATAGATGCTGCTTTGACTTCATAGGTGTCTTTAATTGACTTTTTGGATTAGAAACGTGGTCAACAAGTTGACCATGTGCCACACATGTTGTTAGCTTGAAGATCAAGCTAACTATGTGGCCTACACATAGAAGAACTTGCTTTGTAAGTCAAGGCATGTGTCCTACAAAGTCAACACATATTGGAGGTCCTATAGAACGTCGCCACGTAGCCTCTTATTAGATAGTATATATAGAGACAAGAGTGAAGGCTTCTTCACTCTTGTCAACTCCTTTCTTGCTTCTAATCTAGTTTCAAGGATTTCTAGTTTTCTTGTCTTTTGGCAATAGCTATTCTAGTTTCTCTTTCAATATATATCCTTGTTTATATATATTTTGTTACCTCTCTTTGAGTGAAGGCTCATTTGTCTGAATTATTTTTTCATCGAGTTCTTATCCTTGACAATACATTATTTCTAATGACTTATTAATGATGGATTGTCAAGGACATAATCAAAAAGATGATATATAAACCAATGAAATTGATGTCAAAAAAAAAGTGACAAACAGAAATAAGAAAGTACATATATTAAAAAAAAAAAACTGGAATGGCTTATTGCTAAAAGACAAGAAAATTTGAAACTCTTGAAACTAGACTAGAAGCAAGAAAAGAATTGACAAGAGTAAAGAGGGCTTCACTCTTGCCTCCATATATACTATCTAACTTAGAACTATATGGTGATGTTCTCTAAGACCTCTAATATGTGTTGACTTTGTAGGACACATGCCTTAGCTTACAAGGCAAGTTTTCTATGTGTGGGCGATATAGTTAGCTTGTTCTTCAAGCTATCAACATGTGTGGTACATGGTCAACTTGTTGACCACGTTTTTAAGCTAAAATATCAATTAAAGATACCTATAAAGTAAAAGCAATATATATGAAGCTTTTAAGAAGCTTCTATAGAAGATAGTATTGAATTGACCTACTTTTATCTAATATTATCAAAATCATATAAATAATTATTGATTTTATATGTGTATGTTTGTAATATTACCTTCCCTTCAAAAGACGAGTTCTATGAGGAGCGGTCTTTATATATTGAGGAAATCTAAGATGCAGCTAATTATATTTGTTACATACTTCAATTTTTGTTCTCTTCAAATATAGTTGATAGGCCCTCTCAGCCATTGATAGTATCCCATACTAGGGTAGGAAGATAACTTTGTTATTTGATAGTTTTTGAGGCCTTCATAACTTCCTTCAAAAAAAATATTTGGAACACCGTTAGGAGTTGTCTTTACTTCTAATAAAATTGCCAAACATCGGGAGTCCCTTCCAAGGTTGTGATACCAAATACATAGTATCTGACTATTTATTCAAGAAAGAACATGTCGTTCTTGAGGATCTTCATTTCAATTGCGTCATCTTGAAGGTTGTGACAATTGCAATGTCTCATCTAGTAGATCAGCAAATGAAGGCTCTTTAGTCAAATCCACTATTTATTGATTCTCTAGTTCTTTAGTATCACAAATATAAAGAAGCTGCAAACAAGGATTGAAAGTAAAATGTTATCTTGCGTAGATCTTATATTTTTTTTATAGAGAAGGTTTTCATCTTGATTTTGATGGATGTCATTGATGAAAAGCCTCTACCTTCTTTGCTGGCTTCTTTGTGCGTTCACTAATATTGTATTTGTACCAATCGACAAGATATTTCAACTTATATTGGTATCACCTTAAGTCTAAGACTTCTTCCACTTCAAATTCTTCATTATTATCCACTTTTACAAGAGAAAGTGGCACTTATCTTCTTCTTGATATGTCCACTGTCTTATATAGTTCAAGAAGAGACATATAGAATACTGGATGGATTTTCATTGACTGTGGTAGGTATAAACGATATGCAATTAGATTGATTTGTGCAGAAATATGAAATAGTCCAAGCCTATGATAGTCCAACTTGTCATAAGGATGATTAGTCTTAATATTATAATGAAGTAACTATATCTTGTCATGCACATGGAATAGTGATTGTTCTTTTTAATAAACATCTGCATTGATCTTTTGTTGTTCTTAAGCTTCTTTTAATTATGCCTTCATTGTTGCATGTAGCTCTAATAAATGATTTGGCAAATCTTCCACCATAAGATTATTAGCTTTTGAAAAGTCAAAAGTATCAAATTGTAGATGATAACCATAATTGGCAAAGAAAGGTTTCTAGAAGAATGTACTATGTTATTATAAGCAAACTCTACCAATGGCAAAAGAGTTGTCGAATCATCTTGTTGGCAGTTAATGATACATCTTAAATACTGCTCCAAAACTTGATTAATATGCTCCATTTGTCCATCAATGTAAGGATGGAATATCAGAGACAATTTTATATCTACTTTTAGAATCTTAAAAAGAGTCTGCCAAAATCTTGATACAAACTGAGTTCTCCTATTTGATATGATATCCTTGGATAATCCATGATAGTAATAGATGTTGTTAAGAAAGAGTTTAGTTATTTCTTCACTTGTGATAGATTTTGTACATGATATAAAATATACCATCTTGGTAAAACAATCTTCTATCACAAATATAGAATCATAAGAACCTAAGATTAGAAGATCCATGATGAAATCCATAGAAACAGAAGACCATGGTTGTTTTGGAATAGATAATGGTTGAAGAAGCCCATAACGTCGATGACAGGGAGTTTTTGATCTTAAACAAATGTCACATGATTGAAAAAAGTCTTTCATATCCTTTCACATTTGTGGCTATCAAAAATCTCTAAATATAAGGTCCAAAGACTTGTTGTATTTAAAATATCCTGCTATTAGAAAGTCGTGATGTGCTTGAAGAACATGTAATTGTGCTTCTTCTTTTGGAACATATAATCGACCTTCAAAATAGAATAGGTTGTTTTTGAACTCAAACTTAGAAGTATCTTGGGACTTAAAAGAATGATTTTTGATATTATAAATAAGAAGATTAGAAGACATATTAGATTGGATTTGTTTTACAAAGGTGGAATCAACAGTCAATGTTGATTTCATTACTCAAAAATAAAAATACTCTTGTTTCAAGAAAATCATTCTTTGTTGATGAAAAGATGCATTTTCTTCTTTTGGTGTAAGATAAGAACATCTAAAAAGAGCATCTGACAAACCTTATTGTTTTTTGGATCGATATGTGATCTTAAAATCAAATCTTGATAAAGACATGCTCCAATGGGCTTGATAACAGTTCAAATTACATGCTGACATGAAATACTCGAGATTCTTGTGGTTTGTATATTTAGAGATTAGATTGAAAGTGCCTTCTAGATGATGATGCCATTCTTGAAATAAATCCACAATTGTAAAAAGCTCTTTATTGTGGATTTCATTATTAATCTTGGTGATTGAAATTTTTTTGAAATAAAAAGTACTAAGTGAAGTTTATCATATATTTCTATTTGTGATAATATAGCATGTAAAGCAAGTCTAATGTATTTGTTTCCATAAAAATGCCTTAGAAAAATTGATGTGATTTAATATTAGTGTAGAAATAAAAGCTGACTTCAAAGCTTTAAAAGATGCTTTAGTTTCTCTGTTCCTCTCAAGTTTTTCTTTACAAGTCAAATATATAAGTGAGGCTACAACTCGAGAAAAGTCTTTGATGAAGATTTGATAATAGTTGGCAAAGCTCAAAAAGCATTGGACATCTCTTACTGTTTTTAGAAACTTTGAATCCATAATAGTTTGAATTTTTTTAGGATCCATCATAAGTCCATTATTGGAAATGATGTAAATTAAGAAGTTAACTTGAGTAGTGTAGAATACATACTTTTCTTTCTTTGTGTAGATTTCCACATCTCTTAATTTTTGTAACACATGACAAACATGAAGTTCATGTTCATCTATGTTCTTAGAATAGATCAAGATGTCATCTAGATAATAAACAATAAAATCGTCCAAAATCTCTCAAAAAATATCATTCATAAGATGTTGAAAAGTTACCGGTGCATTTGTAAGTCTAAAAGGCATGAGGTTGTATTCAAAATATCCATACCTAGTTCAAAACGTGGTCTTCCATTAATTACTTTCTTTAATACGTACTACATTGTATGCTCTATGTAGATATATTTTTGTATAGAACTTAGCTTGATTCAATTGATCGAGAAGTTTGGATATCAAAGATAGAGGGTACCTATTCTTGATGGTGATCTTGTTGAGTCATTGATAATCAACACACATCCGCAATGATCCATCTTTCTTCTTCACAAATAAGATTCGAGCTCCTATTGGTGATTTGAAATGGTGTATAAAATTCTTGGCCTAATTTACTTCAATATATTCCTTGAGTTCAACCAATTCATTTTGTGATAATTATAGATTGGTCCAAATGGTGCTTGTGTTCTTTTTTGAAGATCAATTGAGCTGTCATAAGAACGATGTTTTTAGAAGAGTATCCACATTCTTTTTTTTAAATATAACTTGAAACTCTTGATATTGGCTTGGAATGCCACTTGAAGTCTTTACATCATTAGAAATAAGTGTGGTATAAATAACACAAGGTGATCCTTCTTTTGTAGCATGAAAGAAAGTTCTAGTACCTATAAACACAAGTTTTATTGTGTTAGATTTATGACTTTGTATTGGATTAATTTTACTCTTAATTATACTTTTAGAGAAATCAAGAGTACAAAAAATCCAATCTATGTAAGGATTATACTTTTCTAATCATAATAAACCTAAAATGATTGGATGAGAGGGTGCCACAGTTATATACATTTACCTCAATAGTTACTTATATGATTAAGTAGAAGTAGATAAATATAAAATAATTTCATAAAGTCTTCTAGAAAAGCTTTCTAGAAGCTTTATGGATGCGGTTTTGACTTTAGATATGTTTGTAAGTTAGAAACTTAGCTAAAAAGCTAACTATGTATTGATAGCTTATGAACAAGGCAACTATGTGGCACATACATAGATAACTTGACCTGCAAGATAAGACATGTGTCTAGCAAAGTCAATACATGTTGGAGGTCCAATAGGACATCACCACGTAGCTCTTAATTAGATAGTATATATAGAAGCAAGAATGAAGCCTTCTTCACTTTTGTCAATATCTTTCTAATCTTAGTCTTGTTTCAAGACTTTCTAGTCTTGTTGTTTTTGACAATAGCCATTCTAGTTAATATTACGTTATTTTTTGAGTGACTTTCTAGTTCTCTTCAATGATAGAAGAGTATATTGAGGATTCTCTTTCTTCAAGATTCATGTCCTTGACAGAGGGAGATCTAATAATATTAAAGATTATGCAACTACTATGACTATTTATTGCTACATCTATAGGAAGTATTTCATGAGTTATATCTCTGAAAGACAATGGATGACCATTTATGACTTCTACATGAACAAGTTTAGTTTTTTGTACTAACGATATTTTATGACTTAATAAATTTTACATCTAAGAAACAAGCTAAGGCTCTTGAATCTATCAAGATAAAGACTTTATAATTAATAGATCCTAAATACATATCTATTGTAAAATAAGGAGAGGATTTTGAGGAGAAGATAGGATCTTTATTAGAAATTATACAAGATTCTTTATTATAGGTGAACAAATTTGTTTTCCAACCCATTGTCTTCTTTGTCAGTTGTGCTCCTCATTTTGTAGTTTCATTGCTCCTTTGAACAATGTTGACTAGTGTATTTAGGTTCTTCACAATATAAGCACAATCCTTCTTGATGGCAATGAGTCTTTTCTTGCTTGGTAAGAGGTTTAAACCATATCACATCAACTTACATATCCTCTAATTTTGAATGTATGTGTTGAGGAGATGTTGGTATTGCCATTGAATTGTAATAACGTTGAGGCCCATTTGTGCAACTCTCAAATCAAAATTCAAAAAGTCAATTATTGCACTTCACAGCAAAGTTATTTACTTGACTCAATATTTGAAGATTAGATAAATTAAGCATTAATTTCTTTATTTTATATTATAATCTATAGAAAAATTGGCTAATAAGTACAACATCATCACACTTGATATCAGTTACAAGTTGTCAAAATTGCGAAGCATATAATATTACAAATCAATAGCCTTATCATAAAATATGGATCTTGTTGGTTGTAATATGTGTTGCATCATGTTTTCTATACTTAGACTAAAATTTTGCCAAAAATGCCTCCAAATTATCCAATATTAAATCTTATTGTTCAAAAAAAGATAAAAACCACGATAGTGCTGAATTTGAAAGAAGTGTATTAATAAAACTAACTTGTGATCTTAGAATTGGATAGCTTTGAGGTTGAAGTTCAATCACAAATTGTACTTGATTGATAAATCCTCAAAATTTGGATTTTATACCATCAAATTTTTCAAATAGAGCAATCACTAGTTTTCTAACACTTGAAAGATGTTCCACTATGGGTGGAGGGATATGATTTGGTACAGATGTTGAAGCAATTCTAATCATTTCTATATCCTCACTTTGTACTATTTTTGTTGATCCTTATGGTGGTAAGCTAAGTTGATGCATCGCAAGCATCAACTCTCTTACTTGGTCTTGCATTTGTACCATTACTTTATTCATTTTAACAAGCTCTACCATAATAACACTTAAAAAAAATATCTAATACCACTCTAGACAAGTAAAAGAAAGGACTTGAGGACAAAGAAAATACTAAGAATAATATCAATTTAAAAGAGGATTATCTGCAACTTCTAATATATTTATGTCTTATCATAAGAAAGAGATAGTTTACTCTAAATTAAGCTAAAAAAAAGCTCTGCTATTGTAAGTGTAGTCTTATCAATCTATTAAGAAAATAAACTAGAAGATGATGCATAAATCAATGCAATTGGTATCAAAGAAAAAACAACAAAATAGAAATAAAAGAGTACTTATATTAAAAAAAAAATAGAATGGCTTATTGCCAAAAGACAAGAAAATTTGAGACTCTTGAAACTAGACTAGAAACAAGAAAAGAATTGACAAGAGTAAAGAGGGCTTCACTCTTGCCCTTATATATACTATCTAACTTGGAACTATATGGTGATGTTCTATAGGACCTCTAATATGTGTTGACTTTGTAGGACACATGCCTTAGCTTATAAGACAAGTTTTCTATGTGTGAGCCATATAGTTAGCTTGTTCTTCAAGCTATCAACATGTGTGGTACATGGCCAACTTGTTGACCACGTTTCTAATCTAAAAAGTCAATTAAAGACACCTATAAAGTGAAAGTAATATATTTGAAGCTTTTAAGAAGCTTTTATAGAAGATAGTATTGAATTGACCTACTTTTATCTACTATTATTTAAATCATACAAATAATTATTGATTTTATATGGGTATGTCCATGACATGAATCCAAAGAAGATCCAAACTATCATAGATTAATAGATTCTAAGAATAATATGAGACGTGCTATCGTTTTTAAGCTTTGCTAATTACTATTGAATCCTCATTAAGAATTTTTCTCAAGTTGTAGCTCTACTTATATATTTGACTTATAAAGACAAACTTGAATGGAATAAAGAAGCCGAAGCATCATTTGATGCCATAAAAAAAGGAATTTACTTCTACATGAATCTTATATCATATTGACTTATTTAAGGTATTTTTTATTAAAAAAAATGCATCAAATTTTGTCTTAGATGTAATATTATCACATAAGAGAGCAAATGATGAAGTCCATCTAATAGCTTTTTATTCCAAAAAAATTTCAACAGTTGAGATTTATTATGAGATTTATGATAAATAGTTTCTTACAATTATAGATTCATTTTGAGAATAGCATCATTATTTAGAAAGCCTCTTGAGTCTAATCATTATATATATAGATTACAAGAACCTCAAGTATTTTATGTCAAGGTATATTTTGAACATTGCAAAACTTGTCAGAGCATGTCATTATCAAGATCACTTATTGACTTGATAAAAAACAAGATTTATCAGATGTCCATTCTAAATATTCTTATCTTATATCAAAAGAAGGAGATGCTTCTTTTGATCAATAAAAAATGATTCTCTTGAAGCTAGAGCATTTTCACCTTTGAGCACTAAAATCAATATTCATTGTTGATTCAACCTTTGTCAAGAAAATTCAATCAAGTATGTTTTTTGATCCTCTTATCTATGATATTAAGAATAATTCTTTTAAGTCTCATAATACTTCTAAGTTCAAGTTCAAGAACAACCTACTCTATTTGAAGGGACCATTATACATTCTAGAAGGTAGGACACAATTACGTGTTCTTCAAACTCGTCATGACTTTCTAATTGCTGGGTATTTTAGATATAATAAGACTTTGGAGCTAATATTAAGAGATTTCAGGTTGTCTTGTATGTGAAAGGCAGTCAAAGACTTTATACAATCATGTAATATTTATTCAAGATCTAAAACTCCTTGACATTGACTTTATAGACTTCTTCAACTATTACCTATTCCAAAACAATTATGGTCTTCTATTTCTATAGATTTTATTACTAATCTTTTAGTCTCAGATTTGTATGATTTTATATTTGTAGTAGTTGATTGATTTACTAAGATAGTACATTTTATACTATGTATAAAATGTATTACAAGTGAAGAAAAGGCTAAGCTTTTTTTTAACAATATCTATCGCTATCATAGATTGCTTAAAGATATTATATTGATTAAGGAGACTCAATTTATGTCAATATTTTGGAGAATCCTTTTTAAAATTTTAAAGGTGGATATAAAGCCTTTTTTTGCTTTTCATCTTGACACTAATGGATAAACAGAACGAATGAATGAAGTTTTGAAGTAATACTTGAGGTATACCATTAATTATCATCAAGATGATTGGATAATTATTTTACTATTGGTAGAATTTACGTATAATAATTTGGTATATTCTTCCATACAATAAATATCTTTCTTTGCCAATTATGGTTTTTATCCACAATTTGATACTTTTGATTTTTCAAAAGTTCATAATCTCGCAATGGAAGATGTGGCAAATCGTTTGTTAAAGCTATATGCAACATTAAATGCACATTTGAAGGAAGCTCAAGAATAACAAAAAATTAATGTGAATGCCTATTGTAAGGAATAACTATATTTCAATGTGGATGATATGGTATGACTACTTTGTCGCAACATCAAGACTATTCATCTTTGTGAAAAGTTAGACTATCATAGGCTTGGATCTTTTCCTATTAATAAATAAGTCAATCTTGTTGCATATCGATTATATCCACCAAAGTTTATGAAGATCCACCCCGTATTTCATGTATCCTTTCTTGAACCATATAAGATAGTTAATATCTTAAAAAGAAGAAAAATGCTACCTCCTCTTATAGAAGTAAAAAATAATCAAGAGTTTGAGATAGAAGAAGTTTTAAATTTAAGGCAACATCGAAATAGATTACAATATCATGTTCATTAGTATGGATATAATAATAGTGAACATACATGGGTGCTAGTAAAGAATCATGCAAATGCAACAAAGAGAGTTGAAACTTTTTATTGATGACATCTATCAAAATCAAGATGAAGAATAGCAAATCTTTGCTATAAAAGAAACAAGATCAAAGGAAAATAATACTCTACTTTCTATCCTTCTTTATAGCATCTATGTATTTATAATGCTCAGAAGATAGAGAATCAATAACCATCACATTCAACTTAAGATGAAACATAACTAAACTATCTCAAAAACCCAAGATTCTTCTAATCTAGAACAATATAAGGTCTTTTCACAAAATAGGACAAAATAGATTAGAAAAAATTTGAACAGAACTAAATAGAATAAGACATGAAAGACAAAATTGAGTAAACAAAAACATAACAAAATAGATTTGAACAGAAAGATACAGAATCAAACTTAATTAAGAAAAAATATTAATGCGAAACGTCTTTGTTTTGTTCTCAATGGCATCTCTAAATTATCTCTTGGTAATGGATGAGATTTTGTAGAGATTTCCATGTTGCATCATGAATGGGATAACCTTTTCAAAGAACTTTGTACTAAAGTTGTGGATATCCACTACCATGACAGAGGTAGCAATGCTCCAAAATACTATCCATTTAATATTCTTATTAGTCATCAACTACAATTGGTAGTGATGGTAGTTGATATCGATTTGAAAAGCACTTTGGCTTGGTATGAAATTCTTTCAGTTGCAAAACATGAAAGACTAGATGGACTCAAACATGTGGCGGGAGTTTAATGTGATATGCGACATCAGATATCATTGCAGAAATGCAGAAAGGTCCAAGCTACCAAGGTGTTAGTTTACAGATTTGGATTGATGTTGCAAGTGGTAAGTTGGCATTGTCATGATGTAAATTGGCTAATATGTGAAAAAGTGAAGAAAATATCATATTTTTTAAGATCTTCTTTTAAATATATTGTAACAAATTATCTTGAAAAAATAGATAATAATCAAGGAATAGAAAAATTAAAGGTGCTAATGTTGTTTTTTTTACAAAATAAGCTTCTATTCACTTTGTAAGACCACAAATAGAGCAAAATAAGATAGAATAGAAAAATAAACAATATAAATACCTTTTAAAAGAAATTAAGAATAGTTTATAGTAAAAATTACCTTAAAAATCAAAGGGTTGATACTTAAAGAAGATTGTTTATCAATCAGAGTTAGATCAGACCTTGAGGCACAAAACCAAGCCTCGATAATAATTTTTGGATTTTTTTGGAAATTAGAGAATAAAATCTAAGAGCTAACTTGATGGAATTTCTTTAGACATTGATAAGTAAAATTTTCCGAATTTGTAGATATATTTGTATTTCATGTGTGCTATGAATTTGGATTTGATTGAACAATTAGATTGAAAGGTATGAAGGTTTTTGTAGGTTATGATATCAAAATTTAGGATTTTGAAGACCAGTGAGATTTTCTTACATATCTATCAATTTGCTAGTTAGATTGAAGCAAAGTTTTTTCACAAAGGTAGTCAGTTTCATTTCTAATATGTGTATAAAGTTTGGAAGCAAATTAATAGTTCAATCAGGAATAATTGGCTTTGAAAGATTGGCATCAAGGTCGGAAAAGGAGGTCGGCTTAGACTCAAGCACATTTTTGAGGTTATTGTCTATTTGGTAATTTTGATCATTTTTAATTTTAATTTTAATTTTAATTTTTTTATTTATTGTCAACTTAATTGTTAAGAAGTGTACAAAATTTGAGTTAAAATCAATGGTTCATTCATTAGTTATTGATGTTTAAATTTGTTGTAGGAATTACTTGAGATTGATTAGAATTTGATTTAAGATTTCAATTAGAATTTTCGATTTGATTTAAAGTTTGGTTAGGATTAGGATTTGGTTTAGGTTAGGATTTGATTAGGATTTGTTTAGAATTTGGTTAGGACTTATTTAGGATTTGTCTAGGGTTTGACTAGGATTTATTTGGAATATGGTTAGAATTTGTTTAAGATTTTATTAGAATTTCACTAGAGTTTGACTAGGATTTGTCTAGGATTTAGTTGGGACTTATTCAAGATTTATCTAGGATTTTATTAGGATTTTATTAAGATTTGTTTAGGATTTGATTAGATTTTGATTAAGATTTGATTAGAGTTTGACTAGGATTTGAGTAGGATTTTATTAAGATTTGATTAGGATTTATTTAAGATTTGATTAGAATTTAGTTAAGATTTATTTAAGATTTGATTAGAATTTGATTAGGATTTCACTAGGATTTGTTTAGGATTTAGTTAAGATTTATTTGGGAATTGACTAAGATTTGACAAGGATTTGACTAAAGTTTGACAAAGATTTGATTAGATTTGACTGAAATCTAATTAAGGTTTTTATTTTAATATTTTATTAAAAATTTTATTTTAATATTTTTTTTGAATTTCTATATTATTCTTTTATGATTTTTTTAAAAGATCTCTAGGAATTCATTGTGTTTCTTATATAATTTCTTTGAAATTTAAATTGAATTTGATTAATGTTTGATTATATTTGCTAATTTTTAATTATAATTTATTTAAGAATCTATTAGAGTTTTTAGGACATATTGTTGTAATTTTTCTTTTATCTTCCACAACAAAGTACCTAATGCATTCTCAAGCCAAATGCCATATAATACGACAACATTAGAGAGCAATACCTAATCACCATTTTTAAAGGTCTTGTATTACCAATGGTTATCCACATACTACTTTTGTCAATTTTATGCAATAAAGAGGTGGTATTGTGCCTCTTGTAAGGCCATTGTAAGTCGTTATATAAATTCCTTCATTGTCGGATTGTTAGTATTGATGGCACAATAGAGAGTTGTTAATATAATCAATTACTCACTAATATTAAGGAAAAAAGATAAATGATTGGTACTTGCTTGAATACTATCATTATAGGTAAATTCCAAGGGTGTCAAGTATTCATTCCAATCATTATGATGAATTGCCATAGATACCTCCGGTATATCCTCCAAGGTTCAATTTGCATGCTCTATTTGCCTATCTGTTTGACGATAGAAAGTTGTAGATATGGTAAGTCATGTAACTAGTAGCTTGAATAAGGCTTGCCAAAAACTTCTTCTGAAGCATGGATCTTTATCTAAAATGATGACATAGGATAATCCATGGTGACAAAAGACGATATCAAAGAAGACTCGTGCAAGCATTGAGACATTGATATTCAAGCACACCCGCGGCCAAGTGAAGTTGCTTCAAACGTCGATGCACAAAGATAACAATTACAATATGATTATGAAGCGTTTGTAACAAACATGTAATGAAATCCATAGCCACCTACTCTCAATATATCATGGATATGAAAATTGATATAATAATCTAAGAAACGATGCATTGTGTACTTTGTTACATTGGCATGACTCATAGTAGCATACAAAGGCTCAAACATCATAAACCAAACATGTCCAAAAGCATGTTCTTAAGATTCGTTCTAGGATCTTTTCTTGTCCCTAATATCCACATATTAGAATGTCATATTCTTCTTGAAGTATACACCTCTAGAGTTTAGCATTGTCGGGTACATAAATTTGCTTCTTGAAATAGAACAAGCCTTCACTAAGAATGTAATCTTGATATTGTATATTGTCCACCTTCAATCGATCGCTAACCATCTTAAAATAAGCATCTTATTGCATAGCTTTTTTTTATTTTGCCTCTTTGATTAAATCTGAAATGTTACTACTAATGGTAGTAACTTTTGTCTTATCTTTCAATTTGTCCTTCAAATCTGGTCTCCTTGATAAACTGTCTAGCACACTATGTTATTTTCCTCGTTTATACTTAAGCTGAATATCAAAAAGCTGCAACTGTTCTTTCCAATGATAATGCCACAATTTTATATTGTTGGGATGCAAATCATATAGCAAGGGTCGATGGTCAATCCAAACAACCATTGGTATTCTCTAATAGTTAGCATTGCCACATCTTTGTAGCATGTACAATTGCTAATTGCTCTCGATCATGTGTAGAATAATTGTGTCATGTTCTTTTGAGCTTGCATGATTTATACACCACAGGTTGAAGGCTTCTACCAAAGTCTTATTGAAGGACCACTTCAATATCAAAGTTGGAAGCATCAATGTCAAGTATACAAGGGAAATTAGGATCATACAATTGCAATATTGGAGCAATAATAAGTGCCTCTTTTAACTTATTAAAGGCATTTTACTGCTCCAATTTTCATTCAAATGAAGCATCTTTCTCCAATAGGTTTGTCAATGATGTAGCAATGTAAGAAAATCATTGAATAAAATGGCGATAGTATCTAGCAAGGCCTAAAAATGAGCGAACTTCAAAAGCATCTTTGAAGGTTGGCCAATCTTCTACTACTTTCACCTTATCTTGCTCCATATGCATACCTACGAAGGATACCACATGCTCCAAAAAGATGACTTTCAACTTTCAAAGTTCACATTTTGATTGCTTGCAATAAAATCAACTATCTTGTAATTGATACAACACCTCTCATAGGTGTTGCTCATATTTTTTAGAGATTTTATTATATACAAGGATATCATCAATGAAAAGGACTATATACTTGTCCAAAAGGTCTTAAAATAATCTGTTCATATTACCCATAAAAGATATTGGAGCATTGGTGAGGCCAAAGGATAAAACCAGCCATTTGCAAATACAAAATATCCATAGCATATACAAAATGTTGTCTTTTTTACATCCTCTCTTGTAATAGGTGTTTGCTAATAGCCGCTCCAAAGATTTAATTTACCAAAGATAATTATATCTCAAAGTTGGTCAAGAAGATCATCTACGCATGAAAGTAGATATGTATTTTTAACAATCTTCTTATTGAGACCTTGATAGTTGATATAAAAGCAAAGTGTACCATCTTTCTTAGGTGCTAGAGTACATGTTCTTTCCATAGTGATTTCTCTTTCAAATGACGCCTTACTATAAGATTTTATCCAATGTCTTCTATAGCTCTTGAAGTTCTTTTGGTACTAGGTAATAAATTAGTCAACTTGCTAATTTGGCTCTAAGCAATAGTTCTATATGAAAGATGGCACTTCAATCAAGACGTATGCCACTAGATTGGTCAGTTGGAAAGACATCCCGATATTCCCATATAAGTTGCTTTGCTTATTCTGCCCCTTTGAATCTCTTTTCCACCACGAACGCAAGATTTGGAACCACCATATATAATGGTTGCTAATGTTATAGTTGTTTCTTCATAACAATTGTCCCTTCAAATAAGTCTTTGATTGCAAATTGTCTTTTTTCTTTATTTAATGTAGAGGTGCAAAGAATCACCTTGCATCTTCTATCTTTAAAAAAATTTGTCTTTGCTACCCAATCAACTTACTTATTTTCCATCTCCAGCCATGGCATACTAAGAATAATATCATATCTTAGCTTTGTTACCTTAAAATTCTCTCTTAAGACATAGGTGTTTGTAAATCTTAAAGTTTTTTTTTCACATGTCTCACTTAATATGTTCTATTGGTCATTTGTAAGGTATATACTTCTTCCTTTGAATTTGTTGGTTTTAATTCCAAGTCAGTCAACAATTTTAGTAGAGATATAATTTTCTATAGAGCTACAATCTATAAGCACTTGACATGGTTATCCTCTTAATAGTCCCATAAGAAGCATCAGTCGACTTTTTTTTATAGTTATCTGAAGCTATGTCATTTGTCTTTGAGAGATAATAGCTATCTCTAGTACTAGCTTCTGATGCCTTTATTAGAAAGTCTCGTTTCCTGTTCTAATTCATTATCAACTTGGTGAATTTGGAGTTTGTGAACTAGCCTTATCTTGTTGATACTTGCACTTTGACATTTTGGACAACCTCCAATCTGATGGCCTTACTCTCGACAATAGAAACACAATCTTTTTTGCACCAATATTTTTTGTCTTTGTAGTCTCAATGATCTTTGTAAGGCATCAATCTCCATTAGTGTTGGTTGTTGTATCATAATATGAGATAGCAACATAGGACTTTGTACTATAGGTTGTGCTCCACAATTTCTGAAATCTATAACATCAATCCTCTTTGCAATCTAAATTGCCTCTTTGAATGTTTGTGGATCCCTTAGCTCTACTTCTCTCTAGACTCTAGGTTTCAAACCTTGTAAGAATTGATCCATCATCTCCACCTTTGAAATATTATCAATTTAGAGACTTATGGACTTGAATCAAGAGACATAATCTTGCAGCAACTTAGCTTGTATAAGATTTGCTAAGTAATTGTGTGCTATCTTTTTTGTATTGATAGACCAAAATTGATTCCTAAACTCAGTCTCAAACTCCTCTCAGTCACAAAATCTACCTTAAGTTCCATAACTTTGAACTCGATGTCGCCACCAAACAGTTGCCACATCTTTCAAATAGCTGGCTGCATATATAATTCTTTCACTAGTATTTGCTTCAAATAGTTTGATGTATTGTTGCATATTGAAGAGCCATTGACATACATCTTCTTGTCTTGAAGTTCCAGAGTATATACTGGGCTTATTCAATTTCAATTTAGCAAATGTTGACTCTCTTGTCGTCAAAGCTTCTATTTGCCCTTGCAAAGTAGCTATCTGGCCTAAGAGGTGTTGTATTTGAGCCTCTATCTGGGATTATTCTGTCATATCTCCCATATTATAATTTTTCTACTGGACTCTACTATTGTAACGTTTGTTCACTTTCGAATTGAGTTTTTAAGAATAACTTATGATAGCCTCAACATAATATCCAATATAACCATAACAATTGACCTTGAACTAAATGATGACTATTGACATGCTACCAAAAGTAAACAATCTAATACTCACTGTGATATGAATGAAATTAGACTAAACTATCTCAAAAACTCAAAATCCTTCCAGTCTATAATAACATAAGGCATCCTCACAAAATAGGACAAAATAGATTAGAACAAAATTGAATGGAACTAAATGAAAGAAGATATGAAAGATAAAATGGAGCAAACTAAAACATAACAAAATAGATCTGAACAGAAAGATGTAGAATCAAACTTTACTAAGAGAAAAGGTCTGAAGCCATACTTAATCAGATGCCTCAAAAGGCCCAAGCTAGTCCTATTTATACCTAGTCCTACCACCTTAGACTTTCTAGAATGTTCTTAAGTGATAGGCTCCACTTAAATAACCACCCTAAGTTTTTTTCTAAAAGATTTTATAGTGAGTGCCATCTAAATAATCACCTTAAATTCTTTCTAGAATTTTCTACAATGGATCTTATTTAGTCTACTAACCTAACTCCAATTCTAAAAAATTCCATAGTTCTAATTATCTATATAATCATCTTATCTATATCTTATTACACAAGAACTTTTATTTGTGGATTTATCAAATGAAGCATAGCAATTATTACAACCTTAAAGATGACAAAATCAAGATGAAGATCCTTAAGAACAACATGTCCTTCCACAAATAGATGGCAAGATACAACATCTTTGATATTACAACCTTAGAAGGGACTCCAAATATTTGGTGATTTTATTAGAGACAGGAACAACTCATGACAGTGTTTCAAATGTTTTATTTGAACAAAGTTACAAATGCTTCAACAATGACCAAATAACAAGGTGGTCTTTTAGCCTTGCTTTAGGAAATTATCAATGGCTGAGAGGACCTATCAACCATTGTAAAAGAGAACAAAGATCAAACTATGTGGCAAATACAATTTGCAACATCTTAGAATTTATTAATACATGATGATTACACTTTGTAGAAGTCATCTTTAAAAAGAGAAGTAATGTCACGGATATATATACATACTCTAATAAATATCTATATGATTAAGTAGAAGTAAGTAAAAATAGATAAAAATAGATTAATTTTATAATATCTTCTAGAAAAGCTTTCTAAAAGCTTCATAGATGTTGTTTTGACTTTACATGTATTTATAATTGATTGGTAGGCTAGAAACTTGTTCAACAAGTTAACCATGTATTGATAGCTTGTAGAACAAGCTAAGTATGTGGTATACATATAAAAAACTTGCCTTGCAAGTTAAGATACATGTCTTACAAATTCAACATGTTTTGGATGTCCTATAGGACATTGCCATGTAGCTTCTAATTAAGAGTATATATAGAGACAAGAGTGAAGCCTTCTTTATTCTTATCAATGTCTTTTTAGTCTTTAGTCTTATTTCAAG